>NC_136072.1:635344239-635944239 GCF_964261635.1 Lissotriton helveticus
CTCCAAAAGTTATAGGTAAGCAGACAGTACCGCAAAATGTGAATAAGTGGGTCCTCACATCCACACACGCTCCAACATTCCTTATTTTAAAAGTTAACTATGACATGAATGTAGCATGATGTGTAACACCACTGATAAGATATTGCAAAGGATCTATCTTCCACCCACATGGGATATAAAGTTATTGGACCACTGTAGGATGTCACCCCCATAGTCGTGGTCTAGTTATGTCCCCAATATCTTTTCCCAAGCTAACTGAGCTGGAAGGGTTCACTATGCTCTACACGCCCTGAGGATGTCATGTAATAGTGAGTGCGTGTCCCACTGGTAGAATGCTAGTAGTTTCTGGCAGTCAGTGAGGCATTTTGTCATGCCAGTCTTAACTTCACATTCTCTACCTAGTGTAGGAGCTGCAGTTAATGCATTCTCTCTCATCCACACCACCCGAAAGTCTTCTTTCAACGCTTCAAAACACTTTACCTGTCCCTACCAAAGCATATCCTTCTAAGTCACCATCCACCCTCTCTCCATGTTTTGAATTAGGGCACAAAAGATAGTCCAACTACATTCATTGAAGCACAATTAGAATACAGATATCATTATTATTTTACTCAGCACAAACAAGGCAACCATAAAAGTTAGATTTTGGAGATATTCTAAAGTGTAATCAATATGACTATTTCTCTTACATGCTTAAATAGCATACAACAAAAAGGAGTTGCCGGACTGTTCCTATGTGTGACTAAGGGAAGATCTAACTGGCGTGACCAAAGGTGTAAGAGTAACACCGTAGGGCATCCATTTTGTTGGATGGATTTGCCTCACACACCCAGAAGGGTGTCATGCTTCATCATCGGCGGTTGCTCCTCGTCGGGGAGGCGGTGCAATCCCCTCCCCGACGAGGAGCAACCGATGATGATGATGATGGTCACGCCAGTTAGATCTTCCCTTAGTCACACATAGGAACAGTCCGGCAACTCCTTTTTGTTGTATTCTCAGATACGGGCACACGCTGTGACTGGACCTTCCACCAATCTGAGTGGTAATTAGTGTCCATTGATCAAATGATCACCTCTCCTCCCTCTTTTTGACAAAAAAATGCTTAAATAGCACTCATCTATTATGCAATTAGTGAACCACCCTTTAGATGAAGCACTCTCCCATTATCTAAAACTCAATATGAAACATCTGAAGTTATGCCACGCCCAGAGATATTGAAATACTTCATGTCACTGTATGCTATGGAGGGGGTGTTGTGGTAACTGACTGACATTCCCATGGTATAAGCAGGATGATTACAGCAGAATGCAGACAACACTTCCAAATACTTATTGAAAGCATCTCCAGGCATCTGAATGTGTGGCTTTTCTGTCTAAACCCTAATAATGTTTTGGAATACGTGCCAGCCTCCTTCTGGGCTCTCTGTGGAACCAGACTCTACGTCAGTTTTCTTGCTGATCAATACTTAGTTTTGGCGCTACATCTTATGATGATTCACCCACATAATTTGATTTGGATTTACTATTGTGATATTGATTGCTATTGATTAACTGACCATTTTTTGCCTACAATAATGATCTTAATTTTGAATAAACCTATAAGGTTTGACCTGGATTTCTGTCTCGCGTATGTTTATTTGATTTGGCTTGGACTAAGAGTTACGAAGACTCAGACAGTTCTGATACTATCTCTCAACCCTCTTAATTATTTCTTTTGATCATCAATAATGCTCCTGGGTACGGATTTGAGCATGTGGAAGAACAGAAGTGAGAAAAGGGGTCAGTTCTGTCTCGTGCCTCTGTTTATGATAAATGAATCAAAAAAACCTACCAATCTGCTCCAATAAAGTGTTCCACACCCACCCCCAGAATAAGTGGAAAGAAGCCCAGGCCATGGTAGTATGTATTGTGTCAAGCAGGAATTCCTCATGGCCCTGATTTAAAACATATAGTGAGCCCAGGGCTAGTGGGGATTTCTGATGTCAACCTCAAATGAACACCTAACTCCCCTTCTTGTCCCTTGTGATGTCCTTGTAACAGATTAGGTTGCTGGTTGACTGGGGTGTGAACCTTGACCAGGCAGCAACCACAACCCTTGTCATTATGAGGCATAAGCCAACCCTATGTTAACCTGTGCTCAACCCTGTGGTAGCTTTGCACAGAGCAGACAAGCTTAATTCAGAGGCAACGTGTAAAGCATTTGTGCAACACTTCAAACAGTAATAAAGTAAAAACACCACACAAAAAGGATCCCATATCAAGTTAGAAAAATAGAGTTCTTTTTAATGAATAAAACATGACCAAAGCAAAATAAATCCAATTATAAGAACCGGAAATATACAGGTTCATCGATTTGAGTAGAAATAGTGCCAAGAATCACAAAGCACCAACAGTGGATATCTGGCCGTGCTGACCTGGGACAAAGCCCCAAGTTCAGGCTAACCATGATGCTTCGAGCAAGCTATAGGAACCCATCTCGGCCTCTGAACAAAGTACCTTAAATCTTGCTTTTCAAATAGTTGCACGGGTCCGCATCGAACATGCATCGTGCAGCAGGAGCATGGCATCGGTTCTGAGATGCACCAAGGCTTCTACGCATCATCGTAGAGGATCTCACTGGCAAGGACTTGTGATGAGAAATCCAGAACTGAGGATGTGTTGCGCAATCATGGCAATGAGTTGGTTCCACGGAGCTGTGAGACTGCAGTGCAGAGTTTGGCATTGTCAAGGCTGCCATTGTCAAAGGGTGTGAAGGTCTGTGCTGAGTTTGTAAAGTGCAGCGGTGGTACCGGTGGGGGGGTGGGTAGCGATGCAATGCGTGTATTTACAGCTGTATCAATCCATGCAGCAAAAGCGATGTGTCAGTTCTGCTCGGGTTGTGACACGCAGCAGAGGACAAGTGTTGGTTCCACTGGATCCACAGTGGCTGGCAGAGTACCTTGTGTCCACTTCCAAGGGTCCAGCACTGGGGTGGCACCACTTGGCAGGATAGACTCACAGGTGGCAGAGTCCAGGTGCTGGGGTCGAGGTTTTTGAGCTCTCTGTCCCTAAGACTCAAGTCATGGAGGCCATCCAACTAGCCCTTGGATTCACCCAGGTTTTCGTGCATTCAACAGATGCAAGTCGAGTCCTTCTTACCAAGGCAAGAGGGCAGCAGGGCAGCAGTCCTTCAGAGCAGCCAGGGCCGGACTGGCCATAGCGGGCACCGGGCAATCCCCCGGTGCGCCGCACGGGTGGGGGGCGGTTTTGGGCCCCAGGGGGCCGTTTTTGTTACAGGGCCGTTTTTGCAGCATAGCTGCAAAATCGGCCCTGTAACAAAATCGCCCGAAAACCGGCCCCAGCAGAGAGCTCGATGACCCCCCAAACCCCCTGAAGGGGGGAGGTGGGGCCGGCCAAGCACTTTGCCAGGGCCGGTTTTGGTTCCCAGTCCGGCCCTGAGAGCAGCAGTCCAGCAGAGTGGCAGTCCTTTCAGCAGCACATCAGTCCTTCTTCCTGGCAGAGTAACCACAGGTCCAGAAGTATACTGAAGACTTGGCACCTGAGGTCCAGTATTTATACCCAGTTGTGCTTTTGAAGTGGGAGAAGCTTCTAGAGGCTTGCCTTTGAAGTACACAGGTGACCTGCCTTTCTGGTCTTGGCTCCAGATTAACATCAGGTGGTATGCATCCTTTTGTATGGAGGCAGGACACACACTATTCAGGTGTAAGTGGGGCTGTCCCCAGCTCCTCCCTCCTATTCTGCCAGGTATGGCCCACCTAGGCACACCTAAGCTCCGTATTGGGTGTGGCTGTCTAGGAAGAATACAGCAAAGTCCAACTGTTAACTACGCCCAGTTGAGTGACCCAGAGACAGCCTGCAGACACTAAATGGGCAAGGCAGGAAAATGCAAACTTTTCTAAAAGTGGCATTTTCAAAATTGTACTTTATGTTATATTGTGTTTTGTTAATGTAACTTACTGGAGCGCACAAATCACCTCCTAAGAGGTATCTCAGCACTGAAGATAGGCACAAGTAAGACAGGAATGCTGAATATTAGAACTCTTAGGCAGTTTCCTGAACTGAACATAATCAGGACAGATGCGGATGTGATAAGGTAAGGTGTTCCAGTAACATGGGCCAACACTATACTAATGTCTTACCACAAACAGAGTAAATATTTAGATTGATATCAAGTATGACTAAACTACAGTATGCTGGTGTACCTAACATCCCACCGGTGTAAAGCAGGGTATCCTATCATTCCTTCCCACCCTGCTACCAGTCCACCACTATCTCACCACTCCTTTCAGTTCTTGCTCCAGTTTATTTCAGGGCCTTCAATATCCAATGTATTGCCCGCCATTATCTAATTTCTACTGCCAATACATGTTACAGCACTGACTTACTGCAGCTGTTTAATCACCTCTCTCCACCTTCCATAATTTCTTTCACATTGGCAGCTTTTCAGTCTTGTTTCACTTTCGGCAATTCTGGAACTTCCAGTTTCAACTGTACTCAAAAAGTGGAGTATTCAGTTCATACATATTTGTGCAACATTGGAACAATTTACATCAAAGAGAATCAGCATGCCCACAAATACATTTGCAACATTTTGTAGCATCATAGCATGATTTTGGCTTTTCAATTGTGCTTTGTGATAAGGCGTGTGTTGGTTATACCCAGCAGGAAACCAAAATAAGAGTCAGTGAAAGCAAAAGTTCCATTGTGATGTGGTATTTTTTTAAAGGTCAGTAGCTCTAGCAATGTTGTGTTTGAATACAAATGCAGAATTTCGAATATCTAAGGGGATATCAAGAAATGACTGTTAATTTACATAGAATGTAGACAGAACCTTATCAGTGCTGTGATTTGTCTAACCCAGAATCTAGGTGCTCTGATCCATCCCATTGGCATTAGAATGCAAAAAACTGCTTGCATAGGGAAGCTCTCATCAACATATGTGTATGAATATTGGATAGGTTATGTTGTGATCCTAATATCTTGAGATACCCCCAACAGAGCCACTGTCATTGAATTGCAAATATAGGTGGTCCTGAAAACATGGATTCAAATTATGAGTTCCACCGAAGCGTACGGTGCCTTGATGTCACAATATCCCAACACAAAACACAACACAGGCTGAATTAGAAGCTATTATCCTGTCGTGTCAATTAGTGTATGTAACATGTGATTAGATAGATATGAAGGGTATATGTGTGCGAATGCATGCTTCAGTGTGCAAGGAGAAAGTGGACAGTGTGTGTTTAGAGGTCAGATTATGATACTTCCAAAGAATTTCTTTTGTACAGTGTTCATGTTTTAAAGAGTTGTGTTTATAACAAGGATATTATATAAACAAAGTAAAAACATATATTGTGGTAGAATTGTCTGTCAGTAGAAAATATTTTTTCATATAAAAATGAGTTAAAAATGTTTGCAAAGAAATAGACTAATGCAAATGTTGTAATAAGTATAATTGGAATGTATTAGGTCATTTTATTGGCAGCCCATACAGCTTGTTTAAGCCAATATTGAAGAAATACATGTCTAGTGGGATTCAGCATTTATTCATCATAATGATTTGAGTGTACATGGAATTAAATTATGTGATAAAAATTGTGCCCTGATTATTTAAAAAACAAAGCATTTATGTGATTACAGATTTGTCTAGTTGTTGTGGGATTGTGTCTCTTCGCATGTGTGCAAAAAATGAGCAATGTCATGGCTAAAGTTACGTAAAGGACCGTCAAAAACTGCTAACATAAGGAAGATGAATGGTAAAGAGATAAAAAAATATTCATGATACTCTCAGCATATCTGCTAAACCAAATGAAACTCTGGTCTGTGTAGAAAAGCTATGAAACATCTTCCCGACCTGTGGACTACCAATGTGAAATATATTGCCATGGTAAGGCAGATTATGTGTGATACAAGTTGCAAAAATCATGGGGCAGATTTATAAGCCCCTTGTGTCGCTTTTGAGTCACAGTTGCATCACTTATTGTGATGCAGTGTCGGTGTAAACAATGCGCCACATTGAGGCCCATTTACAATGTGATGCATCTAGGGAGATGCGTCACGTTGTAAAGCCCTGCGCCACATTATACCTGCAATGTATGTAAGGTGGACATTCACACGCAGACAAGCCTCGTAGAAGTGAAACAGTGAAATCTACAAGATTTCACTGCACCACTTCTAAAGCGCCACTGCGTCAAAACCTTACCCTGCTTGGAGCAGGCTTAAGGAGTGATGCAGCGCAATATGTTTAGGCCTCCCCATGCATTGCTGGAGTTGTGTCATGCTTGCGACACAACTCCAGCAATGCGTGACTTTTGTGCCAATAGATGCGTCATGATTTCTGATGTATCTGTCAATCTTTGCGCCATGATGCGCCATATTGTAAATATGACGCATCCATGGTTGCACAATGGTTTCGCACGCAGGTGCAGGGAAAATTACGCATCTCTGCTCTAACGTAGAGATGCGTCAGTTTCTTGAAAATGGGCCCCATGAACTCTGTGAAATGTGAGAGGGACACAACATAGCATGAAGTGAGGCAATTCAGTTTCGGTATATATTGAATAAAGTAGTGCATAGAACATATAGGGGGGAAAAATGCCTCAGCATTACAACAACAATACTCATTGACGGAATGCTGGAATTCATTTTACCCACTGTGGACCACTTTGGATCATATAGACCATTGGTTTTCACCCACCATGCCACTCTCGACGGTGGCTTGCCTTATACAAATCAGTTCTGATGCTGTTCTTTAAGGGAACTATTCACCCTAATCTGCCAGGAAAGGTCATCTCAAGAGAGGAACAAAGTCATTCCCAGGGCCGAGTTGGTCTAGTTGGGCCTCATCAGTAGAGTTGAGCTTGAAAGCACATTAAGCACAGGACCACCATCTGGACATACCCCTCGCACTTAAGGTATCAAAAGCAACAACCAGGTAATGGAAGGAATGGTTGTATGAATCTCAGCTACTGGTGATTATCGGGGGCTGCATTCCGGTCCATTATTTTTCATCCTCCATGCCACACAGAGGCCTGCCTTATGCAAACCAGAATTGACTGTGCTCCTCATGGGAACAGTCTAGCCCAAACTGTTAGGCGAGGCCCTCCAGAAGGGAGCATAAGCAACCCCAGAGCAGTTTCAGCCTATTTGGGCCTCATCAGTAGGGTTCAGCGATCCCTTCACGCATTTTCATGGTTTTGGTCATTTCCTTCCTTTTTAATATGCAAATCTGTTATAAATATTAATATCATTATTTTGTTTGTGTAATCATTACTGCTATTGTATTTCTGATTATTAGAATGATGTAACATTGTCTCGGATTATCCCAACTTTTCTGTTCTAGGTTTTCCATGCTGAAGGGATATGTAATGCTCTTCAGATTCAGCGCAAGCTGTGAATACCTAATTAGAAAGTCTGTACATTCCCCTCATCTCAGTCAGGTGGTAGTGAGCCACACGAAGCTTCAACCTATATAACAAGCCGTTATATACTTTTTTTTATCTCATCTCAGCTCTAGGCAGTGCTTAACATTTCAAAGGCGCTGCAGCAACACTGGACGTGCCTTCAATTGAAATTGAGACCTTCAAGCTGCTACTCTATTAATTCTTAAGAAATCCGGCAATTTCGCTCAGTTCCCGACGGTGCCGGCATGCCGACTAGAGCATCACAAACTGCATCAACGAGTATCTGGTGAGAGGAACCACTGGCTGTGATAACATGTGTGACCTTGCTTTGTTGCCAGCAAACATCGACAGTTTGCGTGACGTTGTTTGTATCGAATTAAATAACAGTCTGGCGCCCAAACTGCTCGGTTAGTTAATTT
The DNA here is from genome assembly GCF_964261635.1 of Lissotriton helveticus. NCBI lineage: Eukaryota > Metazoa > Chordata > Amphibia > Caudata > Salamandridae > Lissotriton > Lissotriton helveticus. Next base: position 635,352,061 of record NC_136072.1, read on the forward strand.
ACATATTAATTATGCTAAGTAGGCATGTTAATTCATTGTAAAGTGAGTGCTGCGATTGTATCAGCTTAGTGAAGGGGAAGAGCATTTTTTGTTAAGGAATTCCTTGACATTTTAATTAACTTTCCTGGCAGAATGAGTTACAAGAATTATTCATCTTAAGGTTGGCTTCTGGCTCTAAGAAATGAGATTGAGAACACTTTGAATATGTTTACCTTCCAATGAGCATTAAGGGTAAAGCAATAAATAGGAAAGTATGCACACTTTTTATAATAATCCCACCTGTGCATCAGTATTTCGAATTATGATTTAACCATTGTGAACACATATTAGAGGTTTCATGTATATATTTACTAAAAGTGATGTTAAGGTTAGGTGTTGAAATGAGATACAAACCAATGTTTAAAAAATTAAAAACCCTGCTGTATCTGGGTTTGGAATTTAGAAGGGGGTGTAGCGACAGCGGAATGTCTTCACTGTCAAGCCATTGTGGCATGTGAGGTTCTGGAATGTTTAGCTTTGAAATGTGAGGGCAGTTGTTGATTTACATTGTCGGAAGATGAATGGGCTCTTCCTTCCTACAAAATAAACTTCATCTTAACTTCAACTTGGCCTCTCACCGTCCTTTCCAAGATCCCGTTTCGAGGATCTTACAAACCCCTAAACTGCGCAGTTATATTTTTTAGTAAACTAATTATATCTTGCGCCCTTGTTTTGCACTGCTTATGACCTCTCATATTGCAGTACTCATGACATGTTTAATTACATCATTGATGACATCACTGATGATATCTCAAATGATATCACTGATGACATCACTGGTGAAACCTCAATTGACAACAACCATGAGACCTATGCTCAAATTAGTCCTTAACCCCTTATGTCATCATTTTATAAAAGAAATGTGTTAGTAAAATGCTTGTAGTGATATACAGCATAGAGTTATTGTGAAGCAGTGCCTAATTTGTGCCATGTTTGCCAGTGTTTGGCACCTGCACTTAGTTACAAACATCAGCTCTTTATTAGGACAGGTCTTCAGATGGCGGTGCTGTCTGACCAGTAAAGTGCTTCACAGTTCCACATAGTTTAAAAAGCATAATAAACCCCACATCTAATCTATTCTTACAATTCAATGTGGCTCCGAATAGTGCAAATGTTACATGTGTGTTAGTGTGATGGTTAGTGGTAAGCAATGGAGTTGGCATTTGTCAGACTTAGGTGGGGTAGTGGATGGTGTGTGCCTTGGTGACTTTCTGAGAAATAAGTTGGGCCTTGGCACTTACCGTATTTACAAATTTCCCACTGCTGCACATACAAGTGTGGGTGCAAAGAATGGAAATAGCTTAAGACTTGGAGGTAAGTGTGATTGTTCAAGTTGACATTTAAATGGTGCATCATTTACAAAACCAGTAAAGTTTGGGGTACAATTAGTTCTCCAGGTTAAAAAACAATGGTCTGGGCTCACCCGATGTGGGTGTTAGAGCCGTCTTTCAAAGTGGATTGTAGTTTAAAGCCAAATATTCAGTTGGCAATAAATTATCCACCTATGGATCTGTGGGCAATTTCCTATGTTAAATAGTACTAATACATTGGTATAGACAGTTTATGTAATTAGAATATTAATAAGGTATGCATTTTGCTGGTGATTTTGAATGATTGCAGATTGTTGAATAAAGTAGAATGTAGTGGTGGTCCACTTAGAGGTTGTTTAGCTGGGGTGTTAAGCATGGCTCTAAGGTTAGTATGCCACTGCATTCATCTTATGAATGCTTGTAGTCTATTTTAGCAAATTATGGAGTGTTTAGGCAGATGGCATCTTATCAGTGGCGAATAGATGTTTTTCAGCCTCTTACCCTAAAATGTAGGGTTATGTGGAGTTATAAGAAGGTGACCTTGTTAGGTGAAGGGTGCTCAAAGTTTAAAAATGGGTTGGTCCATTACTTTTAGGGAGACAACAAGGGGCTTATTTACAAGCCATTGCGCCACTTTTGCGTCATTTTTAACATGGCAAAAGTGACGTACGGGTGGCGCCGGTGGGTTGCAAATCAATCCCTTTGGTTGTTAATAGGGCGAATATCAGTTAAAAGATGGTAACATCTACCAAATGTGGGTGACTTGGCATCAAGCTCTGTGCCCAGCACATGATCATAGGTTATGTCTATTGTTGCGTGCTTAGTGATAAAACATTTGTGTGCAGTTGTAGCGTGTTTGAATGAAATTACCATCTTTGGCGCAATTTTGCCCTATCTGTTTTGCTTGACTTAGCACCCTATGGAATCTACTAAGCAGAATTAAAGTGCCTGTGCTCACCCCTTCAAAAAAGGTTACTTTGGCTTATCCCTAATTGACATATTTAACTTGCCACCAGCTCCATCGTATATGGTGTAAAAAATACGTTCAAGGCCTGGAAGTTACATGCGACCTGCAGACTGCAGAACCTATTGTCCCATCCACGGAGTTTGCCTGTAAAACATGACTTCTGGCCTACCATGAGTAGTCTTCTCTCAGCAGCCTAAACACCTGGGGGCATATGTATCAACCATTTTTTTAGTCTCAAACGCTGCGATTCGCATTAAAGCAGCGTTTGCGGCTAAAAATTCGCAAAATGCGATGTATAAGTAAAATCGCATCCCAAAATTAAGGAATCGCAAATTTTGCGATTCCTTAATTTTGCGAAAGCATTTAAGGAATCTCAAATTGCGATTCCTGAAATGCTATGTATCAAGCACCCAAGTTGTGCGATTTCTCAATAAGAAATCACAAATTACCACCAAATTTGTGATTTCTTTCACAAATGCACTTTTTGGCATTTGTAAAGGTGCCATGTGGCGCACATACATGCCCTTAGGGCATGTATCTACACGATATGCGCACATATGTTCATTTCAGTGGTGAATCAGGGTGTCCTTATGACACCCTTGCACCCTTGAAAGTATTCTCAATTTGCGATTATCAAATAGCGAATCGCAAATTGAATGACTTCCCAATTATTCCTATGGGCCTCCTGGTCCATAGAAATGAATTGGAAGGTATTCCTTAATTGCGATTTCACAATTTGCTAATCGCAATTAAGGAATATTAAGAATTCGCAAAAGAATTGCGAATTTTTAAATACATCGCATTTTGCAATTCTCAAATAGCGATTCTCAAAAAATCGCTATTTGAGAATCACAAACACGGATGTTGATACATCTGCCCCCTGGTGTCAAACCTGTCAAAATAACTACTTTTGACTCTCAGAAAATCCTACTATTAAATATTAATGTCATCATTAGGTACACCTGGTGCCCATAAGGTAGGCTGCCAGATATTTTAAATTAGAAAATTTGCCAAATTAAAGTTGCCATGTTCCTCCAGTAATTAGCCACCAAAAGCTATGTTCACTGTTTTACTGGCAGGGTCTTAGCTGGATCATATAAAATGTCAAAGTGCAGATTATATAGTCAGGAAAAGTATATTTGTCATATTTATTAAAAATCCAATTTCAATTTATTAGTTGTAAGGGAAAGCCTCTATTTACATGATCACCCCCAAAGGTTGAGACTGACACTGTTGGTTTTTGGTCTTTGACAGTTCTCTGAGGCCTGCTAGCGAGACTTCAGTTCCAGTGGTCTGACCCCTAAAAGTATATGCTGGATTGACGCATAACCAGTTGGCATCACTTAACGTACATGTCAGTCCCTAGTATATGGTATGAAATGTTCCTGGAACCTGTTAATGAATGTGTCCCTCATGGACTGTAGCACTAGCTGTACCACCTCAAGTGTGACAAAGTAAAACATGACTTCCAGCCCACCACAGCTTTAAACTGCTAACTTGACAGTGCCATTTAATCCAATGGAAAAGTCCCAACCTCTCATTTTAATATATATGACACCTCTGCAGCAGGCCTACCGAGTCCTAAAGCAGGGTACTCGATCTTAAAAAATGGTACATGTATTTTTATATGTCCTAACAGTAAAAATCCCAAATTGTCATTTTAATGTGGAAATGCTAATAATAGCCCCATTGGTGAGTATGGGGTTACATTTTTTAATAAACACATTTTATTGTATTTTAGTTGGTGCATTCTATACATACGGAACTTCCTTTCAATCACATTTCAATTGCATTCCAGTTAAAGTGAACCAAGAAATGCTGATGCATGTTAACCAATTCATTCCAACCGAAACTACTTCCCGCCTCCCCGATTAGTTACTTCCATTCTATGTCTGTTCTGTTACTTTCACCTTTGCCCTCACCTTCTAGTGGTGTGTCAGTGTCCATAGATGACTTGGCATCTGAGCGGATGGCAGGGGCTGAGGTCTCGGGCCCCATTGTATTCCGGGCTGGGTATCAGGGTCTAGATCGAATCCTGCGCGGCCGACCCCACCTGCGACATCTCAGGCGTATCAGATTCCGGGTCTTTGAGATTATCTACTAAAGCCTCCCAAGCAAGGGACATCTCTAGTGTACCTATTCCGCGTCTGACTTCCCTCACCAGTACCCTGCCCTCACAGGCCACCCATTTCTCTAAGTCCTTATACCATGTAGAGAACCATGGCCCTCTAGGGGATTTCCCATTCCTCATAATTTCACGCTAGCCAGTACGAAGGCCAGGTCCTGGAACTTGCTTGTTATCTTGTTTTAGAGGTGTCAGTAAACCAGCTCAACAGGCAATGGCCAAGGGAACAAGCCACCTCTTTATCTATACCCTCTGCTACCTTTCCCGTAACCTCCTTTCAATATCCATAGTTCGAAGGGCAAGATCACAGTATGTGCACCAAGTTTTCTGCCACCTCTCCTCATTGTGGACACTTTACCTCTGCCACCTGAATTTATCTACCAATGTGTTATGGAGTGAGATATGCTCTGTGAAGCACATACAAATTAATCAGCTTTAATCTAGCTTTGTGGGATATCTTGGGGAGTCTGTGAGAACCTTATCCCAGTCACTTTGGGGATGGTGAGTCCCAGGTCCTCCTCCCAGTGACTTCTCAATCCCTCCAATGGGCAATGTATGTCACCCCCTATCACCCTATATAGGAACATAACTGCCTTTATGGTTACCGACAAAAGTGCCTTGTACTGGCAGCTCCTACGTGGCTGCGAATCTGCACTTCCGGTGGCCCAATGTTTATGGAATGCTGATGTGACTGCTCTGAGAAACAAGAAATTACCTTGTGGGAGATCGAAATCTGAGCAGAATTTGTCAAAGGGTAACAGCACTGATACCTGAAACAGGACTCCCTCTGTAGAGGCTCCAGCTGCCAACCAGTCCTCTCCAGTTCCCGCTATGCGGCACATCCACCAGTACCACGATTGGCAAGTCTTGGGAATACAGAATTTTCCTCCCAGTCTTTTGCAGACATCTAGTCCAGCATTTGGAGATCATCCTGTATTCCAGAGTGTCCGCCGCTAAGGAGCATTCCACCCTCAGCATGTATATGTATATGTATGTATAAACCATTTTATAACGCGCTCTGTTACTTGGGAGTGTCCTGGCGCGGAAGGGAAAAGCAGAAGAAGACAGGTCAGATACCAGCTTAAGTCACACTAGCGAATAGATGAGTTTTCAGTTTTTTCTTAAACTGGGCTACACACTGAATGGAGCGCAGATGAGGGGGATTCCAGGCCCGGGCAGCAACCACGGATATGGACTGACCCCTAGTCTAGTTCGCTTAAAGCGAGGGAGAGTCATCTTGAACAAGGAGGACGATCTAAGAGCTCGTGTGGGGGCATAGAGGATGAACCGTTTCTTCAAATAGGCAGGCCCTTGGTCATGGGTTGCTCTAAACAGGAGTACTAGGGATTTAAACAGAATGCGTAGTGACACTGGCAGCCAGTGAAGGCTGCACATGTGAGAGCGAACGCTCTTCCATCTCGGGACGTTAAACAGGAGGCGGACAGCGGCGTTTTGGATAACCTGCAGGCGATTAAACAAATAAGCAGGGATCCCGCTAAACAGAGCGTTCGCGTAGTCCAGCCTTGCTAGGATAAGAGCTCGAGCGACAGTCTCTTTTGCTTCTCTGGGAAGCAATGGAAAGAATCTTCATAGCATTCTCAGAGTAGCAAAACATGTCCCAGATAGTTTCTTTATATGGTCCTCAAATCTTAAGTCCTCCCCAAACCATATGCCAAGATTTTTTGCGGGACCTCCCATCACCTTGGGACTGGGGATGTTAGGTGGCCACAGCGAGTTTTTGAAGCTGGAAGGGAAAGAACCGTAGAAGAGGACCTCAGATTTGTCCTCATTGCATTTCAACTGGGCCGTAGTTAGCCAGCGAAAGACTGAGGACAAACAGAGCTGGACTGTTGTGGTATCCAGATGGTCATCTGGCCAGGTAAACAGCAACTGTGTATCGTCAGCATATCCGATAATCTTAGCCCCGTACTGTTCTGCCAGGTATACCAGGGGAGTGATGTAGATATTGAACAGTAGGGGACTAAGAGTGGATCCCTGAGGGACCCCGGTGAGGAGTGGTTTGGGCTCTGAGGCATAAGGCGGCATCCAGACCTGTTGTGTCCTATCAGATAGGAAAGAGGACAACCAGGCCAGGGCGCACCCACCCATGCCAATAGCAGACAGCCTGGCGAGGAGGAGTTCGTACGGAACGGTGTCAAACATGACCCGGATGAGGTTCTGGAGACCCGGGACAAAAGGTCCCAGGATTACGGCCTGGTTACATTTACCCACCAACCCCTGGGCAAACCATTGGACTGGGATGCTAGATAGTTTGCTTTGAGTTCCCAAAGCCAATGTTGGGCGTCTCATTGTTGAAAGAGCAACCCTACTGCGACCTGATTTCCATATGAATGTAGTGAACAGGGAATTCAACTCTTGGAACGTTACCCTGGGGATCCAGACTGAGAAAGCAACAAAAAAAACAATAGAAGTGGAAGTTCAATCATTTTCAGGTGTGCTATTCACTTCATCACTGACAATAGGAGTGTTTTCCAAAAGTCCACATTGGATTTGAGTGACCCAACTGCAAGACTCACATTGTCATCTAATAAGTCAATCATGCTAAATTTTGACACCCAGATAGGGCAAGCATTGTGCCTCCCACTGTAAGCTCACCAGCTTGTCTGACGTCAGCCAGAAGAGGTAGGAAACAGTATAGAATTCAGGCAGTTTACTTTTAAGCCTGATATAGAGCAAAATCACTCCAACATGGATCTGGCTGCTGTTTGATCCCCATGTGTATCCTGCAAAAAGATCAGTAAATCCTCTGCATACAGAGCTATGCTATCGCAATGTCTTCCAACACTGAAGCCATTGTGAGCCCTACCCAGCCATGCATAACTGTCTAGGGGCTCCATAACCAAAGCAAAATCCATGGGGATAGAGTGCACCCCTGCCATGTCCCTTGTCCTATTGTGTAGCTTACAGAAATTCTCCTGTCCATTTGAAATTTAGCAACCGGACCTGCAAATAGTCCGGTCCATGCCTAGTAGCTTGTGCGACATGACTTCATATAGGTATCAAGAATCTTACAACGGGTAAGAATGACCTGGGGCACTCTTGGGCACAACTAGTGCTATATGTCAGTAAACACAAGTGGTCCAAAGTAGAATTAATTTTTTACTCAAATGAATTCTGTAAGTTCTTCAATAATTTTCCAATATTCCATCATATTAACTTCATATGGTGAAATCATGAAGGCATATCCATCATTAATTATCCATAGTAGGTATATGAATCAACATCCACAATATGTTAAATCCACGATGCATTTCGCGCTGGAAAGCGCTTCTTCAGGGGGTCTGATAAATGTTGAAGAAATATACACCGGTGATACAGTGGTGCGGAGAAAGCCAGGTCCCGGCTGACCGCAAACCCGGATTTGCGGTCAGCCGGGTCCTGGCTTTCTCCCCCTGAAGAAGCGCTTTCCAGCGCGAAATGCATCGGGGATTTAACATATTGTGGATGTTGATTCATATACCTACTATGGATAATTAATGATGGGTATGCCTTCATGATTTCACCATATGAAGTTAATATGATGGAATATTGGAAAATTATTGAAGAACTTACAGAATTCATTTGAGTAAAAAATTCATTCTACTTTGGACCACTTGTGTTTACTGACATATAGCACTAGTTGTGCCCAAGAGTGCCCCGGGTCATTCTTACTCATTGTAAGATTCTTGAGACATTTGGTTGATAGCACCTCAGGATCCAGGAGGTGAACACCCGGTGCACCTACAAGATTTGTACTTTCGGTTTTACCATATAGAATACTATAACTACATTGGAGTGCAGCGGTTATTTCCCTTTGTTCATATAGGTATCCCCATTCCAGGCTATCAAACACCCTTTCTATGTCAATGCCAAATACCGCTGTTTCCGCATAATCATAGTCACGGTACACCAATAATGCTATTAGGAATCTGATGTTGCTATCAGTGTTACAACCGGGTAGGAAACCCGCCTGATCAGGATGGATCAGTTTGGTTAGGTAATGTAATGTAATATAATTTTTTTTTATTATGTGTGCAATTAACTGAAGATGTCTTAGCACTAGTGTTTAATCAACAGAAGTCAGTAGAGAAAAATGGAGATCATAGAGCTTAGCTAAATGATTCAGTGAAGAGCCATGTTTTTAACTGATTCCTAAACTGCAGCAGATTGGACTGCGATCTCAAAGTTAAAGGCAAGGAGTTCCAGAGTTTACCAACTCCAAAAGCGAAGCTTCATTTATTCTGGGAACAGTTGCCAATCTGGCTGAACTGGATCTGAGGATCCGATTGGGAGAGTGCCATGAGAAGATTTTTTTGAAAATATTCTGGCCCAGTCTGTTGCAGTGCCTTGCGAAGCAGACACAGTGACTTAAACTTGATCCTGTTCCTCACTGGAAGCCAGTGTAATGAGCAATAGGGCCACATTTGGGGAGTTTCAAAATCAATCTAGGAGCAGCCTTTTGCAGGGATTGGAGTTTTTCCACCAGTTGCTATTGAGTGCCAAGGTACAGGGCATTGCAATAATCTATCCTTGAGATGACGAGTGCCAAAATTAAAGGGTCGTACATCTGGGCCTTGATGTCCAAGTCGAATTTTATATAACTTTTGAGTAAATGAAACTTTTAGAAATATGCCGTTCTGTTGCCAGAGTTTCTCAGTAGCCATTTGCAGAAGCTGAGCACAAGACAGCCTTTTGCCCTCCTGCGCAAGAAACAAAACAATAGAGGACTGCCTTTGGAAGAGGCGTCACCTCTCCCTGGCAGGAAGCCACACATAACGTAAGTCCCATAAAGAGAGCTTCAAAAGAGAAGAAGCTTTTGGCAGGCAAATTGTGGAAACACATGAGAGGGGCTGCTCTTTTGTTTTACCAGACAGGTTGGCAACATGGACAGAGAGGGGGAAACAATTGCCAAACTGGTTTTCCCATGGATGTTTAGCCCTCAGGTAACCACACCTCTAGGGTGGGATGCTAAGCTCCACACACACACACACACAGCGGGATTCAGCCATATTCGGGGGGGGCGGAATATTGCATTCTGAGATAGTTAGATGCCACACATTGCAGGAAGTCATCATCAGGTGGAAAGAGCCCTAGTAGCTCATTGGGTAGCGACCACTGCATCCCACAAGGTCATTTTATGGGCATAAAAATGGCACCTCTGGCACTCAGACCTCAAATTCCATCTGGACTGGAGAGAGGACCAAATATGGACTACCTGCTGTTCCCTGGACCTGGCAATAGAGGCTGCACAAATGACTGGAATGCACCTGCTGCTCATGGGCCAGCAAAGAGAGGACTGCACCTGTGGTGCAGAGCAAGCGGAAAAGTCAGTTGGCCAAATTCCTCTTACAGTTTCAGGGCCACAAAATTTGAGGAAGCTAGTCAGTAGCAAGAATTGCTTGATTGCCATTGACTGCTTGTGCAGACAAAGTCCAGGCGCTCAAAAAATACACCTAAGTCTGACCCGGGAGAGTTGTCGAAGTGCAGTTTGGTCATCCAAAGAGGACACTAGCCTTCATCAAAGGGAACTGCTGGTTTCACTGTGATCAGAAACCAGTAGTCCAGTGGCAACTGGACATTTGCTGTACCCACCAGGACTTCAAGGGACATTGACCCTTGTGGCCAAAGTAACTCCACCAGGTCGTGGGCCAAGGAGTAGTCCCAGGAAGTCCCCCGTCAACCCCACAGCATCATCTTCTTACAGCATCTTCTGCATTCAGTATCCAATGCATCATGACTACTCCATTATTGTCTATGGCTGTTCAAGCAGAGAGCCTGAAACTCGACTTGAGACTGTTTTTGTGACAAGGTAACTTTCCTACAATCATTACAGGCCGCATTGACTTGCTCTCCGCTGGAGTTGGTCGACTAGAGCGGGCTGGTGTACCCAAACACAACCTTAAAAATGAATTTGCCTCTGATTTCTTTCATGTTGTGTGACTTTCATATTGCATTGTTTTGGTATTCTTCTAATGCTTTACACTCATGTCTTTGTTTAAGCCTACCTGGTCAATGCCACACCTTCCTAAGGTTGAGCTATAGCTTTTACAAATATGCCTGACTGGACACAAGATGGTATTGTGAGTGTATTACACGTGAGGCGTCACACCCACACCAAATAATTAACTACTTTCCTCACATTGGTAAATTTAGTTTTAATAAGTATTTAGAAAGTTACCTTTTTCTTGCTTGAGCTCTTGGAGACTAATTTGCCTGACGGCAGCTGCCTTCCAGTGCTTGACCATAATATGATGTGAAAACTGCTCCCAGAGCAGAACAATAGCTTAGGCCTGGTGACAAGAGGGGCAAGATGTGGGGTATGTGATGCCTATCGGGTCACAAAGGACAGTTGAGTAGACTCAGGAACTTCATTACCTTGAACGCAACAGAGGTGACATCTGCTGCCAAAACATGCATGCACTAACCTGAATACTCGAGCCAGGGGGAAAGATGAATATCCACCTCCACCACCTGCTTCATAGATATTTACCCTTTTCAACTGAGTTATATGACCTAGGATCAAAACAACTACATTGGGGCAAAACGTCTACATCAAAAGGCATTAACATTAGTATTCCTCTCCTTATCACTCGGTTGAAACTTCTGACCCAGAGTAAATGGCTTCATTAATAGCACCAATCCATCCAAATCAGTAAATGATCCGCTTCCACTACTGTGGTAAATCACCTTTCCTGCCTGCCTTGTCAATGCAGTATATCCAAATGTGTATTCTTTTTCCTTATAACCTGGTGGAAACATCCTCCCACTTAATGCAAATTTAGCTTTTTGATGAGTTTTTTGAGCGAATAAGCTCCGATACTGGTGTAGCTTTACCTCTATTGTCTCTAGTTGTTCAAACTTTACTGTGTTTTTTAGATTTGAACTTTTATTGATGTGCTCTTTCTATTCCACACAACAATTACTCTTGGCAGGACGTCTCAACTAAATTCATCTAGTTTTTGTTTTGCACAAGATTGTGTGGGAGCCTGTTTTCAAGTATTTTGGCTGTATTAATGATACTGATTATGCATCAAAGGTTTTTAGCCTTTCAAATGACCAACACTTTACCCATGACCTACTTGCGCGCAATACACCTTGACTTAACTATATCAATTTATCACATTTTTTATTTTAATCTGGCTTTTCTTGCTTTCTCTCTTTTTTTGATTCTCAAGGAAACTCACCCCCTACCTCCACTGTTCCCAATCTCCATCTGTTGTCCACCAGGAAGCTTGGAAGTCCATTGTTTACCAGGAAGCTAGAGTGTGGCTCAGGTAAGTCTTTTCTGTTGTAGATCAGGATTGTCCAGCAAGGTGTGTCTGTAGAGGCTAGATATTCATAATATGTCCCTAAAACGGCCATCGAGATTTCATTGTCTCACGCAATCATGTCTAGAAGTTTCCACTGCTCAATATTTTATTTTTAATTGACGTCTGTGCCTCACCCTGACTTTAAACAGTGTTTGTGAATTGGCATTGTCACATTGGTGGATTGGTGGTTGGATTACCTTCAAACAAGCATTTACACATTCGCTTTTATATCAGCTTGGGCAAACTAGCTCGGCACGCCATCGCAATTTAACCCTTCAGTGCTCCTCACCAAATTATGGATCCATCTAGTGCTTGGGACCGTGTTCCACATCCTCGTTCTCCACGTTTTTACCAGACCGTTCCAATCTCTGAGAAAACCCTTAAAGTATCTCCTTCACCTGAAGTAAGCATTAGGGTTTGAGGTCAGGGTCATGAGAGTTGGAATGTTTTTTTGGATAAATGATTTGGAATTCCCGTTTTAACTGTAGGGCATGGAGGTTGGAAGCTTACTCTGAATAAAACTCTTCCCTGCCGAAACCTTTCTAATCTAGGAGGTAGTATACGTGTACTCAAGATATTTTAGAATCTAAAATGTTGTGAACTTCTCATTCAGCATCTCCATTGATTGCTACTGGTAAAGATGTTGCAAAAAATCCTAAGTTTTTATGGCATCGTTTATGTACTGATACATGGAATACTGGACATATCTGAAACGTGGGGGACAATGTTAATCAAATTACGCACTGATTCATGATTTTTCTGTTGAATAGAGTCCAATAAACCTGAAATTTAAATTATGTGGGCCTTCAGCTGCAAATTTTTAGCGGACAGCCACACATGACCTCTAATTTTGTATAGATAGGAATCCAATCCTTTTCGATTAGCCAATGCTTTGATAATCATCTTTGGCCATTTTAATTGGAGTTGCATTATTTTGGCTAACGAGTGCAAATGATCATAGTGTTCCTGCACAGTAGATAAGGGGGCTATCACCGGCCATTCAACCAATAATGCATTTGGATGGTGGCTGTAAGAAACAAAGAATGGTGAAATTGCAAGGGAGGAATGTTATATTTTTTTTATATACAAACTCTGCCATCCACAAACTCTCTTTATTACATATTTTGTTGTCGAGCCAAACATCAGTTATTGTTTTAGAGTCTGTTTAAGATGCTCCATTTGGCTTTGGTTAAAATATGAAATCTTGTGGATAAATAGGCTTCTATCTTTGTGACCTTACAAAGACCTTGCAAAAACTGGGATGTGAATTGTGGCTCACAATTAGTTATTAAAACTTTCTGAATGGCAGATAGCTTAATATCTTGTGCGAACGCTTTTGCTAATTCTAATGCTGAGGGAAAATGAGACAATGATATAAAGATGCCAAATTTTGTTAAATGATCCACTACTAGTAGTATGACTGTGTTTCCATTACTGCGATTCAACGATAAAGTCCATGGACACAGGGGGCTTGGTAACTCAACTTGACCCCGGCTTTGCAATTGACTTAGGCTTTACCTTACCCAAATGGTACTCTGGAAAACCATAGCTTTTATACTGTCTTTTTAGGTTTTTCAACAATCCAGCAGGAATACCCTGATAGCTACTGTCACTTCCGAATTTGACTCTACCATGCCTCCTACACTGTTTTGAGATTTTGATTCCAAAATGAATGGATGCTCAACCTTAGACACCTTGTCTTCTGCAGCATCTGTGATGTGAATACTAGAGAGAGCATCTTCCTTGCCATTTTATGGCACAGGCCTATAAGTAATTGTAAAATCATAGTCCGAAAAGAATAATGCTCAACATAGCTTATGTGGTGTCTAAGCTCATGCTAACCTCAGGAACTGCAGGTAAGATGGTCGGTGAAGATTTCCACTATATGCTGCACCCCTCTTAAATAGCAGTACCATTTTTGAAAGGATCTCTTAATTTCCAGTAAATCCTTATCAGTGATGCTACATTATGCTCATAAGGAGTGAACTTTCTCAAAACGTATGCTATTGATGTATCTGTCCTGTAGTAGGATGCTGTTATGAAAGTAACAAACCCATTGCACAGTGAGAGGTGCTGCATCTAGTATGACTAGTAAACTTACATCAGGATGTTGAAGAATCGAGACCTTGGCAAATCATACTTTCAGGAGTTTGAAAGCTTGATCAGCTGCTGTCACCCAAATAAATGGAACCTCCTTCCTTGGCAAACGGATGATGGGCTGAACTATGGCAGAAACATCTGGATAAAATGACTATAAAAATGGGTAAATCCAAAGAAAATTGTCAACAATTTCACATTCTTCGAGATTGGCCACTGTAGTATGGATGCTATCTTTTTGTTGTCCATCTGAAACCCTGTTGCATTACCGGGTTTTTCTAATGTAATGGAAAGATGGTGTTCTCTAAACTTAGTAAAGACAGCTTTCACATGACCCTTGGGTTCCTCTCTAGGACTGGAGTAAATAAGAATGTAATCTATGGATACAATGCAGAAGGTGTCGAGGTAGCCTCTGAGCACTTCACCTATAATATGCTGGAAAACTGCCAGGGCATGGCAAAGTCCGTAGGGCATGACCTGGTAATCATGTAAATACAACTTGCCCTAAACGTGATTTTCTATCTGTTGCCCTTTCAGACTCTGACAAGATGGTTTGTGCCCTGCAAAACTAGCTTCATGAAGATAGAGGCTCCCTTAACCCTTCCCATGCTGATGACGAGCTCAGCTCGTCATGAGCCACCGTGACCGTGTGCTCATGACCAGCTCAGCTCGTAATAACGGCCACAACGCTCGCACACGGGGCTAACTCCCCCGCTGTGCTGAGCATTCTAAAGAAACGGGTGCGGCCGTGACGAGCTCAGCTCGTCATGAGCACACGGCCACTGTGGCTCATGACAAGCTGAGCTCATCATGAGCACCGGGGCGCTGTGCGCCCCCCCCAGCACAACGGGGCAATTAGCCCTGCAGGCAAGGGGTTAATCTGCTCTAGAAGTACAGGAATTAGGAGAAGAGTGTATCTCGTTTTAATTGCCACTTTGTTTATAGGTCTGTAATCTATACAAGCACATAACTCTTTGCCTTTCCCAGGTAAAGAGAGGAGAATACACTGGCTATAAGGATACACTTATAAAACCTGAGGCTACAGTTTCCTAAATTAAACTTTTCAAATTCTGAGTGTCAGAGTCTATTAGAGTGTAAATGTAAATGCCAGCATGTGTAAAGCGCACAGCTACCTCCGACGGAGGTGTCTCGCTGCTGGGGGCCCTCAGGAAGATTTAGCAGGCTATTGGTCTTGGCACATGTTGCTGGGCTAACCTGCCGCTGGAGCCGGGGATCAAACAGTGAACCCTGTGATCCAGAGTCAGGCACCCTGGCCGCTGCTCCACACTTCTTCCACATGTGTGTAGTTCCTACTAGACAGGATTGGAGCTCAAGCCAACAGGTAGATTCACCAATGATATTCACTATGTTTTTTTTTGTTAGCCACATCCCAGGAGATGGAATAACAATCAAGGAAGGTAACTAAACAACAGATTCTAGACTCTAGATTCAAATTTCTATGACCCTTTACTCTGAATTATGCAAAAACAACAATTGATGGACGGAATGTTGCACAATGCCAGAACATTAATCCCCAGTCACTGATCTGGGTTTAATCCATCGTTATTTTGCTCATCAGACCACCCCAGTTAAAACATGGCCATATGCAAATCAGTCTTGACCCAGTGCCTCATTGGAACAGTCCAGCCCAAACTGCCAAGCCATGTATTTCCTGGACCGGAACCAAGCATCCTAGGACCGGTTTCTTGCTATCAACCGTCATCAGCCAGGATAGCTTGATTCCAGTTGCCTGGAGAGCACGGGACTCAGTCTGAGCATACCCGTCCCACTTGGGGTGACAAATGCAAAAACAACAATTGATGAACGAAATGTTGCACAATGTCATACATTCACCCCAGTACAGAGATCTGGGCCTAAATCCATCGTTGTTTTGCTCACCAAGCCACCTCAGTTCAGACGTGAGTCCCGTGCTCTCCAGGCCATTGGAATCAAGCTATCCTGGCTGATGACGACGGATAGCCAGAAACCGGTCCTAGGATGCTTGGTTCTTAAATGGTTAACATGTGTTTCTTTGTTTGAGGTGCAGATTTAGATTTAGAATTCCTAATTTTTCTGAACCATTTTGTAGAGGCTACCTCTGAAGAGTTTATGAATGTTTGTGATTTTTTTGTCATGGCAGCATAATTGTGTTTTTTTACACAATTCAAGCGGGGTGCTTTCTTTTAGCAAACTTTTTTTTAAAGTTTGCAAAGGATATCTTTTTTTAATTAATTTGAACATATGAATTTGCAGAAGTCTTCTCATTTTTCCTCATAGTTTCAAGATGTAATTACAGGAATTATGAAATTCCATATCTGTATATGGTAAAGCTCATTCCCGCTTTTTGGGACTTCTGATTGCAATATTTAATTAAAGCTTTCTGCAGTGCTTTATATGCCGCGGTTTTTGCATGTTCGTTTAGAAACCACCTTTACATTTTAGGCCCTAAGAACCTTAGTGTTACTGACATTCTGGAGGACATGCAGGACCACAAATTAAAAAGTCTATGCTTGTCAGTGACTTTTAGAATGCAGGGGCACTCCACCCTATAATCAGTGAAGAACTCAATTTGAGTAAAAATACTGGTGAAAGTTAGTACAGATGGTAGTGACAGCTCCTCCGCTAAGGCGGCGGAGAGTTGCCCAACTGCTTAAAAGGAAAAATAAAATGATAATTACTTATCGTCCTTACAGACGTATATAAATACAAGTGACAAGATGTACCATATTAAAAGACATGCCATATGCATTGTGACCCACTGCCTACATGCCTATTTTCGTCTGCCCACGTTTAGTTTCTATTTGTATATTTCAATCATTCTAATTCAGATTCAGGAACACCTTTTGACCCCCTCTCCTCAAGAACACATCTGTGAAAGTACAGGGGGAAATTTGTGATGCTCCAATCTTTACTATTCCATCCAACGTATCCAGGAATATATTTAGAAGGATTTAACGTTTTCGTAGCATCAATTTTTTTACATTAAGGCAGGTTTTTTATAGCCATATTTACAAGTTGCTGTAAAGTCCAGTTAGTGGAATTTTTTCAGCGTTAACATGAATTGACAGGGGTGTACATCAAGGCTGCATATTGGCGCCCTTTTTGTTTAACCTCTAAATAAATGATCTAGATAGAGCTTTGGTTAACATAGGGGCAGACTTCCCGTATGTAGGTCGTCGGGCCTCCCTGTCCTTCTATACGCAGCCAATGCGGTCCTGGTAGCCAGAACTGCCAGGGGACTCCAATCCCTGCTTGACACCTTTTTCAATTTTATGGGGGCACGAGACCTAGCACTAAACAATGCCAAATCATATATACTGCAGGTAGGGACACGGCCCAAGAAAAAGTTTGTCTTCACAGTAGGTCCTGAGAAGGTCCCTCTGACGTCCATCTTCTCATATTTGGGAGTTTTAGTGGATAATCGCCTGAAGTGGGGGCCTCTTGTTCAGAAACAAAGGGTGAGCTCACGAGGGTAAATTATGCTATTTTTAACTTTGCCACAAAGATGGGTAAGTGCCCAATTGCAGCCATGATGAAAGTTTATCAGGCCAAAAGCATAGCAACAGCGTGCTATGACAGTGAAATTTGGGATACATTGGCACAAATGCAATACAGGTGGTTGAAAATATATTTTTTAAGTGTTTGCTGGATGTGCCAAGTGGTTTATTGCACCTGGTGGTTCACGAGGAATTGGGGGTATGTTTTTTATGGGACACTTTGGCTTTGCGCCCCCTAGTGTTCTGGCTCAAGTGTTGGCTGAATAAGGATTGAGTCCTCAGCCAGCAGATCTTAATTGACTGTATGAGCCTCGATCACATGTCCCGAATACCATGGCTGAAATATATTAGAGGTTGCCTTGAAGAGTTGGGGCATCCGGAACTTTTCTCAAAGCCTGATCAGATTGTACAAAAGGATGTGGAGTTTGTTAAAAAAGCTTTTAGCAGCTTAAGGAAGCTAGAAAGTGACGAGCTAGCATTGCAAAAACCTAGTGTTTGCAAATTCCTGATGCTAAAACCAAACCAGTCAACAGAGCCTTATCTCCTGGGGTCATTGTCCACATATGAGCGGTTTTTACTAGTCAGGTTTTGTTTGGATCTGATCAATTTGCTACTCGCTGTTCCAAAAGAGTGCAGTAGAGGTCAGGTGTTAGCACCCTGCGGCTGAGACAGCGAGTCTCCGCAGGATTTGCTACACTTTATGCTATTTTGCAAATTTTCTGAGGTGCTTCGGAGATATTTTTTAATCCTCCTTTTAAAGAAGTTGAATTCTAACCAGGTTCGCCGAGCGCTTTTGTATCTGCAACTGCTGTCACACTGTGCATGGTTGTAAAGGGGGTCCCATGGGTACCCCCCATGGGCCTCATTCGGAAGGCTCGAAGTGAAGGGGGCCCAGCTACAGGCCCCCAAAGGCTGTTGCAACAGCCAATCTGTGTCGGAACAACAGATTCAGAAAAGTTGTCTGAATCCAATATCGTAATACGCCGGTCGAAAATGCGATCCATAGAACTGTACCAGTCGGCTCTCAATGACTTAGTTACTCTGAATGCCGTTTGGAACTGAGTTGGAAACTCTAAGCACTTTCCGACTATCGTAATCGGTTGGTCAGAAGGCTGTCCGAACTGGTCAGAAAGAGAGGTTCCAAATCGGATTTGGATGACCAGAATGCCATTCAGAGACTTTTCGAATGACATCGTAATCGGCCCCAGAAAGTTCACATAGAGAATTGCACTTTTCAAATGAAATAATGTTTCACAGAAGAATAAATGTTCAAAAGAAACTAAACCATTCTGTGGCATTATTCCCCTAATTACCTCGATGTTGCAGGAGGTTCAAGAGATTACCAGAGATTGTTCCTTGTCTGTTTTATTTTAACTGCTGCAGGTTCGCAGTACAGTTGTGCGGGAGGTGCCAACCTAGGAAGACTGGAACATCAGCAGTGGGAAGCTGGAGAAAGGAAACCGTAGAAAGTCGAGACTCTCCGGAGCCATCTGGAACAGTGGAAGAAGGAGATACGCACAACCAGAAACGGTTGGAGGTGCAGAGACGCCCAGCAGAGAAGATCTTTGCTGAAGACAATAGGTGCTCCGGTAAGGTAGCTATGACAAGGGCAAGCACATACAGAAAGTTTGAGTGTCTTTTATACCCTAGCACTCGAGCTGCCATGAGTGGAGGTGTGCTGATAACATGTCACCATCACTTAGGCCATGTGTACTCGTCTCCGGTTGTGAAGACTTGTGCCCTGGTTGTGAATGCAACATGCTTAAAGTCTTTCGCATAACTAATGTTCCTCATGTACACAGTCATTTTTGGACATATACAAAATATGTAATGGATGAAACAACCACTACCACCAGGGATTACTCAGATCTGTAGCACACATGATATATTGGGACAGTTCAGCGATCAACATGCAGGACAGTTCCATTATACTAGTACTATTTACACTCCAGGTTGGACAAGCGTGGGTGTGCACAAAGTGCAAGGACAGGGGGAAGCAGGGTCATGACCACCACCGCCACCACCATAGCAGTGCCTGAGAAGGGAGCGAATCTACAGCCAGAGGATCACCCTCCTTCACCTCAGGCAAGAGGAGGTCATAGCCCATTACAGGCTTAAGAGGGGATCCATTGTCTGCCTCCTGAACCAGATAGTGACTGGGCTGCAGCCACATCCCAGTGCTGGACCAACATCCCTCCACAGACCAAGATACTCGCTGTCCTCCAGATGCTGTCATCAGGAACATTTCAACATACCTCCGCCTGAGTAGCAGGAGTGTCACAGTTATCATTTTCCAGGTTGCTCCCTACTGTCCTTGATGCCAACATAAGCCTGACAGCTAACAACAGCACCTGCAAAGGCATATCATGAGTGTCATAGAGTAAACATGCACTGCTATTGGCAGTGTAGACACACAGTGAATGGATACCAGATACTGTCAGAGCCCTAGGCATATGTGTCGCTATGTAAAGCCCACGCTACATTATACCTGTGTCACATATAATGTATGCAGTGTAGGCGTTCCCACGTACAAAATGCCTCGTAGAAGTAGCCTCAGTGAAATCCATAAGATTTCACTGCACCAATCCTTCATCTTGGCTGCGTCACAATCTTTACACCAGTTTCAAGCAGGGATTTTCACATGGAACTTACTCACGTGTATTGACACATTGCTGGAGTTGCGTCAGTTATCCGACACACTCCACCAATCCGTCAATATTGCGCACCAGAGACGTCAGGATTCCTGATGTATCTGTTGAGTCCTTGCGACATGGAGTGCCATACTGTAAATACTGTGCATCTATTGTTATTGCAAGGATGGCAGAATGAAAAGGGCTGCATCACTAGTTTTCCCCTGCGATGCACCACTTTCATAAATGAGGCTCTGAATCTGAATTTCCTCTTCCCCTGTGACTCTGGTTTGTCATCCTGGCTGTTGGGGGCTTGTGGTGAAGTTGGTCCTGGCTGCTCCATTCTGCAGTGAGGTGTTTTTATTAATTTTTTCCTTTGAAGTGTATTTGTAAGCTCTTTTTGCCTCAAGGTGCTGAAAATTGACGGTGGGCTGACTAACGTGAAGTTTTTTTCCCCTATTTGGCCATCCGTCACTTTTTAAATGCTAGCATGTATTTTTCTATCACCTTGACGCAAGTGTTATCAACAATTCTCCCGGCCGCTAGCTGATCCTAATGCCATATAGCGACGTCTCGCAAACATAGTGTTAGGATTTGGCAATCATCATCGGTAAAAAAGCAGTCGCTAGGCAACGTGAAAACTGCTTAGCGGCAATTCTTGTAAAAATGCCCATTGGTTTCTGAGAGAATTTCTTTGGTAAGATTTGGTAATCTAAAATAAGTTTTCACTATTTTCAGACAAATGAAGCATGCATTGAAAAATCAACAACACTATATATAAAATGCCATGATCTAACCTGATGTCTGTTATGTTTTGCTTCTGTTTGCTTCATTAAATGAAGCAAACGCACAGAGATAATGGACGGATCACTGCAATTGTTCATACACTCACTTCCAGTCACAGATCTGGGTTGAATCCATCATCTTTCTTTGGCTCACTTCTCCATCCCAGTTCAGACCCAGCTAATGAAAATCAATTTCCTTGTGGTTGCTTTGTTCGCCCTAAGTTGGCAGGTTAGGCCCAGACGTGGGTCCCTTGCTCACTTTGCTACTGGATTCAAGCTAGCCTGGCTGATGATGGGTGTTACCCCAAAACTGGTTCCAAGATGCTTTTTTCCGGTCCAGGGAAGACCTGGCTTGGCAGTTCAGGCTGGACTGTTCCCATAAGGAACAGTGTCAAGACTGATTTGCATATGGCTGGGTCTGCACTGGGGTGTCAAATTGAGCTTAAGAACGATTATATATTAAACCCAGATCTGTGACTGAGGGTGAGTGTCTGAAAAGTTTCAGTGCTCTGTCCATCATCTCCTTGTTTTGCTTTGCTTCATTAAATGCACATTTTTTTATATAAATGTATTTGTTTGAATTGTGAGAGGTTTTCTTTTAAAGTAAGTCATGATGATCCTTCCCTACTCTGAATTCTTTGATGATTATTTGATATATCCACACACATAGTTAATGAGATTTTGTTTCTGTTGTATTGTAATTGTATTTATATGGCACTTACTACCCCTGACAATGCGTTAAAGTGCTTTAGGTCTGAACATAACGCTGATCCGGAAGCCAAGGATAGTTCTAGCGTTCAGGATTAAAAACTTGTGAGCTCAATCAAACCATTTCATGCATTTACACCAGATTCTTTGTGGTAGACTAGACTTTGAGGTTCATACAAATTATTGCTGTGTTGACAGATGAGCCACATTTAATTTGGTATTGTTAGGTTGCATGGCTTTGATTTTCAAAGAAGACAAGGTTATAATCTTTCAAATACGTTGTGGACACTGAAGAAATTAATAGAGAATAAGGCAAATATGCATTTGACTCTTTTCCTGTTAAATGTTCTAGAAGTCCTGATGTGTTCTGTTGTAGGATCTTGACATAAGCCCAGTAACTCTTTGCAGTTTAGACTGCCCTCAATGTGTGTGATAACTCTGCTGCTTTTGACACCTTACTAGGATTACACCAAATACAACTTTTTGTCAACCAGGCAGTCCCCACAATGTAGAGCGCTGCTTGCTATGTAATGTGCTTCAGAGCCCCACTATCAGGTAGAAAGTGCAATATAAATGCTAGAATAAAACACATTCCAAAAAGAGAGCGAAAAGCTCCTCTGCATAAGGGCAGAAGTGAGCTGCAGTGTCCAGCAGACTCAATCAGCTCGCTCTGCTGGCTAGAGCTTCCATTCAAGGAGGAAGAATAATGAACTGTCTAGAGCAGGAACTGACAGATGTTTTTGATGAAAAGGCTCTTGCTAGAGATGGAAGCTGAGATAATGGGAAGGGAGGAAAGTGGGAGGGACCAGGCAGAGAAGATCGGAATGAAAGTTCACTTAGGGAGACAAATGAGCTGTTTTTGCAAGACCCACAGGTCAGACTAGAGATTGGCTAATACTGAGACAATGAGCACTGCCAAAACTATGCATTGCTGCTATCCTAGCTGAATTATAGAAGCAGTGTAAGTTTCTTTTCACCAAATGATCTCTTTTTTTACCCTATGTCACTCTGAATAATGAAAGTGAAAGTTGTTTGGGAAGAAACCCTAGAGAAAGGAGGCTGAGGCTCATGTAAACTTAAAAGAGCAAGTGAAGCCAAGATGGCCACCGGACGAGAGCTCGTCCACTGAGCTCCCGGGTTAGGGATCACCTTTCGGTTTATATCCCTGTTCAACCCTGCTATCCAGTGCTCTTCCCCGCCCTGCTGGCCTCCTATGCCTGCCTGCAATCACCTGGAGGTAACTGGGGTCCTGCATCACTGCTCAGGCCATCCCCTTGGGACCCCGCTTACCTCGGCTTGGAAGGCGGCCACTGTCCCGGTCTTTGGCCCTGCCCGCCTGACTCCTGCAATCCAGTGCCCTCCGCCGCCCTCACACATGCTTGCAGTCACTTTGTGCAAGCTGGGCTCCTGCACCACGGCTCTGGCAATCTCCTGCGGACCCCGCATCCTCGGCTTGGATGTCGGCCATTGTCCCGGTCATGGGCTGTGCCCGCCTGGTTCCTGCCGCCGCCCATGGACGGAGTCCCCCAGTTGAGCGCTCCCCGGTCCCAGCTGGCGGTGACTGAAGACATAGCTGCGGTGGACCCTTCGCCCGCCCGGATCCGCTGGCTTTGATGAGACCGGCCCGGCCCGGCTCCCCCTCTCCCCACCCTCCTGCGGGACTTGTCGAGATCTGCAAGGACTGTACCGGCCCTCGGGTGGGTAGCTCCAGGACTCGGCGCGGCTGCCTGCCCCCGGAGGAGCGGCAGGGTGGTGTCTCTCACCTCCAGCCCCCGAACTGGTGTCTCGCGGAGGTTCCAGCGGCCCGGCGCAGCACACCCGGGTCGACCGCCTTTCATTTCCCACTGCAACTTCCGGCTTTCATGGCTCTGGCCGAGGCCCCGGGGAGCTGCTTGGCTCTGTTGGCTTCCAGTTGCTCTCCACGGCGATCGCACTTCGGGCAGCTTTGTGATTGTGCGGCTGCGAGACGCCGGAGAGCTGGAGCCTTTGGGGGAGTTTCTCTCTGCCTCGCCCTCGTTTTGGCCACACATGTTGGAACGGCAGATGCAGCCGGCTCTCGGGGCACGAGCCGATCCCCCGGGGAGCTGCTGACTGCCTCGCCCCTCTGCATGACACTATCGGCGATCGCGTTGCATGCAGCAATGGGATTCTGGAGGCTCTGAAGCGAGGAGCATGAGAGCCAGAGCCTGATTTTGCAGTTGTATAGCTGTGGCAGAACTGCTTTGTTGCCCCCAGCCATCTTGTACAAAAATCTACCCCTCTCATTATCTTTCAGACCTTCTTCCCTCCAAAATGGATGCTCCTGATAGTGTACACAGAAAGAGGACTGCTCCTTAAAAACAAACAAGGACCCTTAACTGGATCCCAACCAGGCTTGTCCTCAGTCAGTTGTAACAGAAAGAGGACTGCACAAACACTACAAACTAGGGCGGCCATCTTGAAGTGGCACCGACCGACTGTATTAACGTACAAAAAACCTGTAACAATCTACAAGGAAAGCTGTTTCTTAGGAATCCGTTATCTCCTATAAAGTCCTAATGTCTATGGTCATAATAACTACGGCTTACTGATCCAGGTCTCCCCAAGTGTGCCCAACCCTAGCCATCATGGTTGGTCCTAGTCTGACTGCCTCTAGGGCAAACTCTTACACCCTGGTTTACCCCCCTAAACTCTCAAAAACCACTGCAAAAGCCTTCAAACACCCCACCCTGAAAAACCATCCAGAGTCACTGATATCTGACCTACGTTTCTGTGCAGGCAAAGGCACTGTCATCAACGACCTCGTTTTCTATTCCACAAGAATCCCCTCCTGGCGCAATATCTTTTCGCTACTCCTCAATGTACGCTCATCCAGGAACATTCCCTACGGCACTAAGCTCACAATTGTGCCCTCAGCAACCCTGCGAGCTGACCAAACCATCACCCTCTACAAAAGCGGCATTGTATTGATCCAAGCTTCAACCAAAAACCTTGATAAATTTGCAAATCTCTTTACCATTCTCCAAAACCAATTGAATGACACTGGGAAGACGACCAATACCCGGCCTGACTTTAATTCGACCCCCCTGCCCAACATGACTAACTTCCCCCAAGCCACCTCTCCTAGAGTCTCTAACTGTAAACCCTGACTGCCCACAGGATTGGATGGTGACACCCCACTGTTAGTAGCGCGAAGCAGAAATAATACAGTCGCAGACTGATGTGGTTTGATTCAGGTTTTTACTCTCAGAAGAGCTAATACACCGGGTCAAGTAGTACTAAGAGTTACACCACTCTGTTCCTATGGTAGCTCTCTAAACCGTCCTCCGCATGAGTGTCGTCCTGACACTCTCCAACGGAGGGCACTGTGCTAAGCAGTGGCCGACAATGCCACTCGACTCTCGACAGCTAGCCAGCTGTTCTGAAACCGTCCCCCGCAGTGGTGCTGGTCCCAGCACCTTCCAACGTGGGGCACAGTATGTCCTGGTTAAGTTTGCACCAAAGACCCAAGAGTCAGTTGTTGTCTTGCCAGTGCTTGTTCAGCGTGGGATAGCGTACGAGCTTCTGCTCTTCCAGTTGTCCCACACAAGGGTTTGTAGTGTCTTAAATACTGAAGGTGAATAAGCTGCTGAACTCTCTCACCGGTTTGGGGAATCTTGTCAGAGTGCAACTGACGAGGTCTGTCTATAACCGGGGCACCCGAGACCGTGTAAATGCAAAGTCAATTACAAACTCCAGGGTCTGGGATGACAAGGCTGCAAGGCTACGGGCTTCTAAGGCTAGACAACGGGTTCTCTATTTAATCTCAGAACACAGAACAGGGAACGCGTTTCCCTTACCTTCCCGGCGTCTTCCCTCGGTATCTGCAATATGCTGTCTCCCGGCGCCGCTTCTGTTTTGATGCGTCACCGCTGTTCGCGCATGCGCGGCGCACAGGCTCACGGGACCTGTAGTTCTCTCGTCGGCCATTCTGGTAGGTCCCTGGGTTCGGCCAGGCGCTTAGCGGAGCTGAACATGACAGCACATCCCCCTTCACACCGGTCCCCTGGAAGGGCCGGGTTTTGTGGGATATTTCCTGTGGAACGCCGCTAGCATCCGTGGAGCCGAAATGCCAGCCACTGGCTCCCATGACTGTTCCTCTGGGCCGTACCCCTTCCATGCCACCAGATACCACAGCTTGCCCTTTTTCCACTTAGAATCGCGGATGCCCTCTACCTCATAGTCACGCTCTGCCTCTACCCGCACATCAACACGGGAAGAAGGTGTCCTGGAGATGGAGGGCTTCAGCAGCGATATGTGGAATACAGGATGGATCCGCATTGCGGTGGGCAACGTGAGCTTCATGGTCACCGGGCTGATGCATTTCTTGATGAGATATGGGCCGATGTACTTAGGATGAAATAGGCTGCGTTTCCGGAAGCGCATGTTGCGGGATGACACCCACACGTAATCCCCGGCTTTGTACAACGGCCCTGGTCTCCGGTGTTTATCTGCTTGGGCCTTGTATCTGGCTTTCGCCTCCACCAGGCACCTTTGTGTACGCACCAGCAGATCCCTGATGTGCGCTGTTCTCTTGGTTGTTTCTGGCACTGTCTTTATACCAGCAGGGTGCTCCAAAGGCAGAAATCTTGGATGGTGCCCGTAGTTGCCATAGAAAGGCGACACCTTGGTTGAACTGTGTGAAGCATTGTTGTATGCTATCTCTGCCAGCCAGAGGTGCTCCACCCATTCCTCCTTACCCTGGTCGATGAAACAACGCAAGTATTGTTTTAGGGTTTGGTTGAGCCTCTCGGTTTGGCCGTCTGTTTGTGGGTGGTAGCTCGTGGACAGAGCTGACTTGACGTGCAAGGAAGAGCACCAAGTCTTCCAGATTTGAGCCGTAAACTGCAAACCCCTGTCGGACACGATCACGTTGGGTAGGCCATGCAGCCTCACGATCTCTCTTAGTAACACCGAGGCCATCCTCCCGGCTGACGGCAGTCCTTTGCAGGCTATGAAGTGCCCCATCTTGGTGAGGTAGTCGACCACTACCAAGATCACCGTGTTCCCTTGGTCAGAAGGCAACCCAACCATGAAATCCAATGATATGTTCTCCCATGGTCGTGAAGGTGTGGGAAGGGGTTGCAGCATTCCTTGTGGTTTGCAGTGATCCGACTTCATGGTAGCGCACACTCTGCAAGACGCGACCCAGTCCGCCACGTCTCTTCTCATACTTGGCCACCAGAACTGTCTTGAGACATATTCCCTTGTCTTTTCCGTCCCCAAGTGCCCCGCACTGGGCGACTCATGACACCATCGAAACGCCTGTTTCCTCAATAGCAGAGCAGGCAACAACATGGCAGTCCCCTTGATAGGAATGCCCTCTTTTACACGCCACTCCGGGTGGTGATGAAGCCAGGTTCTCCATTCATGGGTGCGTACCCCCTCCTGTACCCGCTTCATGAAGCTGTCAGGTTGTACAGCCCCGATCACTTTCTCAGGGTGGATGATAGAGGCCACCGGCGCAGGAGGCGTCGTGGTGCCAGAGGTTTGCCTAGAGAGGGCATCCGCTTTGCGGTTTTCGGCTCCGGGTCTATAGGTTATAACAAAATCAAAACCCGAAAAGAACAGCATCCACCTCATTTGCCTCGGTGATAGGTGTCTTGCAGCGGTCATGAATTGTAGGTTTCGGTGATCCGTGAACACCGATACCCGGTGCCTCCACTCCGAGAAAGCGTCCTTGATCGCCAGCAGCTCCTTTTCGGCGATGTGGTAATTTCTCTCCGCCTCCATCAGCTTCCTGGACATAAACGCCACCGGATGAAGCACTCCCGTGCCCTCGTCTCTCTGAGACAGGATGGCCCCAATTGCCATGTCTGAAGCATCCGCTTCGACAACAAAGGGCAAGTTTGGGTTCGGATGAGCCAGCACTGGAGCGGTGCCGAACGCTCGTTTCAGGGCAGAGAAGGCTTCTCCCGCCTCCTGGGTCCAGGTAAACGTCTGTGATTTCCGCAGTAGATGAGTGATAGGGGCCACCAGTCCTGAAAACCCCTCGATAAAATGCAGATAGAAATTGGCAAAGCCAATGAAGCTTTGCACCTCCTTGACGTTCCGAGGGGGCTGCCACTCTTTTATGGCCTTGACCTTTCTGTCTGTCATCGTCTGGCCGTCCGGGCTCAACATGACTCCTAAGAACTCCACTGATGTGACATGGAAGTCGCACTTGCTTAGCTTGCAATAAAGCCTGTTCTCCCTGAGAATGCGCAACACTCTGGACACATGTCTTATGTGTTCAGTCTCGCTGTCCGAATACACCAGAATGTCGTCAATGTAGACCACGACAAAGACGTCCAGGAGCTCGTGCAACACGTCGTTCAAGAAGAACTGGAACGCCGCAGGGGCGTTACAGAGCCCAAAGGGCATCACCGTATATTCGTATAACCCGAACCGCGTCTTAAACGCGGTCTTCCACTCGTCCCCCGACCTCATACGCACCAGGTGGTATGCTCCTTTTAGGTCAAGCTTGGTGTATATTTTAGCTGTTTTCACCTGATCTAACAGTACGTTGATTAGGGGCAGTGGGTATCTGTTCTTTACGGTGATGGCGTTGAGGGCTCTGAAGTCCACACAGGCGCGGAGTTCCCCATTGGCCTTGGGGATGAAAAACAGGGGAGAAGCTGCTAGGGATTTGGACGGGCGAATAAATCCTAACCTCAGCATGTTGTCAAGGTACGAACGCAAGTGCACATTCTCGGGTTCTGATAACGCGTATAGCCTTCCACTCGGCACGCTCGCACCCGGGACCAGGTCGATTTGGCAGTCGAACACCCGATGTGGGGGCAGTACTTCTGCCTGCGTGTCATCGAACACATCGGCATAGGGCTGGTATTCTTCAGAGAGTGTTACGTCTTTTTCTGCTGCTGTGGCTACCGTGTATGGTTCTCCCCACGGATTATCAGGTTGCTCGATTGACACACCGCAATGTGTTATGCAATAGGCTGAACTCATGTTGACCTCTTGTTTATCCCAATCTATTGCTGGGTTGTGTTTCCGTAGCCAGGGTAGCCCTAGGATAACTCTACACTGGGGGGCTCGTATGATGTTGAAGTCAATGGTTTCCACGTGTTCCTTTCCGTACCTCCGGTGTGTTGTCGTATGGGCCCTGAGGTCAAACAGCGCCCGTCAACAGCGTAAACGCTCTCTGGTGTTTCCTTCTGGGTGAGGACTATGCGCAGTTCCCTGGCCTTCTCCACATCCACGAAGAGCCCCGTGGCCCCAGAGTCCACCATAGCATCCACCGAAACCCATACATCCTTCACTTTGAGGCAGATGGGTATGAACAAATGTTTCTGTGTGGAAGGCATCCTCACGTGCATGGAAGGGACAAAACAACGACTCCTTGGATCCCCTTCTTTCTTCCTGGAGTCTTCTAGTTTTCCGCCGACCCATCAACGGCAGCGTTTGACAATCGTGCTGACTGAAATCGGTTTGTTTTTGGTTTGGCCGGGCATTCCCTCACAAAGTGTCCTTTCTTCCCGCAATACAGGCAAAGCCCTTGTTTGCGTCTTGATTCCTTTTCAGTGGATGTTAAGCTGGCTCAAATGGCTCCTACATCCATGGGTTCAGTGCGTGTGTTCATCGGTGCATCTGGGGCCCCAGGCGGTCCTGGCACGTGTAGGGGTTTGTCTTTTTTCTTGTGGTCTCCCTTGCGTTCTCCCAGTCTATGGTCTAGGCGAAGGACCAAGCCTATGAGGTCCTCACAAGTGGCCGGTTGTGGGTCGATCTGTGCCACCACATCTTTTAATTCCTCGCTGAGGCCTTGATGGAAGAGAGTCGCTCTCTTTTCGTTAGGCCACTTTGTTTCCGACACCAATCGACGGAAGGCATTCATGTATGCCACCAGTCCTGAGCTGCCTTGTCGTAGCTCTAGCAGTTCTCTGTCCGCCATGTACGAATCGGTCCTCCTGTCAAACACCTTTATAAATTCTTCTTGAAAGGTATCCCAGTCATGAATAAGCGGGTCGTCTCTGCTTACCAACAGTACTGCCCACTGTGCCGCGTTTCCCGCTAGATAGGATATCAGAAAGGCGACTCTCGCTTGGTTGGTGGGGAAGGAGCGGGGTTTGCATGTGAAGTGCAGGGCTACCTGTGTCAAAAACACCTGAACCGTGCTTGGATCTCCACTATATCTTTCCGGCGTGGCAAGCGGTATGGACACCGGCATCTCCACCGTTACTGCAGGTTGTTGCGTTACTGGGGGTGGTCCGGCATTGAACGGATTCCTTTGGAGATGTTCCATTCTGGCTCTTATGTCTGCGGTTTCCAGCCTGGATGCCGCTAGTTCGTTCTGTACCGCCTGTAAGGCAGTTAGCACGTCGTCCATGTCTGCCATAAGTCACTATCCAACCGGGTGGCTGTTTATGGTATAAGATCGGATATTTTGTAAACCCTGACTGCCCACAGGATTGGATGGTGACACCCCACTGTTAGTAGCGCAAAGCAGAAATAATACAGTCGCAGACTGATGTGGTTGGATTCAGGTTTTTACTCTCAGAAGAGCTAATACACCGGGTCAAGTAGTACTAAGAGTTACACCACTCTGTTCCTATGGTAGCTCTCTAAACCGTCCTCCGCATGAGTGTCGTCCTGACACTCTCCAACGGAGGGCACTGTGCTAAGCAATGGCCGACAATGCCACTTGACTCTCGAACAGCTAGCCAGCTGTTCTGAAACCGTCTCCCGCAGTGGTGCTGGTCCCAGCACCTTCCAACGTGGGGTACAGTACGTCCTGGTTAAGTTTGCACCAAAGACCCAAGAGTCAGTTGTTGTCTTGCCAGTGCTTGTTCAGCGTGGGATAGCGTACGAGCTTCTGCTCTTCCAGTTGTCCCACACGAGGTTTTGTAGTGTCTTAAATACTCAAGGTGAATGAGCCGCTGAACTCTCTCACCGGTTTGGGGAATCTTGTCAGAGTGCAACTGACGAGGTCTGTCTATAACCGGGGCACCCGAGTCCGTGTAAATGCAAAGTTAATTACGAACTCCAGGGTCTGGGATGACAAGGCTGCAAGGCTACGGGCTTCTAAGGCTAGACAACGGGTTCCCTATTTAATCTCAGAACACAGAACAAGGAACGCGTTTCCCTTACCTTCCCGGCGTCTTCCCTCGGTATCTGCAATATCCGATGCTGTCTCCCGGCGCCGCTTCTGTTTTTATGCGTCACCGCTGTTCGCGCATGCGCGGCGCACAGGCTCACGGGACCTGTAGTTCTCTTGTTGGCCATTCTGGTAGTTCCCTGCATTCGGCCAGGCGCTTAGCGGAGCTGAACATGACACTAACACAGTTCCTCCTAACCCCCCAACTCACCTGCTGGCCTGTTCGCGGGGAAGACGACCAACACCCGTCCTGACGTTCCTCCGAACCCCTTGCCCAACATGATTAACTTCCCACAAGTCACCCCTCTAAGAGCCTCCAACACAGTCCCTCCCAACCCCCCCCTTCTCATCTATCCGCCTTGCTAACACTTCCACCACGAGACCTCGGGTCTCCTCCCCTCTATCTCCCCCCACGGTCCCCACTGCTTCCAACACAGTACACCCTAATCCCCTCAGTCTTCCTACCAGTCTCCCCAATGCAATTGACCCAAGACCCTTGATCCCCTCCCTTCATGCTCCCCACTCGGAATCCATGATTTCCAACACAGCACACCCTAACCCCCACAGCCCTCCTACCACCCTCCCAAACAAAATCGACCCGGGACCCATGGTCTCCTCCCTTCATGCTCCCCACTAGGACTCTAAGACCAGTTCGTCTCCAACGACCTTTGCTGATGCAGGTCAAGCTAGCCCCGCTAACACACAATCCACCCCTTCAATGACCCCTAACACAGTCCATCCTAACCCTCCCACCCCCCTCCACAGATATCGACACTCTGCACTCCAGAGGCACCAAAATAATTCAGACCATCCACTCCTCCATCCTGGATCTAACAAACCTCTTTCACCTTGCTGAACTCTCCTTTGTTAGCCTCAAGCCTCAGCTGAATTCCTCTTCCCCACCCATCCTAGAGCTCCCCAAACGCCCGCTACCGACATCCTTGAGGCATTTTAACCCACGTACCCACCCTATTTGCCTATCGGAGGAGGAAACCCTTGACCGCGCCCTCCCCTACAACATTTCCCTTGTCACAACAAATCCGCTAGACCTCACTGAAAAGGAAATCCATTTCATTCTCCAGGACCATAATGCAGCCCCAATCACTCCTTGTCTATCAGACGTGAGTGCTGCACACCCCATCTGCACCGTTGCTGTCAACCCCTGGAAATCAGCTCCCCTCTGTAACAGAAGGGTGATCAGAAGCAATCTAGCGCCTGTACACCTGTCTGCCCCGACTCCCGCCGCCACCTCCCTCCCCTCCCTGACTGGTCTCTTAATTAAGTGCCGATCGGCAGTAAAGCATGCCACCGATGTCGCTGCTCTCATTCTGAACAATAACACCGACTTAGCTATTCTAACAGAATCATGGCTTAATGATTCCTCATCCCCATGGTCCACATAACAAGAAAGGTAGTGGCATCGTCTGCAACTATCGCTCAAACCTCCTTGTCACAGAGCTTCTGGCGGATTCTACCGATTCCTGCGAATATCTAGCCCTCTCAATCTGCAGTACACCACCCAACTATGCAACCTGCACATCTTTTACCACCTCCCAGGCATGAACGACCCCTTCACTGACTACTTCATGGAAATTATTACAGCTAAGAGCTCCCCCAACACCAAAGACATTTTACTCAGAGATTTCAACCTGCACTGGAACGATCTTAAGGATCCTTATGTCAACGCCATTAAAGACCTCCTGGGGGATCAAGCCTTGACCCAAGCTTGTTCACTCCCAACCCATTCGAAAGGGACCACTCTTGACTGGATCATCTCTAAGGAGGCAACCGTCAAGCTTATCTCTATAGACCACTGTGACTGGTCTGACCACCATGCCATCGCCTTCCTTCTACCTGACACCCGCAAGACAAGGGCACCTCAACTGTTACTTCCTAAACGTAGGGTCAGAGACACCAAGAACTTGGACCACAATGAACTTGAGATCCGCTGAAAATCCGACCTCCCCCCCTCCTATCACATCGGTCAGTGACATCAATGATCACTACTCTGCAACAACGTCGAACATTCTGGATGACCTAGCCCCCTTAAACTAAAAAGAACTCAAGTCAAAGATAGAAACCCATGGTTCACTGGTTCCCTCAATAACGAGAGGAGATTCCTCCGACAAGCCGAAAGAATCTGGAGACGCCACCCCTCGGCCGATCACCGAAAAAACTTCTCCGCCAGGCCAAAAGTACAAACAACAAGAACATACTCAACTCAAAAAAGAGTTCTTCAGAGCGGAACTCGGAAATGCCCAGCACAGACCACGCAAACTCTTTGAGCTGGTCAAACACCAATCAAACAAATTGACCAAAACAGCGAAAGAAAACCCCAAGTCTCTCATCTCATCCGAGGAATTCTTCTCGTTTTTTGCAAACAAAATCAAAACCTCCTCCCCCCCTGCCTCCACAGTCCTCACCTAAGAATCTAGCACACTGGACCGATTTCTCACTCTACGATGAACACTCTGTCACCAAAATACTTTCCACCTTAAACCCGAACAACTATTTTAAACCCCGCTCCCTTCAAACTGTCTTGTGACTGCTGCCCAATCCATTATTCCCAACTTGATTGCGATAATCAACGCCTTCCTATGGCAGGGATCAATCCCGGACTCTCTGAAAGCGGGCCAAGTCCTCCCCATTCTGAAAAAGCCGTCACTGGACCCAGCCTCCCCAGACAATTTTAGACCGATTTCCAACATTCCTCTCTTGGCTAAAGTGCTGGAGAAGTGTGTGCAACTACAGCTAAGTCACCACATCAACAACTTCCATCTACTCGATGACTGCCAATCTGGCTTCTGACCTGGACACAGCACTGAAACCACCATGCTCCACATCATCGATGATGCCCTACAAGCCCTTCACCAAGACAAAACCTGTCTCCTAATCCTCCGAAATCTATCCTCGGCATTCGACACGGTCAACCACGAGATGCTACTTGAACGCCTCAAATTTAGGATGGGATTAGATGGCACTGTCCTCGACTGGTTTAGCTCTTACCTCCAAAACCGATCTCAGAGATTCCTAATCAACGGCAACCTGTCCGCTCCCTCCTTGGTCAAGGTGTGAGTCCCTCAAGTATCAACGTTGTCCCCCACCCTTTTCAACCTCTATTTAGAACCCCTTGCCGAAGTCCTTCGCACTGCAAATATCTCCTACCATATGTACGCCGACGACACTCAGATCTACATAAAAGTCTCATCTCTTGAGGAGATTCTCACCTTGAATGAGGCCCTGAAGCTGACCGTCCAATGGCTCTCCTCCAACCAACTCAAACTCAATGCTAAGAAAACTGAGTTCCTCCTAATCTCCCCGCCCAAAAGCAACTCTGAGATCCAGACATGGATTAAAGCTATCACAGCCTTAAACTGTCCCCTGACCATTGTGGACTCTGCCAAACCTCTGGGAATTACCTTGGATTATAACCTAAACATGCGAGACCACATCAACTCAATGGCCAAATCTGCCATATTCCACCTGAGCTACCTATGGAAACTGAAACCCTTTCTTGACGCTCCCGACCTAAAACTGGCAGTCCAAATATTAGTTATTTCTAGGCTGGAATATGGCTGCTCCACCCTCTCTGGTTTACCCAAGATCTCTCTAGCACCCTTAAAAGCCTGCCTCAATGAAGCCACCAGACTACTTACCGGCACAAGGAAATTTGATCACATCGCTCCTCATCTGAAAGCGTTGAAGTGGCTTCCTCTTGAGGCTAGGATTCATCTCAAGCTGGCATGCATCACGTACAAGGCCCTACACTCAAACTCCCCTGTGTATCTTGCACAGAAACTTGTGATATCCGGAGAAAGCAGAAATTCACGATCGGCCAGTGCCCTCCTACTCCAGCCTGCAAGCTTTCGTAAATTTTTTTATTTATAATCGGGCGTTCGCTGGGGCTGCACCAAGAATATGGAACTCCTTCCCACCCGCCATCAGAAGAATCCCCTCTCTGCCACACTTCAAAAAGGAGGCTAAATCCTTCCTCATGGGTAAATTCCTTGGCTAAACCCGTTCCACAACCACCTCGGAGACTACTGCCTTAATCCTGTGACCTCGCCCCACCAAGAAACCGGGGGTCTGTCCTCAGTAATTGTAATTGTAATGTTATCCTTGTATTCACCCATCCCTCTTGTACCCAGCACCCCCTCCCCCCTAATGTACAGTATTCTTGTGATATCCTGCCTATTGTATGACTCTGTGACTCTTTAAAGCGCTCTGATAACCTAACGGGTCAAGTTCGCGCTCTATAAAACACTAAAATAAATAAATAAATAAAAATAAATAAGGTCTCTGAAATCTAAGAAGTGTTGTAGCTAAAACTCTCTCATTACGCTGGTGATATTTTACTTTTTATCTCCCATCCACAGAAATCTTTACCAGCCTTTCCACTAGAGGTGGACAATTTTGCATCTGTTTCAGATTATAAATTGAATGCTGACAAATGTGAAATTCTTCCCCTGAATAGATTATGTTTTCATGCAGATTTTGCTTCTTCCTTGTTTCATTGGAATCTGGATAAAATTAAATATCTTGTATTGTGACTCACTGAGTTCATTAAAGATACTATGTTCATATAATATTATTTTATCTTTCGAATATGCCTGTAAGTATTCCTCCCTCCCAATATTACAAATTGCACTCCATCATTTCTAAATTCCTATGGAATGACAAAAAGCCTCAGATGTCTCCCCATAACCTCCAAAGAACTAAACATATGGGGCGGTGGGTTAATTTCCCGGATTTCCACACATATCATTTAGCTTTCCTTCTTAAACAAACTTCTTTTTTGTTGTAGGAAGAAGATTCTTTAGTTTCTCCCTTTTGAACTGAAAAGTCCTTTTTTCATCCTTTTTCTTTAATGGAGTTTTTATCTTTTACATCTAGAACATCATCACTATCTCTCCCGATATTTAAGAATGCATGCAAGGTACTTCAACCTATGAAAAATTTTGGGAAAGATTGACATGCCAATGGTTTCAAGTGGGTTTACCAGCTCGTTCAGAATTAGGACGTCGATTACGATGGCGGGCGAAAACGGGTCCGACCGCCATGGTCGCGGCAAATAAACTCCCGACCGCACCGCGGATAAACCGCGGGTGCGATTAGGATATTTCTGTCATCACACACCGACCGCGAAGGACGGATCACATCAAAGACCGCCGTACGTGGACGGAACCACAGAAACACCGTCCGCCACGGACGCAATGACCGCGGAAATAGGCCCAACCGGCGCCAGACCTGTGGAGGGTCTGGGCGCACGATTAGGATAACCCCGCCATCCCAACGGTACTCACCACCGTCCTCGACCGCCGCGGAAAAAAGCATCGACAAACGGAGCATGACTGCAGAAGGACCAAATGAACATCACCCCTGCCGTCAAACCGATACTAAAATGGTGGACGGAAGTAAATAGAAAACCCAAAAAACAGGACACACACCCACCTGGAACATCTACCCCCAACAACTACACGCCCCAATGACCCCGCCCCCAGCACAAACAAGAGCACCCAAGTCACCTCACCCACAGAACACCTGACTGCTAAAATCCATTGGGACACAAGCACCACACAGAGTATAAAAAGAATCCCTCCCATAACCACAATCCTTTGCAACACAGCACAGCTGGAAGAAAGAGGCAGAACATCACACACAACATACACACACAAACACACATACAGCCTGCACACCAACACACCCACCACACAAACCCCCACAACACCATCCCTACATACCACATACCTGCACACCCAACACCACCAACACCTTGCACATCACACACCATGGCATCCAAGAAAAACCCCAAGTTCACAGAGAGTGAGTTGAAGGTCATGGTGGATGAAATCATCCGTGTCGAACCACATTTGTTTGGTACCCTAGTGCAGCAGACCACCTTAGCAACTAAAACCACTATGTGGGACAGGATAGTGACCAGAGTCAATGCTTCAGGGACCGTGCCACGCACCAAACACGACTTCCAGAGGCGGTGGCACGACCTCAAGGCAAGGGTGAAAGTCATCCGGTCCAAGAACCACCTGCAGGCACACAACACTGGCGGTGGCGGTCCCGCGGAGCAAATATCATACGCTGAATGGGAGGAGAAGGTGCTAGGCATACTGCACCCTGAGAGTCTGGAAGGAATAGAAGAGGGAGTTGAGGCTGGTAAGTACAAACCAATGACCACTATCACACTGTCATGTTCTGCCTTGCACAACTGCTAAGACACATCTCCCAGGCTCCAATCCATGCATGTGGACCACACAGTCACCCAAATGTGAAGGCCAGGGCTCAAATGCACCCACCATGATCAACCACAAATGTAGCCTCCTACGTTCCCAGGCTTGCATGTGGTCAAGCAGCTAACACCACAACTCCCAACAGGCCTCCATGTCTACAGGGAGGGTGAGGGTGGGGGAGGGTCCAGCACTACAACTCCCAACAGGCCCCCATGTCTACAGGGAGGGTGAGGGTGGGTCCAGCACCACAACACCCAACAGGCCCCCATGTCTACAGGGTGGGTGGGGGTGGGTCCAGCACCACAACTCCCAACAGGCCCCCATGTCTACAGGGAGGGTGGAGGTGGGTCCAGCACCACAACTCCCAACAGGCCCCCATGTCTACAGGGAGGGTGAGGGTGGGGGTGGGTCCAGCACTGCAACTCCCAACACGCCCCCATGTCTACAGGGAGGGTATTGTATTGTATTGTATTTTTCTTATAAAGCGCTAACAATCATCCTGAGTAGGATATCACGGCGCTGCAATAACTATAATGAGCGGTGGGTTGTCCTGAGTCCTACAATTTAGTCTGGTTTGGGGAAGAGGAAGGTTTTCAATTGCTGCCTAAATGACAGGTGGCAGTCCGTAAGTCTGGCGGCCACGGGCAACTCATTCCATTTGGTTGCGGCTATGTGGGAGAAGGCTCGCTCTCCCATCCTAGCTCTCTTCACTCGAGTTGTTCTAGCTCTTCCTGTGAATTGAGAGCGGAGATTTCTAGTTGGTGCATAAAACTTAATCCTATTTCTTAGGATAAGTGGGCCTGTGTTATGCAGTGCTCTGTGTGTTATACACAGCATTTTGAAGGTTGCTCTCTGCCTCATTGGCAGCCAATGGAGCTCTCTTAAGCAGCTTTTGGCTGGGTCGAATTTCCTTTTCTTACAGATTGCCTTAGCCGCCGCGTTTTGCACTATTTGTAGTTTGGTGAAGAGGTAGTCTGCCATACCTACAAACAGTGAGTTTCCATAGTCCAGCCTGCTCATCAATAGTGACTGAACTAGGATCCTTCTACACTCGATGGGAATACAGGGGAAGACTCTTCTGAGCATCTTCAACAAAGCGAAGCCTTTGCCGCAGATCGTGGACACATGAGATTTCATAGACAGAGTGTTATCGATCGTCACTCCCAAGTTCCTTGCTGTCTGTGTCAGAATTGGGGGGGTGCCCAGGGGCGCTGGCCACCAGCTGTTATTCCACAGCTGAGTGTGTCCACCGAACAGCAATATCTCTGATTTATCTGCGTTCAGTTTTAAACAGTGGCTATACATCCAGTCAGACAGTTCGGTGAGACAGTTTAATAGCATATCCTTGGGGTCATCATTCTTATCCAGGATTACAGTTAGTTGAGTGTCGTCTGCGTACGAACAGATTTTGACACCCCACTTTCTTCCTATCGCTGCCAGGGAATACACGGACACGTTAAACAACGTTGGGCTCAACGAGGCCCCCTGTGGGACCCCATATTTGATGTTCCGGTGAGGGGATGAGAAGTTACCCATGCGCACCGATTGCGTTCTGTCCGACAGAAATTATTGCAACCACCCCAGTGCTCTGTCTCGGATACCTTTTGCTGCAAGGGTTCTTAGTAGTAGATTGTGCGGTACGGTATCAAACGCTGCCGAGAGATCTAATAATATTAGGGCGACTGCTTTCCCCCGGTCTACCTGTGTTCTGATGTTATCCAGCACGGACAAGAGTGTTATCTCTGTGCTATTGTTGACCCTGAAACCCGTTTGTGAGACATCTAATAGATTGTTTGTTTCCAGAAAAGTGGATAACTGCCTGTTAACCAGTTTTTCTAAAACTTTACATAGATAGGGCAGTTGAGATATGGGTCGATAGTTAGCAGGATTATTGATGTCTGAGCCTGCTTTTTTTAGTAGTGGGGTAACTATAGCGTTCTTCCAGTTGGTTGAGAATTCAGCAGATTCTAGCGAATGGTTCAGTGCTTGTGTTACTGCTGGGCATATTATTGGGGCTAGTTGCGAAAAAATATGATGTGGACATGGGTCCAGCGGGGAGCCTGATTTTATTTCTAGCATAACTTTACCCACTTCTTCTTCCGAAAACGGACCAAAGCTGGAGCAACTGATCTGAGGAGTAGATGACTCGTGGACCTCTAGGCATTCCGGTTTGGTGTTGGAAAATGAGGAGTAAATTCTATCTATTTTCTCACAGAAAAAATCATTAATTTTATCGCAGCCTACTTGGGAGGGAGTCGGATTCGATGAGAGACTTGTAGGACTGCATAGTTCTTTGACTATTTTAAATAGTTCTTTAGATGAGTTTTTATTTTCTGTTATTCTGCAAAGAGAAATATTCCTTTTTTGCTTTTCTGATGGCTTTGTTATATAGTATAAGTTCTTTCTTATATGACAATCTGGCGTCGTGAGTTTTTGTAAGTCTCCATTTATGTTCAAGTGATGTACATTTCCTTTTTAGTGACTTTAGTTCTGGCCCATACCAATTTTCTGACCTGGTACATCTGGGTTTGTTATTGGAGCGTAGCGCTGAACAGTGTTCCAGTGCGTCCATGATATGGTTCTGGAGATGGTCTGTTTCGTCGTTGATACTAGTTTTTGTTGTGTTAGAATATGTAAAATGTTGCTGAAAAGCTTCTACTGAGAAATTTTTCCAGCTCCTGATTTTTGCCGCTGCAGGGGCTAGAGGTCTGGTGTTTTTGACAGGTAGGTTAATGTTAAACTCAATCATGGAGTGATCTGTCCATGTCATTGCTTTTATCCCTTTGATGAGGATGGAACTTAGGTTGGAGAACATCAGGTCTAATATGTGTCCTGCCATGTGTGTTGGTTGTTCAATTCTCTGGGACAGTTCTAGGATTTCCATGTTCTCCTCTAGATGTTTAGCTAGGGGGTTATTGCTGTTATCATAATGAATGTTAAAGTCCCCTAGAAGCAGGATATTTTTGTTGTTAAGACAGACCGGCATAATTTGCGCGAGAAGTTGAGTGCTGAAGTCAGACGTGCAGCCTGGTGGATCATAGATGATCACACCACAGAGTAAAATATTGGTATTTATGGACACTGAGAATGCCATTGCTTCATGGCTGTTGGCCTGTGTGATAGCCTCTTGTCTGCAAGTGAGAACGTCTTTGAACAGCAATGCTACCCCACCTCCCCTTTTTTTTCCCCTATTCAGATTGAGGATTTTATAATCTGCTGGGAGGGCCGTTGCTATGTCCGGGGTACTACGATTATCGAGCCAAGTCTCAGTAATGAAGGCCAGATAGGGTTTATCAGTGCTCAAAATATCCCATATTTCTGTTGCGTGTTTTGGGAGGGATCTTGCGTTGAGGTAAATACATCTCAGTGTAAAGTCTGGGATGCTTATATTGGCGGAGCAGTACCCGGGATCAC
Source organism: Lissotriton helveticus (assembly GCF_964261635.1). Taxonomy (NCBI): domain Eukaryota; kingdom Metazoa; phylum Chordata; class Amphibia; order Caudata; family Salamandridae; genus Lissotriton; species Lissotriton helveticus. The sequence goes on from NC_136072.1 coordinate 635,392,294, forward strand.
TCTCCCATTTGCATTTCTGACAGCAGACTGGCCCCATGATGTTCAAGGGTCCTAAGTGTGCACATGACGCAGAGTTTCTTGCGCCTAAGGTGTCAAATTTCCTAAGCTCACTGCTTGAGTATGTAATGGCACTCATTCCTGTTTTCGGTGTGTGGCTAGTCAGTTGTGCAGGGGTTGTAGCCCCTGGTCCCGGCCTGTCGCGGACGGGCGCAGACGGGCCTACCTTTGGCGCCCCGCCGGCGCCCCCACTGCGCCCGTCCGCTGCGCCTCCTGAGAGAGGGTACCATTTTATCCTGGCGAGGGCGGGAGGGCGGGAGGGGCCTAGCACTAGTCTGCTAGCCCTGCGCCTTCTCCTCACCCAAGATGGCGGGCCGCAAGCAGCACCTACTCGGCTGCGGTGGGGGCAGTCTGGGGAAGTGATCCAGGCCAAGTGGGCCGATTAGCTCAGCACAAGTTGTTGGGAAGGGAGAGAGACCCGCTATGGCACAGCGCTGTTCAGTCAATCTCTACGACAATACGATCGGGTAAGTGAACATTCGGGGCAAATTACAATTGAAATAAAGTGCAGGTTAAAAACACAAATGACAGTTTTTAAAACCAATAAATCGCGCTAAGTCCCGGCTTTCCGCCTCAGGACACTCGAAATTACCACACCACACACACTAGCAATCAGCGGGGGAATGGCTATCAGAGGTTTTTATCCTGGCGAGGGCGGGAGGGCGGGAGGGGCCTAGCACTAGTCTGCTAGCCTTGCGCCTTCTCCACATCCAAGATGGCGGGCCCCAAGCAGCACCCTACTCGGCTGCGGTGGGGGCGGTCTGGGGAAGTGATCCGGGCCAAGTGGGCCGATTAGCTCAGCACAAGTTGTTGGCAAGGGAGAGAGGGTGGGGGTGGGTCCAGCACTACAACTCCCAACAGTCCCCCATGTCTACAGGGAGGGTGAGGGTGGGGCCAGCACCACAACTCCCAACAGGCCCCCATGTCTACAGGGAGGGTGGGGGTGGGTCCAGCACCACAACTCCCAACAGGCCCCCATGTCTACAGGGAGGGTGAGTGTGGGTCCTGTACAACAACTCCCAACAGGCCCCCATGTCTACAGGGAGGGTGGGGGTGGGTCCAGCACCACAACTCCCAACAGACCCCCATGTCTACAGGGAGGGTGAGTGTGGGTCCTGCACAACAACTCCCAACAGGCCCCCATGTCTACAGGGAGGGTGGGGGTGGGTCCAGCACCACAACTCCCAACAGGCCCCCATGTCTACAGGGAGGGTGAGGGTGGGGGTGGGTCCAGTGCTACAACTCCCAACAGGCCCCATGTCTACAGGGAGGGTGGGGATGGGTGCAGCAGCACAACTCCCGACAGGCCCCCATGTCTACAGGGAGGGTGGGGGTGGGTCCAGCACCACAACTCCCAACAGGCCCCCATGTCTACAGGGAGGGTGAGGGTGGGGGTGGGTCCAGCGCTACAACTCCCAACAGGCCCCATGTCTACAGGGAGGGTGGGGGTGGGTGCAGCAGCACAACTCCCAACAGGCCCCCATGTCTACAGGGAGGGTGGGGGTGGGTCCAGCATCACAACTCCCAACAGGCCCCCATGTCTACAGGGAGGGTGAGGGTGGGGCCAGCACCACAACTCCCAACAGGCCCCCAAGTCTACAGGGAGGGTGGGGGTGGGTCCAGCACTACAACTCCCAACAGGCCCCCATGTCTACAGGGAGGGGGTGGTGGGTCCAGCACCACAACTCCCAACAGGCCCCCATGTCTACAGGGAGGGTGGGGGTGGGTCCAGCATCACAACTCCCAACAGGCCCCCATGTCTATAGGGAGGGTGAGGGTGGGGGTGGGTCCAGCACCACAACTCCCAACAGGCCCCCATGTCTACAGGGAGGGTGAGGGTGGGGGTGGGGGTGGGGGTTGGTCCAGCACTACAACTCCCAACAGGCCCCCATGTCCCATCCCAGAGCAAGATGGACTCCGCCTACCATATGCTGACCACTGCATCTCCCTCTTCAAAGACCACCATCCAATAGCAGGACAGGACCACACATTACCAAGTATTGTCTCCCCACCTCCACACCACCATAATGCCCAGTACTGTGTACCACACCAATTTGATGACACCAACAACCATGTCCTGATTCCCTAGAAAATTGAAATGTAACAACAACAAACCTGTCATGTCCACAGCATTGATTTTTAACTACTTGTCCCTCAGGTGACCGAGACTTGACAGGAGAAAACACCAGCCGCCAGCACCAGTCCACACCCTCACAGCCTGGACTCTCCGGTGATGATTCCCTGGACAACTCGGGTGCGGAGGACGATGCCGGTCTAACTACACTCCCAGGGCCATCAGGCTCCCCGGACATCCCTGCCTCCACCACCTCGGCCAGTGGAACAACAGCAACTACTGTCATTGTGAGCTGTGCAGCTACCACCACCACCACCACCACCACCACTCCTGCCAGTGCCATCCTGCCTGACCCATCAAACGATGATGGACCATCAACATCACAGGCTAGCAGGGAGAGTGGACGGGGGAGGACACAGGTGAGGCCACAGCTCACGAACACGAGGGCAGGTGCAAGGCGAGGTGGGGGACAAGACCCACACAATCCTGGGACCGAGACCCTGGATGCCATTGCAAGAGTGCAAGCGTCGTACGAGAGGTCGCAGGCACAGGTGGATCAGGCGCGCCAAGACTCACATGACACCTGCCAGCTGTTGCGGTCCATGGACAACCGTATGAGCCAAATGGTGGACCTCATCAACAACTCTTTGGAGGGAGTGGTTATCCCGCGCCACACCACCTCCCCCTCCCCCAAGTGGCCAGCGGAACAGGACACCACCACCACCGCCAACATCACCTGAGGCCACTGACAGGGAGGTGTCCCCCGAACAACCTACCCCCACAGCTAGCTCCACTCAGGCTCCAAGACGGAGGGGCTGTCCGAGGCTGGATCAAGGACAGAGCAGTGGCAAAGCACCAGACACCCACACGAAGAGGGGCCGGCACTGACTACACCCTTCCTTGAGCCTGGCATTGACTCTGTGCACTATCATGCCCCACATTGCCAAGCATTGGCACACATCTGCTGGACTAGGTGTACATCACACAATGTGGTGTCCCCACGGTGGTGTCATCTAACATGACCTTCAACTCACACTTCCCCTCCACCACACATTTGTAAATATCTACTAACACAAATCCACACCCTGTAAATAAAACTCACGGAAACACTCAAGGCTGTGTGATCTCCATGTTTAAACACAGGTTTGTCTTTGTTGTCATCATCAGCAGGTGCAGGGATCAATGTTGTTTGGAATCATGGCTCTGTGTGAGTGACCTCGGGACAATCAGAGAACAGCAAGCACAGGTCAGGAAACTGAATCACAGCCATCACACAACAACGTACTGCAGCATCCCACAAACCACAATCATCACAAAGTAAGCGGATCACAGGACACACATCAGGGAGCATTGCTCGTACACCATGTCCCACACACATGTGCAAACAGAACATAACAGACCAGGCAGCATTCACACACCACAACAACCCATCACCAGCAGACATACATCACGCATTGCACAGCAGCACAAGAGGTAGTTACTCACAATCAAGGAAAGTACAGATCAATGAGCTGACGCCTCTGGTCCACACCTTCTTCCTCCACACTATCCTCATCACTGGACATGGTTGCGATGGGAGGCGGAGCCACCTGTTGGTCATCAGGGTCCATGATCAGTTCAATATCCTTGCGCAAGGCCAGGTTGTGGAGCATGCAGCAGGCAACCACGATTTTGCATACTTTGCCGGGTGAGTATGGCAGTGCCCCTCCGGTTTTATCCAGGCAGCGAAACCTAGACTTCAGCAGTCCAAAAGTACGTTCCACCACCCTACCTGTCTTCCCATGGGCCTTATTATAGCGCATTTCACCTGGGGTAGTAGCATTCCGTAGGGGGCTTAGCAGCCACGGCCGGTTTGGGTACGCAGAGTCACCTAGGTGGGGGGATGACAGACACATACATCATTACCAGGACTGGTGTGAACAGCATGGCACACATACAACGCAGTAGTCATCACGGCACACTCACCTACAAGCCACGCACGTTCTTGACGCAGATTGGCCATCAGTTGGGGGACAATGCTGCTCCGCAGGATGTGTGAGTCCTGTGCAGACCCGGGAAATCTGGCACACACATGGGAGATGATGTTGTCAGCCAGGCACACCACTTGCACATTGATTGAATGGTAGTGCTTCCGATTGTAATAGATGGGTTCACGTGCCTGTGGTGGAACCAGACCAATATGTGTGCCATCGATGGAACCCACTACGTGTGGAATCTGGCCCAGGGCATAGAAGTCCCCTTTCACTGCAGCCAACTCTGCCCGACGTGGGAAATGGATGTAATCATCCTTGTAACGCATCATGCCTTCCAGCACATCCCGCAGTACCATGCTGAACATGGATTGGGACATCCCCCCGGCATGACCAACTGTGTACTGGAATGTGCCTGTCGCAAAGAAGTGAAGTGCCGCCATCACCTTAGCTGTGGGTGTAATTGCTCCAGGATATGGCCTGCGTGGCTGCAGATGAGGTGCCAATTTAGCTACAAGCTCCTTCAATGTCGGTCGATCAAGCCGGAATTTGCGGATCACCTCCTCTTCAACCATGTCCTCCAACACAGGGTATGGTCGATGCACATTTGGAGCCCTCCTGTGTGGGAGTAGATGGTAGCAGATGTCACTCGTCTAACACCGCACAGCTGTGCCACACTATCACATCTTGGCCAACACAATTTAAATAATAAATGTTGCAGACACTGATTGTATGTGTGACGTGACAGAAATGTAAGGCACTACAGATAACTACACACACCCTGTTCACCCACAAACAACATCCTGTGTGCAAACGTGTCCAATGCTACATGCAGACATGTTGAAAAAACGGCCAACACCACATGACTGAGGGCCCATGTGCGGACAAGCATCCCCACAGACACACATGGATGTGCACTCACAACACGAGCATGGAACACACCCTCCTTGTCTTCATGAACCCATGACCCCTCCAACAATTCTGTGCATCCTCACATGACAGGCATGGACATACAACAGACAGCACCCAGATGCATACACAGAAAGCATGTATTCCCCCATCATTGCTACTTGCACACACAAAACACACACTCACGACTGCTTCAAAATGTTGGTACACAGCCTTAATGGACTGTGTAGATGTGTACAATTACAACCGTGTGACCTCAATAACAATATGTAACCACATTGCCATGCACATCTGACGCAACTTGGGCTCACATCACTGTGCTTTGTAAAGCACTGGCAAGGTCATTATCATGATCACAAATGCAACAAATGGACATTAATGTGACACGTGGACAGGGGCCATTTACATGACATAACGAGTATTGTCGTTTTCCGGACACGGCTTGACACACATGTACACCTACAATCATTACATGTGTGCGGAGACATGCAGTGTGTATACACATCCGGGTATGCCTTCCGCCATCACAGAACATGATCCTTGATACTGCAAATCTGCGTACCATTGTCAGCATGGTCAAGGTCCATCACGGTCACACACCGCCAACCGCATGTGCGCGCTACCGCGATGGTGCATCATTTGAAATTCATCACTCACTGGCGTCGCAATGGCGGAGCATGCATTCCGTGGGGGAGGGGCAGGCTAACACATACATTTGAATGTGCAAGTGGAAATCCCTGTGTAATGATGTCACCCTGGCATGGATGCCCATGGCCGGTCACCCACCGCCGGGTGCTGGTGACCGCCCGCACCCAGCGGTGGGTGACCGGCCATGGCCATCCATGCCAGAGTGACATCATTACACAGGGCAGTCACCCACCGCCAGCACCCGGCGGTGGGTGACCGACCACTCCCGGCGGTGCTGCAATGTGACTGAAAGGGGGGGTACCAACTTCCATTTCCACTTGCACATTCAAATGTATGTGTTAGCCTGTCCCGCCCCCGCGGAATGCATGCTCGGCCATTACGACCCCAGTGAGTGATTCATTTCAAATGATGCACCATCGCCGTAGCGCGCACATGCGGTTGGTGGTGTGTGACCATGGTGGTCCTTGCACATGTAGCCAATGGAAACAGGTAACGCGGGACGCGTAAGCGATTTCAAAAATAGCGGAAGCCGTGCACCGCCACAGCAGGGCCCGTCATTGGTTCATTTTGAATGAGCCAGCCCGGGAACACCAATTGCTGCAGATGTGTGCCACTGATATCAGCTCAGGGGCCTATAAATGTGTGAATTTGAGCAGCACACATCCACTGCTTCCAGCCACTGCTGCCTGCACACATCACCTCTACCTGCTGCTGCTGAGCACTCCACCAACTGCTGCCTGCACCCATCACCTCTACCTGCTGCTGCTGCCCACTCCACCAACTGCTGCAGTTGTGCCACAGTCATGGACCTTGCCATGCCGAGAGTTCGAGAGGTCCGGTCTCGTCCCTTCACCGCAGCGGAGCTGGAGGTCCTTGTGGATGGTGTGCTCCGCCACTATGAACGGCTGTACGGTGCCCCCAGACAGGTGGTAAGTGCAGTGGGGGACATGTTGGTGTGCATGAGGTGGTCACTGACTCCTGGCCCCTGCAATCTTGGCGGTGTGCTGTGGGACATTCACATATGTTGTATTGTGCATGGCTGCAGAAAGATACGTGTAGCTCCTATCTGTGTGAATGGGCAACTGTCCACTGACTTGCCCCCTCTTGTCTCCCATCATGGTAGGTCAAGCTGCACCTTCGCAAGGCTGTGTGGAGGACCATAGCACGTGATGTACGGGCAGTGGGGGTGTGCAATAGGCGACACACACACTGCCACAAGCGGTGGGACGACATCTCCAGGCTCAGTAAGAATGTGGCGGAGATGACACTGGGGCTGATTCCAAGATCACCCGGCTTGCACGGCGTACCATGACCCCTCTAATGCTCCGTATCATAGCTGTGACACATCCTGACCTGTCCGCCCGGTTGAGAGGGGAGCAGCAGCAAACTAGCGGTAAGCACACTGAATGGGTTTGTGACTTGTGAGTGCATGCATGTATTGCTGCTCGGACACAGTAGTGACATCAGTGGTGTATCTGTTGTACTGCAATTGCATGATGGTGCCATTAGCGGAGTGAGCGTTGGCATCCATGTCAGCCAGGTGGACATACCAGTTGCATTGTAGTGCAGGGCCCACGGACATGCGATTGAGGTCTGGGGTCCAATGGCATCACATGTGTGGTGGTCTGCATGCACTTGCCCTGTTTATTTGATGTACATATTTCACTGGCACCCCCGGTTCTTTGAAATGAGGATGTCTGGTAGGGGTGGTTCGTGTGCAGGATGGGTGGTACATGTTGGTCAGCAGTCAAGGAAGTTTGGCTTTTTGAATTTGCAGTACATGAGTGTGACACTTATGTATACCTCTTTTCTCTCTTTTTCAGCTTTGGACGAGGGCACTGACCCACAAACGACGGAGCTTAGTGGTGGCAATGCATCCGGATCTGAGATCATACACACGCAGACTGAGACTGAAGAGAGCAGCCCCGGAGAGGGCCACAGAACTGTCCCTGAGGACTCACATGTGGAGAGCCCATCGTCCTCCTCTTCAGACAGTGGTGGTGAGTCTGCACTGTTGGTGGAGACAGGGAGTGTACAATCTACACCTTCAGTAGGTACACAGCACACTGGGCCCACACTGACACCAACTTCAACAAGTACTGCTTGTGCTCACCAGAGTAGGTGGAGCAGAGTGGCCTTCGGTGCAGGCACCGCTGCTCCTGCCCATGTGACATAAACTGCCCTTAGTGCTGAGGCGGTTGATCTGCTGGGACAGCTGTGGGTAGTGCAGACAAACATGATTAATGCATTCCTGGACCACGATAGGAAGTTGGGTCAGGTGGTGGCATTCATGGAGGGGATGCATGGCGATGTTGCAGGTCTCCACAGAACAGTACAGTCATTATCCAACACAGTGTCTGCAGCCATTCAACAGTCGCATAGACAAGGTTCTACTTCAGTTCCCCCATCCACACCACTTAATATCTATGGGGAGAGTGACATTTCAGAACAGGCCTCATTTTCTGGGTATTGACTAGAAGCAGGCACAGGCAGCAAGGCAGGGCACGGAGGCCACAGACACCATCCCCTGAAACAGGGAATTATTTCACAAAACACGACACCAGCTACCCTGGAGTTGACACACAGGATCCTCAAGGGGTGTTGGGGGACAGGAATTCACATGGCACACAGGCATCCCCCTCAAAAAGTACTCCCAAAGCAAGGGCACCTCCCAAGGACAGGGCACCTCCCAAGGACAGGAAAAGTCCCAAGGACAGGGCACCTCCCAAGGACAGGGCACCTCCCAAGGACATGGACACTCCCAAGGACAGTGACACTCCCAAGGGCAGGGCACCTCCCAATGACAGGGCACCTCCCAAGGACAGGGACACTCCCAAGGACAGGGACACTCGCAAGGACAGGGCACCTCACAAGGACAGGGCACATCTCAAGGACAGGGACACTCCCAAGGACAGGGTACCTCCCAAGGACAGGGATACTCCCAAGGACAGGGACACTCCCAAGGACAGGGCACCTCCCAAGGACAGGGCACCTCCCAAGGACAGGGCACCTCCCAAGGACAGGGACACTCCCAAGGACAGGGCACCTCCCAAGGACAGGGCACCTCCCAAGGACAGGGACACTCCCAAGGACAGGGACACTACAATGGACAGGGACACTACAACGGACAAGCCAACACCCCGGGACAGAGCACCGCCCACGGATAAGGCACATTCCAGAGACAGGACACCTCCTACGGCCAAGGCGTCTCCCACGGCCAAGGCACCTCCCAGGGAGCAGGCACCTTCCAGGGCCAAGGGCTCTCCCATGAACACGAGCTCCACCAAGGACCCCTGCGTTCCCTGAGGCTGGTGTTGGTGAAGGAACGTAAAACACATGTGTCAGCGGTGGAGTCCCCCCATACCTCTACTCCCATCCACACCCCGCTGAAGCAGAGGAAGGAGTACACTGTTGTTGCATCCCCCATAACACATGATGCAGAGGGCAGAAGGCAGGGCCACAGCAAACGTTAAGCAGGGTCCAGCACGCCCCCAGAGAGCAGACCCCCACCAGCACATGATCCACCTTTGATGGGTGTTGTTTTTGATGAGGCCACACCACTTACCAGTCCAGTCATGTCCAGGGTGCCCTTACATATCCCAAAGAAATGGAAACACACACCTGTGACACCTGACCACCCCTATGTCGCTCCAGTACAGCTGTCCCCAGCTCCCAGAGCCACCCTGCCTACTGGACCATACAGCCCTGTGGCTCATCATTTCAGTGGTCCTAGTGGGTCAGCTGCAGTTCACTCCCATGGGCCAGATAGTGGGACTGTGTCAGTTGTGCCCTCTCCTGTTTCAGGTACTGCCACTGTGTGTGTCCGCCACTCTCATGTCTCAGATGCTGGCATGGTATTTGTTGGTCACTGGACAGGGACATGTCCTGGCAGTGTGTCTGGGTCTATGGCTCATGTGCAGCGTCGGATTGGTAACGAGGGCATTCGGGCAATGCCCGAGGGGCCGGTGTCCGAGTTCCTGCCGTGGGCTGCTTTTTTGAGCAGTCTAGGGGCTGATTTGGGAGCTGTCTCTATTGTTCGAACAGATTCAGAAAAGGGGGTGGTGATGAACAGAGTGCCTGAATTAAGCAGACCACTCTTACCCAGTCCAAAGATCAGGGCTTGATCCATCACCGTTTTTTAGCTCACTGCACCATCCCAGCTCAGAACTTGGCTATATGCAAATTAGTCTGTTCCTGTCCCAGTGCATGATGGGAACAGGGCAAACCAAACTACCAAGCCAATTCTAGTACTGGGAAGGAAACAAGCTTCCGGGGACCGGTTTCTGCCATTTCAGGCGTCGTCGGCCCGGCTTGCTTGAATCCTGATGGTGCAATGAGCAAGGGACTCACATCTGAGTATACCCTTCCACGCTTATGGTGGACAAAATGATTCAGAAAAGGGGGTGGTGATGAACAGAGTGCCTGAATTAAGCAGACCACTCTTACCCAGTCCAAAGATCAGGGCTTGATCCATCACCGTTTTTTAGCTCACTGCACCATCCCAGCTCAGAACTTGGCTATATGCAAATTAGTCTGTTCCTGTCCCAGTGCATGATGGGAACAGGGCAAACCAAACTACCAAGCCAATTCTTGTACTGGGAAGGAAACAAGCTTCCGGGGACCGGTTTCTGCCATTTCAGGCGTCGTCGGCCCGGCTTGCTTGAATCCTGATGGTGCAATGAGCAAGGGACTCACATCTGAGTATACCCTTCCACGCTTATGGTGGACAAAATGATTCAGAAAAGGGGGTGGTGATGAACAGAGTGCCTGAATTAAGCTGACCACTCTTACCCAGTCCAAAGATCAGGGCTTGATCCATCACCGTTTTTTAGCTCACTGCACCATCCCAGCTCAGAACTTGGCTATATGCAAATTAGTCTGTTCCTGTCCCAGACACTCTGTTCATCACCACCCCCTTTTCTGTATCGATTTTGGCCACTATAGGTGTGGCAGGGTATACTCAGACATGAGTCCCTTTCTCACTGCTCCATCAGGATTCAAGCAAGCCGGGCCGAAGAGGCTGAAATGCCAGAAACCGGTCCCCGGTAGCTTGTCTCCTTTCTGGTGAAGAATTGGCTTGGTAGTTTGGTCTGCCCTGTTCCCATGATGCACTGGGCCAGGGACAGACTAATTTGCATATAGCCAGGTTCTGAGCTGGGATGGGGCAGTGAGATAAATAACGGTGATGGATCAAGCCCTGATCTTTGGACTGGGTAAGAGTGGTCTGCTTAATTCAGACACTCTGTTCATCACCACCCCCTTTTCTGTATCGATTTTGGCCACTATAGGTGTGGCAGGGTATACTCAGACATGAGTCCCTTTCTCACTGCTCCATCAGGATTCAAGCAAGCCGGGCCGAAGAGGCTGAAATGCCAGAAACCGGTCCCCGGTAGCTTGTCTCCTTTCTGGTGAAGAATTGGCTTGGTAGTTTGGTCTGCCCTGTTCCCATGATGCACTGGGCCAGGGACAGACTAATTTGCATATAGCCAGGTTCTGAGCTGGGATGGGGCAGTGAGATAAATAACGGTGATGGATCAAGCCCTGATCTTTGGACTGGGTAAGAGTGGTCTGCTTAATTCAGACACTCTGTTCATCACCACCCCCTTTTCTGTATCGATTTTGGCCACTATAGGTGTGGCAGGGTATACTCAGACATGAGTCCCTTTCTCACTGCTCCATCAGGATTCAAGCAAGCCGGGCCGAAGAGGCTGAAATGCCAGAAACCGGTCCCCGGTAGCTTGTCTCCTTTCTGGTGAAGAATTGGCTTGGTAGTTTGGTCTGCCCTGTTCCCATGATGCACTGGGCCAGGGACAGACTAATTTGCATATAGCCAGGTTCTGAGCTGGGATGGGGCAGTGAGATAAATAACGGTGATGGATCAAGCCCTGATCTTTGGACTGGGTAAGAGTGGTCTGCTTAATTCAGACACTCTGTTCATCACCACCCCCTTTTCTGTATCGATTTTGGCCACTATAGGTGTGGCAGGGTATACTCAGACATGAGTCCCTTTCTCACTGCTCCATCAGGATTCAAGCAAGCCGGGCCGAAGAGGCTGAAATGCCAGAAACCGGTCCCCGGTAGCTTGTCTCCTTTCTGGTGAAGAATTGGCTTGGTAGTTTGGTCTGCCCTGTTCCCATGATGCACTGGGCCAGGGACAGACTAATTTGCATATAGCCAGGTTCTGAGCTGGGATGGGGCAGTGAGATAAATAACGGTGATGGATCAAGCCCTGATCTTTGGACTGGGTAAGAGTGGTCTGCTTAATTCAGACACTCTGTTCATCACCACCCCCTTTTCTGTATCTATTGTTCGAACAGCCAGCGGTCCAGTGGGTGTCTGAGTGGCCTTTTTATAATCAGTTGTGCGCTCACGGGCAGAGGTATCACTCCCTTTGTCTCGCTGGCCGGTCCATTAAAGTGTGCACATACTGAGCGAGGGGCAGGGGGCCTGAGGAGAAGTGGCCTCACTAGTTTCCAGGTGTGTTTCAGCAGTATAAACTAACGTGTGCATTTTTTTTACCTCCGCTTTTTTTTTTATAAGATTATGCCTAAGCAGTCATTTGGGGAAAGGCATTATGCAAATGTGGGCCGATTTTTTTTTTTGCGTGCCCGGGCCGATTTTCAATCCCAATCCAACCCTGCTCATGTGTCAGTCACTAGATCTGTGGCTGTGTCTCACACTCCTGTATCTGGTGCTGCCAGTGTGTCTGGGTCAATAGCTCATGTGTCTGTCACTAGATCTGTGGCTGTGCCTCACACTCCTATATCTGGTGCTGCCAGTGTGTCTGGGTCAATAGCTCATGTGTCTGTCACTAGATCTGTGGCTGTGCCTCACACTCCTGTATCGGGTGCAGCCAGTGTGTCTGGGTCTATGGCTCATGTGTCAGTCACTAGATCTGTGGCTGTGTCTCACACTCCTGTATCTGGTGTTGCCAGTGTGTCTGGGTCTATGGCTCATGTGTCAGTCACTAGATCTGTGGCTGTGTCTCACACTCCTGTATCTGGTGCTGCCAGTGTGTCTGGGTCAATGGCTCATGTGTCAGTCACTAGATCTGTGGCTGTGTCTCACACTCCTGTATCTGGTGCAGCCAGTGTGTCTGGGTCTATGGCTCATGTGTCAGTCACTAGTACTGGGTCTGTATCTCTCATTCCTGTATCAGATCCTGCAACTGTGTCTGAAGCTACGGGCTCACACAGTCCACCTGATTCTGTGCTGTGAGGTGCAGTTCACATCACTGAAATGTGATTGTAATTGATGTCAGGAATGTCCATTTATTCTTGAAAAAATACTGCTGACCATACACACAATTTGTAACGTCTCCTTCTTTGGAGTAACAAATCAACTTTAGTTAAAGATTTGTTTGGTATTATTTATTTATACCCTTTTATTTATTAGTTTTTAGTTAGAAAATAGTTTGTACGAAAAGACATACCTTATACATACACTTACTCAAAAAGACATACTCAAAAAAACTATACTCAATCACAAAAACATCATATATACACAACAAAACATTTCATATGTACATTTGCACAATAACTTGTGTCCCAACACAAATATTCGGTATCTGCACTTTAGATACAGTTTGTTTACAATCAAAAATGAAGAAAAATCAGATGGAGAAAAGATAGATGAATCTCATGCACAATGTAAGTAAGACTGAAGGACGTAATCAATATTTCAGTCGTTCAAAGAGCAATTTGTTCCCAGATGTTTATACAGTGCTTATCTCCACTTGGCCAACGCGTTTCGAACTCGCTATATTAATTTGCGTGTTCTCCTCAGGGCTTTATGACTTTTTCTGTGTGTATGTGGGCCTGTGATCTGTGTGGCCTAGCCATTCCTGGCTGTCTGCCTAGTTGATTGGGGGCATGGTTCCCGTTGTCTGCTCTGCTCCGTGGCGTTGTCCGTGGTGTGGCTGATTGTTAGCGGTGCGTGTGTGTTCTGGGTGAGTGGGGTCTGTTGTGCCCAGGTGGTTTTGCCGGTGGTGCATGATTGTGTTTTCTTCTCCAGAGCTGGTGTTCTGTTGTGGGCAGGGGCTCCGACACGTGCGTGGTGTGTGTGTTGCAACCGTGGTCGGCAGGGGAGTACCTGCCGGGGTGGTGACGTGGGGAGGGGGAGGGGCATTGGGGGTTTGTGATGTATGGAAGATGGATGTTTGCAGGTAAGTGAACATATGTGTTGCTCATTAGATTTTCTTGGTGTGCACTGCATACCCAAATGCGATGCAGTGGACGCTAAGATATTCGTACGAATCATTTCTATGTTTACTTACCTGCATACATCCGTTTGCCATATATTATTGTCCCCCAACATGCCACTCCCCCTCCCAACATCACAGCCCTGGCAGGTACTCCCCTTCCGACAGCGGTTGGTGTGTTTACGTACCTGCGTCGTCGGCGGCGACGGTCCATGACTTGCTGGTGGTGGAGCACGAAGAGTAGCGGAAATGCGTGTAGAGCTGGGTCCATGACGGCAGTCTGCCTGTGGTGGGTATCTCTGCAATGTTTTGCCTCTCCGCTGTGGTGAATCTGCTGTGTTCAGGCTGGTTGTTTTTCCGCAGCGATTTGCTGTGTCGTTTCCGCCATCGTGATTTCTAGGACGGTCGAGACGTCATTCCGTACGGCGGTGTCTCTGGATTGGTTACCTCTGCCGCGGGGTTGGGTGTATTTCCGCGGCGGTGCATGTTCTTCCGCGGTGTACGGAAATTTGACAGTGCTTCCCATCCTAATATGGCGGACGGACTAGCCGTGGCTGGCGGACTGGAAAAGGCCTTTTCCACATACTCCAGGCCTGCGTTCGTCCTTCCGTCCGCCATCGTAATCGACCCCTTAGTTTGTGTTTCTTTTTGGTAGGTCAATCATGTTTCCCTTCCACTTTCATATAAAACCAAATATATGTCCTTAATTTCTGCAGTTCAATCTTCATATAACAAACGTCTTCTTCATCCCACGATCTCTTTCCCAATACCTAGTATAAACAAGATTTTATATGCATACCCTTCTGCATCCCAGGTATATAAACATCTGATTTCTTTTCAGATACTAGAGACAAACTCGGAGGTGGAGCGTTTTCGGGAAATTGATTTAACAATTGCATTCTCAATTCTAATTTGGAACAAAATCTGGAATAAAATAAGGAAATCTTCTAGAGCAGTTAATGCCGCCCAAACCTTATTTTTATAATAGACTGTTGATCAGTCCTTCCACATTGTACAAAATAGATCCTGATATCCCATTTACGTGCTGTTCAAGTTCCACTACTCCACCAGATCTTAATCAAATGTTATTTGAGTTTCCTTCCATTTCTGATTTTGGTCACACATTTGGCAACATATAAAAACTATTTTTTGTACACATTTTCCATTTACTTGTATTAATATTTTTCTCGGAAGTGTTTCAGAGGATTTGTCATCTCAATCTAACAATTTTAACATAAAAGATTTACTTCTTACAGTTGCTTTTCAGTATATTACAAAATCATTGAAAGATGCTTCTAATGTATCTTTTCAGGCATGGATGGAATGGAGACTGTTACAATCACAGACTGGACAGAGCATATGTTCACCCAGTTACTCTTGCTATTAAATGGGATCGCTTATGGTTGTCCACAGCAAACTTTATAAATCGTTCTGCTCGCAAGTCCTATTTCCATAATCCTCGAATTGAAGAACTACCTAAACCTCCATAAATTATTTGTTATCGTTATAACTAGTTCTACCTATTTTTGCCATTATTTGTTCATAGATTTTTGTAGTATTGTTATTTAGTTGTTAGTTTTTGGATGATGATATATGATTGTTGTCCTATCTCACTTTTTATTTCTCCCCTTCCCTTTTTTCTTCTTTTTCTTTTTACTTTTTGCATTTTTTATATGTAATATTTATGATTATACGCATAATGAGTATCTTTGGTATCTTTTCCAATGTCCTTGCATATATCTTCAATAAAATTTACTTTAAACTTTAAAACAAAGAAAAGTATTGTACTCTAATGGAGGTGTGAGAATAGATGGGAAACATAGGGTAGGCCATTTTCTTTTTGTGTTGTCAAAGGAGCAATCTGCCACACACCTAGAATTCCTGCCTTTCCTAGTCATGTACCGCAGCAAGGTGACTTGATGAGGTGCACTATGTCTCTTTGCTATAAATATAGCCCTAGGTGTTTTCTCTGCTATAACTGATGATGAACCTATTATCTGGTAATCAATTATTAAGCCAAATGTGAATGCTCAATAAGATGTTTTCAGGTATTTTCAAATCAATGACATCATCAATATATTGTTTCCATTGAACGATGTTCCATATCAGAATTGTTGTTGAAAAGCTATTTATTCTCAAACTAGGCCTGATTATGTGCATCATGCAGAGATCCCTGACATAACTCCAAACTGACCCACTTCCCATAGTCAGCGGTTTCTGAGCCTACAAAGAGCCTCAGAATAACCTACACATCCTTCAGCTCACCGAAGATTAATGTTGACGGGGGATATTCACATCAGGGCTCTTCTATCAGACTGTCAAGAAAATTACAGAGGGCAAGGAGCTCCTTGGCCTTTCTCAAAACCAGTCAGTCACCATGAACGGCAGAGAGATGAATAATTGAGCCAGGATGTGTGTGTGTCTGACCACATGATGATGTGTCTCTGGAAGGCATCTCTGCAACTTTATCTGCTCTGCTGTGTATGTCTCTGTGTGCCTGACTGTGTTCTACTTGTGTTTATGACAGCAGTGCTCGCCATGTTTGGCTGAATTTGAGCATATACTAGCTAAATGTAGGAAAACCTATTCTCAGTTCCCCTTTCAAAGGGCCACAGAGCAAGCAGAGGTTACTGGGCCCAACTGTGGGAGACGTGGCCTTTTATTCCTGCTGTCTTGAATATCAGTTTAGTGTGGATCCTGAGTAACTGGGCCAAATACTAACTCTTTCAGCACTTGCCTCTTAGTGGTAGTGAGAGTAGTGCAGGCTAAGGATTCTAGAGTGTGTTGGGGGAGCATAGGTGTGAGGCATAAGCAGGCACAAGACTCAAAGTAAAAACAGTAACTACAATAAGGAGATTGCTTTTATGAAAAAATTTGCATTTGAATAGAGACTTACCCGACTTGATGGCAGCCAGCAAGAGCAGATGGACCACAACATTATTGTCAGGGCTCTGGTCTACTGATGCTGAGGTTCTGCGACCTCTTGCGGTCTTTCCTGATCATGCGTCGGGCTTCCTCAGACTCCGGACAGTCTGCATCAGTCAATCTTCTCTGCAGCTCCATGCAATCAGTAAGTGTTGTCCACAGCAGCAGGGGCACACGATCCAGGGCAATGCCCTGCATCTAATGTGGTTCCCTCCTGGCACATAAGGACACTGGCTTCCTCGCAAGGGCTATGGCCTTTACTTTACAGTGGTCCCTATATAGCATACCACTACCACTCTTACTTTATGGTGGCCCCCACCTTGCACATGGAAGTATCTGAAATCATCTGTGCAGCAGTCCTAACAGGACCACAAATCTCACACTTCGCTAACGGTGATCTGCTCAGCAGGATCCCCATTGGATTTCACTCCCTTCAGGTGCTCCCCTTCTCCTCACAGGGTCCATTGTTTTTGGCAGGCAGGCAGAGAGGCAAGGAAACGGCTGGTGCTTCAGGCTCAGAGCAAGTGATCTTGACTTCCTGGGTAATGGCCCCTTAACCAGCAGTGAGGCTAGGAAACATTGGTCCAAAGTCCTGGCAGCTAGAAGTCTTGGTGATTTTTTCCCCAGATGAATAATGCTGTTTAACAAAGTATGTGAGTCATGCTCCCACCTTTATACTCAAATTCCAGACACACCTATGATTTATTGTCTGGTCCTTTGAAATTTGTGTTGTGTATCAGCTCCATTGAAATGCATTCCCCTCTCCTGGCATTTGTCAATGGGACAGTCTTACACAGCAGGAGTGGCTGTAGTTTTGATTTACCAACAGCACAGGCCAAGGTAATAACTGGGGAACACACCTGGCTGTCAGCCTTTGCTGAAATATGCCTCATTAAGCTTTCCTCTCTGTCATAATTTCTCACTCTTATGGTCTCACCTTTATCAGCTTTATCAGACCCATCATCTCCCTGACAATGAGCACAGACCCCAATGACTAGTAGCTATTGCTGGAATCAAAGAGACCTTTGATGTGCTCAGAGGATACTCTGCTCTCCTTCCTCAAGTGTTTGTGCTCCCACCCCAGGGTGTTTGGAAAAACTATTTAAAAATATTGGGAGACAAATGTATTGGAAATTATATATTGTGAAAAAAAATATCGTCATGCACGAATATCGCTGACAAAAATATTGTTTTTGGGGTAAGCAATTTTGCTGAAAATAATATCTGCATTTCTAATATCGTTTTCACTAATACAGTGGTTACAAATGTTATGCAAATATTTTTATGTGTTTTAGGTGTTGCTATTGTTCATATAAATGTTATTAATTATTTTTAAAACATAGCTTGTAATTTTTAGTGATTTCAAATTTTTTAATAATTTTTAATAGTAATTTATAGAGTTGGAGGTGGTTGTTGGATATGGTGGAAGTACATTTGATAATAAATAAGAATTATTGAGTACATTTTATTTAATTATGCGACTGATATTTATAATGTAATTTATGTGCCACTGGTTTATTTTTGTTATATGTTATTTGTGAGCTGTTAGGTGTGTAGGGCTTTTAAGGTGGGAAATTAATTAAATAATAATTTGTTTACAATTGATTACTGATTGCTAATTCATTATTTCATTTTTTTAAAATATGTGATTTATAGATTATTTTACTTATAGTTTAGTTGCAGTCTGATAGGTTTGTATTGGTGTTGGGTGGGAAGTTATTTAAGTAGTCAATAATTATCTATTAATTATCCTTTGCAAATTGACTATTTAATTGCATTTTAAATATGTAAATGGGGAATGCTTACTTAATTGAATTTTATTTTATTTGAGGGATGCTAGCTTTGTAGAGGTCTAGGGTTAAATAATTCATTATTTTAAATATGCAAGTTATGAAACAGTTATTGTTGTAGTTATATTTCAGGTGTGCGCTGCTAGATTTGTAGGGGTACAGGATAAGAAGTTAATTATTTAATATTTTTGTATTGAATAGTAATTAAGTAGTCATGTTTAGTTTTTCTAATATATGTTTTTTATGTTAAATAATTTTTTTTATTAAGACTGTTCTTCTACATTCATGGAGTTACTCATATATGTAATGTGTTTGAATTTAAGTATTTTCCCTACTCTTGCTTAGCCTGCTGACGGAATGGTAAAATTAACCTCTTCACAGATCAACACTATTCCTACTGTTGCTCTGTTTGGAGCAGGTATAGTAAATGTCACCCCTCTACGAAATCCAACACTTTCCTTACCATTGCAGAGACTGGAATGGAAATAGTACTTTTCACCCCTCCAAAATTCAATGCTTTTCATACTGAGGTACACATTGGAGTGGCAATAGTAAATTTTACCCTTTCAAAGTCCAACAATTTCCCTATTGATGAACTGACTGGAGTGGGAATAATAAATTTGACATCTCCGAAATCCAATTGAATTCTGTATTGTTGCCCTGTTTGGTATTGACTAGAGCAAATTTAACACTCCTCTGAAGTTCAGCACTTTCCCTACTGTTATGTTGTTATGCATTGAAATAGTAAATGTTATCTCTCAAAAGTCCAACACTATCCCTACTGTTGTTTAGTTTGGAAAGAGGAATAGTAAATGTCTTCCTTCTGAAGTCCAATGATTTCCCCACTGTTGCACTGACTGGTGTAGGAATAGTCAATCTAACTCTTCCAAAGTCCAATACTTTCCCAACTATTGCATTGATTGGAGTAGGAATAGTAAATCTAACCCCTCCTAAGTCCAACACTTTCCCCAATGTTGCACAGTATATTTAATGTTTTTAGACTCTAATAGTTCTCATAATATTGGTTAAATACAGCAACATCACGATGTCCCGAACAGACGCGAAAACAGAAAATAGATCTTAAAGATGGTTTTTAGAGAAACTTAGTGTAAAAATATGAGTTCAAACATGCTTTGAAAGAAGTATGTATATAGTAATATGTGCATTGCAATGTTCAGAATTCGTTTTTTTACATATTATTTTGGATGTGTTGGTGGCCATTGAATGTCTGCTTTTGTTTTCCGCATTTGTGACGTGTCCGTGGGCATCGCGATTGTGGACATCAGTGTGACCTCCGGTGTCACCGCAAAAACATTAAGTAGATTTTAGAGATTGTTTTTATAGAAAATCTCTAGAAAAACATGACTTTATAGAATACTGTAGGAAACCCCTGGTGTGAAAATACTGTAGTATGTGTGGATATATGTGTTTTAGAATTTATGGAAAAGGCACGATTGTCGTAGTGAACAACGTCATCGTAATGTCCAGAATAACCGTGAAAAGTGAAAATAGGTCTAAAAGATGGATTTTAAAGAAACTTAGTACAAAAATATCAGTTTAAACATGTTTGTAAAGATGAAGAAGTTTGTATATAGTAATACGTGTAGGGTAATGTTCAGAATGGATTTATTGACATATTATTTTTGGCTGTGTTGGTAGTCATTGAATGTCTGTTTCTGTTTTCCGTTTTTGAGACGTGTCCCAAGGGATCTAAACATCGCTGCAAGGATCACAAAAAATGAAAGAAACAAAAACTTTTTAGAAAAGCTACACAATATTTTGGATAGTACGGTGGCCCTGACAAGAGCCATTGGTTGTGTGCATATGGTTGCTATACATAACACTGGATCCAGAGTTTCAGGATACTTAGAAGCACCTTGTTGACGTTGCCACAAATATTAAACATTTTAAGAAAAAAAACAACGCTTATCAATCGACTGAAAAAAATACAAGCTTATAAAAAATACCCCTTATAGAGACATTTAATATAGAAAACACAACTTGAAAACCTTAAAAATTCACTAAAAAATCGTAGGTTATATGGACATTATAGTTGGGAATAGAATTTGTAAAATGTAGAAATTCACTGAAAAAAAAACAAAGATTACCGGACATTATAATTGAGAATTAGCATTTAAAAAATCTTAGAAATTCAATGAAAAAAAACAAATTTTACAGGGACATTGTCGTTAGGAAATACATTTGAAAAAACCTTAGAAATTCACTGAAAAACCAAAGGGTGCAGGGATGTTATAGGCTTGCATTTCACTCGTATAAAACCAGAGAAATTCAGCAGTTATAGTTAGCTGAGCTAACTATAACTCATGCCCCTGCAATGTGCTGCTTATGACCTCACATATTACCTCACTCGTGACGTTGTCAGTGACATCACTGATGACATCTCAAATGACATCACTGATGAGATCCTCCACAGAATCCCTGACCTACCCATTCACATCCCCATGTAACCTTTCAAACACCCAATCCAACTTTCACACTACCATTCTCAAAACCATTGACACACCCATACCAGTATTTACACGCCCACTCACGGATTTATAGGTCTACACACAAATCCACTCAGTCGCCCATACAGCCACTCATACACCAACTCATTCACTAACAACGCTACTGATACTAACAACGCTACTGATACATCTACTCATACAGCCACTCATGCACTCTTAGTCACCCCTAAAGCTACCCAAACACCTACACACTCACCCATAGAGCCAATCACACAGCCACTTACCTATACAATTATATACACATCAACTCACTTATTCATACAGATACTAACAATACTTACTCACCTTTACAGTCATTGACATAAGCACATGTCTACCCATACAGCTACTCACACAATCACTCACTCACACAGTCACTTATATACTCCAACACTTACCTATACTGCCTTTCACATATGCAGTTACTCACCCATATACTATTCACTCACCAACACAGCCATATGTATACTTAGTCAACCATACACCCACTCACAGACATATTATTGAACCCATACAGCCACTGACTCACCCACTCACTCATCCAGGCAGGCATTCACACACACCCTCACACACCTACACAGATACTCATACACCCATACAGGTACTCAGACAACCAATCAATAACCCATACAGTCACTCATGTACCTACTCACCAACCCATACAGTCACTTACACATCAACTGACTGATACAGACATTCACCCAAATTAGTCTCTTGCTCATATATTCACTGAGACATGTATAATCACTCAGTTATACAGTCAGTCATGTACCCACTAAGTCATCCATACAGGTACTCATAGATCCACTGATTCATCAATACAACTTGGTGTATATATATTTAACACTCATAAACTTTGTAGAGACACTCACAGTCACCGGATGATGTCATCAGTGATGTCATTTGAGGTGTCATGAGTGATGTCATCAGTGATGTCACTGACCATGTCAATATAAACAAAGGTTACAGGGACGTTATATTTAGGTTCAGATTTTACACACACAAAACCATAGAAATTCAGCAGTTATAGTTATAGCTACCTCAAGTTGTTATAACTCATGGACTAAGGTAACTATAACTTGCTCCCCTGCCATGCACAGTTTTCTCAACAATAATTTTATCATAAATGTTGAAGTGATTTTATCAATAAAGACATTGAAGGTGTCATAAATGATGTAATATAACTAAAACTATAACTTTCCTGTAACATTTGGTATTTTCAGTGAATTTCTCCAGGTTTTTTATGCTATTTCCTAACTATAATATCCCTGTAGCTTTTGGCTTTTTAGTGAATTTCAATATATATTTATTATCCGTTGTACTATAATTTGACCCCTCAGTTTAACTTACTAATATACATTTTCACAAGTTTGTAAATACATTTTAGTCATACACTCATTCTTATTATAATGTTTAAAACTCAAAATTAAGATAAGGTAACTTATGTAGTCTTTCTATAAATGCAATGCACCGTCTTGCACGCAATCAATGCTAAAACAAAAACACATTTAATACAAACATTTGCTATTGCAACTTCTATAAGTGTATCACTGCCTGTTTGTGGGTATGTGAGTGTGTGAGTGGGTGTGTGAGTGACTGTGTGGGTATGTGAGTGACTATAAGGGTGTGTGAGTGGGTGCGTAGGTGTGTGTAAGTAGATGTGTGACTGTGTGAGTGGTTGTGTGGGTCTATGAGTGGGTGCATGAGTGGTTTTGTAGGTATATGAAGTGGCTGTATGGGTGTGTGAGTGGTTGTGTGGGCGTGCATGTGGGTGTGTGAGTGCATGCATGAGTGGCTGTGTAGGTGTGTGAGTGGTTTTGTGAGTGGGTGAGTGAGTGGTTGTGTGGATGTGACAGTATGGGTGGGTGTGTGAGATGGTGAGTAAGCGGGTGTGTGAGTGTGTGAGTTTGTGTATGTGATGTATGTGACATAATGATGGAAAGTCTGCTCCCACCTGCAATTACATAATATATACAATAATGCTGATGCTATCAGAGCATTCCAACTGTCATATCAATTATTTCAAGACTCTCCTGGAAGCATTTTATCAGCTATAAAGATAGTTTTATGACCTTTTTATCACTACAAATATCTATATTGTATAAGACTTAAGCCTGGTTGTTTGGTGTAAATTTAAGTACATTCATGGTTTCTCTGTTTGTAGGCTTTGTTTAACCAGAGGGTTAGCTCTGATCTCTATGAGAATTGTTAGGTTTGTGTGATTTCCATTTTTCCATTGTACTTCTCTATGCACTTTCACTGGTATGATATTATCGGTCATATTGTATGAGTGAGAATCTACTTGGAAAGATAAGATTGGAAAGTTAAAGGAATGGGACTCAGAAATAAAGTGAAAATGCTTTACTGATATTGATAAAGATTGGACATTGTAACATTGCATATCCATATTAATATGCTTGTTGGTATTGACATTTTCTTTTGTAGAATTTAGTAGGAAAGAGCATCGTTTGACTCCAGGTCATGCTGGATGGAACAAACAGCACTAGGAATTGTTAAGCACCCTCTGCAAACTAAAGGCTAATTTTTGGGTCGCCCACAGCAGAATGATCTAGCAGTGGCAGCTGGAATGTTCGGCAATTGGAGAGGCGGAAAATAGGGTGAATATATTTAAAAAAATACAGAAATAAAATTAAACGCATTAAAGACATAAATAAAAAGGTACTTACCATGCTTTCTGGAGACACGCCTAAGGCAGCTTGTTTGAGATTTTTATAGTACGCATGTGAGGCCTGCCATTGCAAATCGGCCGGCCAAAGAGACATGCGCACTATAAACTTGTACGCAGGCAGCCCACCACTGTTGCCGCTCCGCAGGCCCCGTCCCGTCCTGACACTCGGTTCTGGATGGGTTGATGGAAAATAAAATGAACTAACTTTATTACAATTTTATTTTACATCTGTGGGGCATTTCTGGGGCAACTAAGTGAAGCAACACTCCTCTACTCAAACGGAGGAGCCACCCCTTTGATCTAGCTATTTACACCCGTTTGTTTGAAGGTTCTCAAGGTGCCACTACCATTTTAGAATTTTGATACTCTCCTTTGGCACATATTCCTAACTTCTTTTCTCCGTATGTATCTCACTTTCACTCTCCTCCCTTATTTCCATTAGCTTCATGACTGCTGTATTTCATTGACTAACGTCAGGAATATTTGAATGCATCTCAAGTACCAGTGCAGAGAAGCAATTTTCATACTGTGCCCAGCTCTGTCACAGATTCATCTATTTCAATAAAACTACTTGATGCTCTTATTTTCAACTTTCTTGCGATTCTGTACCAAGAGAAATCAAATGAATCAAAATTATTTGAAAAGTAGGTTTGCTCAAAGTTTTGATTCATTTTTTTATCTGAAGTCCCTCTTTAGGACTCCTGAGAGTAAGTCAAAATGCGCTGCATGGAAATAACAATTTTTCAATGAATTCTCTTTCTTCTGCGATAGTTTCATTTGCTTGCACAACTCAAAAAGAAGTGATTTCAAACCTGCTGGCAGTATGTGTCAATATAGATATTTGTTCATTCATCTGCCTATCTAAGTGCCGGTCTGTCAGTGTAACTGTCTGTCTTTCTGTCAGATTTCATGTCCGAATCTCTGTCCCTCTGCCTGGGATGTATGACGTTTCAACGCATGCTTTTACCACGCATGCCTTTACAACGCAGGTATTTCAACGCAAGTCGTTACAACGACTTAGGTTGGGAGGCGCTGGATAGTGGAATAGTTTAATTTTCTATTCCAACTCCAGTCCCCGTGGATAGTAGGGAAGGTGTTGGATAGAAAATTAAACTATTCCCTATCCAACAGCGCCCTCCAGCGAAAGTCGTTGTAACGACTTTCGTTGTAATTCCTGCGTTGTAATGGTAGTGCGTGGTAAAAGTTTCGTTGTAAACGATGTTCCCCCTCTGCCTGTCATACACGGATCTAGGCCCGTCTGTCTCCCTGTCTGCCTGCATGTTCCATTCTCTGGCTATTTTTCTGTCTCTCTCTCTGTTTGCATGTTCAAATGTTTGTCTGTCTGTCTGATTTCATGGCAAAATGTCCATCTGTCTGCTTGAATGCCCCACATTCCTGTCTGTTTGCTTGTTCAAAGGTCTGCCTCTCTGTCTGTCTACTTGCATGTCCCAATGTCTGTCTGTCTGCGTGCAGGTCTACAGGTCTGTCTGTCTGCTTGTATGTCTACATGTCTGTCTACTTACTTGCATTTCTGAACGTCTGCCTTTACGTCTGATTGTATATCTATCATCTATCTATTTTTATACCTATCTATCTTTTCTCTCTTTAACAATCCCATTTTTTGCCCGTCTGTCTGTCTCTTTCAACAACTGCTCCTACTGTTCAAATTCTAAATACTCTTTCAGCTTCCCCTAGAGCATGACTGAATGTTCGTGTCTGTATAAGTTTGGGAAATATGTGTTGTGATACCAAGGAGGGAAAAAGGCTCCTTATGGAGTATTTTAGATAAATAGATCGATATTTAACCGGGGTGATGATTTGTGATGGGCAAGTATGTAGCCTTTTTAAAGTGGAGCCAGGGCATGAGATGGCAGAAAGACACGTTCTGCCTATATTCCATGGCTGGCCATACTCACTGATCTTGGCAGGGCGATTGCCAAGTTAAAGAAAAATTAAGATAAGCCTCTTGGGGTGGCTATAGTAAAACATACCAGCGGAATGTAGTTAATAAATCCATCGGATACTTTGGAGAAATTCAGTTAGATGGAAAACAAGAACCACTGTAAATAAGTCGTTTTTGAGCCCTGACACATTTGCTAGATCCCTGCCTCATTTCGAAAGGGGGACCAACTGGGTTTCTCATTGTGGAATCTTAGCTGGCTTTGCCCTTGGAAAGCCTTCCACCTTTGGCTGAACCTTTTAACTCTGTTGTATTCCTGTCAGTGACAAGGCAGCAATCACAGGCAAACATAACACTGACCTTCCCCATATACACACATAAGGAAAAAACTCCTTGAACTGTAAGGTCACTGATTGTCGGTATTGCTGATCTAAACCCCCTTTTTAGGTCTCGCCCTGGAACAGGGACAGAGACTCTATAGCTGTCTGATGCCGGGGAATGAGGGACACAAAACTGGCACGATTTTTAGCAGTCGGATTTGGCTGCGCGAACGCGCACGTTCCGTCCTGCGCCGCCCTCCCAGCCTACTGCGCATGCGCCGCCCTCCCAGCCTACCGCGCATGCATGCATGCACACACACAGACACACACACACACACACACACGTCGCAGACAGACACTCGCTCACACACACACCCCCTCCCTCACAGTCACACACACGCACACGCACTCCAAGACACATACACACACGCACGCACACACATACACACACATACACAGGCCGCCTCCCCCCCGCGCCTACATGCTCCTCTCCCTCCGCCCGCCCGCCGCTCAGCAACGCACTCACCGGCTTCCTCTCCTCAGCTGCAAGGCCCGGCAGCAGGACTCTTCTTCCCTCCTTCGGCACCGGGGCGCAGGGTAGGCTCCTGCCTGCTCCGGTGCTCCCTGCTCCCAACACGGCTCCAATCGCGGCTCTTCCGTGGGAGGCGGGGTAGGCTCCCGCCCTCCTACTTCCTGTTTCCGGGTGTCGCGCCGGCCTGCCTGACTTCCTGGTCGCAGGCCGGCAGAGTAACGAGGATGTTTTGCGGTATGTATTTATTTATTTAATTATGCATTTTTATATAGCGCAGACTTTACCCGAAGGCGGTATTTATTTTTTTATGTATTTATGCATTTTTATATAGCGCGGACTTTACCCGAAGGCGGTATTTCTTTATTCATGTATTTATGCATTTTTATATAGCGCGGACTTTACCCGAAGGCGGTAATGCTTGCCTTAGCATAATGGTGTTCCTTCTTAATTTATTGGTGGTGTCCCTGTTAGAATTATTCCCACTTTTAGTCTAGCAATGCTTGGCATGATGTTGGCATCTTTGGCATTATTGAGCCCATCCCTGGTATAATGGGACCACAACGTATTGTGGGCATTCTTGACCCAATTGTGCTTCTCTTCACCAGCGGTGATGGTCATCCCTGGCATGCGATGGGTGTTCATGGAATTGGATGTTGATATGTAGACATGTAAAGCCAGACTCTGTCCATGGGGCAGTAATATTCATGAGTACTTGATGACATGGAGATCAAAAATACAACTAAAACTGAAAAGCCATTATTTTGAGAGACTGTCATATTTGTTTTTGGGAATCAGAAATATTTATTAAAATGAAATGCTTGTAATAACAAGCCAATGCATGATTACCAGCTGTGATCGTGTTTTCAAAATGTTTGTAAAGTTGATGTTAAAGTGATAATTCATGCTAATTTCTGTAGTCTTATTTACATCTTGTTTACAATTATACTATACTACTAATGTATGTTTACTAGCCATAACTGTACTGTTATATGTTACATTTTAATTACAGTGTTTGCCTTTTACAATCATTTTCTTACAAACTACCTCGTAAAACAAAAATATTTAGGGCTAAAATATTTTGCACTGTTTGCACAATATATTTGTGATGTTTACACTTACCTATTTGAAATTAAAATGTACAAATGGACATTTAGTCAATTACCATTAAAAAGTTTAACTTTTTTGCTAAGATATTCTTGTAATCTTTTATGCAAACAAATTTAAATACTGCATAAATAATTTTAACAACAAATACTTTATATGTAGCTTTTTATGTACATAAGAAAACTATAGCATAAAGCAAAAAACATTGCCATTTACAATAATAATAGCTCAAACTTAAATAATGCGAGACCTATTGCATTGCAAATGCTTGTTAGGTCAAGCCTCGGGCAGCACAGAGGCACTGCTCGCTCTGCGAGGCATGCTGTGTTGGAGTATGCTCTCGAAGTCCCGGCCACGCTCCACCCATATTTGTCATTGGCTTACATCATTTCCCTTCGTTAATGCTGGCTTCTGATTCGTACATAGGCTTTTTATTCCCTCCTTAGAACCGCCTTGTCTTCACTTGCAACCTCCCATGAGGACTGGCCCTTTTATTTTGGTTGTTACACGGTCTGCTTTATAAGTTGGGGAGCACTATTTTCTTTATTGGTCTTCCCCTATTCCACCCTAGACATCGGAGCACCCGCCTGCTTATTTTTAAATAGTAATATAATTTTATTCAAATTACAGCTCGGGCTGCTATATAGCAGCTGCTCTTATTTAATTATTTTATATATAACGTGGTCCGCATTCACTTTAGCAGCCACGCCTATTTAATTATTTAATTACCAGGGTGGGCCGCTTTCACTTTAGCGGCTGCGCTACAGAGGTTTTGAAATTACTTTCTTTTACCACTATCCGAGCTTTTCCTATAATGGTGGCCATTCCCCTTTGTTTAGAAGCTGCTCACAGTAACCTGAATATGCGAGCAGCATCTAAAAAATGGTACGTGGCCACAATTATAATGGTCTCGCATTTGCGATTGTGTGAGCTCTTGGCATTAAAAACAACAATGCCTTTTATATATGTGTTCCTTTTAAAAACATCTAAATAAAAGGCATTGTCATTTTCAATGTCGATAGCTTAAACGCTCGCAAATGCGAGACCTATTGCATTGAAAATGCTTGTTGGGTTATGTTTCTGCAACATCAAAAAATTTGATTGTCACGATTTGACAGAGAACCGGATTTCAAATTTTACTAAAAGTGTTATAGTCAGCACTGTCAGAAGATCATTCGGCAAAAGGCCTCCTAGCAAGAATCCCTAAATTTGGCAGGCGGTACTCAACTGTAGGTCATTGGGGGAGCCTCCTCTGACCATATAGAGCTCATATAGATCTTATACCAAAACTGACCTATCATAATTTTGGCATGCAATTTCGTGAGTAAATACGATAGTAGGACAATAAAGTGTCTAAACATTTGTAGGAAGAGTATATTTACTTTTGGTCGTTGCAGTTAAATGGTCTTGAAGCATGAAAACTAGATAATGGGGATGCGTTACAATCAATGTAAAATGTAACTGTGAATCTTCAGCATTTTGAGGGCAGCTTCGCCAAATAAGTCTTTTTGAAGTCGCGAATGGGGCAGTTTGTGAACGCAAGAAAGCATTTTGACATGTACCAAGCCCAAATAGCCATTCAGTAATGTGTTACTGAATTGCAATTTGGGTTTGGGATTCGGTATTAGGAAGGGGCGTGTTGAGGGTGGTCCCTTCCTAATACTGAATAGCAGTGGGATGTATGAATGTTTTGTGACCGAAATGCGTTCTCAAAACATTCACATTTTACCCCCAAATTCAATTTGGTGGTAACCGATTTGCCAAACATTCATAATATACCGACTCTTAGAGGAGGGGTAACCCATTCGCAAATGAGAAGGGGGTCCCAAAGTGACCCCTTCCTCTTTGTGAATGTGGGTGAAAAAAATGTTAAGAGCAAAAAAAATAAAAAATGTAAATGTAGTGCTTATATAGCGCACGAATCACCCCCGAAGGGGTCTCAAGGCGCTGTACACATAGCACTGTGGAACCCTTAATGGCCTTTCCCTGTGAAGAGCCCACTCCTGGGCACCCCCAAGGTGAAACCAGGCATCCTAGCGCTGCTGGTGCCATTGTGGAGATTACGCAAGCTATTACCCAGAGTTGCAGAGTGGGACCCAAGATTAGAATAGGTACCAAGGCGAGAATTATCAGGTCCGGGGAAATTGAGCCCAAGACCCGCCAAGGCAGGAATTGAACCCTGGTCCGGGCCAGACCTCTGCATCAGGGTCTGCAGCTCTAACCATTGAGCCACACTTCTCCAAACAGGCCACACTTCTCCAAGAGCAGGCATTGATCCCACGGACCACTGCCTACTCTTAAAAAATGAAAATAAAACCTTTTTATTTTTATTTCTGTAATGCAGTCTGGTTTTTCCCTTAAGGAAAATGGGCTGCATTACATCAAAGAAATATTGCTTCATTCAAAAAAGCAATCATAGACATGGTGGTCTGCTGACCCCAGCAGGCCACCATCACTGTGATTGTAGCAATTCCAAATGGGTCGCAAATTTCGACCTGCCTCATGAATATAGATGAGGCAGGCCCATTTGCGAGCCCTTGGGATTCACAAACACTGTCTGAGACACTGTTATAGATAGCTGTTTGTGATTCCCTAATTGCAAATCGCAAAAATTTTCAATTCGCAAAATTGCAATCTGACGTTATTGTTCATCTGGCCCAAAATGTAACTTGGTAATATATTCCCGAATCGCATTTAGCTTTTGTGATTCGGTATTAGGAAGGGGCGTATTTAAGGCGTCCCTTCCTAAAACCGAATAGCACCGGTTTGTAAGAATGTTTTGTGACTGGAATGCGGTCACAAAACATTCATAATTTACCCACGTCATAGAAGAGGCGGTAATCTATTTGCAAACAGGAAGGGGTCCCCAACCGCTATGACCAGTACAGCCCTGCTTGTGACCTATCACTGAATCAAAGTCTCACTGAATCAAAGCGCACCCTTTGAAGTGTATGGGGAAAGCCTGGCTCTCCCCTCTCCAGCTTGTGTTCTGCCCAGCTTACAGGAATTCAGCAAAACACAAATTTGTCTGGAGGATTTCACTACCTTCTCATTGTTCATTATTAAAATTAATTAATATTAATCCACATTTGTAAAGCGCACAATCACCCGTAAGGGTCTCTAGGCGCTGGGGGCCGTTGGGAAGATTAAGCAAGGTATTGCCCAGAGTCACATGGTGCTGGGCTAACCTGCCGCCGGAGGTGGGGATCGAACCCTGATCCCCAGATTCCAGCGTCAGTCGCCCTGGCCGCGGCGCCACACCTCTCTTCATCATCCATGTCTCGGTCTCCCACAATGGAACCTAGGGCCCTCCATGTGTTGTACCACCCACAGGTACACATACGCCCAGTTTATGCATACAACATACACACACACAACAGCACTGTATCCTTCATGTAGTGTACCACTCATAGGCACACATACATCCAGCACATACAATTAACATGCATGCACTGCACAGCACTGTATTTCTTCATGTACTGTACCGCTCACATTCACATATATAACTAGCACATGCATTTACCATGAACGCACTGCACTACATCCTCCATGTTTTGTGCCACTCATAGGCAGTCATACATCCAGCACATTCACCACTCTTGCGCACACTGCTCACTACTGCATTATCTCTGTATTGTACCCTTCCCAGGCACACATACACCCAGCTCAGATACACCACTCATGCTCTGTCCAGCACTACATATGAATATAAGATGTTACAACTCATGTAATTACAACGCATGTGTTAGATGTGGTGGTCTCTAGTTGGCACCGGTAGGTACTTGTGACAAATAGGGACCCTTGCCACTAGTCAGGGTAAGGGGATACACTCCTAAAATAACCCCTGCTCGCCCCCTTGGTAGCTTGGCATGAGCAGAAAGGCTTATCTGAGATGCAGTGTGTAAAGCATTTGTGAACACATACATTAATCAAGTGACAACACTACAGATGGACACCACACAGGTTTTATATCAAAAATAAGTATTCTTTATATAGACTTATCACAAAACCACAAACGACAAAAATCCACAATACTGTACTTAAAATGGTAGAATTAGCTTAGTTCTCTTTAGATCTTAAAATGTGACACTTTGAGTCAATGTACCTTAAGACGCGACACGCAGGACAAAGAAAGTGTTGCAGGAAAGGTGTTGCAGGAGTCCCTTACACGCAAGGACGGTGCAGCATTGAAGATCTGGTGCAAAGAAACAAAGATGGCGCTTTTCTTCTTGATGCAACATGCTTCCCGGTGATACGGCGGCGTCAGCTGCGAAGTCGATCCTCTTTTCCGGCGATGCGAGATGCTTTACACAATGCGAGCTGCGACAGGCCCTGTGACACGCTTCCCAGTGATGCGGCAGCGCCTGGTGCGACATCAATCCTCTCCCCAAGCGATTCAAGTTGCTTGCACAATGATGCGAGCCACGACAGGCCCTGCAGTAGTCTTCCCGGTGATGGGGCGGCGTCTGCTGCGACATCGATCCTCTTCTCCGGAGATGAGCCGCGACAGGCCATGCGACACGCTTCTCGGAGAAGTGGCGGTGTCTGATGAGACGTCGGTCCTCGTCTCCTGCGATGAGGCGCGACAGGCCCTGCGACACGCTTCCCAGTGATGCGGGGCGTCTGCTGTGATGTCGATCTTCTTCTCCTGGTGATGCGAGGCGCTTCGGTGGACCTGCGATGACTCAACAATTCTTCTGCAACACGCTTCCCGGTGATGCGGCGGCATCTGCTGCGACTTCGATCCTCTATTCCGGCGATGCGAGGCGCTTCGTGTTGTGAAGCACTAGCGGCAGTTCGGCGACACGCTTCCTGTTCTTGGGTCGCGCTTCCAGCTCCTTGCGATACGCAAGTCCTCAAAAAGTCCAGCACAACTGCAGGCACTTCAAGAGAACTCTTGGAGATCCTTCACAAGTTGAATAAACTGCACACAGATCCTTCACAAGTTGAATAAACTGCACACAAAGTCCTTTCTCCTTTCTTTGGCAGTCAGGCAACCACTGCAGGCATAGAGGCCTTTGCCTAGTCCAAACCAGTTCTGGTCAGTCCTGAGGACTCTGTTTACATTACTCCTTCTTTTCTTTCACAGTGCAGGGCAGAGACATCAGACGCACCCCAGGAGGTGGAGCCAGCATTGTGGGGAGAAGGCACAGCCCTATTCAGGTCCCAGGTGCAACTCCTCCCTGCCATCTAGATGCAGATCTCTCTATTCGCCACTGGGTTGACTCACCCTGTCTCCTGGAATCCCCAAGCCCCTGTCACTCAAACTCCAGACAAGGAATACACAACCTAGCAGAGGCAGGCTTGGATAGTTAGACAAGAAAATGCAGACTTTCTAAAAGTGGTATTTTCAAACACAGAATGTTAAAACCAACTTTACTAAAAGATGTATGTTATCATTCTGAGTTCAGGCATACTAAACTCCAATTTCTACCTAGTTCCCTGAGTCAGTTAGGATTAAAAGATGTAATAATCGAACTGCCCATTCTGGCCTATGGGGAATAGGTAGCCTTGCAATAGTGAAACACGAAAATGACTATAATTCACTATTAGGACATGCTACACACATCAGGGATTGTCCTACCTTATACTTACAATGCACCTTGCCCTTGGGCCTACCATAGGGGTGACTAATATGAAGAAAAGGGATGTTTTAGGGACTGGCTAGTGGGTGCACTTGCCCAGTCAGCATGACAGTTCCAGACTGCACGCAGGCTCTGCAATGGCAGACCTTAGACACATTTTACAAGGCTGCTTCTGTGGGTGGCACAACCAGTGCTGGAAGCCCACCAGCATCATTTGGGTTACAAGCCTCGGGCACACTCAGTGCTCTGTACTAGTGTTTCACAAGTAAACCAAACAAGCGAATCATGGAATCACAAATCCATACATCAATTTACAATAGGGAGAGCATATGTACTTTAGCACTGATCAGCAGTGGTAAAGTGCCCAGAGTAATAAAATAGCAAACAACAGGTCAGAAAAAAATAGGAGGAAGGCAAAAAGCTCAGGGATGACCCTGCAAAAAGGGCCAAGTCCAACACAACCACCCTTCCAGCCAAAACGCAGGGTAGACCAATCACTACCTTGAAGGGCTTCCCTGCTTAGGGCAATAGAACATGGACCTGACCCGCAACAGCAGAGGCAAATTTCAGTTCTACGCCACTCTGAACCCATTTCAATTCCTCTCTCGATACTCTCAGGGTCCACCAAGCTAATCCATGGGGAACCCTTTTCCTCACCTGTGGACACCACCTGTGCAGCCTCTAACCTAAACTTGCTCACAGGTGTGTCCCAACCGACAGGCAGCAAGTCACAGTGTCCATTGACAGTAGCCAGGGATGAGACCCATGCCTTATGCCTCTCAGGGCACTCAAAACTCTGTGGCATCCGAGAGCTGGCGGCAGTAGCCCCAGGTGCGTGGCACTCTTTGACCACTCTCCCTCCTGTCAGGTCAGGTATGACATCCTGGCACTGACCCACCAGCCCCAGGCCTGTACCCCGCTATGGATGGACCAGAGACGGGGGTGGGCTCTCCCACACCCGGCCCTCCCCCTTGGGGCTCTGTACCCTCCCACCTGGAGTGGTATTCCCTTCCAGCATTGTCAGGGTGCCTGTAGCAGGTGTCCTGCACAATTCGCCCACCAGTTCAGGGGTTCTATCCTGCAACTGGGTTACCAGGTCAGGGGGGACACCCTGAACATGGCCTTCCAACTCAGGGTCTAGACCCACAGGCTGCACCAGGGTCAGAGGTGAGGACTCCCTCCCTCTGCACCCCCTTCAGAGCACTGCACTCTCCCAACTGGAGTGGTACCCCTAGAAGCTACCTCAGTCAGGACAGTGATTACAGTTGCCCCTTCCTCCAGGTCAGACAACACCTGAACCTGGCTTCCCAACCCAGGGACCAAACCCTGCAGTTGAACACTTGCCTGGCAAACCAGTACTTCCTGGGGAGTGCATATACCCTCCCCGAGGGGGACACATAACTCATGTGTCGTGTGACAGTCTGCCTGGTGCAGATTTCCCGACCCCTGTCCATCTGACAGTGCGCGAAGATCCCCCAGGACAGAAGTGGTGTCACCATGGTCATTCACTGGTGACACAGCCCTTCCGGCTGGCCCCTGAACCACTGGTTCCTCCACTGCGGACTCTTTCCCCCTCTCACCCCTCAGTCTGGACCTCTGTACCCTCCCTACTGGAGCGGCACTGCCAGACATCGGAACTAATGGAGGCGTGATTACAGACACTCCCAGCTCACCAGATACTAGGGGATCCCCCTCAACGGGTGGCCCATCAGGAAAGTTTAGGCTCCCCACCCGGTGTTCTCTTAAAGAACCATCCAGGCTCTGAGACTGGGTTTTGGGCACCTGGGGACACACAGCCCCATACTCACTCCTTCTCCACTGAGACAGGACGTGAGCCCCTACACCCCTCCCACTACACTGGGACCTAGCTGGGCTACACTGAACCACTTCCACCACTCTGGGTTGGAAGATACTGAGCCAGTCCCCACAGGGTCACTCCCCCATGCTTCTCCAGACCCTCTGGAATCCACCAAAAGGTCTGCCTCCAATGTGAGTTCCCTGGGGTCAGAGAACTAACTCTCCAACAGATGTTGGCATAGCTCTGGAAAACAGGGACTTACAATATGCTCTCCCACAATTGGATCACACAGCCCCCCACAGGGGTTAACCAAACTATCCTTCACCTCACCATCCAGTACCTCACACACGTACTCCACACCACTCTCCTGAGACTTGCAAGACAGTATCTGACTGTCTCTGTCACACTACCCACACTCTTCTGGGCGGTCTTCACACTCACATACCAAGACTTCAACTTTGGGGGGACCCCTCTCCTTGCACCTCTCATCTAGAGTCAGTAGAGTGTCCCTCCCACCACTAGGACCATGAACCCCTGCGCCAGTTACCCTATTCCCCTCAGGGACACTGCGCACTACTGGAGCTACCTCATGTCCTTGAACCTCCTGGTGTATGGTAACCCCCTCCAAGTCAGGTGCCACATCTCTGGGTGTGTGTACTACTCCCTCAGCACTAAAAAATTCAATTTTGCTGCCACCATCTGAGCTGGACTCCAACTCCAACTCAGCAAAGCTCACTTCCTGAGCTACACACATTTCTTGTTGCTGGGCTGAGACACTCATGGCCTCAAGCCCCTCGAGCTCCAAATCAAGCTTCCTCATTATCAAGTCTTGCTCAAACTGCATTTTCTTTTCTTCTAGAGCCATTTTCTTGCTTTCTAGTTCCAGTTGCCCATTCAATTTGAGCTTGGCCATCTCCATTTCATGCATCCTGTTTTCTTTCCTGACAGCCAACTCTTCTGGGAACAGAGCTCGGGCAGAAACACTGCTACCCACTGGGGAGGGTGCACCCCTCTTTTCAGGACCCAGTGGTCCACCAAGCTGCTGCTCTGCATCCTCATAATCCACTAAATCTCCAGGGGCATTCCTTACCTCTATCCAGGCCCTTAGCGCCTTTTGGAACTGCTCCTTTCTGGTGAGCCCGGTCACGGAAATTGTAAACTTTTTGCAGAAGCTCTTGAGCTGCTTGCTGGTGTAGCATTCTATCTTCTCTTCCTCCCACTCACAGTCAAGAGATGCGACGGATGATGCCTTCTCCATAATGACTGAATCAGGCATGACTTTGAAATAATGGAGATCCCTGGAAAAAACAAGTATCAGAAGTACGTGGTTGCGTTATGGTCTGCACTCACTAAGTAGTGTTCACCAATCACTGTAAATGAGTCACAAATGCAAATCCAGAATCCGTTGACTACCACTGTTAGAATTGGGGGTCTCTGGTTGGCACAGGTAGGTACTTGTGACAAGCAGGGGCCCTTTCCTCTAGTCAGGGCAAGGAAATTACTCTCTTAAAATAACCCCTGCTCACCCTCTAGGCGGCTTGGCGCGAACAGTCAAGGCTTATTTCAGAGCCGATGTAAGTTAAGCAGTTGTGACCACATACAGTAACCAAGTGACATCACTACAAATGGACGCCACTCAGGTTTTATATACAAAATTAGTATACTTTATATAGAGTTCTCACAAGACCAATAAATGACAAAAAGAATCCACAGTACTATTAAGTTTCAAGAGTTCAGGTCAAAAAGGCTTAATTCAAGGTTCTGTGCGAGTCAGTAGCCTTGCCCGGCTACAGCTTTGCTGAAAAGAACACAGAGTCTAACAAATCCAGCGGACCGCGGCGGTCCGGGCCCACTCAAATGTCGACAGACTCAGTCACAGTACCTTTTCCTTGAGGTGGTAGGCACGGATGCGCGAGCCGGTTCCGGGTTTCGTCGCGGTGTAGAAAAAGAAAGCGTTGCAGGTCACGGTGTCCTTCCAGTCGCGGTGCAGGCTACCGGCTCATTGACGGCATCGAGACGGAGTCGGTGAGCTCAGAGCTTGCGTTGTTCGAGGCGGACGTTGCTCGTTGCGGTGCTTCCAGCTTTACGGTGCGGCGACAGAGCCGGAGTTCGGGAGCTGGCGTCGGTCAGTCCGGAT
The DNA here is from genome assembly GCF_964261635.1 of Lissotriton helveticus. NCBI lineage: Eukaryota > Metazoa > Chordata > Amphibia > Caudata > Salamandridae > Lissotriton > Lissotriton helveticus. The sequence continues at coordinate 635,429,439 of NC_136072.1, forward strand.
AGCGATGCGAGTCGGGCAGTGCATCGTGAAGCGTGCGATGTGGTGCCCAACTTCGGTGCGATCACAGGACTCGAAGGCAGCAGCAGTGACCGCGTCGGTCAGACCAGTACGAGTCGGTGTAGCGAGGCGTTGCACGTTGCGGTGTCCCTCCAGTCGCGGTGCGGGCTACGGCTCATTGACAGCGTCGAGACGGAGTCGGTGAGCGCAGAGCTTGCGTTGGTCGAGGCGGATTTTGCTCAATGCGGTGCCTACAGGACACCAGGCCGGTCGTGAGAGACGGTCACAGCTCCCTGCCTCTGTAGCCACTGGGACAGCAGCAATTCACAAAGGCTGGTGAAGTCCATTGGTCCTGGGACTTCTGTCAGGGGGCAAGCTCTCTTTCAAGCCCTTGAAGATCTTTGCACAAGTTGAAAGTAAAGGCAAAGTCCACAAAGTCCTTTCTCCTCTCTTTGGCAGTCAGGCAACCACTGCAGGCCAATCCCACAAGCAGCACTTCAGCTTGGGAATAGTCTCTCCTCAGTTTCTTCAGGTTCCTTCTCCTCAGCAGAGGTTTCATCTTGTAAGTCCAGAGGTGATCTAATTTCATGGGATCAGGGTCCCAATATTTATACCCCAAAATCCTTTTTGTTCTCTGAGGGGAGAGGGGCCTGTGCCCAGTCAAAACCAGTTCTGAAGCACTCTGTTTACCAGACTTCTCCTTTCCTTTCACAGTGCAGGGCAGGCACATCAGACGCCCCACAGGAGGTGGAACCAGCATTGTGGAAGGCAGGTACAGTCCTGGAGCACTTTGTTGACAGTCTTCCTACGTTTCTTTCAGTGTGCAGGGCAGAGACATCAGACGCACCACAGGGGGTGGAGCCAGCACTGTGGGGGGTGGGCACAGTCCTATTCAGGTCCCAAGTGCAACTCCTCCCTCCCATCTAGATGCAGATCTCCCTATTCACCACTGGGCTGAGTCATTCTGTCTACTGGAATACCCCAGCCCTGCCACTCAAACTCCAGACAAGGAATACACAACCTAGCAAAGGCAGTCTTGAAAGGTTTAGGCAAACAAATACCTACTTTCTAAAAGTGGTATTTGCAAACACAGAATATTAAAATAAACTTCACTAAAAGATGTATTTTATTATTCCGAGTCCAGGCATTCTAAACTCGAATTTCTACCATGTTCTCTGAGCCTGTTAGGATTATAAAAATGTAATAATCTCGCAGCCCATTGTGGCCTTTGGAGAACAGGTAGCCTTGCAATAGTGAAAAACAAAAATGGCTGTAATTCACTATTAGGACATGCCACACACACTAGGGTTTGTCCTACCTTATACTTACAATGCACCCAGCCCGTGGGCCTACCATAGGGGTGACTAGTATGAAGAAAAGGGAAGGTTTAGGTACTGGCTAGTGGGTTCACTTGCCCTGTCAGCATGACAGTTCCAGACTGCACGCAGGCTCTGCAATGGCAGACCTTAGACACATTTTACAAGGCCGCTTCTGTAGGTGGCACAACCAGTGCTGCAAGCCCACCAGCAGCATTTGGTTTACAAGCCTCGGGCACTCTCAGTGCATTGTACTAGGGTCTGACAAGTAAACCAAACAAGTCAATCATGGAATCACAAATCCATACATCAATTTACAATAGGGAGAGCATATGCACTTTAGCACAGATCAGCAGTGGTAAAGTGCCCAGAGTCATAAAATAGCCAACAACAGGTCAGAAAAAATATCTGAGGAAGGCAAAAAGCTCAGGGATGACCCTGCAAAAAGGGCCAAGTCCAACACAGCATGTAAGGGACCATGAACATGATTCACTGCTACAGTACATGCAAACCACCATTATAATAAGTGACATTGCATCAGGTCCTACAAAGCCGTTTAGGGAATAAAATGATACCCACACACCAACATTAGGGCATGAAATGCAGCGGAATCCCATGACAGTGCACACAAAAATGCTGCAGGTAGTGAATAAATCGTACTCTCCTCACATGTCACAATAAACATCACTGGTCACAGCACCATTTGAGCTTCTATTATAGGTTGTATGAAACCCAAAATGTGGGGCTCATGAGCACCTGCGCACCTACAATTGTTAAGACGATAATAGACACTGTTCTCTGCGACCCTACTCCTCAGTGGGCTGTGGAGGACATGTTGCTCACAAAGCTATGCCTCAAATGCACTGAGAGCAGTCGCGAGCTGCTATCGTCTGAAATACAGTGACCCGATGGCACACTCCACTCCAGGTACATGTCATGGCTGGGAGGAGGGGCAGACCACCTCCCACGGTGGGAAAACCCCTCGGGATATCCCACAGGTAGCCAGAACTGCTTGGCCTGTCCAGGGCAACTGCCCGCTACCACTCAGGACAGCTGCTACCCCAACAAATTGAGCTGGGCGGCCTCAGTTCTCCCTTTCACCGCCTGAGAGAGCGGGGAGAACAAGGGTGTCCTTACCTCTGCAGACCCAACCTGCTCCAGGGAGACCTCAGGGTGCTAATGTTCGCTAGATCTGGATCCCTGAGACGCACATCCCTCCATTTGCAAATGCCTAGACTTGTCTATCTTGGGGGTTGCTCCGGCAACCAGAGGGTGGGGCCAGTCTCCTTTGCGGCTTCCTTGTCACTATGGCAACCTGCAGAGGCCGTGCTGCCTCCGACATCCACCTCTTCATGGTAAGGGCAGCAGCGGGAGGGTCTCAGCCTACAAGTTGGAAGCCAGCAACAATGAGGGCTGGTTGCTTTTCCAGCATTCCCCTCCCGGCGTATTTGGAGAGTGCAGTGCGGCATGAACTGCAGATCAAGTGAAAGTTCTCTTCGTTCCCTTAAAAAATTTACGACTGTAAGGCACAGTGCTCACCACGCATTTTCACTCAAACACGAAAAAAAGCAATACCACTCTGTACCAGAGCTTGCTGCAGGTCAGCCTAAAGCGCTCACCATGCGCTCTAGTTGCAGGGACCTGGGGCAGCGCCAGCACTCCTCCTGCTCTGGGCCTCCTGGGAGAACACTGGCAGCACCAACCCCAGGGCCCAGTCAGGCCAGAACACAGGTTTCTGGAGTAGGGGTTGCAGTCCTTCTCTCAGCCCAGCCGGCAGCAGGAAGCAGAGGGTGGGGCCAGTCTCCTTTGCGGCTTCCTTGTCACTACGGCAACCTGCAGAGGCCGTGCTGCCTCCGACATCCACCTCTTCACAGTAAGGGCAGCAGCGGGTGGGTCTCAGCCCACAAGTTGGAAGCCAGCAACAGTGAGGGCTGGTTGCTTTTCCAGGATTCCCCTCCCGGCGTATTTGGATAGTGCAGTGCGACATGAACTGCAGATCAAGTGAAAGTTCTCTTCATTCCCTTAAAAAATTATTGACTGTAATGCACAGTGCTCACCACGCATTTTCACTCAAACACGAAAAAAAGCAATACCACACTCTACCAGAGCTTGCTGCAGGTCAGCCTAAAGCGCTCACCATGCGCTCTAGTTGCAGGGACCAGGGGCAGCGCCAGCACTCCTCCTGCTCTGGGCCTCCTGGGAGAACACTGGCAGCACCAACCCCAGGGCGCAGTCAGGCCAGAAAACAGGTTTCTGGATTAGGGGTTGCAGTCCTTCTCTTAGCCCCAGCCGGCAGCAGGAAGCACTGAAGTCCAATGGCGGTTTCTCCTTGCAATACTTTGGCAAGGTACCGTCCCTAGAGCCATCAGTTTTGTCTCCTTTTCATGGGGTCATTGATCCTGTATTTATAGTGTCTTTGTTCTGGGGTACTTCAAACACATATTAGAAGTGCACAACACCCTTGTTATAAATGGGATTTCTGGTTGGCTAAGGCTGGCGCCAAAATCAGGCAGAGACCACCACTCTAGTCAGGGCAAGGGAGTTACACACCAAGATAACCCCTGCTCACCCCCTTGGTAGTGTGACACGAGCAGTAAGGCTTACCTCGGAGGCAATGTAAGTTAAGTATTTGCGCACGCACCCCCAGCAACAACATCCCAGGCCCCCCACAAAAGGAACTCCACACAAGGTTATATAAAAATAGCCTTTGTATTATACCAAACACATTAAATAGGAAACATACACTTTACAATGTGCCATAGGCACGGGCAGAATTTGCAGGGGATTATGTACATGGGACAGGGCCACATGGACCACTGTCAGGAATAAGCACTTTTAGAACTAGCACTTAGTAGAATTAGCACTTTGTAGGAATAACGCTTAGCACATAGGACATATAATAACTGTAGCACCAAATAGCAAATGTAGCACACAACACGTAACCACTGGTAAAAGGTAAGTACCACCTACGCAATCCTAACCACCTTAGGAAAATATCATACAGGGAACCATGAGCTCACAAGTATAACCCATACTAGATAAAACAACTTCCTAAGCATAAACATATGTCTAGAGGTATCAGAACAGGGTGTGCAAAACATTCTACACACAGTACATTTCCTAGCACCCTAAAAGCACATAAATCAAATTTAGTGCAGAAATCACATTTAGCACATAACTCACATCAAAGTCCAGGTTGCGCCACTGCACCAAAACCTAAACGTAGCAGCTGCCCACTACTTGCTGGGCACCTGGGGACAATAGCAAGGGGCCTAAACACTGCAGCTGGCACTCAGTGCTGCGCAGCTGGGGAAGGCCAAGGTAGGGATGAAGGAGTGTGGCTCACTCCTGAGTCCAAAGTACATGTCCCTAGAAAGTAAAACCTAAACGTAGCAGCTACCCTCTACTTGCTGGGCAGCTGGGAACTCAAAACTGTGACATGGGCCCTCACTGGCCCTTAGGAACAATTAGCGCCCAAATGTTGGAGCCCTCTAGGCTCTGGAACAATTGCTGTGCACATTGGAGCCCTCTAGGCTCTGATAATGAACATGCCTCTCGTTGGAGCCATCACCCAGCTCTGGAAAATAACTGATTTGCCCCAGGGAGCCTCATGGGCTCTAACAACAACTTCTGTGGGGCGTGGGAGCCATCTGGCCCTGAGAAGACTCTGCCCTCACGGAGCGCACTGGCTCCTAAGACTATTATTCCCCAATCGCTGTGGTATCCCACGGGGGAAAGACCCGGGCCTCTCTGGCCCCTTGAAACAACTATGGCCCCTGCGGGAGCGGCCCTCTGCAAGACGGGGCCGCTTTAACCGTGGACACACCACTGTGCCTACATCAGGCACTGCCACCCACGCCCGGAGCTTCCCCCCCAGCCCTTCAACACTCACTGGGCTGTTCAGGGTGGGGGCTCCGCTTCACTCACGGTGGGGCCGGCCTCTCATTCTCTGCAGCGCGGCACCTGCGGGCTCTCCCTTCACCTCGGTAGCCCCGCCGACCGGGTGCAGCACTTCTCTTCAGGCCTCCATAGGTGCCGGGGTTCGACCAATCCCAGTGCGGCGGCGGGCGTGGGACTTCCTTTCCAAACCGGAAGTCCCGCCCGCTTTCAGGCACTCCGGTGCCTGGCTTCCTGTTTTGCCACGGCGGCGGCATCTCTCTCTCGGGGTAAGAACGAGGGGTGGGCACCCTCGGTACTCAAATAAAACGTAGAAGCGGGGTGGGCACCCACTAAGGCACACAAAGACGGGGTGGCACCCTTAAGAATGGTATTCAATAAAACGAAGACGCAGGGTGGGCACCTGCTTACTTGGGGGCATTCAAATAAGCGGGGTGGCACCCGTGTTGGCAGAAAAAGGGCAGGAGCACTTCCCCCCAAGGGAACACGACAGCGCTTTGCCTGTAAATGCAAAATAAAGCGCTCACCAGGCGCTGGGGGCACAGGAAGGGAGGAACCCTAGAACAAAGGGTCCCAGCAGTCCTGCGCCTCAGGAAGGGCAATGCAGGGCCCAGGGGCCAGCACACAGGGCACTCCAGCAAGGAGACAGCCCCCATGGTGGTCCCTCCAGGGCCCCACCAGCAGCAAGCCCACTCCTGTTAGGATCCAGGCATCCAGGGGCTGGGCAGGGCCCAGGGAGGCAAGCCTTCCCCTGGGCCCCAGCAGTAGCACGCCCCTGGTAGATTCTAGTCAGGAAAACAAGAACATTGAACATGAGGTCACAGCCTCATTTTATACACAAAAATCCCTTTGTCTCTAGGGTGCAGGGTGGGGGAAAAACCAGACGCAGCTGGTTTTGAGCACTTTGTTTTGCTCAGCCCCTTTTCCCATTCACTGACCAGGCTAGGGTCATCAGTCGCACCACAGGGGGCGGAGCCAGCATTGTGTGGTGAAAGCCCAGCCCTATTCGGGTCCCAGGCGCTCTCCTCCCTCACATCAGTCATGCAGATCTCTCCACTCACCACCGGGGCAGACCCATCCTGACTCCTGGAGCCAGGCTCACCAGCCAGCTCCAGCCAATCACAAGCCAGACAGCCAATTCACATAAATTACACAGACATGCCAACTTCTAGAAGTGGCACTTCCACACTAGACACAATAATGCCGCACACATCATCGCGCAGCATTTAATCACACAAGTCCGCACATACCAAACTCGCATCTGCACTCCCCACGCATCAGGAACTACCAGGGATACATACATTCCCCATGCATTCCTATGGGAGGGCAGGCCAACCTCCCTACACGCACGCACTTTACCCTGGGACACAGTGGTAAAGTGCACAGAAGCCAAAAATCACTAACACCAGGTCACAATTAAAAGTAAAAAGTTTAGGGGTGAACCTGCCAGAAGGGCCAAGTACAACAACCCTCATTCACATTGTAAGCCCAGGCCTGAGCCACGCCACAGGGGGCGGAGACAGCATTGTAGAAGGCAGGCACAGCCCTATTCAAGTACAGGTGTAACTCCTCCCACCACTCCAAATGCAGACCAGGCCTATTCAGGTGCAAGGGAAACTCCTCCCACTACTCTAAATTCAGCCAAAGTCTATTCAGCCAAGCGTTGAGTCACCCAGGAAAGGCAGGACAGACCTCAACCCCCCGGGTGACTGTCTAGAGTGAATGCACATCCCCTCTCTCCTGTCAGTCAGAACCAGATGGTGAATACATATCAGGCAGGGCACAAAGACACAGGCACTCAGAAATGTCCACTTCTAAAAGCAGCATTTTTTAAATAGTAGTAATAAACCTGCTTTCACCAATAAGCAGGATTTATCACTACTATTCCAAACATACCAAACATGGTCACACTCCCCCTCTCAGATCAGAAATTACCACTGAAGCACATATCATTGAATTCCCATTGCAACCCTATGAGAGGGCAGCCTCACAGCAGTGAGAAACCAAATAGGCTGTTTGTCGTCACTACCAGGAGATGCCACACAGTTAAGGCATGTGTTCTACCTTTTATCTACACACAGCACCCTGCCCATAGGGCTTGCTAGGGCCTACCTTATGGGTGACTTATGTGTATTAAAAGGGGAGTTGCAGACATGGCAAACACATTATTTGCCACATCACTCCTGCAGTAACCTGGGTGCGCAGGCAGCAGGCAGAGGCCTGAGACAGGGTTGAAAAGGATACTCAGTGGGTGGCGCAAGCTGTGCTGCAAGCTCATTAGTAACATTTAATTTACAGGCCCTGGCATATGAGGTACCACTGTACAAGGGACTTATAGGTAAATTAAATATGCCAAAAACGTGTTGACAAATCTTACGAAGTTTACAAAAGAGAGCACATTCACTGTATAGCATCGATCAACATATGTAAAATGCCTAGAGTCAGAAAACCACCAACAACAGGTTAGAAAAAGATAACAGGAGAAAGACAAAAAGTTCTGGGATGACCCTGCAAAAAGGGCCAAGTCCAACAAGCACTCTTGTAGAATGGAGACGAGCAGTTGGAGTTTGGTGTACTATGTAGATTAGTGGGTTTTTTTATGGCGAGGAATATCTTTTCCACTTACTGTGAATTTTATGCTTAGATCCCACAGGTAGAAACAATGAATTGCCTTGGCATATATAGAAGCTGTTTCCAAATATAGGGAGACATTTCCCAGACTTGTGGGAGGATGCAAGAGTTAAACGTTCTTCTTAAAAAATGTGCTTGTGGTTTCCAGCGTCAGGGCCAGTTTAACTGTTTTGGGATTCCTCAGCTGCAGAGCATCGGAGGCGGTGTGTGGGAGACCCCGTCTCCATTTCCGCCCTGGGCAGCAGGTTCACTTCAGTGACATTCCCCACATCTCCATGATACAGAAGGAAAACATTGTCAAGGCATTTCTGCTGAATCCACAAAACCAGGATGCCCGGGCATCACAGCAGTTGACAAAGGTGCAGGCCGATAAGAGGTGCTGAATCCTGGCAGGGGGCGTCCAAACTCAAGAGATATACCCTGCACTCACCTGGAAGCGTGAGACGGGTGCGTAATGAATTGCAACACCCATAGAAACATCGAACAAAGCACCAGGCACATGTGTAGCTTGTTGCTCCTTAAAGAATCCCTGGCAGTGCTTGGTGTTAAATTTCACAGGGCTTTATAGATTTGGCTGAAGTTCCCTACCTTTAATGGTGCTCAGTAAAGCCACAGTCAGGGCACTGTATGCCAGAATCGGTAAACTCCATACATTAGATGGGAGGCGGATTTTTGTGCTGAACTCCTCACTCCAAGCGTAGTGCAGAGTGGGAAAACTTTGCAAGCTCCACCAGAGAAGCGGAGTTCACCGCCCACCTCTATTCCTGACCATCAACCTGTCCTGGATGACCAATCTGTGGGGGATGAAAACCTGCCCCCCATGGATGATGTCACCTTTCAGCACCTCCTGGATACGATTAGAACACCTTCTGGGGTCAGGCCATGGGGTGACAGCATTGTCGGGTGTCCAGAGGAAGCGCCTTTCTCAGAACATGGCCCATCTGTCAGCCAAAGCCCAAGCCTGGAGTCCGAGGCCCCCCTAGTTGTCTTCCAATTGTGAGCGGTAAGAGTCCAGCAGCAGTTGGTAGATGACATGCGGGCGCGGGTGGAGACTATTGTGAGCATCCTAGAGAGAGTCCATAGGTGCCTCGGTGCCAATGAGGGCACTTCTGAGACAATCAAAGGCACCAACCCTTTGCCCCATAGCATGGAACAGTCCTTGGATAACATTGTTGGTATCATGAGTCAGAGGAAACAACAACAGCCCTGCAAATGTGACACCAGTGAGGTTGCCAATCAGCTGGGGGCCATCTGTACCATCCTCCAACCTATGGATCAGAAGTAGGACTCCTATATTGCTATTATGGGTGCCTACCACCACAATGTTATTGCCTTGCTGACAAGCCATCAGGCCCTTGTCAGTGCTGTGCTACCCTCCTTGCTGGCACAGACAAATGCTGCCAGGGACAGTGGAGCCACATCTTCAGCCCCTGATGTGTGTGTGCCTGTGATGCCTCCTGCAGCAACCTCACCACCCTCATGAGAGGCACTATCACACATCAGAGGAGGAAGATGTGGATTTCACCAATTTCCGGCAGCGATCTACCCAGTAACATGCATCTGTACCTCTTGGCCAGTTTCCCATTGGACGTATGTTATTTATTGTGCTGTCACCCTTGTCACCTGTATGTCCACATATATGCCCACCAGTTTATCTGATCCAGTTGTGGACTGTTAATGAGGTCTACCTTCCTTAATAGCAATTTGCACCTCCTCCTCACTGGAATACTCTTCTACTTGACATGTCACATGACATATATCCCCCATGAACTCTGTGTGGACATCCTTTGGCTCTCAAACAATGTTGGGATTGCTGCTGCAAGAACTACTACTGTGAATTATCCTATGAACAAATCTGTAAATAAATAAACTACCTTGAACCTGTGTGTTGTATGTCTGTTCCAGACAGGACTAATTAGACAATGGTGGATGTGCAGACGCAAAAGGCCATGTCAAGGAAATTGCAATACAGTCCATATTGTCATATGTTTCCTGCGTGGCCTATTGTAGTTTTCCCTGTGTTAGCCTAATTGGGCACAATATAGGACTCATTTTCCTTTGTACATGTTAATAGATAAACACGCTTGCTTATATGCCACATTGTACTTTCACACGGAGCCTGTTTATGTTTTTGAGTTCTGTTCTTTTCCTGGGATTTAGTCTGAACATCATAGACAAGGTCACCAACAATGTCCCGTGTTATTCTTTCTGACAAGGCACTAGTACCTAGACATAACACGAGAATGCAGCTGTTATTTATGTGCACACATGCCCTATCATATAGATGAACCAAAGACACACAAATGGAAAGAGAGTTCTGAGACAAGAACACTGCGTCTGCTGAGATGTAGAACGTCCATCTATGAATGCTAAAGAATGGGGTATGCGAGTAATCCTAGAGATCTTTGAAATATAATCATATAGCTTCTGCAGCAAGGGACGGGGGTTAGGTTACTCTGTCAAATACAATGACAAGGCTTTTTATTATATATGGATTATTAACCATCTTAACAATATTTTTAATATGCATTTGTTTTCTTAGTGTGGCATGTATACTACATTTCATAGCACAATAGTTTAAAAAAATCATTTTAAACTTCCTTCGTATCTCCTGGATATTTCATTCTCGACAAGTACAAGTGAGAGAGTGAAAGGGGTGTCCTGTTACTGCGATCCCTGAGAGGGTCCAGAGAGTTGTGTTACGGGGTGCCAATTCACTGGTCTCTCTGGTAAGGTTATGAGGGCAAGTGAGGCACTATATCTAGTCAGACTCATAGACACTGAGGTGGTATGGTAACTCAGTCCCTACCTGCTGATGTTCTATGGTTTCAAGCTAAGTTCTTTTCCAGCACTCTCACATTCTTTTGTTGGACGAGGTCAAGCATCATGGATCTCTTCTGCCATGGTAGTATGTTGCAAATCCCTTTGAACTATTGAACATCATGGTGTAACAATAAGCATTAGTACCTGGATTGCCACATAGTGAAACAGGCAACCTTATCTCCTAATTGCAGAACTGCAGAATTTGGGTCCTGTGAGGCATTTTCATACATCCACAGATTTCTTGCTCCATTATCATAACAATGTCTCATACACATATGTCAGACTCAATGCTTAAACTGAAGATATCCTATGATATCCTATGAGTACTATCCTAATGCATGCACTGACAATAAACAGATACTACTGACCAAACTCCTTCTTTATAGCATCATGCCTATGCCACTCACGGATGGAGAAGCTCAGTGCTACAGCATGGATGTCATTATGCATGAACTGCAACTACTAAGTATTTGGGGTCCTGTGTCAAATGATAAATGGTGCAATAAGGCACTCTGCTATAAGTAGGGACATTGTGTCTCCTAGACCCAGAGATCCCTCACATGGATTGAGTGTGCGTGTAGCCACACATGACATTAACTGTACTATACACACACATGACAATATATAGGTGCCCGAGCACAGATCCAAGGCTAAGAGGAAACATCAGACTATTGTATATTCTAACTTAGCAAGTGGTTTCACTAATCCACGTACATGAAGTCCCCCACGTAGCAATTAGTCAATGCCAAGGTTGATTGATGTTTCTGGGCAGGTGGGGGCTACTTTCTTGCATGCTAACCAGCAAACAACAACGATGTACTAGTACAATGGTGCAAGGGTAAGTGCGTAAGTGGCAGGCACCAGTGTGTGTTCGAATGCTGCCAAGAATGGGTACTATGGAGTTACAGACCCATCACTACTATATATGCAGCATCTCTTACACATATAAAGCTAAAGTAGGAGGCTATCTATATAGGCCTGTGCTTCATTCACATGAAGACGCCCAATGAAAGTGCCTAAAGAATGGGAAAGATTCCTAAAGTGACTCAAATGTGAGGTAAACTGACTCCTATCCATAGGCCTCTCAATAAGTAACACATATCCACAACAAATGCTGGCAAGTGCTACATCGTGTACTCAACTCAACTTACTCCATGCTTGCAAATCACAAGTTAAAAATGATGACAAGGTTGTGAAAGTAGAAAAAAGTTATATTTATGAAAAATATATCCTAAACTAACTATACCTTACAACACATTACACAATCTAACTATTTAAAAGTAGCTGCACCTACCTACCTAGGCTATCCTAACTATCCTTAACCTTGAACTTTAACTATTAGACACAGAGGACAGGGTAAACATTTGCCCTCACTCCCCTTAATACACATAGACAGCACAACACATAACACATCCACATCCTAAACATACACTAGCTAAACAAATATATATTTTTTTGTATTTTTATTTATTTTTCTCCAAAAATACACACTAAACATCAACTTCCCACCCACTAAAAAACATGCCCATCCATAAACACACCTAAAAAGAATTACCTATAAGGTGCTCCCACCTGATATGGTGATTCTAAGTCTCATCTGGTGCCAATGTTATCTGGAGGAGGTAAACAAAATATGTATCACCAAAAGCTGAACTTGACCATGATGTCAGCAACATTAGTCTCACATTTTCTGAACAGCAAAAGACACACATTTGTCATTGTGAGTGGGACGGGTATGCACAGATGTGGGCCCCATGCTCACCATGCCTTTGGATTCAAGATAGCCTGGCTGATGAGGGGTGATACCTTGAAACCAGTATCAGGATGCTTGTTTCTGGTCCAGAGAGGACCTGTCCCGGAAGTTTGGGCTGGACTGTTCCCATTGGGAGCAGGGTCAAGGCTGATTTGCATATGGCTGGGTTGATACTGTACTGGCATATTGGGCACCAAAAATGATGTATTTAAGCCCAGCTCTCAGTACTGGGGGTGAATGTTTGACATTGTTCAGCATTCTGTCCATCAATTGTTCTTTCTGCACATTTACTGAGCACCACATACATCATGTCAGCCCAAAACCACATTTTTGGAAAGAAAAATGAACAATATTCCTTCTAAACATATACTACTGCAGCCTGACTGCCCTTCCTTCCAGAGGGTATCTTCCCTCCAGTTGCTACGGCTGAATTGCTCTCCTCAGTGCCTTGGACGTCCTCCCACCACTGAACTACACTTCCCAGCAGCCCTGGAGGGGGGGCAGCTGGTTGTTCTGATTTTCGCACCTCCTGGTGCCAAAAAGTTCTCCTGCGGCTCCTGCATCACGGCACACAAGTGGGCAAAGCATGGGCTAAGGGTGGGCCTTTCTGTGCCCGTCAGAGCCTGGAGGAGGCTGGGATGGGCCAGCCATCTTTTGGCTTAACCCAGTTTATGGTACTCTGTCCACCCCCATTCTCTGCACTGCCTGCTGTCCCTGTTCCTGTGCTGCCTGCTATCCCTCCACTGTCTGCTGTCCTTGTCCCTGGACTGCCTTCTGTCCCTGAGCTGCCTGCTGACCCTGAGCTGCCTGTTGTTCCTGTGCTGCCAGCTGTCCCTTCGCTGCCTGCTGTCACAGCCCCTGCGCTGCCTGCTGTCTCTGTGCTTCCTCCTGTCTCTGTGACTGCACTGATTGCTGTCCCTGACCCCTCGTTGCCTGTTCCAGTTCTTTGCCCGGTGCTCAGGACCACTAGGACCACCCACCAGGATCCCTAATGGAACCTGCAGCATGGTCTCGTAGTGAACATGAAGCCAAAGCACCACCGGTTGGAAAAGCGCCCAGCACCAGGACTCCGACCCTCCCACCACCCGATGGTACACCACCAAGGACTTCCTGGACATGGACCCTATATACTGAAACAACAGCTGCATCTCCTCCTCCTTACAATACACAAAGGACCCTTCATCTGCCCACACTGCCATTTCTCCTATGACACAACCTACAAAGGATTCCACACTACTCCTGCCCACATGACCCAGAAATTCCACAACAGCTCCACTGTATCCTGATCAATGCCCGCTCCCTCTGGAAACACCAGACAGAAATCTGGGACACTATCACCACCCTCTCCACACATTTCCTTCATCACCAAAACGTGGCTCAACCCATCCTCGAACCACGACATCACCACTGCCCCTCCGGAAGGCCACAAGTTGATACACCGAGACAATGCCAACAAGCAAGCTGGAGACATCACCTTCATCTCTATGGAGACCATCAGATGCACCATCACCAACGATGACCCCACGCCTCACATGGTAAATCTCAACTTCCTACTACAAACTAACATGAAGACCACGGTAAGAGGCACCATCGCCTACAGACCCTGGCATCCCACGCTAAATTCTGCAATGCCAACCCCAACATCATCGCCCTCCTAGCAATCGTCTCTCACCACTACATCCTACTCGGCAACCTCAACTTCCATATTGATGACCCCCAACTATGCCAACTCGATTGCCCTATTGGAGAACCTGAAAAATATCGGCCTCACCCAACTGGTCACCGAAACTACGTATAAAGCCAAACATATACTCTACCCCATTTTCACCTCCAGTGACAGAATCAAATTCATCCACACCACAGAACTCAGATGGGCTGGCCACACCATTGTGCACTTCACCATCACTGATGCCCAGCACACCATCGGCAAGCATCAGATCACCTGCACCACAACTGGAGCAAAGTCACCGAAATCCCGTGGTCACAAGCCCTCACCACCTCCCAACCCGAGGTCTCAACAGACCTCGACCAGGACATCTAGAACTTAAACACCTGGATCATCATCAGTGTGCAAGAGTCGCCCTACTGAAACCTACAAAATCCAACAAGACTTCCACACATGCCAGCTGGTACACCCCAGAACTCAGGACCAAGCGCAACTGTTACCATCTGGAGAAACAATTGCACGCCACTAAGAACCCCACCGACAGAGCAGCTCACAAAACAGCCCTCAGTAAGTACAACAGACACATCAAGGCACCTAAGAAAACAGCCATCACAATTCGCATGAACTCCATGTCCAACCACACAAAGGAACTCTTCAAAATAGTCCAAGAATTCTCCAACCCAATTGCTGTGGAGAACATCATCCCCCCCTCCCAAGAACTCCATGTCCAACCACACAAAGAAACTAACAATCTTCTTCAACTGCTTAAGACAATCCAACTGGAACAAGTACCGATTTTTAAAGGGACTATCCCTTGCCACAATTGTAGTAGTTGCAATAACATCATTATGGGAGCCAGCGTGATTCACTCTTCAAAAGGAACACCAATTAAATTACGTGTGAATGCCACCTGCGACTCAAGTTTCTTGGTATATCTGTTGAAATGCCCATGTGGATTGCGGTACCTGGGCAAAACTGAACGCAAAATCAAGGTTCATCTCAATGAACATAAAAGCATCATCCGTAATAAAAATACCGAATCCGCAGTGGCGGCACATTTTTTGGAAGCAAGACACAATATCAGTCAACTCAGATACATGGGTCTAGAACTGATCACTGAAAAGGTAGGCAGAGACAATCGCAACTTTCTGCTACAACGAGAACTGTTCTGGATCAACCAACTGGATTCCGTGCACCCTAAATGGTTAAATGAACGTCTTGAATTTAGTTGTTATTTATAAAATGGTGAATCTTCAGATCCTGTAATCTTTAGTCTCATGTTTCCCCTTTTCCCGTTTTATACCATTTTGACATTGCTGTCACAGAGAGGTTTATTTTATGTTTACTTGCTGACACATGTTTTTTGACTATGATTATATTCAAACACTTGGTGCTTTATTACTGTTAGAACCTAGCGTACATCGCTCTTGTGTATGCGCGTTCCCATAGCAACATCAGTGAAAACATGAATACGCATGCGCGTAACATCTGAGCACCATGGTTTTCATTTGAGATTATTTTGGAGATTTGGAACCGTTTTTTCCTTTTTGGATTCTGTGGTTTCTTCGTACTTTTTCACGTTCTTCATATTTCATGGCACCTTCAAATACACTATTCATTTGTTTCTGCCAATATACACTAGATCAGGCACATGCTGGGTTTAGTTCCGGTTTACATGCATGTAACTTCCGGATCTCGGTACGCGAGACGCGATCGATCGAATGTAAGCAGAATGATTCGCGGTAGCAGGTAAGCCACCCCGAGCACTTTGATTCACGCGTTTTCTGGTCACTATTATAATACTGAGTCTTCACTCATGGGGAGCACTTCATGATGTTGCGATTACACCATTTTTTTAGTTCACTGAGACGCTAGCTATCACTTCGGCTGGTTCACTTTTTGATTAGTTATAGAGCACCCGTTTTAAACTCGAATACTAGAACATAGCATTGCACTCGCGTTATTCTTTATTCATAGTTTTTTTCATGCCTCTACCAGAACACTAGTGTTTCTTGTGTGTATCTGTATTGGTTTAGGGACACGTCTTTGCTAGAATGTGATTCAGTGCAATAATCGGGCACATGTGAGGAAAATTCTATGACTATGGTAATTCTCTGAAATTAGAGTAAGATTACAGTTACCATCACTATTATTTTTCAGGCACTCTTTATTGTTTCAAGGTGACTTTGTCACAAAGTGTTGCATTATTCATGCTCCTGGGTACAGCATCTTTTCCTTTATATTTGTAGGAAATTCTCCCTGACGAAGGGCAAGACCCGAAATGCATCGGGGAGTTAATGTTACTGGAAGGAATATACGTTACTTTGAAGTTGTTTTCTCGAATATGAGCTTGATCATATGAAGAAATAACAGTTTTTTGCAGAACTTCATTAAATCTACTAATGAAAACAAAATGAAATACGAGTAATTGAATTCTCATTGACTTTGTACAGACAGTTGAAAGCGCCTAGTGCGCTCATTCAGAGTGCTGGTGTGAGATCGTCTTTTCCTTGTAGGAGGGCATACTTTTTGTATATATCTCACACCTCACTCCATCAGGAGGTGGCTCTCACTAGCACCTAATCCTTTTAACCTGTTTACCAGAAGTAACTTGGAGCATCACAGAGTGCGGCCGGCACATATTGATTTGTACAAATGACATCAGAACAGTCCTCAACCATGGAGAAATGGTGGCCCTGATCGATCTTGACCTCTCCGCAGCATTCAACAGTATCTCCCATAACACCCATATCAACAGACTCTACAACATAGGTATATAGCAAGACATGCACAATTGGATTGCCTCTTTCCTTACAGGATGCACATTGGACTGCCTCCCTTCACCTCTGCTCCCAAAGACATCATATGCAGCGTACCTCAGACCCACCCTGTTCAACATCTACATGACCCCCTCACAGACGTCATCAGATCCCTCAGAATCAACATAATCTCCTACGCAGACAACACTTAATTGATCCTCTCATTAACTGAGGTACCCTCCAATACCAAAACCAACTTCCGCAGTGCCTTTACCAATGTAGCCAAATGGATGAGAGACAACTTACTCCAATCCAACACCAACGAAACTGAAGTACTGATCTTCAGGAAGAGCACCTCCATATGGGACCACAGCTGGTGACCTGCAGAAATAAGACCTACACCAATATCAATCGACCAAGCATACAACCTCGGCATCAGCCAGTTCACCATGAAGCGGCAGGTCAATGCAGTCTCTTCCTCCTGCTTCCACGCACTTCGCATGCTCCGCAGGATCTGCAGATGGATCCCAACTAACACCAGAAAGATCGTTGCTCAGGCCCTCATCACTAGCTGTCATGACTTCAGCAACACCCTCTATGCAGGCATCTCCACATAGCTCCTCAGAAGACTCCACACCATAAAGAATGCTACAGCCAGACTCCTCCTGGACCTTCCCAAACAAACCCACTTTCACCCCCACTTTAGAGACCTCACTGGTTTCCCATCCAGAAAAAATGCCAGTTCATTATCCTCACACACACCTACAAAGCCATTCATCACCTAGGACCTGCCTACATCAACCATCGACTGAACTTCTCTACCAACCCTCTAGACACCTGTGCTCCTCTTCACTCACCCTTAAACACTCCCCCAGCATCAGTTGCAGCCACAGCGTTGGCCGTTCCTTCTCTTAACTTGCTGCCAAGACCTGGAACGATCTTTCCCTCTAGCTCCGTACAGCCCCCTTGCTGGCAGACTTCATAAAGAAAATCAAGACACGGCTCTTCGATGGAGACACAGTACCACGATACCCCTAAGGGGTGACAGTGTTGTGCTTCACAAATACTGTTGAATGATTGATTCTACTAATGAAACAAGGCAAACATATTGAAGTACTGGCAGTGTAGTATACAAAATGGCAGTGTCAGCACAAATACACTTATAACCATATCAATCCTGAGACTGAGTTGCAAGCATGTATGGTTTACATATGGAATTGAACACATGACCCACATATGGACTACCTGGTATTGGTTATGCAGCATGTAGCAGGATATTTTTGTGGTCAATAAGCTATGTGAAATGAGTTTGTCAAGCAAGGTCAGGTAGTATACCTCAGCACAGGTTAACTCAAATGGCAAATACACAAGGCCACACACATTGCTGCATTGAGTGTCTCTGTGCCAGGTAGTCAAAACATAGATGGAGGGTGGGTAGCTACCTCCTGTAAAACAAAGCTATTTGATACTTCACCAATATTGACTCAGGCAAATATCAGGAACCCAAACACATAGCTTATGGTAAACAGTTCCAGCAATACCATGGTAACCTTACAACATCCAAGTGCCTGTCCACACACATCAGCAAGGCTGCTTTCCTTGATGCATATTAACAAACTCATATCCATGTCAGGAGTGTGTGCATGCATGCTGCAAATCTCATGTGTAGAAGTACTTTGTGCTGTATCTAGCACGTAATCTTCCACCATAAGTCAAGAGTGACAGGGGTAGTGCTGGCTAGTAGTAGTAATGCCACCATTAGGTGAGCAGTGTAATGTGCTGTATGTTGCTGGCAGAGTGCAGACCTGCATGTGGTCCTTTCCACATTAAATTAAAATGCCTGCAAAGGTATGAATGTGTCCCAAGAAGAGGACATTGTGTATATGAGGCCCTGAGTAAGGCACTTGAATACATTTCCACGTGTAGACTAGTGGTATGTGCCACATGTACTCCAACCTAATCGGTCTGCACTGAGGTAGGATTCCTTATATCCTGTCAGGACCTGCCAGACCATATGTCCATACCTTGTCATGTGGACATCTATACTAGCAATGTGCATCAGGCAGACAGTCTGAAGATGAACAGTCTAACACCATAATAATATAGTGTGTATGTCCTGCATCCTTACATCCCCCATGGCATATGTGCCATTTCTCCTCTGTCACCCCATCTCACATATGTATGACATGGAGTACTCTGAAGGATGCTCAGGTACCCCTGAGGCAGGATTACAGCTTCCATACCTCAGGATAATCATGGCATAAGTGGCAAAACAAAGTAAATGATTGCTACTGGCAATGTACTGACACCCTCACAGCACCACACATTGATATACACGTGTCCAATGTGATGATTACTCTAATCAATGATTAGGAATAACTTTGCCTCACAACTACATTTGCAGAATCTATCATAGGAAGGATTGTTGGCTTGTGATGCCTAGCCTGCTCACACGGTCACACAAGTTTGTCTGATTGTGAATTTTGAACACACACTTAGCTGTTGGTACATGTATGGATCACAAAACATTTTAGTTGTTGAATAGCATGAATGTCTGATCATAGCTATAAACTTTCACACTGTACTCATTTTGATAGTGAGATCAAACGTATGATGCATGTATGAGCATAGTATGATGCTAAAAAACAATAGTATAATAAGTAGTATTTTGGAAAATATATTCACTGTATATAGGATTCCTTGACACTATAATGTTGACTATTGTTAATGCTGTCTGGGTATGTGTTACACCTCACCCACACCAGTCTCATACTCTAATATAGACATAGGCAAGCATACTGTGTCCAGACAAGCTCAGCCTATCTCATTCCACTTTGTTTTAACCCCAACACCTTGTCCAACCAGTGGGGGCCCCTCCTGCAACTACATGGAGGGTGGCTCCCAAGCTCTGGACCTAGTCAGGAACTCTCAGGCCAGGGGCTCACCCTCCCTGCATAGTGCCGGTGGGGCCCCCATGAAGCTCTCTCACACTGCAGGCTCTGCAGGGTATATTGTTATGTCACTGTGTTACCATTTATTAGATTTAGCCAAAACTATGGCATCCTATCCCTCAAACTATCTGCCCCTTACTGATACAAAATAGAATAGATTACATAAGTTTTAGATATGCATACAACTACATGCAGATGGTAAATATTACCTTACCAACACGGCAACAATAATTCCATGCCATGGTGATCTAGGACTTCAGTCTTGCGAGTCACCACATACGCCCATTGGTGTTTGAGCTGGTGTACTCTGTGGTCGCCACCAAACACCTTGTTAATGTGCCATTTCACTCTCTCTCGCCGCTCCTTGTGCTCATTGGTGGGGAGGCCCTGGCTGGCCCTAACCCCCCTTAGCAATCATATTGGGCACATAATGTGCCAGGAGCCAAAGCAGACCCCTGAACTCTCCCTCAGACAGGTTCTTGGCTCTCCCCTTCCCTGACCTGGCCCAACCAACTCTATAGCCCTTTAACACTATCAAAAATATCCCTTCACCTCACACCTACCACTAATATACAAAACTCCTAAATGGACTAACACCTAACAATACAGTGACATTAACAATACACAAGTAACAAATACATCACATAATTAACACAATTGGCACAAGACAGGACAGCACAGACACTGATAAATATAAAATTCTCCAAAATCACCAAGAGAATCCACAAAACACCTCCTATTACCAGCACAGACATAAAGATATAAGATGTAAGTGAAAGGGAAAGTAACTTCATACTTCCTAGTTTGCAGCCTGCCACAGCCATGGCATAATTTCCTAGGTGTATCCCACCCGTTTTTGACAAATGAGGTTGTTTTTTTACACACCGGTACAGAAATAGCCAATGCGTGAGTGATGGACAACGCATGCTAATGCACAATGCTTTGTTTTAAATGAATTACCATCAATGCTTGCCTTCTGACCAACAATCCGGGTCTAATGCGCCAAACAAATAGGTCAATGCGTGGGTTCTACCCACGCAGCTGGCCTATTGTCTGTGATACACTGTACTGAATTGTGCAATGAGAATAAACACACCTTGGGGTAACTTTCCTTGCTCCTCTTTTTTTACCTGATAGCCTTGATATCTTGGGATGTTTTGAATTTCATTGGTAAAAGTGCCCTATGTGTTGTATATTTTGCTGTTGCACAACACAGCAAGACTTCTAGCTGTGCAGCTCTTCAGTGCTCAAGTACAAGGGGAGAGCAATGATCAATTTGGATCTTGAAATGTGGCATGGCTGACCTGTCCCTTTCACACAGTTCACTGCTGCACATAGCATGTATGTACATGTGCAAATGATAGATGTGAGAAATGGCACAGTGTTGGTCAAAAGGTCTAATGACATGATAGCTTAATTTTAAGGCCTACTTCTAGATGACGGGATGTGGATGAGTTGATGTGTATCAGGACTGAGACATACACACCAACAAAAATAATGAATGCAAACTTTTATTTCCATGTTGAACCTTCCTATTTTGTTTGAACATTTTGTCAGTCAAAGTACATGTAAATCAAGAGAAGAAATTTCGCACAATATGGGTGAGTCGCCTAATCCCAGTCACTGTATTTTGGATCTCTCCTCCATCCTCATCTTCCATTGGGTCCTGCTCATGATGGTCCACATCCCAAGGGACATTTGTTTGGACACAGATATTGTGGAGAATGGCACATACTAGTGAGATCTTGCCGACCATAGGGGGCGAGTATAGCAATCTCCCCCTAACATGTCCAAGCATCTGAACTGGGACTTCAGCACACCAAAGGTTCTCTCCTCAATGTTCTGGGCCTTGGTCACTGCCTGATTGTAGTGTTGGTCCACCTCAGGGTGGGGGTGTGCTCTTGAGGTCATGACCCATGGCTAGAGACCAAATCCTTGGTCAGCTGAAAGGTGCAAATAAATAGCACCTGTCAATGATTTAGCACACTCTTACAGCTATGTGTCTTATGTGTACTGAATCACTCATACACATTTCCAATGGTATTTCACAATGTTTTACTTGAACAGTTGCCCATAGGTTTACACAAGTCTCTTCCATTTCTCTGTGTAGTGGTAAATGATGACCATGGCCTTATACATTGTATAGTTCTATAACCTAACTTTCATGTTCTTCCAGTAGCTTACCGTGAGGGCGATTTGGAGATGCTCCTGATCACTCTGTTATGTGCAGTCACTACATGAGAAGTGACAGATTTGTGATCAGATATTTGGCTCGTTTGTCCTCCCTAGGCCGGTAGTGACATTCCCAACATGTAGCATACTCACACATACATATGTCCATGGTAAGCCACTGATGTCGTTGGCGGTCTACATGACATTGGTACAGCCATTTTATAGTACACTTACTTGAATATGTGATTTTGGTGCCTCTACGTTGTGCAGTTCAAACATGTCACATGGATTATAATGCTATTAATTGTCAGGCTTAAACTATTGTTTTTGGCAGACGAGTTGTAATGGTGCACTTTGATTGACACATATGTATTGCAATATGGGCCATCTTTCTGTGGGACACACTGGTGTTGTTACAAGGAGCTGTCTACTACAAAAGTAGACACATCATTGATTTTCAAATCTATGTGTATGACTCCATCTTGTACAGGATTGTGTACTTCTATTTCTTGGTTTATTTTTTCCTCATTACTGTGGCACATGAATGTTAGATTGGTATCCTGAGTACACAGTGGTGCCTTGTCCAGTTTGGACGTGATTCTATGTTGATGACTGATGTATGACATGTGTGCTAGCATTGTGCTTGACTTTGTGAGTTTCACATTGCTGGATTCATATGCTTTCCATCTCGGCTGCTTACTACACAGAGCAGGTGAGCCATCACATTGGTTACATCAGTTAATGCAGGTGTCTGTCTATGTGTATGTCAGTATGTAGACTGTTGGCATTGCTGAGAAATATGTGTGTTTTATACTGTTTGTGTCACAATTTATCCTATATTAACATTTACACATGTCTGGTTATACACTGACATGACAAGCCACACATGACCTTTCCATGTACTTTTTCCTGTGTTGCTCCTGAAACTTTGATCAACATACATGTATACTGCTATGTGTAAAACTCTTGTTGATTTCAACAGTACTTGTCCTTACTAAGCATGGGCGTAAAATCCGCTCCGCTCGCGGATTTTTCGGATTTTCGGCAAATTCGCAATCCGCGAACTCTCGCGAATTTGTCGAAAATCCGTGAATCCGCTTGCGGCGGATTTTTTGCTTGGTTGCGGCGCGCGGCGTGGTGCACGGCGTTCACTTTCCGTCATTTAGCGTTTGCCGAGTTGTTTTTCTTTGCGAGTGACGCGCCATTTTAGATCTTGCTGCGTGTTCCCGCGGGAGTTTAGCGCCCGCGAATACGTACTCGCGGCTTGCCACCTTGCACACCACACCTCGCGAGAGTTCGCAATTGCGAACACGTAGTTGCGGCGGAAAGGAACAATCTCGCACTTGCGAAATAGAGATTTTGCAATTTCGCACAAGAAAATCACCAGCAAACAGGATAAACCTTCAGAAAATTATGATTTTTATCAGAATCACTCCTCAGGTTGACATTTGCATGGCCTTTTTTTTTGCAAGGAGTCCATTTTGGGGGGGGGGGGAGGAAGGAAGTGCCCCACAGTCTCCAACTTCCTGTTCCTGTCCAGCAGGCTCCTCCCAGTGCTTTGTCCATCTCCTGGTCACTTTCATTTGGATCTGGAGCTGGAAGGATTACTTTTTGTGGGTGCTGCTGGATATTTGGATTTGAGGCCTTTTTGACTGTCTTTGGATCACTTTTGGATTAGAAATCAACTTTCACAAGTAAGTTTGTTTGGGGCATTACAGTTGCTGCAAGTAAAATTTTGGAACTTTTTCAGAACATTAAATAAATTATATTGTGGGTAGCCACAGTATCCAGTAGGACCAGGGTTGGTTAGGGGTGCATGATACAAATGTTTTGTTGAATTTAAACACCATTGAGGCCATGGATGGGCTGGGATTGTGCTGATTTTTGTCGTTTTTTTGGGCCTGCTGGTGGGGCCCTTTGCCCAGGGGTGGTGAGTGTTGCATGGGCCTAGTCTTTCTGTGGGGTGTCTTCTTGAATTTAAACATAATTGAGGCCATGGATGGGCTGGGATTGTGCTGATTTTATTGTTTTTTGTCGTTTTTGGGGGGGTGCTGGTGTGGCCTTTTGCCCAGGGGTGGTGGTGCATGGACTGAGTGTGCCTGTGGTGTGGTCTCACTCTCTTTAATGTAAACATCATGGATGGCATTGGATTGTGGTGATTTCTGGCTGTTTTTCTGTTTTTTGGGGGTGTACTGTTGATGTGGACTGGCCATGTGGGTGGTGGTGGTGGCCATCTTGAGTGCTGGCTGGTACAGGCAACATGTGCTTGGGGTGTAAGGGAGGGGCCATTTTGAGGAGAGGCAGTGTCTGAGGCCTGCACTTATTTTGCCTACTTTTCATCCATTATGCCCAGGGGTGGTGAGTGTTGCATGGGCCTAGTCTTTCTGTGGGGTGTCTTCTTGAATTTAAACATAATTGAGGCCATGGATGGGCTGGGATTGTGCTGATTTTATTGTTTTTTGTCGTTTTTGGGGGGGTGCTGGTGTGGCCTTTTGCCCAGGGGTGGTGGTGCATGGACTGAGTGTGCCTGTGGTGTGGTCTCACTCTCTTTAATGTAAACATCATGGATGGCATTGGATTGTGGTGATTTCTGGCTGTTTTTCTGTTTTTTGGGGGTGTACTGTTGATGTGGACTGGCCATGTGGTTGGTGGTGGTGGCCATCTTGAGTGCTGGCTGGTACAGGCAACATGTGCTTGGGGTGTAAGGGAGGGGCCATTTTGAGGAGAGGCAGTGTCTGAGGCCTGCACTTATTTTGCCTACTTTTCATCCATTATGCCCAGGGGTAGTGAGTGTGCATGGGCCTAGTGTTTCTGAGGGGTGTCTTCTTGAATTTAAACACCATTGAGGCCATGGATGGGCTGGGATTGTGCTGATTTTATTGTTTTTTGTCGTTTTTGGGGGGGTGCTGGTGTGGCCTTTTGCCCAGGGGTGGTGGTGCATGGACTGAGTGTGCCTGTGGTGTGGTCTCACTCTCTTTAATGTAAACATCATGGATGGCATTGGATTGTGGTGATTTCTGGCTGTTTTTCTGTTTTTTGGGGGTGTACTGTTGATGTGGACTGGCCATGTGGGTGGTGGTGGTGGCCATCTTGAGTGCTGGCTGGTACAGGCAACATGTGCTTGGGGTGTAAGGGAGGGGCCATTTTGAGGAGAGGCAGTGTCTGAGGCCTGCACTTATTTTGCCTACTTTTCATCCATTATGCCCAGGGGTAGTGAGTGTGCATGGGCCTAGTGTTTCTGAGGGGTGTCTTCTTGAATTTAAACACCATTGAGGCCATGGATGGGCTGGGATTGTGCTGATTTTATTGTTTTTTGTCGTTTTTTTGGGCCTGCTGGTGGGGCCCTTTGGCCAGGGGTGGTGAGTGTTGCATGGGCCTAGTCTTTCTGTGGGGTGTCTTCTTGAATTTAAACATAATTGAGGCCATGGATGGGCTGGGATTGTGCTGATGTTATTGTTTTTTGTCGTTTTTGGGGGGGTGCTGGTGTGGCCTTTTGCCCAGGGGTGGTGGTGCATGGACTGAGTGTGCCTGTGGTGTGGTCTCACTCTCTTTAATGTAAACATCATGGATGGCATTGGATTGTGGTGATTTCTGGCTGTTTTTCTGTTTTTTGGGGGTGTACTGTTGATGTGGACTGGCCATGTGGGTGGTGGTGGTGGCCATCTTGAGTGCTGGCTGGTACAGGCAACATGTGCTTGGGGTGTAAGGGAGGGGCCATTTTGAGGAGAGGCAGTGTCTGAGGCCTGCACTTATTTTGCCTACTTTTCATCCATTATGCCCAGGGGTGGTGAGTGTTGCATGGGCCTAGTCTTTCTGTGGGGTGTCTTCTTGAATTTAAACATAATTGAGGCCATGGATGGGCTGGGATTGTGCTGATTTTATTGTTTTTTGTCGTTTTTGGGGGGGTGCTGGTGTGGCCTTTTGCCCAGGGGTGGTGGTGCATGGACTGAGTGTGCCTGTGGTGTGGTCTCACTCTCTTTAATGTAAACATCATGGATGGCATTGGATTGTGGTGATTTCTGTCTGTTTTTCTGTTTTTTGGGGGTGTACTGTTGATGTGGACTGGCCATGTGGGTGGTGGTGGTGGCCATCTTGAGTGCTGGCTGGTACAGGCAACATGTGCTTGGGGTGTAAGGGGCCATTTTGAGGAGAGGCAGTGTCTGAGGCCTGCACCTATTTTGCCTACTTTTTATCCATTATGCCCAGGGGTAGTGAGTGTTGCATACTTGCATGTCCCTAGTCTTTCTGTGGGGTGTCTTCAATGTAAACATCATGGATGGCATGGGATTGTGCTCATTTTTCTGTGTTTTGTCGATTTTTTGGGGTGTATAACTGAACTGATGTTCCTCTGTCTTCCATTGCTTTTAGGTGCACAAGAAGACTCAAGAGAACCACCAGTGCCAGGAAGAAGTCCTGCAGCGGTGTGTGCAGCATAACGTCACGCGACGTCACGTCTGGACACAGAACCCTCTGCAACTCGTGCAACTGCTGCCTGCTGACCTGCTCTGAAGAAGATGGCCCCAAAAAAAGTAACCCGTAGCTCCTCTAGCAAGAAAGGTGCCAGTAAGGAGCAGAAGAAGCAAGTTACCAAGGACACTGGTGTGCCGCCCGCCCGTTTTTTTGGGAGTAAAAAAAAAAGTATGCCTGCAGCAGCAGCAGCGGGATCTGCTGGGGACCAAGCTGGCAGCAGCACCCCCGCTCCATTGGGCTCAGTGCCACCACCACCACCACGCCAACTTAAGTCCAAGCCCTTGAGTGCTGCAGAGGCAGCCAGTATAGTTCTTCAATCACCATCGACCAGTGATGTTGGCTCATCGCAAGAAAGCAGCAGCAATGTCCCTCAATCAACACAGGTTGTTGTAGCTCATCTGACGAGTGTTGAACAACCACAGCCGCAACAACAATCACATGTGCAAGTACAAGCCCAAGTACATGTGGAAGGAGAGGCAGCGCAAGGAGATGCGCAAGCAGAGGTGCATGGAGGGTCACAAGTGCCCACAATAGTTGTTTCTCCCGAAGTAGGGGCACATCAGGAAATCGACAATCAAGGCGAGGTATCATTTGAGGAAGCCACTCCTCCTGATGATCCTTCATTGTCTTCCACACCCCTAGCAAGGAAGAGATCAAGGGTGGTGTCTACATCCTCTTCAAGCACACCTCCTTCTGATGATACGGATCAAACTTGGGAACCAGCACCACAGCCGTCTGAGAGTGAGGCACACCATGATCCAACAAAGGTAGTTAACGTAAAAGGAAGTTCGTCCAAAGTCTCAGAGTTATGGAGTGTGATGAGGCTCAACAAGAAGTGGTGGATACTGCTGCTGATGAAGACTCTGCCAACGACGACCCAGTCATCATAAAGGTCACTGCAGCCCCAGCGGGCATGCAGCAAACAGACATTTTGACCCTAGCCCGAAGAGCTGCTGAGCGTGATGATGATGATGATGTTGTCGATGAGGAGGCAGTGGAAACACCACAATCATTGGAGTTAAGTAGTACACCAACTCGTCCCGCTTCCATATTTCTTTCTGGCAAGAAGAGACCTCCGTCAACCTCGACCTTAATTAGTGGCGGTGAAAGTGCAAAACGTACAAAAGTTGGGCAATCCAGATCCTCCACTTCATCTGGCATTAGCTTCATGACCACCACCACCAGTATCGCCGCCTCCTCCAGGTCCCACAGACACTTCAAGTCCCCAGTTTGGGACTTCTTTACTGTTTGTCCAAAAAATCCAAAGTTTGCCATTTGTACCCTTTGTAAGCTTGCAGTTAGTCGTGGTAAGTCAGGTACCAACTATGGTACCGGCGGCCAGAGAGGTCATCTTGAGAGAAAGCACACTGTCAGATGGTTTGCGCACCTAGATGCGATCAAGAAAGGGCAAATTCAAGGAAACGTTGATGTTTCATCTGATGATGACGAGGAGGAAGAAGACGTGTCAAACACTTCCCTTACACCCAGTACCCCTGTCAGCAGCACACCCAATGTGAGGCACACTAAGAGTGTTGGAGCGAGTGAGACACCAACGCACAAAAGTTCACCAGCGAGCAAAATTGGGTCAACGAAGTCATTATCAGCCCGTAAATGCTTGGTCCAGGGCAACATTAGAACAATGCTTACTTCAGACGTGCCATATGAACGCAACCACCCACTGACGCGTCTGTATAACACTAAGCTGGCTAAAATGCTAGCTGTGGACCTTCTACCTTTTTCTTTTGTAGAAGCGGTAGGTTTTCTTGAATTAGTGGCAACGCTCTGCCCTAAATGGAAGGTTCCGAGCCGGTTCTATTTTGCCAGAGTTGCGGTTCCAGCACTACATGAAGATGTGCTGCAGGCGATTGTGGCAGCTTTGCAGAAGAGTGCTGTTCACACAATACATCTGACAACAGACATGTGGACCAGTGGCCCAGGCACTGATTACATGTGCATCACTGCACACTGGGTCTCTTTTTCAGGTGTTAAAGCAAAGCTAAACGCAGGTGTTGACCCGGACAAAGTTTTCAAAGCAGCTCGGAAACATGCAACACTAGCCATGTTTGGCTTGGAGAAAAGTCACACAGCAGAAAACCTTTTGGAAGAGTTTAACAAAAAGGTCTTGACAATGCTATCCCCCCTAAAACGCAAGATTGGTTATGTTTCCACGGATAATGGCGCCAATGTAGTTAAGGCCATGTTCATGGGTGACCATGTTAGAGTGCCGTGTTTGGCGCACTGTATCAACCTGGTAGTTCAAAAATTCTTGAATGATAAACAGAGTCCAGCGTTCGAGGTAATGGCCACCTGCCGCAAAATGTGCAACCATTTCAGCCATTCTTTTAAGGCCCGGAAGCATCTGCGGAGACTGCTACTTCAACGTGGAATGCCAGTGAAAGCACTCATCCAGGAGGTGGCAACACGTTGGAACTCAACCTTCTACATGCTTGAGCGTCTGTATGAGCAGTATACGGTACTCGATCACTATTTCTTCACAGAGGGTACATCTCAGAAGGAGGACCTGCGGATGAGTGCGGCGCAATGGGACATAGTTAAAAGCCTGACAGACATGCTTCGTCCTTTTGAGTTCTTCACGCGTGCAGTCAGCCAGGAGGACTGTAATTTGGGAAAAGCTATCCCATTGTTGTGCATGCTGGAGCACCAACTGATGGCGGTGTCTTCTGAGTTTGAAAAAGATGAAAAAAAAAAAGACCATTTTATTTTGTCTGAGAAATTATTAGAGCGCCTACGTGGTGATGAACGTCTTCAAAAGATCAAGTCAGATCAGCATTACATTTGTGCTACTATTCTGGATCCACGCTACAAAAAGGCGCTGGCAGGCGAAGCATTCTTTCCTTTTGCTGATGCAGATGTTCAAAAATACAAACATTGGTTAGCCTGGTCAGCCAAGAGGTTTGAAAAAGAACGGCAGGTTATTGAAGGAGAAGCCAGTACATCAGCATCAGCATCAGCAGGCCATCCCCAGTCACAAGAATCCACTTCTGCACCTGTGGCTGGGGCACAAGTGACCTCTCAGCCGTTAAAGACACCGGCAACTGGATCATCTGCACCACACACAATGACAACACTAACAGTGGCTGCGGAGGAGGATTGGCTAAGTTTGATGGGGTATGGTTCTCGAAAAAATGTCACAGGCACAGCAAAAAGTAAGCAAAGTGGAGGAACAGTTGATGACCTTGAGTCGATGGTGCAGGACTATCTGAATGACTCAACAGAGGTCTTCCTTAATGATGAGCCATTGCAGTATTGGCATGGCAAAAAACAATTGTGGCCACAGCTCTTCAACCTGGCTATAAACTATTTGTCTTGCCCACTCGCAAGTGTGTCTTCTGAACGTGTTTTCAGTGCTGCTGGTGGCATTGTAACTCCCAAACGGAGCCGCCTCTCGCCCAAAAATGTGGAGCGGCTGACAATGATCAAGATGAATCAGCACCTCATACCACCAGATTACAAAGTACGAGAAAGCACGCCGCTTGAAGACGAGGAGGACGGCAACGTAGATGAGGGGATTTTTTCTCTGTTCGGTGGCACTGACCTCATCCAGCCTGAATTCGCAGAGTATGATGACGAAATCTTGTTCTTATTCCCTGACACCGAGCCCTGAAAATGAGACAATCAATCAAGAACTTTCTTTTTCGTCCTTATTCACTTTTATTCCTGTGTGCTTTGTGTCTCTCTTTCTTTGTTTTGCACAGTTAATTTAATTCAAACTTTAATCACCTAATCCCAAAAACAAGACCATCATCAGAACTGTCTTCACTTGTTTGCTTATTGATTTGAAGGTGCCGCAGTCTACATTCCTCAGGTTCACAAGTTCTGAAGAACATGCTCCTCTATCCTCCTCCTCCAGACTGCGATTTCCCTCCAAGCAGAGTGCTGGATTACGCCCAATGAAGAAAGACTCAGCACTTGTGGGGGTGTTGTACTTCTTTGCGGGTGAGTTGACGGATTTGGGCCCATTGCTGTGAAGCTCTAATAATGGACAAAAGTGTTTTGGACCAAATATGAGGTGGAAATTTCTTGCCGTTTTTGCTGACTTGCTTGACTTTGAGGTGCTCTTTGGCAGGGTTCCGGGTGTTTGTGGGTAATTTTTGTTGTCTGTCGAAGCACTGCTGCGAGCCTGCGACAGTCTAATCTTGATTGCATTTGCTTTTCAGGAAATCCGTGCTGGAAAACAGGAGTTATGATGATTGATGATGATGATGATGACCTAGCTGCACAGCGCCGCGTTTGGACCGAAGGCCGAGAGACATTGTAAGTATGAGATTTAGCTTTTTCGCTGTTTGGGGGTGTTGTCGGGTGTTTTTTTGCGGGTGGGTTGGCGGGTCTTGCCTGGGGCATTCCTGGGAAGGTCTAATACCGGATAGAAGTGTTTTGGACAAAATCCATAAGGAACCGCCTTTTTTTTGCTATTTCTTCTGACATCTTGCTCAATGTAGCGTTTTGGGGGGCTTCCTGCTGTTCGTGGGTGGGTTGCGGCCGGGGT
The DNA here is from genome assembly GCF_964261635.1 of Lissotriton helveticus. NCBI lineage: Eukaryota > Metazoa > Chordata > Amphibia > Caudata > Salamandridae > Lissotriton > Lissotriton helveticus. The sequence goes on from NC_136072.1 coordinate 635,460,381, forward strand.
CTCTGTCGAAGCACTGCTGCGACAGTCTAATCTTGATTGCATTTGCTTTTCAGGAAATCCGTGGTGGAAAACAGGAGTTATGATGATTGATGATGATGATGATGACCTAGCTGCACAGCGCCGCGTTTGGACCGAAGGCCGAGAGACATTGTAAGTATGAGATTTAGCTTTTTCGCTGTTTGGGGGTGTTGTCGGGTGTTTTTTTGCGGGTGGGTTGGCGGGTCTTGCCTGGGGCATTCCTGGGAAGGTCTAATACCGGATAGAAGTTTGTTGGACAAAATCCATAAGGAAACACCAGTTTTGGCACTTTTTGTAAGTTAGGGTTCGTTAGGGTTAGCCCTAGCAGTAGGATTGCATGTGTTTCGGGGGGTTCTATTGCAACGCAGTACTGTTGTTGTAGAGCACTGTTGGAGCGATGCTGGCTATGGATACTTTTGCTTGCTTGCAAGTGGTTTGAATACAATCCACGGTCTGTATTTGGGCCTACTGTTACTTTCAAAGTACGTTTTGTAACCATTTTTCTGCTAGGCATCGTTTTTGGAGATCTGATTGGGGTTCTTCTACATTTTTGCGACTGGCTTTAGTAAGGGTCTTGGTGGGAGCATTGCTGGGAAGGTCAAATTTTGTTCTAAAACACAGTAGTACACCTACCTTGAGGGGAAAGATCCGCTATAATATTTTGGCCATACTTATTGATCCTTAAAAAGGTGACTCAGACAGAGCACGCAATTTCAAAAATATTGTACTGTCTATTAGGGAAATCAAAGTGTCACTTTTTGAACCACACAGCGTACATACCTTTTATTTATTTATCAGTGGTATTGTAATAGCACTTCCTGTTTTCCGTTCAATAATTACAGGCCGGGTTTCAGTCAACATCCGCCAGGCAGGCAGTGGACAGGGTGTCTTCTGTCAGTGGTCACCACATTGATGGACGAAGCGTCAGCTGGAATGGAGGAGTGCCGCCAATAAGAGGAATTGTTTGCTGCATGCAACTTACTTACCAAATTCAACAGGACAACTCCAACAACATACGCAATACAGATACAGTATCCATTGTTGTCTTTTATTCTATGAGTGTGACTGCATGTGCTTACCTTTAGTTTGTAACCAAAGATTGTCTGTATCTTCAATTATTGTTTGTCCATGCTCTGCTTTTTTTTTCTTCTCTCAACAAAACCTACCCAAAAAGAAACCCCCATTCCCATCCATTTTACAAACCCTAACCCTCTTCCCCCGGGCTGTGTTGTTTTGCTTGATGTCTGACTAAAATGACATCAATAATTCCACACACTTGCTGGGGAGGATAAGGTCATAGCAACAGGCTGGTGAAGGAATACGAGGATATCTTCTAGACTTACTCAGCTTCAGTACTATATCTTCTAGTAGTAGTAGCCAATGTCAAATAAATTCAACGCAAGTACTAGTTATACTTGCAAGCAAATACTTTACCATTTGTTAGGCTACATTATGGCACTGTTCTAGTGTACTGTCACCTGCTATTTTCTCGATCGTACCGTAACCGTTGTAATGCTACAGTAAGGAGGACAAACAAGGTTTCGTTTTCTTTTTTTCCATAGGCATGCAACTGCCACTGTGTCACACCACTAGTACCACCGCAATGAGGAAATGTCACCCGCCCAGGATTGACAACGTTAATCCCCATTTCACCTGGAGCCAGCCCTGGGCCTAGCCCTAATTTCTAACACAAATTACAGGTAAGATAAGCGTTTGGTGGGAGGTAGTATAAAGGAGTATTATTTCGGAGTAGACAAGAGATTGACGGTTGTACTACTAAAGTCCTACGACTGTTCAGGAAAACAAAGTTACTGTTACACCCCCGCCCCCCACCCACCAGACTGAAAAGCAGTAAAAAACAGGTATGGTCAGATAAAGTTTAAAAATATATTTATTTAGCCCTAACAAAATAATCTCCCTCACCCACCCTAACCCCAACGATTGTCTCTGAAACGTCCCAAAACGATCCCAACTCCCAAATCCCACCCCCCAAAAGTCTATAAAAAAAGGGCAAGGGACACTCCACTACTGGAGGGTGCTGGTGCTGGTGCATGATGCGGCATGGGCATCATACTCCTTGCGGAGGGTGGCAAGCTCGGAGCGGAGGCCCTTAACCAAGTTCTTATACTTCAGGACCTCCTGCTCCAGGTTGGACATGCGGACTCGTAGGCGGCGTTGGCGGTCCTTGCAGCTCCTGTGGGGGGCAGCTGGTATTTCGGTTGCTTGGCGGTGGCGGTCATCTTTCTTAGCCCGGCTCGGTCCTGCTGGCTTAGTCACGGAGGAGGATGCAGTGGTCACAGTCGAGGATGTCGTTGTTGCCCCGCTCGACTGCGTGTCCTCCTCCTCCTCCAGGGCCACCAGCCGCCGATATTCGGCGACAGTGGCCTCCAGCCTCCGTTGCCGGGCCAATCTAGCCTGCTCCCTCCTTGTTGTTGATTTGGAAGGAGCAACTATATGAAGAAAGAAAGACATAGTCTGTAACCAATGCTCCTTATTAATAACACAAAGTGATTGAGCCGAAAGTTGGGTCACAGAGTACAAGTAGCAAATTGAAAGCACAGTACATAACTATTGAGGACAGTATCTATGTAACCTCCCACTTCTGCATCCTTGCTCTAACATTAGTGGTAGTTTAATGAACAAATTCTACGACCACTATGGACTTCCATTACAGTCGACTATGACAGTACACCAGTCTTATTCTTCTTCTTCTCTCTTGTTTAGGGAAATTGTTACGTTATCTTATGCAAGCCGGCAGAATGACATGGACAGCACAGGGAACTTGCACCCGAGAAAAAAAGTTGCACACCATGATGAGTGAGACAGACTTGCGTTACTGTACCGGTCCAGTACATGCAGGTGGTGAAGCTATTACTTTTCTATTACGGGTGGCACTGAGAATACTCTGTTACAAGGGCTACTGCTTAATTAATTTACCTTTCACCCTACAGTGCAAATGAGTACTAGAAAAGGAAAATGAAGAAGCTAACTAATTTGATTATCTATCACTTCACATGGGACGTATTTGATGACATATGAGATGACTTTAGGTGCTTTGCTTAATATTGAGTGAACAGTGATACACCCACACATGAATGACGTACTACAAGTAAACTAAAGTTATTAAGAGAGGTACGGAGTGTCCACCGTAATAACCAGATATATGCTGTGATTGCAAACGCAATACAAAGTACTGCTACTATTCATGGTAGTATTGGACACATTTACAATTTCTTTTCCTTGCCTTCCCTGCACTGGAACGGACGTGCGGGTGCGGTGGTACATGCTCTTCAAGGTAACACTTACTTCACCTGGCGACCATCTACTCTCTCTAGATACACATGTGCTATCTAAGACTCAGAGAATACCATGCTCCGGGCATCCATTCAGTCAAAGTATACGCACACATACAGTTTCTGTTTCACCCACCCAGGCTGCTGTCCTTCCACCCATCCTTGCTTCATCATTGACCCAGCCATGCACCATACCATATTCTTTCCTTCCCAGCCACCTCGGGGGCCAAGCAAACACATATCGTTCTTCTTTGCCAGCCATCATACAAGTTCGCGTCCCACTTACTTACACCCTTCTTTCGCTTTTCGTTCATCCCATCCATCACGTTCGTCTAAGAACTTATTGGGATTCTTCTCACCAAAAACTTCACAGCTAAGTCGAAGTACATTTCGAGGAGGCTACTACCTGGTTGATTTGTAATTGTAATACACCCGTGCAGAAAGCACACTATGCAGTCTTCAATCTCAATAAGTAAGGAATATATAGCTTACCTGTTTCCGCCACCACCGTTTGAACCCCCACAGGACCGTCCGCCGGCTCTTGCACCGCCTCCTTCCCAGAGTCCTCCGAGTCCTCGCCCAACACAGCCACCTCCGCGCTGGCCCCGTCACCAGATGTTACACCTACGAAGTACATTTAAGAATGTTAGAATACACCACTCACTACTATATAATATTTGGTCTAGGAGAAATGTTAAAAAAACAGAATACAATGTAATAATTTGTGACTGTCTACTCCATAGTAAAAATGTCCCATTTTCCAGGGAAGGCTGTTGTCTTGCTGCACTTTTATGCACAACTGATGAATGCTTGCTTTTGATTTTTAACACGCACCACTTTTTCTCCTAACAGACAGAAGCTTGACTCCTAAGAACACGACCAGGATCAAGTTCAAACCAGGTGAGAGCGCGGCTCGACCACAAGAAATGTGTCCAATTTATCGTAAGCACTAACCACTTTTCCATTTTCAGTTAAATAGTTTTATGACAAAGTAGATTTTAATAAATGTGTTTACTTTTAATAAAGCTTTTAAACTTAAATAGACTCTGTGGTTTTTGTTCCTCCAGACTAGAGTGGATGAGCTAAAGGTTTTGGAATTTTTGCAAGCATGAGTGCCTCTGACACTTCTTGACTGTGCTGTGACTTCGTACTACTCTCTTGTCCTGCGTACGATAATCTAGAGATCATTGGGGATCTATAATCGGTGACTTCGGGAGCTGAATGACTCTGCCACACTATCTAGTCAGTGAGGAGACAGTGCATAGAGGTATTGCTGAATATAATGGGAGTCCAATGGAATTGCCAAATGTCCAATCTTAGTTAGCTACACAGACAGACTAATAAGAATAGTCTAGTAATACCACAGGGAGTCATATTCGAGGCAGGATAAGAATTTATATCCAGTCTACAAGAAGATCAAAGACGATTTAGAAAAAATCGAATGAGGAACGCTAGGAAAAAATAGGTACTGTTTATTAAAATGTAAACTTACTGGGGCCAGCAAAGGAGCCCTCGCCTGCCCGATCCTGGCCTGCATCCTCAGCACCCTCCTCCTGTGTCCTCTTGCCCTTGGGGGGAGCTGATGTACAACATGAAAGAAAGAAAAACCAGAAAACATGAATGAGATTTTTCAACCAAATCAAACATTTCAAAAGAACAATAACAAAATATTTTGGAAAAATAGCAAATAGATAGACAACTATTCCACGGGATCTATCTCATGTGGTATACTACGTTATTCGTATTGCCTGATTTGCGGAACGTTGACTTAGAAAGTTCCTATGTAACTCAATAAACAGACTACTAAAGAGGTTTGCCTAGGCCTGGCACTGCAGGCAGCAGTGCGCAGCACGCGAAGTGACAGACAAAGTCCATCCTGCTTGCAGATCAGTGAATACTCAAACTATCAATCCACCCGCCACCACCGCCACTATTTCTTCTTATAGCCATGTGTCTAAAGGAAGGACTGGACTTCAGTCTGTTGGGGCTGATTTAGAAGTCCCTTGCGGAAGTTGCGGCTCATTTTCCTCCATTGTTGCGTGCCTTTTGTGACGCAGCGGCAGAACAAAAGACTCGCCATGGTGTTGGTGCGGCGTATATATTAAAAAAAAACACATATGGGCATATGGGCGATGCATCACGTTGTAAAGCCCTGCGCCATCAGGGGGCGTTCCGGCGCAAGGGAGGGCGTACCTGCGCAGGAACGAATCCTAAAAGTGGCTGAGGGAAATCGACAAGATGTCAATCAGTCACTTTTAGGACAATGATGCATGACTCAAACCCTGCGCGCTTGAAGCCGACGTACGGCTTGATGCAGCATTGGGGAGATAGGGTACCCCAGAGCATTGCTGGAGCTGCGCCATCGTTGGCACGCAACTCCAGCAATGCGCTGCCTTTACGGCACAGATGCGTAAGGCTTCTGTGACGTTTTGGGCCAATGGGTGGTGGTGGCATGGCACACAATTACTGCCGCATCCCTGCTACTTTGCAGGGATGCGCCGGTAATTGAAAATATGACCCTTACTGTCTAGCATTACGCAGTTCTTATCTTTACACTACACTCATACATAATTTCTCAGGCCAATGAAATGCTTCTGAACACAACATACAAAACAAAGAAGCATAGTAGCAAGCAAGGCTACTGAGAAGGAGAGCAGTGCACCTGAAATGCATAGAAGATTTTGAAATATAATTTACCTCAATGTAATCGGCAGCATTATTGCTCTTGGTAAAGAACAAAGATTTGCAAATAACAGAGCAGGATAAAACAGAGTAGTAAATGTACTACTACTACTACTCACCAAGCCCGGGGACCTCTACGCCGAGCGCGTCCAGCAAGTCCCGCTCCCGGTCCATGACATCGGTCCAGCGGTGGGTGGCCTGGTTATATGTGCGCCGGACCCCAGAGATCTTGTACATGGCCCGGCACACCTTCTCCCACCGCTTGCGACGCTCCCGGATGCCATAGCCAGTCGCGATCTTGCCGCCTCCCAGGATCGTCTTGGGGAGGCGGCGCTGGACGTGGAAGATCAGTGCCGCCACTTCCTCCGCGCTGAAGATCTCCCTCGGGACCACTTGCTCCCCCCTTAAACGCCCGCACGGGAGCCGGGCACGGGGTGCGGGACCCTTCCCCTTCTCAGGGTGCTTTCCGGCTCCCTTTACCATGGTCTGGGCAGAAATAGAGTTAAATGATAAACAAGAAATAGAATAGTGAAGAAGAAAAGAAAAGAGTTTAAAAAAGTAGTTTAAAAGTAACTAAAAGCTGCAGAAAACACAAAAATATAGAGCTAGAAAAATAGAGGGATAGATAATAAGTAAAATTAGATCAAAAAAACTTCAAACAAGCAAAGGATGGCAGAGATTGAGAGAGGATAGAGAAAGCATGCCCAGAACCATAGCAATGAATGAGAAACAAGATGGCCGCGCCCGTTCACGACCGCGTGGGTAAGTTCGCGCGAGATTTTCCTTGCGAGTACGCGCGAAATTGTACTAGCGAGCAGCACACTTTGCGAGATTACACATAGCGGCCGGAAACGGAATTACGTCACGCCAACAAGATGGCCGCGCCCGTGTACGACCGATAGGGTAACTTGGCAAACGTATAGCTAGAAGCGCCTCGCGAACACGCGCAAGATCACGCGAACATACACGTCGCACAAAAAACAATTTTGTATTCGCACGTATTCGCGGCTTCCGAAATCGATCTCGCACGGATTCGAGCCCCAAAAAACGTGCGGAATTGCAGAAAAAAACGATTTTAGCTAAACTGAAAGCAATGAGCAGGTGCAAAAGTTCAAACTTAACATTAGTAACATTCAAGGTAGTGCTTCCTGAGGGGCCCCTCCAGAGTTTGCAACTATTCTATGACCCTGCTATGACCCAAACAGCAGGCTCATAGAATAGCTACAAGTAGACCATAAAGGTCCTGTGAAAAAAAATTTCACTGCAACAAAAAGCAAATTACAGATAAGGAAGGAAGCAGGTGCCAGCCAGACTGGAAGTTTCAAAATTACTGACACATTAATGACCCACAAATTAATTGATGGCAGTTGAAGAAGGGCAGGTGTGCTTGCTTTTTTCAACCACCATAATCTACAGTGATAAATAAACCTAATGGGTGGCAGTGAGGATGTACCAGAGGGTGGCATGGGTGTCCCAGAGGGTGGCAGTGGTGAAACAGAGGGTGCTGTGAACCTGTGATGATAAACCAGACGTAGAAACAACATAGTCGCGGCCGTTGCGAGCCGAAAAGTAAGTTCGCAATTGCGAACTTGTCCCAAAATCGGCGCGAAGGCGCGCCCACACAAAAAACGGGAAAATCCGCAAATCCGCTAGAGTTCGCGGATCTTCGCGGATTGCGAATCCGTAAATCCGCAAGTTCGCGTACGCGAGATCCGCTAGATCCGCCCATGCTTAGTCCTTACACCACTGACCTTGTCAGTTTAGGCCATTGAGAACACACTCACCACAGACATTTCACTTGTGTTGTCTTTGTACTCATAATTTGCTAGTCTGTCATCCGTCATGCCACATGATTTCATTAATGGTTCCTTAACCATTGCAGTTCCATTCCTCCACACAGAGTAAAATTGCACATTGCTACTCACTGCGGTTCTGTTGCTACTGCCATTGACAGATTAGTGAGTGCATGTGAATGGGGCACATCATTCTGTACATTGGAGTGCCTTGTTCCCTCTATTTGCACATGACAGGGGGGCCCAGATATTTGGCAAAGTAGTACTGTGTAGTGCAAGAAATCACCTGCCTGCACTGCATCACAGAGAAAGGGCAGTAGTGCGCAGTATTTAAGCCATACAGAACATTCCTGATCTTTCACCCTACACTGGTAAACAGTGTGCTGCCTAGAAAAAACATAGGCACACTTGCTCTATGGTACTCGGTGCCTGAATTGCATGCAGAATTGTCTTTGTGCATGAGAGGGCACCTTCCTGCACATGATAAACCCTCGGTGCCATAATTTTCTTCGTATGTTTGTCACAAACTGAGCACACATGGGAAGTGAGAGTGACTTGGATGACTTTGGTTCATTTTCCTTTTTACACATCACCTGAGGAAACCTACTGATTTGTTTACATTCCAAAGATTACCTTATGTGGGATACATAACATGCCTCATGAACCATGGGAGTTACATGGAGACAACCCCACAATGCCAATGGAACACCTCCCTTGCACACAGTGATGCCAAGCTGCATTTTGGCCAGCATTGCATTGCTCTGTACCGTTACACCATTCAAAGGCACACAAAGTGGCTTTGTGTGTCTTAACATGTGTAACATGGGGATTTACATTACATGCGTACGATGATGCATGATGGATGTATGATGCATATCCCTCATACATATGGCCCTATCTCCGTCAACAGAAACAGAGATGGGAATTATGTCATCCATTGCTTACTGTTAGTAGGTCTGTTATGTACTTCAGTTATGTTTACAAACAAGTAGTCCATTCCCATATTGGCAATTCTGGAAGTGGTCATTGAAGATGGAGTACCTGAAGATGTAGGCATCATATGTGCTCCCTAGGTATTTTGGCAGCACATTTATACCATCCCTCAATGGTTCACAATGGTCTGGATGTTGATAAAGTATATGTGCTTCCGGTTCCTTTACTGATGTGATGTTGCTGCAGGAATAAGCAGTTGCAAATTATTGCATTCAATGGCACCCAGCACATGTGGAAATCCAGCAGTGGTATAGAAATCCTGCTTGGTGCCCAGCTACTGTTGGCGTGTCTTGGGGTAAAGGATGTTTTGGGGTGTGACCCGGATGATGGCATCTAGGACAGAGGATAGGAAGGCAGAAAAGATGGCTGCTCTATTTCCTGCTCCTCTGGCTGTTGTGATCTGGAATTAACCAGGTGTCAGCATGCGGAGGACAACCATTAGCTTGACCTGTGGGGGAATGTTGGTGTGCCTGGCAGTTTCTGGCTGCAGTCTTGACGCTATCTGTTTCAGTCTTATTATGAGCTCCCTCCTGAGTCAGCAGTATGTGACGACTTTGTCCTCCCTGAGGCCAATGAGGGAAGTCCGCTGGTAAAAAATTAAACTCCCTTCTCCTGTGCTGCCTACATGGTGGGGGTGGGGGGTTCCTCGGAACTCCCAGCTGCAACATTAGCACCTCCATGGCATAGTGGAGCTTTCCAAACTGTTTTGTGTGACTTGTCTTCGCGTACGAAAGCCAAAGCATTACTTCCTACATCTGGGTTGCCGATGTTCCAGAATTTCAACGCATTTCAGGCTCTGCTCAACTCTTTCCAACGATGTGTCACACATTGTCTCAACCATATATCAACGTGGTTTTTACGATGGATTTTATGGGGGAACACCTACCTCGAAATTATTTGCCAGTTCTGGTGCAAGTATTTTCCGATGAAGGCCTACCAAAACTGATGCACTTGGCCATGTACCTATTTGTAAATATGGAGTACTGCCTGCGCTGCGTCAAAACTCAGCGGCGACTCCTCCTACTACAGAACCAAAAAGATCTTACAACCGGTACCATTAGCTAATGGGAACAATTTACCTCAAGTCTATCAAGCATTTTCTCAACAGCAGCCAAATATACGCCGCCAAACAACCCAAAGGAAACAGGCCTGCGCTCTAGACCCCAACAAAGGCAACTAAAGGAAATAAAAAAAAGGAATAAATAAAATGCTGAGACTGTTGAGGCTCAAACCGAAAGATCCCAATCTCAAATCTTTACAACAACAGAGAAAACCCTTCAGGAAGCTGAAATGGGAACATAAAAGATCCAGGGAAGAGGAGCTCTGGGTAAAACTGTTACATGACTCTAAGTCCCAAAATAGCGCACGCTTCTGGGCCAAGGTGAATAAAATAATGCGTCCATCACACGGAGGCATAACTTCTCACATTACAGTAGAGACATGGTCGGAGTTTCTGACAACCCACTTTAACCACTAGGGCAAGACCAGGCAGTGCCATGCAATACAGTTCCCTAATATTAAAGAAGATGCTCAGACAAATGTGATTATCAAAACCGGCATCTACTACAATGAAACAAAAGTGCCGCCTGACATCGCAATAGTCAAATGCCAGATTGCCAAAGGTAGTAGAGAAGGAGCTCCAGGGCCAAACGGGATTACTCCTGCCCTCTTTACACAGGACCCTGATTACTGGGCAGCGGCCTTGGACCCACTATTCTGGGAAGCCAGATATCTGGGCCAACTACCAACCTCTTGGTAAGGTTTCATCATTGCACCCATTTACAAAAGCAGTGAGAAATCTGCCCCCAAAAATGATCCCCTAGTGGCGCTATCAGACAATGAAGCCAAATATTTTGCTGGCACCCCACTAGAAGAACTTCAGACATGGGCAGCTGAGCTGGAAATCATACCACCCAACCAAACCAGCTTCTCCAAAAACACAGGGACTCTAACCAAAATCATAACACTGTCACTGCTTATGGACAAGGCAAAGTCATCAAAACAGTTGCTTCATCTCTGCTTTGTAGGCTTCAAGGCTGCCTTTGACAACAAAGAGAGAGCTTATCTCTGGAAAAAGCTGGCATGCTGGAAAATCATGCAAGAGCTGCTGGGCGCTCTAATAGCCCTGCATACAGACACCTCTGACTGCACATGTTTGTCAAGGCATCTTCCTGCCACTAAAGGGCTCAAACAGGGCTGTGTGCTCGACCCAACCCTGTTTAATCTCTACAAGGCCGACCTGACGCAGACCCTTGACTCATGCAATGCAAATGCCCGAAGGATAGACAGTAAGGTCCTATCTAGCATCCTTTACATCGATGATGTAGTGCTAATCAGCCTCACGCATGTGGGAATGCACTATCTTTTAAATACTCTCCATAAATTCTTAAAAGATAACTTCCTGGAAGTAAACTTGGAAAAAACCAGGGCAATGTCCATAAAAAGACACTGCGAAAAATCCCACCACTGGCACTTGGGAAAAACCCAAATACAAAACACAACAAGCTACAAATACTTAGGGGTAATCCTTGACAATGGGGGCCAATTCTCTAGCCAGCTGGAGAAAATAAAAAGGAAAGGAATGGATGGCCTTTGTGATAACTTTGAGGCAAATAAAATCCCAGCTTACAGGCCAGATGCTTTCTCCTCTTCTCCAGATTGTGCAAGCGAAAATCTTGCTTATGATTACATACAGCAGTGAAGCTTTAAGAGGTAAAGATGCACAAATCCTGGACTTCACCCTAATCAGAGGCTACAGAATTATGTTCAACATCTCTACATATGCATCCGCCGCTCAGATCTAGCAGGAATTTGGCCTCATAAAACAACAGTTAGCAAGAAAGGGGGCATACATAATCAAGAACGCCCCTTAAACAGCTAAAGCCATCTGCTCTGGCTAGAGCTTCAACAAAGTTTTGAGGCACCAGCAAGAAACACCTACATCAGTGTCTCACAAATACCAGCATCAGCCAGGCTTGGGTAGTTCCGGCCACACACACAGGCTTTAAAAAACGAATTCAGAAGACAATAAGGAGCATGTCACTTGTAGAAGACAAAGCCACCTTTGCGTTGAAAAAACACGCCTGGTGACACTTAATGGCTAAACATCTAATAGCCCACAACCTTACTTCAGTGCAGGATGCACCCAGATCATCAAAGAGAACTTCCTGAAACATCGACTAGGAAAACTGCCAGCCATTCACCATCTCCCAACATGGCTGAGGGAGCAAATGCTCCACCATTGTCGCCTATGCAACTACGGAGTTGAGGACGTGGCCCACCTGATGTGCTCTTGCTCCAGCCTGACTGGGGAAAGATTCCGCCTGCTTAAACATCAGTTCAAACAGCGTGGGATTCGAACATGGAGACAAGCCTTAATAGCTTGTTTTAATCCAGATGACCCGCAGATGAACTGCAAGTTAGTAAAATTCCTAGCGCTGATAGACAAAAAACTGTCAAACGCAGGATACACTACAGGAAAGTGCATGGATGGCCCCATTTAACAGGGAAAGCACACACGCGCTTTGGAATCCAAACGTATTCCAGCTCACGCAGTATGACAAACTATCTGAAAATGCTTCTAGAGTGAACAGCCAAAGGAGTTGAGGACATTAATCTCAATGGCCCTGGCAACTCATGCCACAGCTTTTTATTAGCAGACACTCTTTTATCTATCGTAATCACGTTTTTTAGCTACTCACGTGAATTGGGCACTTTTTACTTACATCTTTGTATTAGTTTTAATTAACTTTATACAATAAAGATTACTTACTTTCTTATTCCTCCACGAAGGTGGAGTAGCATCACGCCACTGCTCTGTGACCAGTTCATAAAGGAAAACTGAAATGATAATAGCCAATGTTATTATCATTTTAGTGTTTAGCTCTTGCTTAGGTGCTGGTGGGCTGGGCTTCCCAGAGCAGGGCCATGGGGAGGAGTGGTGAGCATGCTCTAAGTACGCACGACGGTTGGGCCGGCCCAACAGTAATGCACCTAGGCTGTATTGCACAGCCTAGGTGGAGAACATGCACAGCCTGGCAGTCTCTCTCAGACCACCGAACCACGGCGCTCAGACCAATCACAACGCTGCTGTATGGCAGTGTCTTGATTGGCTAGGGGGTCTGGGATCCTGTGTGCATCTTGGTTCCTGCTGTCAACCGAGGAGGCGAAGAGGAACGAAAGGCGACAGCCGGCTTGTAGGTAAGTGTTTTTTTTTCATTTACCCCCACCCTCAAATCCCACCCCCACCACCCACTTTAAGTTGCCGTCACCACTGTCAAAACTAGTAATGCAACAACAGCACAGACCTCTCATAAATAACCCCCATACAAGCACATGCACCAAAAGAAAAAACGTTTGCAAGGAATCTGCCCCTTTGCGACCGGTATTTTTGCATTTGGGATGCATCATCCCAAATGCAAAAATAGCAATTTAAGTAATCTCTAAATTGCGATTACTTAAATTGCGATTGCATTTAAGGAATCGCAAATTGAGATTCCTTAAATGCAATGCATTAAAGTTACAAAATTAGCGATTTTGCTAATAGGGGGCGCAAATTACCATGAAGTTCAACTTCATGGTAATTTGCAAAAACTTTGAAAAATGCACTTTTGTGCATTTTTCAAAGTTTCATGTTACTTACAAACACGTTTGCGCATCATATGTGCACAGATCAATTTTAGGGGTGAAACAGGGTGTCCTTTTGACACCCTTGCACCCTGAAATTGCATGCGCAATTTGCGAGAACCTATTGGTTCTCGCAAATTGTGCATGCAATTTCCCATTCATTCCTATGGGCCATGAATGGGAAGCCATTCCTTATTTGCGACTCGCAATTTGCGAGTCGCAAATAAGGAATGTGTAGGAATCAATATTTTTACAGCGATTCCTACATGCATAGGCTTTTGAAAGTCCTTAATTGCGATTCCTTAATTATTGCAATTAAGGACTAGCAAAATCCTACCTTGATGCATGTGCCTGATAGTCTCTAGCACTTGCCGCTGCATGTGCCCCATTCCCTGCTGCAAGAAGTCCCACCCACGGACAACCTGTAAGCAAGGAATAGAAGAAGGAACATGACTTGGGACTCTAGGAATTGATAAGGGGCTGCTGAGCAGGAGAATCCCTGAGTGAAAGCAAGAATGCTTCAACTGCCACTCGGGCCTTTTTAAACTTTAATAGCTTGGCACTTTGCTGAGTTTTAAACAATTACACGATGCTGCCTTGCTTTTAATTTCACTATTTGTTACTCCTGTACTTTGAGGGCAATTTTTATGTCAGTCACAACTAGTTAACCACCAGTGGCTGATGATGTTTTTACATTACGAATTACCAATTGTAATTTCAACTCTACCAAAAGGAATGCCTCACTCATAAAATGTAGCCGTCGGTTTGAAATTATTTTACCAACAGTTATGTCCAGATGTGAAAGGGATATGTTTTAAGTCACTTTTCGCTATAATATATGTCCTTCGATAACATTATTTTAGGATCCCTTCAATTGTATTGTAATTTGGGGAGTAATATTTAATTGTGGCGTAGACCCGTGAATTCCCAGTTAATTGTCATTTCATTATAAAATCCTATCTATTCAGTTAGCATGATCTAAAAGGATCTAACAGAATGGCTCTCCTTCTAGTACTGATGAAAGCTGCATGGCAAGCCAAATGAACGGTCTGGCATCTTACCATAAGGTTCAATGTATCATGAAGGTTAACATTCAAGCTACAAATCTGTAATTACAAAAATGTGCTTGCTTTATACCTACCCATTACAATAAATGTTTGTAATAAATCCTTAGCTGTTTAGATTTTTTCTTCGCTAATGTGCTCACAGTGTTTAGTTTGACCAAGCTATTCGGAGTTCTGGAACAATCGCTGTGCCTTCTTCCTGAAGCCCTAATATGAACCATATGGAAATGGTAAACAGACTGCTCTATTTGAGTTTCCCTTTCATCAAACGAGTCATAAAAAGGCCATTTACCAGTCCTGCTTTCTTTGGGGTTGACTTCGTGTCACTGATCGTATACTTTTTGCAGTTTTGAGAGAAAAAAGTGAAAATATTGTTAATTGAAAATAGTATGCACATGAGTCATAGACATTTATTCATATGACTGATTCTTTTGTTTTTTCTTTCTCAGAGCCTTGAAAACATACTAATTCAGATTGTACTTCTGAATATCAACATGAAGAATATTGACACACTGACATGAAGACTATTGACATACAAGAATATCGAGGACATGATATTAAGGGACAAAATACCAAAAGTCAAGTGCATATAGGAAAATATAGATGTACTATTCCTAACTCCACATCGAATTACCTTGAATATATATTACTGCATATGAACATATATGTGGAGTTAGGAATAGAACATATAGACTTACCCGTCAATATTTGTTTTCATACTTTGTCCATCAATATTGTTCTTTAGATATTTAGCAGGCACACCATTTACCTATATATAACAATACATATACCACATACAAAGGTGATTAAGTTAAAATTCAAGAAAATAACTAAGCAATAAGTGAATGCAAAAAAGTGAAAAAAGCACTTGATCAATAAAGTGACCCATGCTTTTGCCCTGCTGTCATCACCATTTCCCTCAAACAAGGGTCTTCTTTGAGAAAGCAGCAAAAGCACACAATCTTTTCATCTAAAAACCTATTGTAAATTTGTCACTTAAGACCTATCCCACATCATAATTCAGTGATCAATTAAAATTGATTTACTCGCAAATAGGTTTGTGCAGTACAATTTTGTGGCATTTTTAGTGACCTATTTTCTCTTTATTAAGCATCTCTTATACACTGATGATCTCTTTCCATAGAAAGTTCTATTTTTCTAATACTTTCGTTCTAAGAAGTAATAATTCTGAATCACTGGAGAGAAAAGGGAGAAAACCATTTGCCCATGACCTGAAAACCACCAAAATATCTTTGGTAAATAAAAAAACTACAAAAATTAGATAAGTGTAGCAAAAAATGTATATTTAAAGGCATAGTGTCTACATTTGTATAGGAGTTACATAAAATAATATATCAGCTCCAAACGCCAGATGGCGTCTCAAACAATAGTCAATAATTCTGACAAAGTGTGCTCATAACTAGACTGTAAAGATTTTAGTCGAGTGGGAGGTGAGATAGGGTGTATTTTGTAAACGTTGACCTGGTGTCAGAAGGCAGAGCCTATAGTCGATGGTATAAAGGTGAAGAGTTACATTGTCCTCACAAACTGAATCCGAAGATGAAAGAAATGGAAAAAGAAGAATGTAATTCAGAGAGAAAACGCCAGAGATCTGGATTAGGAAAGTTGGAGATTCCTAACATTTTAAGAAGAAAAGCTTAACAGCTTAATGCTAGCTAAAGACTACTTATTTATTACTGAATGACAAAGAGCTAAAGGTAGTGAGTTATAAGCAATTTGAGCAGTGCTTAATTTGAGGCAGTGGTTACCGGTGGGGGACCAACAGCATTCCTTTTTGAGGACCAACACTTAATTTTCCTCATCGTATTTTTCACAAGAGCAAGAGAAGGAAAACGCCCCAAGGGGAAAGAAGGAAAAATAGAAATAAAAGTGTTACGAAGGAAAAAGTAAGAACCTGCAAGAGTTATTTAAAGGGGCAGTGAGAGTCTGGTAGTCAATTAAAGAGATGTGAGATAGATTCCAGACTATGCGCTCTTGATATTCAGCGTGCCCATTCCAACAGTGGGCTTCTTAGCATAGCTTTGGGAAGCATCACCTTTCTTCTGCAAATTAAACACTGACTTTGATTAAGGTGTGTAAAAGTATAATGAACAGAAGGTGATCTCGGAGGAACAAGCCTAGAGGTGGTGTGAAAAACAGATATAATTTTTCGTACAGTGGTTGTATATAGCAGAAATAAGAAGGAGCCAAGGACAGAGGTTCGAAAAAAAGTGTCTGGAATTATTTTGCCTCTAGGCTGCTGATTTCTTAGCAGCCCAAGCTCTAGTGAAAAGCCTAGTATATACTTACTAACCCACATACACATCAGAATTGTTTACTGACATATTTTCTTTGGCAGTGTAAGGAGGCATGGTTTACCCCTTATGTGTATGTAAAGAATGCAATAAGCAACAACTCCTTTCAAATGAACAGTTCCCAGTATTCCCAGAACTCACTGTAGCTGGAGATGAGGTGGCCATCTTGGATACAGCTTTACTCATGTTTCACAACATCCTTGTTAGGGACTCATGAATCAGTGTTGCTGAAGCCAGCACCTTCCTGCTTAAAATCAGGATTTCCTTTTGCAAACAGCACTTGCCTTCTTGGGAGTTTGCTGGATGAGAGTTTGTGAAAATGGAGAAGTATTCTGAGGTATCAAGGGATGCTGAGAAATTAACTTTGAATTACTTTAAACATTTCACTTTGATCTTGCTAAAGACTTTAGGAATTGTTGGATGTTATTGTGTCAAGATAATGATTACACAATGTGCATATGCTTATGCATAAGGTGCTAGGAGTACCTAGCAAGTAGTATATATCCGGCAAATGGTAGTGATCCAGCACCAATACCAATAATTGATCAGGGATCGATACTCAACAGCATCACTACAATGGCCCATACACATTCCCCCAGTATCCCTGATGTGCTGGGGTCAATTTGTTCATTCCATCAAATATTTATTTTATAGATCCCATTGGGACATCCGTCAAATAACTAATCTTGATATCAACTTTCCTTCTACTTGGTCGATGGGCCAATTAGTTGAATAGTTGATGGCAATGATAATTACTTACTTACCAACCATTTAGGCAATTAATTACAGACTCTCAGTAAGGTTAATGATGACATTTTGTCTCAATTTTAAAGGTAAATGCTCAATTGCATTAGGTCACAATTACAAACATCGAATTTCATGAAAGGAGAAATCATACAATTTAAACAGACTCATTATGCAATGACATTATGCAATGAAGGAATGAATAGGTAAGAGACAAACGTATCAGCAAATAATTATGCCAGATAATAATATACCTAACGGAGGGATAGATGAAGAGACAATAGATTCATCTAAAATAATGCATTTCAATATATTGTTGATGGAGTGGATAGGTGGAGAGACAAAAGATTCAGAGACAAATACATTAATACTGAGATTCTGAGAACTATATAGGCTAAATACAAACCTATTGATCTGTAGGAAAAACCACCCCCTGGACCCAGGAGATGATGGAGGTTTCCCAAAAGAAATCAGGGAACACAGGTATAAGGAAAGGAACAGCTAGGTCTCTCTGCAAACCGACGGACAGCGACGCATCTCTCGTGTCAGGCTAAGCTTCGAACCTCACCCCTAAAGGCTCCCTAGTTATAGTCTATAATTGACATATCCATCCCTCAAATGTTGCATTTACCCTCTAACTCACATAGGGATTGGTGGGCTGGGTAGGTGGCGTTGTCAGGCCACCATGACTTCACCTTTATTCAACAACTTTATTGTGGAATACAGTTCCCATAGTCTGAATCTCAGCTTATTCACACATTCCCCACATAGGTTACAAAATGTACATTCTTCTTTTATGAACTAAAGTTATTCGCAGAGAACATCTCCAGTCCCACGCTCTGGTACAGTAGTTGGCAGGCGACTGTCACACTGGCCTTCACTCCTTTCATGTCATCTGTGGTGCCCAGCACATCTCGGTTGGCTCGTGACAAAGCAGAATCACTTTTCAGAGCATCCCCCCTCGGACAACCTATGAAAATGGAGGCTCCAGTACACTAAAGTAGATGAAAAATGAAAAATTATTAGTTATGTGATAATGAAACCTTCACTGTTTACCAACCACCTTTCAATATTGCCCATTAATGTTACCGAGCATAAGCTTAGTGCAAAAGCAGCATTAATTATTATATTAAAGCAGGATGCAACTAGCAAAAATGGCAATACACATGCGGCCTATTCAAGCACTTCTTTGTTTCTTCCAAAGCACAAAAGTTATTACAATACTGTGTGATTAGGTGTTAATTCAGGCATGCACAAAGCAATTCCCTTGTGTTTATGTGTTTATGTGAAATGTTGAAGCAGAACAATGCTGTTTTTTATTTTAGAAGTATAGGGTGGTATTTTCAAACCGTTGTGATAGAACCACTGTGACTTAGGGTCATGATGATGGGCCATTTACGCTAATACCCAAGTGTTTTTAATTTTCAATTTAATGTAGGGCATTGGTATTTTCATGCTGTTAGAATTGTATCAGCGTGTTAATTCATATACAAAAGAGAACTAACTAAGAGTGTACTAGTAAATAGAAAATAGTACCTACCTCCATATAAACAAAAATATATAGTTGCTGAGCCTGAAGGAAATTGATAAGCATAACACACCAGGGACTGGGCCTTAAAAATAAAATTACAATTAGTTTAGAAGACCCAGGAACAATAACATTATTGGTGGCTGGTATTTTTTTTCCTTAGAGTCTCCAACCAGATATCATTTTGGAAGCAGAAGTTTGATGTTTAGGAACAACTGAAATATCTTGGGGGTGCTGTCTTTGCCACCCAGTAAAGGTAACAAACTATACTGGGAGTGACATATGAGGTGGAACGACTGAGCCCACGACTATGAGTTACATATAAATTATCCTTTGATCGCAGAATATAACGTGACCCGGAATCCCTGAATAAATATATATTCCGTGAATAGCAAATAGGTATTTAAAGACAGTATCCCCAGACTATTTGAGGGTCCCATATACATTATAAAAAAGGAGAATCCCAAATTAACTGTGGTATTATAATATGAATTTGGGTGGTATTGGCAGTGAACTTTAAGACAACACTGATATCCTAACTGATGGCCTAAATCCATCTGTTTTAAAAGCTTATTAAACAAATTTAAAATCCCAACCTTTTTTAAAACACCAATATGAGTGAGTATCAATGGGTAGTCATTAACGAGAATGAATGTGTAAATAATAACTGAACTCTTTATATGTAATTGTGATATTTTTAAGTAGTAGTAATTATGTTTTATATTTTTACCAATAGATTACTGTTGTCATATAATTTAAATCCTGTAGAAGGTGGTCTTATCGAGTTTCATTCACCGAAACGCAGAGTCGGCAACGCTGTGGTTTTGGTTATTTTACTTTTACTTGTACATATGGATAACCATATGTTTGATATTTTTGTGTTATTTTAATTGAGAGACGTATGATTTAATGAGTTTTAACTTATGTACATTGATGTATAAATTGTGCCTGCGGATATACTAAGAGATTATTTAGTGATTAAGCACCAGCATTGTTTTTAATATTTTTTTACTACTATAATAATAAAATGTTACATTATTACATATAATTGGGTTCAGTCATCTAGGTGTATGTGGAAGACGTATGAATAAGGGAGTGCTTAATGTGTAAGAAATCATAGTGTTACATGGGGTACACTACTTGATTTTATGCCTCCAGATACTGCCACAGTGTGTTGAAAAGAGCCAGTGGCTACAAACTGAAGTACTGCCATGAATTTCACTGTTGGTGTTATTGCTGTTGTGTTCCTACTGTGAGCATGCGATCAGGTTTCAGCTGCTGACACAAATCCAGTGTAGTTTGCCTATTTAATCAGAATGTTTTGATAATGTTCCTTTCCTCCAGGATTGCAAGGTCTGGAAACAGTCTAAAGACTTGAAGACGTCTTCTTCTACCCATCCCTCGGTTTAAATGTCTGCATGTAAGGAAAACAAACTATCAATACAAATTGTCACATAATCAACACACATCTCACATCTACGTTGGATAAGTGATCCTATTGTGTCATATATTTCACCATATTTTTCAAACATTTTCTCCAATGCAAATCTACATTTTTTTGCATAGCTGTCATATTTGCACAAATAATGTGTGAATAATACATTTTAAATTTGGAATTTGCAAATTTGTACTTTCTAAAGAAATATTTTGGAGGAAAGTTTCCATTAACAGAAGTGTTATATACCCCACAGCTTTATTAATGTCAAATACAGTAAAGGTTAGCTGTTTTATGTGTCATATCTTGCCACAAACAGTGTTTTTCGTATTTAAGATATGTATACAAAGTGGCCACCATTCTGAGTGCTGGTGACGCACAAATATCCATCTTAAAATGGTATGTGCCTGACCTCACCATCAGGACACTGGCTATCCAACAGCCATCACCAGACGTTGACCACATATTAGGTGGAACACTCCACAACTGTCCTTGCCATATGCAAACATGTGTGATGGCTACGCACAAAAGTCAATGGCTGTGTCCATTGCGGATCGCGTACACGGTGTACTTGTATGCAGCTTATTGAAAACTTGCCTCCTAACACTGCAGTCAACAAGACCTTGTCGCAGTTTTTGCTGCTGTTACTGACCTCAAGGACCACGGATGCCGGGCAAAGCAGGATAGAGGGCCCTTGCCTTCTCCCCTGAGGAGTTGGAGGTCCTCACCAGGGACGTCCTGTCCCATTACAGCTTGCAGTATGGGAACCCAGAGGAACAATTAAATGTTTGAATGGGAAATGTTTACCGAACTAACTTGAATGTTCTTTGTCCACAGGTTATTTGCTCCCTTTTGTTCATGAGTGAAGTGTTGTGATTGGAGTGTAGTGAACTGAATGATTTTGCTAGGTACCGTTTTATTTAAGATGTTAGAAATGTCTGTGAAAAGATTCCAGAGGGCATGCTTAGCCAGACAAGGGCTCCACTGGCTCGACCCGAGACCGGAATACACCCCCGCATGGCTGACACTTGAGCGGGGACTACTAAAAGGTATGAACCCCGTCACCCTTCTCACCGCCACCCGACACCCAGCAATCAAGGACAACCCCGTCCTAAAGAACACAAGAACTGCGCTCCTAAGTGTTGACAAACTAATGAAAACGAGCATAAGGAAAAGTCAATTCGAGTCCATTTGGCACAATCCCACAATAAAATACAGGGATAAGACTCTGAACATGCATTCATGGTATAGACACGGCATCTCCACTGCCAACGACCTTCAGAAACAAGGCAAGCACCTAACTTTTGACACCCTTAAGGAAAAGCACAACCTACAGAGCATAGAACTGTACAACTTTCTGAAGATCAAGGTAGCAATAAGAAAGGCAAACCTTAACGGTCTAACACCATCACTCATACAACACGCCGCCAACCTCAACATTCTGGGACACCAAGTGGCACACCTTTACAAAGCCCTATGCCCCAAATCTACCAAACTCAACGACAAAGTCACAAATTTTTGGGGAACAATAGCGGGTAGGGTGCTAAGTGAGGATGAGAGAGCCGAGCTATGGAGATCCACCTCCAGGAAAAAGGTAACGGCAACTCTAAACCAGACCAAATTCTGGCTAGTACATAAGGCATACTGGACACCAGCCCGCCTAGCATCCATGGGAATCCGAGAGAGCGAATCTTGCTGGAACTGTGACAAGGGGAAGGGAGACCTGGAACACCTACTCTTCAGCTGTTCTAAGGTTAGGGAATTCTGGAACAAAATTGGAACACTAATTAACGATATCACAGGGGTAACCATACACATAGACTTCCACAGCCTGGTCCTGGGTTTCACATCCCCATCAATCACAACCATAGAAGACCGCGACCTCATCGACCTACTGCTGACTGCGGCAGTCAAAACAGTCCTAAGCAACTGGAAAGACACAGCGAAAGCCACGCCTAAAGCATGGCTTAACTGGATCACCTTCCTACGAGGGGCTGACAACATTACAGCGATACACTCACCGAAAACACACAGGCAGTCGAATATGTGGGGTTCCCTAGACAACTACCTATCATCGCATAAACCCCCATAGGCGGCGAAGCTAGGCAACCAGCGAAGCGGTACACCTCGCCGGTCTCTGTGCACACAACAGGAATGTAACCTGCAACGCTCCTTTCTGTTTTCTTCTTCGAATTTCTCTATCCTTTCTATCCTCCGGGGCGTGGGACCAAGGATGTCAACCAAGCAAGCAAAGGGGCGGAGGATGACATCGACAAGCAGAACTTGAAAGACTGCCATTCGTACTAACCCCAATAAGACTGGAAGCTGGTAGCGAACTTCAACCCCTTCCCCCCCCCACCGGCGTTTTCTTCTTTTCTCTTCTCACCCCCCTTTTTTCCTTTCTTTTCCTTTTTCCCTCCACCCATGTATATTCTATGCTCCATGTAAATATATATTCTTTATACAATAAAAAATTACAGAAATAAAAAAAAAAGAAATGTCTGTGCATTGAAATGACAATTCACCTTAAAGTATTAGCTGGGTTTTTAGTGCATGTTACTGACAATTCCAGGTTCAATTTGAGAAATTGCAGGCACCTTACTTCCAGTGGCTAGAAGGCATTGTACCACTAGTTTACGTGGAAACATACAGCCTTGGTTGAATTGAGAGAAATGTAATGGTCAAGTAAAATCTCAAAAGTTATGTGGTCTTCTGTTGCTGTCCTGTAAGTGTATGTCCAGCTCATATGTTGGAATACGAGTATATTCATGTGTGAAATATGTCATGGTGCCACATACGGGCAAAGGTATTTCCTGTACTGTCAGTCTAAATGACCCAGCCTCTCAATCAGCCAGACAGGTATGTCCCATTACAACACATACTTGTTCATACATCGCCCAAAACCATACTCTCATAGACACATGCAGCCCTCTATACTGCCCTTAGTCACTGTATGTGATGCACAGTATCTGACTCTAAGAAGGTTAGGCATGAAGAAACTGTAGAAGTGTGTTTGGTTATGTGCAAATATTGTGCAGGTTGTTTAGCCTTTAGTAGATCACAATGAGCTGAACTAATCTGGAGTGGGTCTCACTACATGAAAAGTGTCCTATCCCTTGTTCAGATGATGTTTATGTCTTGAATTGGTAAAATGCGGAGAGCAAAAGTGTTGGGGCTACTGTTAATTAGTGTTTCTTATGAACTTTGAAATGTTTGTAAACAATCTGTACTGACCGTTCTGGGAATGCATGTGAGAGATGGTAAAACACTCTGTCACTGTATTACAGACAAGTAAATTCACTCAAAACATATTTTGTTGTATTTTGTTCTCATCCATGTAGGTCATCGCCCATCTGAAGCAGAATTGGTGGAAGGCCATTGTGAAGAAGGTGCAGACTCTGGGGGTCTTTAAGCAACATAGCCTTCATTGAAGGAAGAGGTGAAAAGACATGTGAGGCTAGAACCAGGAAGTCAGCAGAAGTCCAGCACAGCCAGGCCTCCCAACGAGGGAAGGGCGTGTGCCACGCACTGATCCCACCTAATGACCTGCATCCTTGCAGTGGCCTACCCGGAGCTTGCTGGGCAGTTGAGGGCCAAATAGCAGCATCAAGGGAGTGAGTGATTGTATGTAGTTAATCTTGTTGTTTAACCCTTTTCATTTACAGCAATTTTGTTTGGCATCAACATGATGGTTGTCTCACATCCAATGCAGATGAGGATGTAGGACTTTCAGACGGTGTCTGATGCTGTGCTTGGTATATTGTTTTGTACTAAAGGTTGTCACTAGATTCCTCATCACAAGCCACATACTGTTTTGGGCAGAAACATGGCTGTATGCAAAAAAAAGGAGTACCGGCATTTTCTCCATGTTATGAGGGACAATTGTACCAAATATGCTACACTTAAGGATTGGGTCAGATGTGATGCTCCACCAGAAATGGGAATAGCTAATGTAGATCCTATACCTGCTTACGTGGCATAGTAAGCACTTATAAGACAGTTCATGTTTCAGATTTTACATTGCTAAGTTAGTACAATGAAAATATGATTATGAACATCTGCCCCAAAAGGACTGGAAACATGTGTACAATGGCATCATTTCTTATCTGAAATGTGTTTCACTAGCAAACTTCAATTAATTTCAGTAGCAGATTGTCATGAAGCCTCAGTCCTTCCCTAATGTGCATGTAAGCCAGTCTGTGTCAACCAACAAGAATTTTCATGCCACACTATAATGATCGAAACAGACAGGAATGTGTCCACATTGGTGACAGTGTTACATGTACCTCAAATTACTTTTATGTGTCCTTAGTTATGTCGAGCAATGATGTTGAGAAAAGTGATACTTATAAGGACAATTTCAGATGTAAGGTTCCATCATATAGATGTATCCCATCTTGATAAGACAATATCAGGCCCAGAACATGTCTCTTTTGGATATGTGGAAATGTTTGTGCTCTGTTAAGAAGTGGTTTAGGAGTGTTCAGGCCTATGTATTTACTTGTATGCTCAAAGCCATTTGACATGCAGAGAAATAGAAGTGGATAAGAGACAATAGGCACACAGGATATGGGAGCTAACATGGGGATTTCCTAGACTGTGAGAAAATGGTTTGTGGAATTCTTCCCTACATGCATGAGATACTGATGATTAAGAAGCCAAATGTGAGTGCCTTGAAGCTGATGCACCATGTAGACTTGGCAAATGTTTTGTGAGCAAAGTTCATGATCAAATCTATTTACTCAGATACCCTCACACTTGCCAAGGAAATGGTGACAGCGGCCACGTCGGCGGGGAAGGAGCTGGGCACTGGGCTCCTGGTGCGGACACCACCAACATTGAGAGAGACAGTGCCAGTGGAGGGTGAGGGCAGAGGGGACAGGCTTGGAGGCCACAAGTGACTCAACATCATCTTTGAATGCCTCTACAGACAACCAGTTCCTAGTGGTGGCAGACCCTACTTCTACAGTTCCACAAGCATTGTCAGCCACCTCCCATGTTTCCATCTCCACCCTCCCTCTTCCATCCCAGTTGCCCATAACCACGCCGCTAAAAGGGGTGGCGTCACCTTTGCTGCAATCATCTCCCCAACCCCTGTCTCCCAGGCTTCGCTCAAAGAGAAGGCTATTGATCTATTGCGGAGTATCATTGTAGGCCAGACTGCATTACTGAATGTCATCCAGGGGCTTAGTGGTCAGATGACCCAGATGCTGGCTTAACTGGATGGCATTCACACTGCCATGTCTGGCCTACAGCGCTCATTCCAGGGTCTGGCCTCCTCATTGACCGCAGCCTCCCACCCACCCCAACTTAGTTCTCCAAATTTCACCGCTACCCCATCTCAAATCCTACTTCCCAGCCCTATCCAGAGCACATGCACACCTTCACACACAAGCAGCTCATCCTCACATAAAAACAAACACAACAAGAAACACAGACACACACATGCATACACCACACATCCCACCATCAACACAACCAAAAACTTGCCCACAGACACTACATCCACTGCAACACAAACAGCTACACCCATACCACCAGCACATCCACAGGCACCACAACTAAATACAGCACCTCCACAGCAGACACATCCACACAAACACCCATATTGTACACCCGTGCTCACACTCACCCACGCAACAAATGCCCAGTAAAAAACACAAACCAAACATACACCACATACACCAGACCCTTAGGCACCCACGACACCATCAACAGACAAATGCACAACATACACTGCCACTCCCTCTACCTCCCAAACCCATTTCCCTCCCAAAAACCCACCCATTTTCTGAAGAAAGATATGATGTTTGCCCTGACCCCTTCCTCAACCCGGACCATCCCTCACAAACATAATTCCGCCCCACACAAAGGCCTTGCCACCACTTCCACACCCCAACCCACCCCTCCTAAATCCACACTCACTCCTCCCAAATCCCAAAACACTCCTCCCAAATCCAAACCCACCTCTCCCAAATTCAAACCCACCCCTCACAAATCCAAACACACCTCTTCTAAACCTAAACCCAGTGTAACTAGGAGGTATGTTATGGGCCTGCAAACCAGACTTTGAACTTTCTGGCTTAGTGCCTTTGATGTTATTTATTATTTGGAATGAATCTTACAGAATATGTGACAGAGTCATCATTAACCCTTGGCGGAGTTTGCGTAGCCATGCTACGCAGAACCCCACAAAGTTGAAAAAACTCTGCCCGCTACACGGAGTTATGCAAGCAGGTGGAGTTGCTTGTCCCACCCGTGCGATTGACGTTTCCGCCGCACATCAATGCGGATTGGGTGTTCGGGTGGAAATATCACGCAAACTGCAACAAGTGGTCGTACATGGGTGCGGCCATCTTGTTTCTTGCTCTGTTTATGGTGCTGGGGCCTACTTTTCCAATTGTTTTCAAGCTTTGCAATCCTTAGATTCTTTACTTTTTTTCAATATTATTTATTAATTATCTTACCCTTTGTCTTTTTAAGTGTGTATTTGTTGTTTTTTTTCTACTTTACTCTGTGTTTTTGGTGAGTTTTGTACTTTTTTATTTTTTAGCTTTCCTACTTCCTTATTCCCCAGGCTTCCTTCTTTTTCCCCGTTTCTTTTTTTCTCTCTTTCCCCTCAGCTCCCCCAGCTCCATGGCAGATAAGGGTGCACCAAGGCACAGCGGAGGAGTGCCGCCCCGTGCCCTGTTTTCCCAGGTGGAGGTGGCAGTGCTGTTTTTTTATATCCAGTTCCACCTTCCCTCCACCCTGGCAGCAGGCGGTAGGCCTGGGTCCGGGATGCTGGAGCGCCAGCAGCACTGGGCGAGGGTGCGCCGGGCATTTTACCTCTGTTCTGGGGTCTGGTGCACCCATCAGCAGTTGGCGCACTGCTGGTCCAACATCCTGGACCTGCTGGACCTGCTAGGAGTTGAGGTTGCGGGGCTAGGTGAGTAATTATTCAAATTATTAATTTTTATCATTACGTGTGTGTTCTATGCTATAGCTAATATTTTTTCCCCCAAATAACAGCAAGCATGCTGCTCAATGCAGGGAAGTTACGTTTTCAAATATTATGAAGTAGTCTGTTATTCTAGAAAGGTGCTTAGCTCACTTGACACTACCCACCTAACCTAGTTATCGAATCGTACTTGTTGCAGCTCTCTTGGGCTGATGGGATTAGGGATGATTATTTAAGATTCTGTAATTAGTTACTTGTAATTTCATACCCGAATGGTGCATGCCACACAGACAATGCAAGGATGTTTGTGAACAACAACATCCATTTTTCAATGGAAGCTTGTGCTGCAGGCCTTTTTCGCCTGCCACACAAGTTTCCATTGACAAATGGAGGTTTGGGACTGCCCTACGGCCTATGGGTGATCACATCGATTCGTAATAGACTAGTGTGGTTGACTTGAACGTGGCGCTGACCTAAGGTCCGGCTGTTCCAGAACCACAATGCGCCCACCCAACATCGTTTTAATCATTATAATAAGGCCCTTGGTGATTAGTGCATTGGCCCGTCATAGGGGGTTGACTTGAGACTGAGAGATTGCGAATGAGATTTGAGAAGAAGAAAACATAATTTGTTGCAATTTAGTATAGGTAATTCCAAAATGCAGTTTAATAAATTTGGAATAGGAGTGGACTAGGTAGGTAGGTTTTGGAAATTTTGAATAGGATAGGACGGTCCACATTTTACTACTACTAGTTGATTTGATTTAGAAAAGTTCAATGTTATTACGATTGCTTTTGCCTGTCAAAATATATTTTGGGGAGATATTATTTTATTACCACTAATTTTTTTTGTCTTTATGTTTTACATCGTCATCCAGGGGCAAGAAGAGGGCTGAGGCAGGTGAGGGTCCGGGACCTGGAGCTGGTGGGGCATCTACCCGTTTTATATTATTTTTTCCAAATCCTCTTGGATCTATCCATTTTAAAATTCTTGTTATCCCCGCATTATCCTATTCACTTATTTTCTATATTTAAAGTTTCTCTACTTTACGTCAAACTGTCTCTAGTTACTAATCTGTCTGTAGCTTTCTTTCTTCTGCTTTTTCAGTCAGCTTTCGCTCTTCCCTTTTGTGGATTGCCTAGTAGTGGTACTCAGAGAATCCATTGGTCACATACTACTACTACTACTACTACCATATTACTACTTCTATGCCGTGCAGATTGCATATCTATTGCCCAAGTAAGGTATTCTATGCATGTAAAAGATGAGAAGTTTCAATCACTAAAACAAGTGAGTGGCAATGGCCACATTGGCCACCCCAAAGTTGTGTCTTCATATTAGCTAGGCCTACTATTATTAGCAGCAGTTGGTGAACTGATGACTATGCGCCATAGCATGTTTGGGAGGAAGTACGAGGAGGGCGGCCCCATTGCATTTGCTAACCAAGGCCATATGCTATTTTTTTCTCAAAACATCAGATTCATCAATCAATAGCTCCAGCCACTCCTTAACAGCTTCTCTTTTGTCTTGATTTCAGGGTTTTTATGACATTTCCACCAACAAAATGCCCAACCTGATATTTTTGATAGAAGATACTGTTTGTAATGTATCCAAATTATAATGAATGATGTGCGTGGTGTTTTTGTTTTATTAACTAAGGGCCACTCCTATCTTTAACTCAGCAGAGAACGTTTCATGGACAAGACCTTTAACTATGGGTTGATGGAACAGGGAAGGATGGAAGAGGAAAGGATGGATGAAATATAATAAATATGACTGAAAGAGAAGGATGTGTTGGTGAAAGCACTGGATGCATAAATAGTACTATAGATGGCTGATAGCTAGGATGCATGGGTGGGTGAAGGATGGATGAAAGGTATATGGGTAGGAAGCTTGCCTGGGTGGGTAAAGGTGTATGTGTGAAATGATGCCTGCCTAGGTGGGTGATTGGAATCCTGTGGTGGTTTCTATTGATTGAAATGAACTTAAGGACGCATGGGTGGGTAAATGTCAAATGACAAATGTATGTTGCTGAAAGGTTTGTACTTGAGATCATGAGACTAGAGTGAGACAGAGAGCCATGTTTGGAACTTTGGATGAATGGCTATATGGATGGAGGGTAGTTTCAATGGTGAAGAGTGTATTGAGAAAATGTAAAACTTATATGGTGGTGAGTAGCAAAGCCAAGGTTGGAGAATAAAAAATACTCGAATAACAATGCAATGATGAATGGAAAAATCCTTGGGAAGGAGAATAAGGGACTAGGGTGCTCCTCTGTACTGGTGTTCTTTACACCTTTAATTGCCTGGAATGGTTTTTTGAGAGTTTTCTTTATGCAAAGGGTTGAGGAGGTGGTATTTCAGACTCCTCCCTGGACTCACAGTAGTTTTCAAGCGCAACATTATGTTTCCTTCCTACCCACCCATCATCAATCACCTCCCTCCATCGCCATCACATCATTTTCTATTTGTTTCTCTAAGAGCATTGTTTACAATTTGTCTTTTTTCTTTCTTGATATGTAGCTACTCGTCTGCTCCAAAAAAAACGAGAAGGGAGGAGATTGCAGGCCGGACCCGGCAGTGGAAAATGGAGGCCATCAGGGCTGAGTACCAGCAGCTGCTGTCCTTGGAGGATGAGGCAGAAGCTGAAGTAGATGCCTTGGGCCCCAGTCCGGCCACAACAAACACCCCACCACACCGTTGTCGCAGTCCAATGGGTGCCCGCCTGTTTCACCATCATTCCGCCAGCACTGCTGCTCCCCCTTATATCCGCTGGTTTGAACGCTGGTGGATATGGAACCCAGGCAGGAACGGATGGACAGGCGCCTCAAGAAGCTCCTAACCTGCTGTTAGTGTTTTCTTCAGGCCCTTATTTATTCTGTTTTTGGGTGGGTGGGTGGTAATTGGGGAATTGTGGGGGTTTTCTTCCTTTATGGACATTTCTTGGATACTCTTTGGACATTGGTTGGGGTTAGGTAGAAGGGTAGTCTAGTTGCATGTTTGTTTTAGATCTGTTCAGGGAATAAACTTTTCCTACTTTTACATTTTATCATTTTATGATTATGAATGATTGAAAAAACAATTGGTGGGGTTATTGATTGTTTGTTTTACTTCACACTGCTGCCTTTTCCGCAGCCAGTTTAAAAAATCTGCTGATAGTGTAAACAAAATAGTGATGCTGTACCCTCCCTTGTCCTGCTACTCTCTCCTAGTCTCTGCAGTCTACTCTGCTACTATATATTATTATTAACCCCTAAGGACTTGGAGGGGGTGGGAGTGAATTACCATTGTATAGAATGATTGTCGTTCAACAATGATCAATCAACCACAGTTCACTTCTCTTACCTGATTAGATAAAGTGAGGGCCCTGTTATTTACCAAGGTACCATCATGGTGGTGGTATAGTAGCAGCATGTATTGCTAGCGTTTCTTTTGATATTGAAGGCAAACTCATCAGAACTGAAGCATGGTCCCACTCCCTCCTAGGCAAACTAGAACTGTAAGATAAGGACTCGGAGAGTGGGGACTATTCATCGAAAGGGAAGTTAACAAATTGAAATAAAAAACTAGGTCAATGCCGTTATTGTATGCAAACTTGATGATAGTCACTAGAGACTACTAGAACAGACTCAGTTTCATACACAAGATGAGAGTATTATTAGCAATGAAAAATTGAATTAATCAGAACAATGTTGAGCTACTACGAACTGTACGAAGTGGACAAACTTAACCTTAGACCCAAATGAATACAGTGCCTGAATGATGATGCTGGCAATGAGATGTTGCTCTGGAAAAAAATATCATACAGTGTGCTGGGGTGCATAATATAATATATACAGCCAGTGTGGGCTATACGAGCTTAAGAACACGATACTCCTCACCCTGAACTGAGTTGTGTTGCTTTCTCCATATCCGCCCCACCAAGTATAGTGTAGTTCCTATATTCCCTATAGGCTCTGCGCATTGGAATAATATATCCTAAAGATTTGACGTAGGACTTAGGTTGACTAGGTCTCTATCAAATATATTAGACTTAATTGTGAGTGCCAGCAAGCTCAGAGGTCACTAGAAACTTTCTTGAATAAACAAGACGGGATTAGTTTCTGACAACCGCATAAACATGACAACTTTGTTTCCCCAAGAATAAAACTGATCTTCAGAGTCGTGGAAACAATAGATAGATATTTTACTCAGTCAATCATGCATGCTTCGCTTCATCAGAGGTGCAGAGAAATAGAGAGACAGGCATTTTCAATCAAAGGGTTTATTGAACAGTCTTCTTTCTCATGCAAGTAAAGTGAACTGCTACAATTGTAATACTGGTTGCAAAGTATAATGCATACAGTAAGAAGAGTATATATAAATATACTGTAAAAGCATTGTATGGTTTCTAAACCATAGATAAATACATACATAAATAACAAAGGCTAAAAAGTAATCAACTGATGCTTCTAAAATACGCCTACCCCAATGTACCTAACCTAAGTCTAGTACGAGGGAAGAAGTAAGTGAGGTGTAGCATAGGTTTACTTTTTCCTTGCCAATAATCTAACTAAGATTTCTCTGAGGGTCCAATCAGCTCCGTAACTTGGTTTTAGAATGAAGGAGGTCTGGTATCTATGTCTCGGGACTCGATTTCCCAACACCCAGCGAGGGGAGCTTGGAAACACTGGAGCTGGATTCTCGGCGAGAGAAAGACAGCTTCTCTGTCAGTGCGTCAGCTGGAGGATCGGCTTCCTTCGGCACCTGCTGTAGCGAGCTGCGTCGGGCAAGTAGATAGTTGAGCTGTTCCGAACCACCCTGTGTTTGCTAGGGCAAGTGTAGGCATATTTACACCTGGAAGGTGCCTAGTTTGACGTAAAGTCAGACATACTAACGTCATCAAAGAACCCCGAGGGAATGGTAGTTCTTTGAAAACTCCATGATTTCTGGGACAAATCAATATTTAAGCGAGGGGATGTCCCTGACTGCTGAAGCCGAGTTTGCCTAAATAAGGGCAATGTGATTTATAGCTATATAAGGGCATGAATTGGTAAATTACGCTTGGATTCTAAAATGCTACACAACACCCCCTCCACTTTATTATGTTCGATATTACTAAATTCTAAGCATTTCTAAACATATCTAAAGCATGATGTGTAAAATCCCTCGCAAAATACATAAAATGCATTTGAAATGGCTGTACACGAAAGATGAGCATTTGTGCTGTACCCATTGTAAAAAGCAATATTTTCATTCAAAGCATGTAGTGTGACATTGGAAAATGCTTATCAGAATGAGGCATGAAGTAACATTTATGAAATGGCTCTTAAATACAGAAGAAAGGTCGAGACCATTCCATGACAGAATATATCAACTATTTAGGTTATGGACAAGGTCAAACATTGTCACTTGGAAGTGTTTCAAAGAATTCTTGTTCTCTAAGAATAGTTCTACTCTAAGCAGATTACTTTGTGCCAAACAAAATTCAATTTTGGAAAAAGTCAATTCGCAGAAAAAAGTGAAGGTCGAATACCGAGTTCCATAGAACGCTGTGTGCTAACTTCAAAAGTCATTCTCATTGTTTGGAGAAAACATCAAATCCTCTAAGCTGGCAAAGAAATCGTCTACCACAGTAGGTGAAAGTTGAACCACTTCATTAAGTAAACCGATAGCACAAAAATGTGAAGCATCGCCGTCAGCGTTAGCCGCATTAGCAATGCTCATCGGAGATGGAGATGGTACCTGTGTGCCTGTTGATCCACGTATCTCACCGTCAGCGGATTGCGTCTGTGAGATCTCAATGAATGCCATCATCAGGATGGGTAGCTGCTGGGGACAACACAAAGCATGGGCCATTACTGAACCAAGCAAAGTATCAACATCCGCTGGCAGTGCTGATGGAAGTGTTAGACAGACGTCCAACAGGTATTCTTCTCCACATAGCAGGCACTGTAGAACAGGTAGGATGCAATCTTGCCAGATTGGTCGGAATGATAGAAACCACGTGGTATTCAGGCCTCTTAAACGAGCCAGGCCCAGAATCTGTATCATGAGCTCCGCTCACAGCACTTCATTGCCAAGAGAGTGTTCTCTATAGTAATCTGGGTGTCGCTGCTGACCGGACTTGCCATATCGGAGCAGAGAGAACAAGAATAGTATTCCTGCTACGAGCCCCAAAATGAGAGGCAGGCCGCCGAACACAGAGAGCACGAAGTTTGGAAAAATGCCGAGGACTGCTTCAAATGGTGCTAACAGTCCCAAAAAAACTGTCTTAAATACATGTACAATACCACTGGTATCAGACATGTTTAAGATACGACCTAAAATTTCTACGAAATATATGGGGCAGTTTGTGGATAAAAGGGCATGTATCTCTGCAGAGGACCCTGCAAATTATAGTTCATATGTCTCTTTGGACGAGGTCAGTGGCACAGTTTTTTGTAAAAGAATGGCTTTCATTCTGCTTAAAGTATCAATTCGAAGTTAAGTGAAGGCCATAACGGCGACTCCCCATCTGTCTTAGCTTTAGGAAACAATACTTGCATACAACATATGACCCTGGCTGACACAGTTACGAGATAGGTTGTTCCTGGCAACATGCCACAACAGCTGTGATCATTCAGCATTATATAGCACCCATTAGAAAGCTGCCTAAAAATTGGGTCTATCACTGCTGCTGGAGAACCTTGCAGGTGGCAGGATAAATTGGTTGAAGAACGGAAGCGGACGCGCTTCTCTGGTGAGGCGCTAGTTGCTCGATCACAGAGCGCCCTGCTCGTTATTTTGCACAGCCTGCTAATATAATTTCCTCGATCTGATCAGAGCTGCACTTTATTTGCTACTTTGCACAGTCACTGATACTATTTTAAAATTGACGAGAGTTTTACTCCTTTTAAAATTGTTTGTCTAAGTGTATTGTGTGTGTGCCTTTTTACTCACTCTGCACCTTTGCTTGTTAAACTGCAGTCATCAGCCCCGTTCCACCACGGCCGGTGCCGCTTGAGTGGAGGGCTCCCTGACCTATAGCCGGGCTCCCCTCAGAGTGACATACTTCCGGGGACGGAGCAGGCGGGCCTTCCCGTGTGATTACTACATTAGGGAATGGCAGCGCCGTCGCGCCACGGACACGCGCAGCGGGCGCGCCAAAGGCGAGCCCGTCTGTGCCCGTCCGCGCCACGCCGGGCCCAGGGGCCAGGACCCCTGGTCCCCTCTTGGTATACTCTAGGCAGACTTTGTTGTGCTGTAAATCTGCGGCCCTTCCGCTACCCGATAAAGTGATATCTAAACTTGAGCGGGAGGGGCTACTGAGACCTCATGTAAGTCCTAAGATTGTAATCAGGGCCCCTTCCCCAGTTACTTCGCCAAAGCAGGTGAGCGGGAAAGGGTGTAGGTTCTCATTACTTAATACCCGCTCTCTACAGAGGCACAGCCTCGAGGTATTCTCCCTCCTGCATGAGGATAATGTGGACCTTTTCTGTGTCACTGAATCCTGGCTTAATGAATCATCTATGCCGGATCTGGTGGCAGCCCTGCCCCCCCAATTTTACTACTATTTATGCCAACCGTTCAGATAACATTAGGGTGGGTGGCGTCGCTTTCCTTCTTAAGGACTCTCTGAAAAGGGAAACACTCTGCTCAGAGTGCATTGAAGGCGCGGATGTACTGGGTGTGAAGTTCTGTTCTCCTACAGACTGCGTGGTATTCCTTTTAGTATACCGCCCACCCAGTACAACGGTTAGGTTCATTTAACCTTTTCAGCAATTAGTTCATGATCTTCGTACCCGCTATGAAGGATTGGTGGTGCTCGGGGATTTTAATTTTCATTGGGGAATTACCCCGAAGGACGGCCAGACTAAACAATGTGAAGAGGTTCTAGCTTCTCTGGGACTTACTCAGATGGTGGGGGAGCCTACACATGAGAGGGGCCACACTTTGGAACTGATCTGGTCATCTTGCCTACTTTTAGCCCCGCAGTCTGATTACCCCCCGTCTATGGCGGTCTATCTGGAAACTGAAAGTGTTGCTCTGTTGTCTGTACTTAAGGAGGCTATAGAGGTAGTAGCTCCGGCCCATAAAATCAGACTGATAGACAAGGGCAAAGGAGCATTATGGTTTAATAATGCTCTCAGGGAACAAAAACAAGTTCTCCGCCAATGCGAGAGAGCTTGGCGTAAGTCTCACATGCCCAGTGCACGGGCTGCTTATACTCTGCAGTTCGCAGCTTATAAAAAAGCCATCCGCCTGAGGAAGGCCGAATTTTATTTAGCAGCGGTTTCGGAGGCCGCTAACCCGCAGAAAGTAGTGTTTAAAGTTTTAAATGATCTACGGACAGTTAGGGGCCAAATCCGACTATTAATCTAAAGGATTGTCAAGATTTTCAAATCTTTTGTATGGATAAGATAAATGATCTGATGTTGGAAATCAGTCATACCCCTAATCTCCCTTGTTCTATCGAGCCACCCACTATCCACCCCAGGCCGACAACAAACCACTTGACGGGGCTGCCCGTCCTCACCAAGGAATCTTTATCTATTATAATGAGCCGGGTGGAATCAGGTTCTCCAGCAGACCCCTGCCCTCTTACGATTTTTAAGCTGGGATGGTCGGGGTTGGAGGATAAAGTTCTCGCCCTTTTGAACCACTCCTTGGAGACGGGACTTGTCCCCTCCAATTTCAAGGAAGCACGGGTGGTCCCTCTTTTAAAGAAACCAGGTGCTGATCCAAACCTAAAGAACTTTAGGCCTATCTCTCAGCTGCCTTTTTTAGCTTAAATCCAAGAGCAACATGTTCTGCATTCCCTCACCCACTTGCTAGAAGGCAATCGGTTACTCGAGCCCAATCAGGCGGGTTTCAGAGCTCATCACAGCACGGAATTAGTGACGCTCTCCGTGCTGGATGACCTGAGACTTAAAGCTGACAAAAAAGGCCCATGTTCCCCGGTCCTCTTGGACTTATCCGCGGAGTTTGACACCGTTAATCATAGCCGATTACTATCGCGGATTAAGGATCAAGGGATTCAGGGCATGATCCTGGCCTGGCTGACTTCCTTTCTCAAAGACCGCTCACAGCGAGTTCAACTTGTGGATTTAGTGTCTAAACCAGCCAAGCTAACTTGTGGTGTACCCCAGGGCTCAGCTTTTTCACCCTTGCTTTTTAACGTATATCTGCAGCCTCTGATAGCAGCACTGAACCGGATGGACTGTAGGGTCTATAACTATGCCGACGATACGCAAATTTTGATCCAGATTGAACACTCATCTATGGCTCACCTGAGAATGCAAGACATTCTCGGGTTTACTATCAATTGGATGTCGGACAATTCTTTAAAAAGAAATCCGGATAAAACTGAAGTCCTGGCAGTTACTACAGCTGCCAATCCGTGGAGTGATCTGTTCTGGCCGGCCAAATTGGGGCCTCTGCCAGAACCGGCAATAGTAGTAAAAAGTCTGGGCATCAGAATCGATGCCCTGATATCCATGACACAGCAGGTGTCGGCGGTGGTGGGCATATGTGTTAGTCTACTGAGCCAACTCCTGAAATTATCTTCACTGTTGTCCTTTTCCACTCTCAGGCTGGCGGTATCTGCCATGATTCTGGCACGACTGGACTACGGTAATTCCTTATATTTTGGCCTACCAAAAAACCTCCTGGCTAGGCTCCAGGTTGTGATGAATGATGCTGCCAGACTTATTTTCAACAAACCTAGGCGAACCCAGGCTACGCCCCTACTACAGGACTTACATTGGCTGCCAATCGCCAAGATAGCGAAATTTAAGAGCCTCTTTATTGTACACAAGGCCATCTATGGCTCAGCCCCCACTTACATCAAGGACCGACTTACTAACTACAGGCCAAGTAGGACCCTTCGGTCTACTGAGGCATGTAACCTGATATGTCCTTGGTTCAACCTTGTTTCTAAGGGTGGCAGAGCCTTTTCCAGCACTGTCCCTCTGGCGTGGAACCACCTGCCAGCTAAACTTAAGAAAGAAACCAATCTCCTCCTCTTTAGGAAGAATCTGAAGACTGTGCTGTTCATAGAGGCATGGGGGCCCCTCTGATCGGGTGGTTCTGTGTCCTTACTGGTGTTGTGTGTCCGCTGATAGCGCTTAGATACCCCTGGGTGATAACGCGCTCTACAAGCTCATAATAACATAACATAACATAACATAACCATGTAAATTAATACCCTGACATAGAAGTGGACTGCTTAGTGCCCTTTTACATTGTGTACCACTAAGAAATACTTCTTTTCCCCCACTCCCACATCTGTGTGTGTATGGTAATTCCCAGGTTGACTTTATGTATTCCTTACGCAACTTTTCATACACAGCGACTGGTATATGTTTCAAACAGTATTGAAAATTGTGACAGGCAGAGTGATTATCCCGTGTAATAGCCATTGTGTTGCAGGTTTCTATGAAACAGTTAATGGTAATCTTTCCAATTTTTCAATGCTCAGCATCGTATAGTCTGCTCCTCTCTGTGCCAAAGCGATTTGTTTATCTGTAAGGTTAAATACAGAAAACAATGATGTGGTGTTGATTAGACGCCATGGTACATACCCAGAACAAAGATTTTGTAACGTCCAGCCTAGATGCATTATAGAACATAATTGCGACTTTCCATGCTGTAGCATGAGCAAGTCCTGTTCCATTATGTCTATGGCAGAGGATACTATGCTGTCCAAAGAATAAATTCTGGATGACAGAGTCATTAACCGATTGTCAACTACAGAGAGTGCTTTCTCTAAATTAATATGATCGATTTTGCGTATTCTTTCAGCAGTCTCTGCCTGTGTCGCTTTCCAAGCTTCATTATAAATTGCGTGTATACCTGCGTATATGAAACGTTTATTACGTCGTTTCGCAGGACCTTGTAAGAAGTCCCTCAAATCAACGCCATCTTTAAGTAAAGATAAGTGTTGTTTAACCTCTGTAAGTGTAGTTTTTTGTAGCCTCTCAAGGCACAGTTTTCCTATACTGTACGTTGTTACTATCTCTGGATGTTGTCTCTCGACATATCTTGGATCTGGCCTAGTTACTGTAAACCCTGTGTCTTGTTCAGGAATCTATCTTGACAGTTATTCATGTCTGTGGGCCAGATTAACCTTTTTTTTCAATCAGGATCAGTTCTGTTTTTAAGTAAAATTGTTTTTACGTCGACCCCTCCCTCTGAAGTGATTTTACTATCAGGTGTAGGTGTAGGTATGTTTGCTAGGCCAAGATAGGATGTCTGTTGAACAGTGTCGTTCAAAAACATTATTTGTTCAGGGATAATGCAGGCTCAAAATAAAGCTTCTATCTCCTGCACCTGCCAGTCCTTTGAACCCCAGACAGTGTTCGTTTCTATGTTGTCACACCAAAAGTCGAAACCTAATGAGGTCAGCTGGACATAAAAGACTGCTGAATAAATCTGTTTTGTATTCATTAACATACTTTTCATTCCTGTCTTATTAAAATGTTTTAAGTAAAACGTTTCCGGATTTGTGGTATTGAATCCTGAGAAGTATGGAAATGTATCATAGAATGTTTTTGAGCTACTCTTTTGTGGCGTTGGACAATGTTCCCATTGATTAAAAGTATAAATATTCCTAGGGTTTGCAGATTTGTGCAAGTAATGATGACCATAGTGATTATAACAATACATTTGTGCATAATCTACGGAACCTTCTAAGTATTCGTGTTTTGTAAATTCTGCAGACATCTCTAAGTCTGACATCATATTATTAACAGTCTCAAAGTCCCAATCATCAGAAAATATGCTGGGTGAAACAAAGTCACTCAAGGAAACCTTGAATTGATGTGGAATCTTCAACAGCTCTGCAGGGCCAAAAATATCATAATCAGTTCTGTCCCATGCTATACCACCAGGTATAGGAACGGCTGTGATGTTCACTGATGTCAAGTCTCTTTGTTCACGATGAGATGATTTGTGTGGCTTCAGGAGCAAGTTGATGTTCTTACTTTCTGTGTCCATTTTACTATATTTCCCATTTATCAGCATTCCCAAACTTAATACAAGAATTAGCCAAAGTAGGAGAAAGAGTATGCCTAGCACAATCCAAAATGCAACCCATGGTGAAACCAGATACGTGTTTTCAAGTTGCTGAAAAAGTTCTGGTACTTGTTCTTTAAAGGTTCTATTTGCTGGCTTCATTTCAGGCTCACTGGGATCCTCGGAAAATGTATCAAAGTTAATGAAATAGCCAGAGGCAGTTCTGTCAATTGTAGGTATAAAATCAGGATTACTTGAAATCACTGGGGCTACCGGATCCTTTGTCATATTAGTATAGTCAGATGCTACATCATTGTAGACAGGAGTGTCTTGACAAACTGTTATTTGGGTCTCAAGAGGCACAAGTTCCATTGCTTTATTGCTTAGTCCTTTTTACTGCAGATTCTTCAAAGGTGATGAGTCTTTCAGTTTGAACCTTTTGGATAGTAACAAGATTTGGTCTTTTGCTACATCTTTGAAGTCCACTGGGCCTACTACTTATTATTGGCCACATGATGTGGTTTTACCAGGTCAATGGATACGAACCTGTTCTCCTTTCTTCCAGCAAGGGGCGGCAGTAACATTGTTCTTGATCCGTGGATTGCTAGCACAGGATCCTGGTTTTCTATAAAAAGGCCCAAATTCCTTCTTATCCGCGATCTTTTCTCAGACTAGATCCCCAATCTTTGGAATCCAGACAGGCCTTGCTGGGACAGGTGGTTCTCCTTTAGTGGTCGTTAGCTTCTGTAGTGTGTTGCTTTGACTTCTCCTTTTCTCATTTAAGTCCTGCAAAACAGCCAAACGGTCTTTGATATCAAAGGGTTTTTGTTCCACCACTGAAGTGTCACGATCAAGATCCTGGACAAGCATTCTAGTACCGAAAAGGATTCCACCCAGAGAATTTCTTGGCAAACTATTTAGACTACGTTGGACACTTATTAGATGTTTGACCCACCCGTCACCCGAGCCTAATACCCTAGCTGTTATCGATTGCTTTATGTCCCAGTTTTTTCTCTTAACTACAGAATTTCCCTCAGGATGGAATGGACTCAAATACCACAATGCAACACCCAGATTGGCCATGGCCTCTTTGTAAGCTTTGGAGCTAAACGCCGGACCCTGGTCAGAATGTAGCGTGCCGACCGCGTATGTGTGAATAAAGGCTGGCAAATCTTTTATAACAGTTCGGGCATCAGCCGAGCGCTGAGGCCATATCCAAATGAATCTTGAGCATGAATCCACTGTGACCATGATATGTTTGTAGTTACCATCCCTCTGTAAGGGACCACAGTCGTCCAGGTAAACGCATGCTAATGGTTTATCTGAAATAAAAAGGGGCGTCTGCGCCGGGCGTTTCACTGTTAAAACATTCATTTTCTGGCAGATTTCACATTCCAAAACATAGTTTCTGGTCTGTTTCCTCATGTGCGGCCACCAGTATCTTTGTTTTAATAATGACACTGTGGTGGAAACACTTGAGTGTGCAGAGGCAAGCCCTTCATGTGCTGCTAAAATTAGTCCTAATCTATGTTCCATGTCTGGAATTACTCTATCCCCTACTCCAGGGATTTGAGCAAAAGGACCATTATTTACATCAGTTATATGTGAGTACTTGAGTGGAAAGCCTTTTGGTAACATTTTACCGCTGTCTTTTATGAAAGCGGCAACAGCCTGCATTATTTCACGGTCTATTTTTGTTTTTGAACGAGTGATTGCAGCTATGGAAGCCATTTGCAGAGCTGCCTTCGCGGCTTCATCAGCCAACGAATTCCCTGCAACGTGAACGCCATCACGCTGATGACTCAGTGTATGGATCACATGCGTCTTTTGTAGTTCTTTCTGTAATTGAACTACTTGTTCCCAAAGCAACTTATGCTTGATTGTACCACCTTTTGCATCTTTGAAACCGTTTTGAACCCAGTTGTGCAAGTATTCATTGTAAGATTGAATGCAGTGATATGAATGGCATACTATGAGTGTGGGGAATTCGCAATCAGTATTTCAAGCGCCATCTTGAAAGCCTGTAGTTCAGCTCGCTGAGCTGTACAGCCTCCGAGAGATTGTGTTTTTGTGACCATAGGTTGAAATTTACCATTGCGCCAGCGACCTTTAACAATCGTGCACGCAGCACTATAAGCTTGTTTACCCCCAATTGCGGGCTGTGCTGATCCGTCTGTATAAATTATACATTCGCACTGTTCCAGAGGCAGAATCTTAGTGGGCAGAGGACATTCTTGTTCGTATTGTAGAAATTCTTGAGTTTTCAAGTAGGGGTCAAAAACGTATTCAACGTCTGTTGCAGAAAGAGAGTTAACCCATTGTATCCATCACTTTTGCATTCGGAATGCTTGCTTTTGTCACTGCTTCTAAGGCAGGTACCGGATTAAAAACCATTATGCATTTTCCCTGTGCAAGAGTTCTCTCTTTTGCTACTGCAGTTTGAACCACTGTCAGAATTTTTTCTGTTGAAGTGAATTTCATTTCAGCTTGTGCGTACAAGTGTGATTTGTAAGCTATTGGTACTTTTTCACCTTCATTAAAGGTTAAGTACGTAAATCCGCATCTTCCTGGGATTATTCTGATTACAAGATTTCGTATGTTTACGCATGTCTGTAAATGTGATGCTGCTAACATGTCTGTTTGCACTGAACGCAATATTTCTGTGTGTTTTTGATTTGATTTGATTACCTGTCCTACATGATTTGATTACCTGTCCTACATTGATTGCCTGTCCTACATTGATTGCTCTCTGTTTCTCATTCGGCAGCTGCGCACACCCTGCAACTCCAGCCACAGCGTACCGTGCCGTGCAGACATCAAACGTATGGACCTTCTGCGCAGGCGCGATTTGGAGCTTGCGGCGGATTCTCGGAGGTGGCAGCTGGGGAAATGCTGTCCAAAACCCCGAGGCGGGCGGAGGACCCACGGAGGACCCGCGGTTCGGAAAGAGAGGGCCCATGAAACCCGGTGGAAGGCGAACCTTGGGAAGTGCACCTTTGAAGACTCTGTGCCGGGCAGAGGACCCGTAGCGCGGAGCTTAGAGCCCCCGAGCCGGCGGAAGCAGCATGGTTGAAGGAGGGCTTGGAGTGTCTGCGGCTCTAGGCTTGCCGGGGTTGCGTGGCAAAGGTTGAGTGGAGGCACCTGGCATTAGCCCTTTTCCATGCTGCCCTCTAAAAATGCTGGGAGAATTCAAGTCAGCACTTGAACTATTAATTTGTCGATGGTGGCAGGAGGCTGATTGTGTGCAAAGGCTGACCGAGGAACAGAGGTAAGTGGGGAACTCAAAGGTGGAAAAGGTGTAGTTGTTTCACCAACTGAGACTATGTTTGTTTATTTTTAAACCTCAGCTGCAAATTTAGTTATCATAATTTAAAGTCAAGAGTGGTAAAAGGAGCTGTCCTCCCCAGTAATTACGGGAGCCGGGGAAGTACCACCCTACCAGGCCTTACCCTTGTTGCTCTGTGCACCGAGAGGGTCCAAAGAAAAAGAGAAGCTAATAAAAATGGCACCGGCCAAAGTAAGAGCCCGCAAAAACTTAAAAACTGGGAAAAAGTTAGAGAAGAACCTATCAGATACCGGAGAAGGCAGTGGAACAGGCAACCCAAAATCTGCATTAAGTGAGCCAGCTAGAAGGAAGAAACAAACTACAAGAAATGTCCAATCCTTGTTACTAACACCCAAATCTGCGAAGCCAAAAGTAACAAGGGGTGGCTCATCAGTATCGAATTCGATCAAAGACTTTTTGGGAAGACACTTTAAGGGGAAGGATGTAACTAGTAAGGAGGCAAGTGTCGCGGCAGATACAAACTCTGAGACTAGGAGTGATGAGATCTTAACCTCCTTGAATCAGTCTTTACTTAATTTATCTGGGGTCCCGCTAAATCCACGATTGTCTTCTTCACCAAGAATGTTCCAGCGGTCACTTGATTGTGAAATCG
Source organism: Lissotriton helveticus (assembly GCF_964261635.1). NCBI lineage: Eukaryota > Metazoa > Chordata > Amphibia > Caudata > Salamandridae > Lissotriton > Lissotriton helveticus. The sequence goes on from NC_136072.1 coordinate 635,503,725, forward strand.
AGGACGAAGGTGAAGATATACCCACAAGTAGTAAAGAAATAAGCTAAAAAAAACTAAATGGAACTATGTCACAATCTAAGGAGAATGTGGATGTGGACTGCTCTTTTGGTTTAGGGAATGACCAATTGCACTCACCACTGCATGGGCTTGAGGTTACAGGAACCTCAAGTACTTCCATGCTTGAGGTTATGTGGATCCTTCAAAAAACCCTGCAGGGTCTGCTAGAGGTTTCTGTACTAAACAACGATCGTTTAAAAACCCAAGGGGAGCAGTCCAAAGCAATTTTGGGTGAGTTGTCCCAAATTAGAGGCTTAATGCCGGCTCTAGTTAGACCGATTGGTGGAGATCAGGAGGTGGTAGGTAGTAATGAGGAAGAGGAAGATGCGGTAAGGGTCCCAATGTCAAAGAAAGAGGAACCATCAGTATATATGTCCAGGCAACCAATGATTGTGAAAAAATGGGGTGAAATGAGATATTATACGAGTAGATTCCAGAGAAGGGAGGTTGCTTGCACAAAAAGATGTCTATCAAAATATCCTGTCAGGAAGTTGAGAAGAGGGGAAGGAGAAAAGATGGAATTAGTGGTAAAGAGAGGGAAAAAATACAAAGACTAAAGGAGAACAAGGTAAAGTCCACGAGGGTACAGGAAGAACATTGGAAAAGTTTAGAAAGATTAAAGATCAATAAAAATGTACTGGTACCTACAATAAGGGAGATGGAGGACAAAGAGTGGAAAAGTTCAAAAAGGGGAATAACGAGACAAGTAAGCTCAGGAGACTTAGGAATGCCTAGGTGCAGCAAGGCCCCGTTTGAAAATGAGAAGGGAGATCATTTGTTAATGAGACAGGAAGCCAACTTAAAGGGGGATACCTATGGTTCTAGGCAAGCAGGTACTCAAGATCTATGGGTTTTCCTAAAACATGATAATTATGGTAAAGGTGGAAAAAAAGTTAGAAAACTAAACCCATTAAATCGATCTCAACTCGTATTCACTATGGCAAAATGTGCAAGTTTAAGGAGCATTGGCACAAAGGACCTTAAAGAAGTAGGGTTTGTTACCAGCAGTACAGGGGTTGAAGTGACTAAGGTACTCTTTTATTCTGCCTGGGTGAAAGATGCGGTGGAAAAAGCTAAAAATGAGCTACAAAAGGAGGGGATTAGATTGGTAAGAAAGGAGGAAATGCAGGGACAGTACTTCCTGACGAACCATGCTGGTCTAGGGTTACGACAGATAAGGCTAATCAACTCGAATTTGAATAACAGAAGGATATTGCAATTACTGTAACTGACTGTGAATTTGCAGGGTATGAAGAAGATATATTTGCCGGAAATAGGAATAAAGCCCTAGCATCCCCAGAATTTAGGGAGTATGATGAAAAGGGATTTCTTAGTGAAATCGACTAGGAGCGTGGGTCGTCACACAGTCTATCAATCCTATCATGGAATATAAATGGTTACAAGAAAATATCAGCACATATCGAGTTCGATAAAGTTATAAAGAGTAACGATATCTTGTGCCTACAGGAGACATGGCTGTGTGACGATACCCTAGGAATCTTAGTTACAGAAGGATTCACCCAACACTCCAAAGCAGCAAAGAAAAATGATCTGGGGAGGCCATCAGGGGGTTAACTTACGCTGGTCTCCTCACAGATAGTTAGGAAAATTGAAAGGTTAAATGTACTTTGTGAGTGGGTGTTGGGCTGCAGAATCCTACCGCAGAAGGTAAACCCCCTCTATGAGGGAATATGCATCATAAATGTGTATATACAGAAGGGAAAGGATCATGAATATAAGGGGAACTTGGGAAAATTAAAAGAAGATTTAGAGTCCATTAGCGTTAAGCATGAGAAGGACATAGTATTGGTGGTAGGTGATTTTAACCATAGACTAGATCCCCAAAGGGTGGATAGTTGGTATAAAGAATTCTAGAATCTCACAATATTGAAGTAGCAATCTTTCCATGGGGGAAGATCTCACAGCAGGACGAGACGTTCACTCAGTTAATGGCGTCTCTGGGCATGGTATGTGCAAATGGGAGATTTCAGCCAGATGGACGGACCTTTGTGAGAGGCCAGCAACTTTGTCCAATTGACTACGTGTTTTGCCAGGCTTGGTGTTTTGATTTAAATACAAATGTTGAGGTGATGAAAATGACAGGCAGTGACCACTTCCCCTTGAGGGTAGAATTCCATATACTGAAAAGTGAAAATAGAGAGAGGGCTCTACAGGTCCACGTGGACTATCCAAAACGGCTAACAACCTGTATATCGGTTGAACATATAGAAAAGTTAAAGTTAATCCAGCAGTCGATCCCAACTGAAGAAATTCAACTTAAAGTAGGAATTCCTTGGCTCGAACTAACCATAGGTAAGCTGGCGGAATCCCTAAAGAAGGTATTCAAAAAAAGACAGGATTGGGTAGCCATGCTGTTAATAAACATCTATACAGAGGGGGGTTTACCCAGATAAGTCACAGGGACCTGGGTGATCATAGGTACATAGAGAAGGGGTCCCTGTACGTGATGAACAATATTACAAAGATAAAAATACGTATATACAACTGAGTTGTCACACTTATTTAATCACAATGTGCTTTCAATGCAGTAAATTCATCACAGTCAAATAATTGCGATAGTGCCCCAGGGTTGGGAAGGGTGGGTGAGGGGAACGTGAATATAAGGGAGGGATGTGCAAAGTAGATCGTTAATACAACAAATAAGCAATTAATGCATCATAAAATATATACAACAGGTCGATCAGGCTTAAAGGATTAGCCAGTAGTACAGTCAAAAGCACTCAATGTTCAATGAAATGTCCTAAACGCCATGCCAGCGACATAGGTATTACTCAATTTGTTGATGGGAGCGTGTTACATTTCTCTTTTTGTGTTTTCACACTGTACCTTTAAGACTTTGTTGTTTTTCCTTAAGTGTTCTTTAGAACACTACTGGCTTCTCACATCAGGTCAGTTGCACTGTTCCTGTTGGCCAAGAAGCTGCATTCCCTGTTGCTGTGCTGCTCATTAAACCTACTTGAAACCTCAAGCTGTTCCTGTGAAATCTGTAACAAAATTTGGCGACGAGGATGGGATTTATGTGCAACATCCAAAATCAAGTTTTGTATGGTAAAGGGTGGTACACACTTACCAGACTTGAAAACTAAATTGTTCTCAAATTCCAATTCACTGGAAACATTGAAGAATGGCATAAAATCCTCTTTCAAAAGTTTTTTATCAGGCCATCCTTCTACAATGTACTTCTTGATAGACTGTAAAGTAAGATCTTGGTTATCAGAGGTTTCCCACATTTCCTCAGAGATTTCACCAAAAGAAGTGGACAAAACATCCTGTAAACAAGTAACAACTTCAGTGTCGCCCAAATTATTGTCATCTGAAATTACACATGGGTGACGAGACATAAAATCTGCAACAACATTTTTTTTTCCTGGAACATACTCTGGAGTGAAAGAATATTCCTGAAGTCTAGAAATTAACCTGGAAATGCGTGCCGTGGCATTCCACCCACCACCAGGCGAAAGAATATTAACTAACGGCTTATGATCCGTTCTCAACACAAACTTACTTCCCCAAATGAAATTCCTGAAGTGCTCAATCGCCCACACACAAGCCAAAAGCTTCTTCTCTATGACAGCATATCTGCGCTCAGTTTCATTGAGTGTGCGAGATACAAAACATACATTCCACTCTTCTTTGCCTGACTTTTGGGACAACACTGAACCAACACCATACATACTGGCATCAACCGTGATGATACACATTTTATTCAAACAGAATGGTCTAAGGGTGGGGGCATGCAAAATCTCTGATTTGATGAAATCAAATGCTACCTGTTGCTCTTTATCCCACACAAAAGCATTTCCATGTCTCAAAAGCTTCCTAAGGGGCTCCATCTTAGTAGCAAAATTGTTGACAAACTTGCTATAATATTCGCACATACCTGCAAAGGACAGTAATTGGTCTCTATTAACAGGAGGGGGAGCTTTACTAATGCCATCCACATTAGATTTTTTAGGTACCACACCATCCCCTGATAATGTGTGACCCAGATATTCAACTGAAGATTGAAACAATTTGCACTTAGTAGCCTTCAAAGTCAAACCACTCTCTCTCAACTTTTCACAAGCACAACGTAAATGTACAAGATGTTATTCATTATTTCTAGAAAAAATAAAAAATATCGTCCTGAAAACACTTCACAAAGTGATCTACATCTCTAAAAATATTATACATGACTCTTTGAAATACTGAAGCAGCCGAAGCCAAACAAAATGCCATTTCCTGTGTACTGAAAAAGACCTTGAGGGGTAATAAAGGCTGTGAGGCATTTCGAATCATCGGTGAGGGTAATTTGGTGATAAGCCGATCTTAAATCTAAAGTGGAAAACACTTTGGCACCTTCTAGCATCGAAACAACCTCATTAATATTGGGCAGGGGATGACAATCCACAATTATAGCTAAATTTAGAGCCCTGAGGTCCACACACATCCTCAACGATTTATCAGGTTTCCTAACCAAAACAATCAGAGAAACCCATTCCGCAGAGTCAATGTTTTCAATGATTTGTTCCAAAACCAGATCATCTAAAGTTTTTTTAAGATCCGCCCTAACATTGATGGGTACCCCTCTCAACTTTTGCTTAACAGGAACTACTCAGATTTGAGCTTAATTTTATGGGAAAAATTCCAAAGCATACCTAACTTGTCATTAAAAACATCCTTAAATTCTGATTTAATTAGCTCAGTTTCTCTTCCATATGCCATAGAAGAAATATTCTTACTTTCAAAAATCTCACCAAGCATAACAGGATCCTTGGCACGGGGATTAAGTATTATGCCAAATCTCCATTGATCCTTCCAACCAATAACATTCACACCTTTAACTGCAACATACAGTTTAACCTCTACACATCTGGATTTGAAAGTAATTTTAACAACAAAATAACCTAACATCTCTACCCTTGAACCATTGAAACTAACTGCACAAATTTCAGATGGAAGAATGTCTCTAAAATGTAACACTTGTCCTAAACGCTCATCAAAATACTCCTTAGTAATTATAGTCCAAGGTGAGCCTGAGTCAGCCATTAGGTTAAGACTTACACCCAACACAAACATTTCACAAATAGGTTTCTTAATAACTTGACAATCAGCATCAACCATAGAAATCTCTTCAGCCAGATAAACTACAAAACCTTTATTTTGTGTGACACAATTCTCTGCACTCTCACAAACACAACTGCAAGTTTTTGGTAGTTCCTCAGTAACAACAGCCACTTTACCTTTAGGAATTTGAACAAATTTCCTAACATCTCCACACACAGTAGAAAAATGTCCTAATCTTACACACTTCCTGCATTCTTTATTTATTTGTGTTACATTTCTCTTTTTGTGTTTTCACACTGTACCTTTAAGACTTTGTTGTTTTTCCTTAAGTGTTCTTTAGAACACTACTGGCTTCTCACATCAGGTCAGTTGCACTGTTCCTGTTGGCCAAGAAGCTGCATTCCCTGTTGCTGTGCTGCTCATTAAACCTACTTGAAACCTCAAGCTGTTCCTGTGAAATCTGTAACAAAATTTGGCGACGAGGGTGACCATCTTCACATTGAAGCAGCACAGGTGTGGAGTCATTTACAATATTTTTCGATTTTTCTGGGAAATGCTTTGAATTAAAAGACTGGACTTTTGTACAACCATTTAAAAGCTTTTACGAAGAAATTGGCTTATGAAAGAAGAAATCCCCGTTTTGAAGACTCCTGCCAACAAGGAATGAGCGATTTACAACAAATTCATAGTATTTTGGAAGTGTTTACCTTTGAAATAAGGATACTGGCTGGTGCATCGCAAGCTGGTTCGGGTGGGTATCGTCGACGTTTTGACCCCTAATTTAGGGTTAGGTACACGTAAAACCTTAAGGGCGGGTGGGTATCGTCGACGTTTCGACCCCTAATTTAGGGTTAGGTACACGTAAAACCTTAAGGGCGGGGTCTTCATCAGGACGTAGTGGGTGACGCGGGGCAAGTGATTCTGTTAAAAAAGGGGGAATTGGGTGAGTGAATAAGATTTACCAAAAGTTAAAACACACACTCAGGGGTGCAGAAAACGACATTAATCAAAAGCCATGGACATGGGTAGAAAGATAGGTGAATTAAATGCACCACAACGACTGATTCATCAACTTATCAGTAGGTGAAATCAGTGAAAAAATTCCTTGCGTCTTGGGAAAATGAACGTAGGGTTTCAGACATTAATCTAGCTGAAACAATGATGCTATTGCAGTCATCATACTCATATAGGACTACTATACATATATATATACACGGAGGGTCAGAGATTGCATGCAATTAAAAAAACTTACGTTTCATGGATCAAGTTGGTTGCATAATTACGGATGTATGACGTTACATCGCGAACTTTTACAACGCACACCGTTACAACGCAATTTTTACAACGCAGATACATTTACAACGAATGCTTTTACAACGCATGACATTACATAGCAGATGCTATTACAACGCATGCCATTACAACGTAAGTATAGGTAAGTATATTATTTTTTTTTTTAAATGTAATTTATTAAAATTTAATTCATTTAATAAATTAAATTATTTTTTAATAATTAATTTGTAAATATATATACTTTAAAAAATAGTTTATTTTAAAAAGAACAATTATTATTAAAGAACTAATATTAAAAAATAATAAAATTATTAAAATTAATTATTTAAATTATTTATTTAAAAACTGAAGCCTAAAAATACCCGTTACCCTGAGCCCTTAAAATACCCCTGTACCCCAAAACCCAAACCTAGCCCTGAACCCTTAAAATACCCCTGTACCCCAAAACCCAAACCTAGCCCTGAAACCTAAAATACCCCTGTATGTGTGGAGAAGTGTGGCTCACTGGTTAGAGGAGGCAGACCTGGAAGCAGAGGTCAGCCCGGGACCAGGGTTCAATTCCTGGCTCGGCGGGGTCTTGAGTCCTAAAATGTCCATGGACTCGACAATTCTCGCTCCGGTGCCTACTCGATTCACGGGTTCACACTCTGCGACTCTGAGCAATAGCTTGCTTAATCTCCACAACGGCCCCTCGCGGCGGGATGCCTGGCTTTCACCTTGCGGATACCCTGCCGGGGTTATCTCACAGGGGAATACCAGGACGGGTTCCCTAAGCAAGCACTTAGAAACCGCTCGGTGATTTGCGCTATATAAATTCCAGTACATTTACATTTACCCCAAAACCCAAACCTAGCCCTGAAACCTAAAAATACCCCTGTACCCCAAAACCCATACCTAGCCCTGAAACCTAAAAATACCCCTGTACCCCCAAACCCAAACCTAGCCCTGAAACCTAAAAATACCCCTGTAACCCAAACCTAGCCCTGAAACCTAAAAATACCCCCTGTACCCCAGAACCCATACCTAGCCCTGAAACCTAAAAATACCCCTGTACCCCAAAACCCATACCTAGCCCTGAAACCTTAAAATACCCCTGTACCCCAAAACCCAAACCTAGCCCTGAAACCTAAAAATACCCCTGTACCCCAAAACCCAAACCTAGCCCTGAAACCTAAAAATACCCCTGTACCCCAAAACCCAAACCTAGCCCTGAAACCTAAAAATACCCCTGTACCCCAAAACCCAAACCTAGCCCTGAAACCTAAAAATACCCCTGTACCCCAAAACCCAAACCTAGCCCTGAAACCTAAAAATACCCCTGTACCCCAAAACCCAAACCTAGCCCTGAAACCTAAAAATACCCCTGTAACCCCAAAACCCAAACCTAAATATATACTATTACTTAAATTAATTTATTTAATTTACATTTAAAAAAAATGATTTAAAAAAATAACATACTTACCAATACTTACGTTGTAATGGCATGCGTTGTAATAGCATCTGCTATGTAATGTCATGCGTTGTAAAGGTATGCGTTGTAACGGATCCTGCGTTGTAATGGTGTGCGTTGTAACGGTGTGCGTTGCAATAGTTGCGTTGTAGGGGTTGTTTCCCCATAATTACAGAACAGGCCGCAGCAGCGATCCCTTTATTCTGTGGATACAATAATAGAGGATGTAGAGCTACTAGCGCTATCTATCTAGCCCACAAAGTACACAGAACAAAGGTATCAAGTATCACGCTGTCATACCTTCAAGCAAACGGCCAATATGTTGTACCAGTGTTCTTGGGGTGTGGTATGTAGTCACAGCAATTCAAATTAAGGACGGATGGCAAACAGCCGCATCAGCGGTTTTTAACACCTACAACAGTGGACAATGAATTCATAGGATTAACATACGTAAAATTACAAGTATGCGTGGCTATAAACATATTACCCGTGAAAGCCGAATCTGCTTTCCTAGAGCCAGGAGCCTACCTTATGGGAGCGTCTCTAAAGAATAGCAATCTTGCTATATGTTAATGAAATCCCATGAGCCACATCTGCGGTCTCCTGAAACTGAATAGAAAAAGCGGCTTTCAGGCTCACTGTACGGAATAATCATCAGACTGCAAATACACGCGATCTCCAAGCGTCTAAGGGCTTACCTTGGAAACGGTACACTGTCGAAGGAAACAAATCTCTTCTGACAACAATGGTGGAGCGCGCGCAGACAGGACGTATTTCTTAAACGTCGGCGCTCCACCGCGTACTGACGCATGATGCGTGAGAAAATAGAAGGCAGACTATGCCGTGGAGGCCCGCGTTTTAGACGCTGTCTGACAGAGAATATTAAAACGTTGGGTGTTACATTATTAATGGCCACAACCCCAAAGTAATGCATGAAAAAATTGCACATTTAGAACACAGTCTATAGTTCCTCAGCATTGTCAATACCTACTTCGGTGAATAACCATGATAACCAAAATAAGTGAGTTCATCGTGCACCTTTCAACACAGAAAGGTGTAGGCGGGATTATATTGGTGATATATATAATACACATTTACAAATAAACACATACAGAAGAGGCAGCTTAATGTTGTTTCATAACAAAACGAATCATAGTCAGATATGGCTGTGGTAGAGCACCTCTCAGGCACGAGGGTGAAAGCGCCACATACGGATCAGGTCCCATAAACACATACCCCTGATATTACCTAAATGAATGTTAAGATCACTACTAGAATTTTGTTACCGTCCTAGTGTGGCCATTTGTGCGTGGCTGCTATCAGATTCGTTCAGGCCATTATAAATGGAGTCAAAAATAGACATCCATTTAGATTCACGAGTGTTGAGAACACACTAGGATGGTAGAAAAATTCTAGTAGTGATCTTAACATTCATTTAGGTAATATCAGGGGTATGTGTTTATGGGACCTGATCCGTATGTGGCCGCTTTCACCCTCGTGCCTGAGAGGTGCCTGAGAGGTGCGCTACCACAGCCATATCTGTCTATTATAGGCTGATAAACCTCTTAGATATAGAGGAAAAAGTCTTTGCAAAAATCATACTGAATGTCTTAAAAGACTTGGCAGAAGAAAACCAGATTATCCCCCCGGAACAGGGAGGGTTCAAAGCTGGCCACTCTACAATTGATCATTGCTTTGCCCTTTGGGCTATAGCATGGAAGTTGATGGAAACGCGGGGAAGGTTATTTTGTTGTTTTGTAGACTTCCGTGCAGCCTTTGATCTGGTGGATAGAGAGCTGTTGTGGGAGGCCTTAATTAGTTATGGAATTCCAAATGATCTACTACGGCTGATACAAATGCTCCACACTAAAAATTGGGCCCAGATAATCTTAGACATAGATGGCAGTTTATCGGGGAAAATAGAAATTGGAAATGGGCTACGGCAGGGATGTGTATTGCCCCCCCCTGCTGTTTTCCTTGGTCTTAGCAGACCTGCCATTGATCTTGGGTAATGCAATTGGGCAAGCCCGAATTTAAATGGCAAGCAGATCGCATGCTTAATTTATGCCGATGATCTGGTGATCCTGGACCAGACTGAGGTTGGCTTGCAAAGAAAACTGAATTTATTTAACGACTATTGTTCCAGGAAAAAACTTGTGATAAATATGGATAAGACCAAAACCCTGAGCTTTGGCCGTAAGAAAACTGGGTTCTCTTGGAGGATAGGTCAGAGAAAGTGGAATCGGTTACTGAGTATAGATACTTGGGGCTGTGGTTCGACAAAAGTTTGAAATAGAATACCCACCTCGAGGCGTCAAAAGTAAGAACCTCTGCTTCGATCAGCGGCCTGAAATTGTTTAATAAGGCCTATGGTGCAATGGCCGACAGACCAGTGCTAAAAGCATATGCGGCTATTGTACCCCCGCAATTTTTGAACTGTTATTTCTAAGTGGCAAGGAAAACTGGGATATCGAGGAAGGTAAAAACTTGAAAAATTATTTACTCTCCCCTTGACTGACTGACTGAAGTTTTTATTAAGCGCTCGAATGCTGCGGCGTCTTGGCGCTGTAGAATAGAAGGTGATGTGAGACAGATCAGGGCTGGGAGAACAGCCATGTTTTCAGGGATTTTCTGAATCTCAGTTTGGAGGCTTGTGAGCGAAGTTCGACAGGCAATGAGTTTCAGAGTTTGGAGGCCTGATTAGAAAATGATTTTCCACCCCAGCGCACTTTCCGGATTCTAGGCACGCAGACCAGGTCTTGATTGGCCGATCTTAGAGTTCGGTTGGGCACATAGCGCGGGAGGAGTTTGGCCAGATCATCTGATCCTTTTCCGTGAACGGCTTTGTGGGCCAAGCAGAGGGCTTTAAACTGGACTCTGCGCTTAATTGGCAGCCAGTGCAGCTCTCGAATGGCCCGGGAGGTTGGGTGACGCTTTGGCAGGTTCAGGAGAACCCTAGCGGCCGCGTTCTGGATAGCCTGCAGCTTGATCAATTGCTTCTCCCCCGTACCAAGATAGAGAGAGTTACAATAATCAACCCGAGACATTACTAGGGCAGAAATGACAGTCTTTTTAAGGTGGGTGGAATAAAGGGCAAGGTCTTTCTAAGTACCTTCATCATATGAAAACAAGCTGAAGTGACTTGGTTCACCTGTGCTGTGCAGGAGAGGTTTTTGTCCAGTAAGAAACCGAGGTTTCTGACCTTCTCGGCTGGGGTAGGACAACAGCCGGCTTCCGGGGGCCACCATAGCTGACTCCATATCGAGGGCTTCTGACCGAATTCTATGATTTCAGTCTTCTCAGTATTTAATTTGAGAAAGTTTTGGCTCATCCAGTTTTTTACACTGAGAAGGCAATTCCTGAAACGGCCTGCGGTTGCTTCAATGGAATCGGACACCGACACTATGATTTGCGTGTCGTCTGCATAAGACACTAATCTCAGGCCATGGGATTTTATCAGTTTCGCCAAGGGGGTGACATATAAATTGAACAAGGTTGGTGATAATGCCGACCCTTGTGGGACTCCTCCGGGAAGAGTAAATTCCTCTGATTTAAGTCCATCCCAGTGGACTTGTTGGATTCAGAAATGATGCTAAGAGGGCTAGAGCGGCATCGGAGATGCCCAGATTTTCCAGACGACTCAGTAGAACCGAATGATTGACGGTGTCGAACGCCGCGGTTAAAACAAGTAATATGAGGGCCGTTCTTCCACCATCGTCCATGGTCTTCCTGATATCCTCTGTTGCCATGATAAGGGCTGACTCAGTTGAATGGCATGCTCGAAAGCCTTGTTGTGTAGAGTCAAGAAGATTATTCTTCGTAAGGAAAGTCATCAGTTCTAAGTTCATGGCTTTCTCGACGATTTTAGCTGGTAGAGGCAGACAGGAGATGGGCCGATAGTTTTTAGTTTCGGAAGGATTGAGTGAGTCTTTTTTCAGAATCGGGCGGATACAGGCCTTCTTCCAGATTGAGCGGAAGGAGTTCGAGCATATAGCCTTGTTTAATAGAGAGGTCAATACTCCAGTTATAGCTAATGGAATAGAATGCAGAATGTGCGGAGGGCATGGATCCAATGGAGATCCTGATTTTATTTGTAGGAGAAGGTCCCCGACCTCCGACTCCTTCAGCATAGGAAACCTAGGAAAGACAGGGAAAGTAGGAGGTGAAGATTCCTCAGTGTCCACTGCCGGGACCTGGGTAGGAGTGACCGAGATGTTAAGGCTGGTATTGGAGTTGGTGGCTACGGTACAGAGACCGTCATAAACTGCCCGTACTTTGCTCTGGAAAAAAGCAGCAATATTCCCGACAAAGTTCTGGTCCGGTGTAAATATAGTGTCTCGCGGGGTTTTTGCCAGAAGGGTAACAGTCTTAAAGAGCTCTCTGGCAGAGTTGGGGGCTTCTTGTATTCTGGTGGTGTAGAATGTGGATTTGGCCTGAATAATCGCTGCCTTATACTCCTGCAGAGCTTTGGAGTATTCGGCCTTTTTGAGAGCGCAGTAGTCGGACCGCCAAATGTGCTCAGCTTTGCGGCATTTCGAGTTTGATTAATTTCAACTCAGCTGTATACCACGGGGCGTTGGCCAACCGTTTCTTAGGCACTCGGGACTCCAGAGGAGCTAGCTCATCGGCAGCCTGAGCAATCCATCTATTAAAGCTGGAGGCTCCAGTGTCGATGCTACATTGCTCAAATGTTGGGGGGTCGTTGGCAAGAGCCACTGCTAGCAGATTCGAGTCTAAGTTTTTCCATGAACGCTTGCTTTCCGGGGGCAGGAAGCGTCTTCTGTATCTTGCAGAGTCATTAAATTTTAGATTAAAGAAGACAGCCCTATGATCAGACCATGGGACAGGCAAAGTGGAAGAAAATTTTAAGTTATTGTTGTTGGTGAAAATGCCGTCAAGAGTATGTCCTGCAATATGGGTGGGCTTAGGCACTAGTTGGGTCATATCAAAACTAAGCAGGTTATCAATGAGAGTTGCGGAATCAGAATCGTTAGTAGCTTCGAGGTGAAAATCAAAATCTCCTAGAATTGTAAAAGTGGCGGAGTCCGTGGTGGATTCCAGATATGTATGGAGAGCAGTAATGAAGGGAGCTTTTGGCCCTGGGGGTCTGTAGAGCAGCAAGCCAGCAAAAATCAGACGGTTATTGCATTTGATTTTGAAGTTCAAGGCTTCAGCCTCCATATTTAACTCTGGTAGGCAGAATATTTTTAGATGGGACTTGTAGATGATACCAATGCCCCCGCCTGTTCTTCCAGGTCGGTTGAGGTACTCTACAAAATATCCCTCCGGAACTGCTATGTTCCAATCTGGACCAGAGGCCTCAGATGACCAGGTCTCAGTAAGGAACATTACATCTGTATCGTGATCAGTTATGAACGCCTCAATTTTGCATTTATGTTTTGGCATGGATCTAATATTTAATAGAATGCATTTTAGAGTCCGTCTCCTGAAAGCAGGAGAGGCTTCCAGACTCAGATGATTGCAGATGGTAGGTCGGTAGCCACAGGTAAGGCATGTAGGGACTGTGAGGGAGTCTGAACAGTTAGCTCTGACCGGATTTTTACAAATAGGGCGATTAAGCAGAAATAGCTCTTTGGCTGAGTAGCGAAGGGGCAAGGATCGGGCAGGGGTCATGGCGCAAGGCGCAGGCCCGGCGCGGACGGGCGCAGACGGGCTTGACTTTGGCGCAACTTCGGCGCGTTTCCGGCGCACCCGCTGCGCTCGTCCGCTGCGCTGCCGGGAGAGCATTTGGCTAAGTAGGCTCGTGTCAGGGTGGTGCTTGTGAGCGCTAGACCGCGTGCCTGCACTCCCCCACACCTAAGATGGCGGCGATGTGTGGGTGTTTGTGGATTTCAGCAACCCGGTTCTCCCTCCGCACTAACGGGACTTCCCGCGGCAGAAACAGGGATAGGGTAGCAGGTAAGGGTCACAGAGCACTATTAAACAATTTAGCAGTCAAATTGCAAAAATGAAATATTTTTTTTAAAAACGAGGTTTCAGCAAGCCATAAAGTACAATTTATCAGTCAAATTGCAGAGGGATTGAATCTTTAAAAAACGAAGCTTTACACACAGAGAAAATACACTTTCTGGCGTGAGCTCTGATTGCTCCAACAGGCTTCTATCTACTGATGAGCCTTGTGTGGTGCTTGCCTAAGTAGGCTCGTGTCAGGGTGGTGCTTGTGAGCCCTAGACCGCGTCCCTGCACTCCCCCACACCTAAGATGGCGGCGATGTGTGGGTGTTTGTGGATTTCAGCAACCCGGTTCTCCCTCCGCACTAACGGGACTTCCCGCGGCAGAAACAGGGATAGGGTAGCAGGTAAGGGTCACAGAGCACTATTAAACAATTTAGCAGTCAAATTGCAAAAACGAAATATTTTTTAAAAACGAGGTTTCAGCAAGCAATAAAGTACAATTTATCAGTCAAATTGCAGAGGGATTGAATCTTTAAAAAACGAAGCTTTACACACAGAGAAAATACACTTTCTGGCGTGAGCTCTGATTGCTCCAACAGGCTTCTATCTACTGATGAGCCTTGTGTGGTGCTTGCCTAAGTAGGCTCGTGTCAGGGTGGTGCTTGTGAGCGCTAGACCGCGTCCCTGCACTCCCCCACACCTAAGAAGGCGGCGATGTGTGGGTGTTTGTGGATTTCAGCAACCCGGTTCTCCCTCCGCACTAACGGGACTTCCCGCGGCAGAAACAGGGATAGGGTAGCAGGTAAGGGTCACAGAGCACTATTAAACAATTTAGCAGTCAAATTGCAAAAACAAAATACTTTTTTAAAAACGAGGTTTCAGCAAGCAATAAAGTACAATTTATCAGTCAAATTGCAGAGGGATTGAATCTTTAAAAAACGAAGCTTTACACACAGAGAAAATACACTTTCTGGCGTGAGCTCCGATTGCTCCAACAGGCTTCTATCTACTGATGAGCCTTGTGTGGTGCTTGCCTAAGTAGGCTCGTGTCAGGGTGGTGCTTGTGAGCGCTAGACCGCGTCCCTGCACTCCCCCACACCTAAGATGGCGGCGATGTGTGGGTGTTTGTGGATTTCAGCAACCCGGTTCTCCCTCCGCACTAACGGGACTTCCCGCGGCAGAAACAGGGATAGGGTAGCAGGTAAGGGTCACAGAGCACTATTAAACAATTTAGCAGTCAAATTGCAAAAACTAAATATTTTTTTAAAAACGAGGTTTCAGCAAGCAATAAAGTACAATTTATCAATCAAATTGCAGAGGGATTGAATCTTTAAAAAACGAAGCTTTACACACAGAGAAAATACACTTTCTGGCGTGAGCTCTGATTGCTCCAACAGGCTTCTATCTACTTGTCAGCAATGGTTCAGGCCGTAAGACTGGAACTCGGTTTGACTTCATGGGGTATTCAAGTCGGTATGGCCCTATTAAGCTTCTGGCAACGCCTAGAAGTAGGCGTAAACACCAAAATATCTCAATGGTGTAAAAATGAAATGCAGAATAGCGAACTAAAATGGGCAAGGAAGATCAGGGGGATTATAACAAAGCTATGTAATAAGATGGGAGTTAATATACGCCCCACTGTCCAGGTGGTTAATATCGACAAGAAGACACTCAGGTTGTTGGGGAAGGAAATATCAAATGCACAGGATCAAAACTATCTTTCAAATCAAATCTCGATTTTTTTTATGGCTGCTGCATAGAAAAATGATCAATGCTTCCCTTATATTGATAAGTTACCAGATCGTCAATTGCGAAAGGAAGTTTTGAGGGTAAGAATTGGGGTAAACACTTGTTATATGAACAATCTGGTAAAGCGTGCTATGATAAACAATACGGGAGGCTGCACTTGCTCCTTGGGTACCCAATGTGATCTGCCTCATATTTTATTTGATTGCCTGAAGTTGCTGGACTTACGTATTATGCATTTAAAACCAATATTCATGAAATATGAGATTAAAACAAGGACCCAGGCTGTGACACTGATGACCGAAATGGCCTATTTAGATATTGCGGTGGCCATGGGGAAATTTATGCAAAAAGTGAAGGCAGTTTTATACCTTTTTAATGAATCTTAGCTAGTTTTCCCGCAATTTAGGTAATAGTGGGTTTTTAAATTGAACTTGTTTTTAGGATGTATTTATACGTGTCAATGAAATGTTCTTTTAGATGAATTTTTATTAATGATATGTATTGTTTGTGGACCAATGGTCCAAATAAATGTGAGATAAACTGAACTGTGTGTTTTTGTATCCAATTTATTGTTTTAAAATCAGGTTTGATTAATTCGTAGAGAGGTTTAACCCTTTCTGCATAGTTTAGAATGTATGTTCTTCCGAAATTCAGGAAACCTAGAATTGACTGTAAGTTTTTCAGCGTTTTTGGAGGTTGGAGTAGCGCACACTTTTCTAAAAAGTTGGCTGCCAGGCTTTTGCCTTCACTTGATAGCTTGTATCCCAGAAAAAGGACGTTGAGGTGGGCTATTCTTGATTTTTTAAAGTTGAATTTGTACCCTTCAGAGGCGAATCCAAGTATAATTGTATTCACTCTGTTCAAGTGCCTGTCCAAGTCATCGTCTGTTAGATATCGACATACGATAATGCCTCATCATCATACGTTTGTAGTAACTCTGTTACTCTGGCTGAAAATAACCCCAGACTATTCTTGAATCCCTGGGGGAGACAACAGAAGCGACGGTGTGTCCCCATAATTTAGAAAGCTGTCAAGTTCCTGCTTTCTGGTGCAATGTTTTGACAGAAGAAACCGTTAGAATATCTAATGTGGTTTTATATTTTTTTAGCACAATGTTATTTATCAGTGCTGCACTGTGTGCATTTTGTACTGCAAAGGTTTTGCAACAAGAATATTAAATGTCTGTAGTCCAAAACTAGACGATATGTATTGTCTGGTTTGGAGACAGGAAACAAAGGATTGTTCATTGATGAGGTGCATGTTTCAATCACCCCTTGTATTCAAGTTGATCTAATATCTCCCTGACCTGTTTTTTAGCTTCTTTCTTAACTGGATGCTGCCTCTGTGCAGTTGGTTGTGATTTTAACTGGATTTTGTGGTGAGGAGAATCCTCATCCCATCCCACATGATTTTTGTATGATGCTGGAGCCTGGGCTACAGACCATTTTTTGGCATAGGTGTATTTTAAGTGAATTGGAATATGATTGGAGAAGGCGGGCATAATGATGTATTCGCCATTTGAGCACTCCCTGACAAATTTTGGTGGCCAGTCTATTTCAGCTAGAAGAATATCATAACCCTTAGAGAGCTTCTCCCAAAAGAGTGCTCTTATTTTCCTAGTTAAGTCCCCCTCCATCCAGAGCGTTACTTCCTATAACTTTTGGGGTACACTAACCCTGGTGTCAGCTGTTTCAACTTGAATGTACTCATTCAAGTCCACTGTCTCCAGATGATCCTTCAAGATCTTGCGAGCTATGGCGTCTTCTGCTGTGCTGTCCAGCATTGTCTGGGCCCACTCCCCGTTCTTGAGTTGTGTCCTCAAGATCCTCGGCATGTCTGATTTTTAGACCTGCTACTTTCTTTTTGGTGAATTGGGTTTTCTTATTTTGTGGAACGTGTTGATCGTCTTTGGACTTCACGCGTTCTTCCTTGTGTTTTGACCGTCCTCTTCTTTCCGATTTCTGTGAGGAAGTCTGAAAGGTACGAGAGGAACGTGTATCAGTATCTTGATATCTATCAGGTTTTCTCAAATTATCCCTGTTCCGGAGGTTATACCTCTTTTCAGAGGGCTCTTTTTGAGGAGACCTTCCTCTGGACTGAGAACACTTCTCATTAGAAGTTTGTTTAGTATTTTCCCACTTCTTTTTAGGAGTAGTGAGAGTGTTATTAATAAAGACCTTTTCAGGATTTTCTGTTAGTTGGGGTTTTACTGGTTTGCCACCCAAACTATCTCTACCTAGTTCTTCATAGGATTTTTCAATTTATCCTGGCCAGTTCATATGGTTGCTCAGTTGTATCAATTTCTCTTATTTTTTGGCGGATCGCCACAGATGCTACTTCACCTTTAATATTAACTAATATTATAGCTGAGACCTGTTTGAAATCTTTCAGTAATTTCATACCCAGATTTAAAGCAGGCTCTGCCCTGTATTCATTTTGAATCTGTTTTAGGACATCTGGTGTAACCGCCATAGACGGAACACCATGTGTTCTTGTGCAGATTGCAGCAAAGACTGTACCCCAAGTGTCACAGTCCTCCAGGTGTGGTGCGATCCCCATTGGTAAACAGATTGTTAAAATTCTGAGTTTTGTATGAGGTGTACAGTCAGGAAATACTGCCTCGATTTGAGTAATTTTTTGAGCTATCCAGAATGGAATTTGTTCCCTTTTTGCAGGCAGTTTACCAATGACTGATTGTATAGTCTGTGGTGTAATTTGATTTGTGTTCCCCTTGTGAGGGTTTTTTTGTGGAATCCTTATAGGAGGTTGGACTGTTAGAGTCCACATGACATATTGAACCAATTGTCTATGTATTTTTATTAGTTGTTTTAGTTAAACTAATAGTTCTTCACTTGACATTTCTTCAATGTCAGGATGTGGTGTATAGCTGGCTAGTATCGGCCATGTTGCTCCTGGTCTACCTAGTGGATCGAGCCTGGTAATGTGATTTTGATGTTGTAGGGTGCCTTTAAAACAGAGCTGATGCTCATGGTAAGTTAGTGGAATTTCAATGTCCTCGAAAGGAATGTATTCCGTTGGATTATCCTCTACTTTGTAGAAGTGAAACACATGCGATACTGCATTTGCTTCAGGGAAGACTATCCATGAATAGAATACCTCTGTCTGCCGATATTCGTGTGCCTCTATGACAAAAATTACCCTACCACCTCTAGGTGATAGGCCATTTGTTATAAGCTTTATAGCGATGGTTTTCCTTAGGTTTTCCGGGATGATTATAGCATCCGGGTCCGTTTCTTGGAAACCTGTATTGTCTAAACCCAGTTGGTTTGCAGTCGCTGCAGCTCCACCGGTTGCGTTATTGTCGCTGTTAAGCGACATTGTTTCTTGAAAGTTGCAGAGCGAGTTTCATGGAAACAAAGATAAGGTGCACAATATTTTGAAACACTGTATCCTTCAACGTGGAATCAAACTAAAAACTAATACATTGGATTTTCGTCCTACTCAGTAATGGCGGATATTTTATCCTTTTACCCACTCCAGACGTCTACTGGAGTATTTTAATGGAAAAAGGGGTCTCTGTGAAAAGCACGACTAAGTAACTGTAGTATCTAGCGTTAAAGTAGTGCCTTACAAAAATGTGGGCGCCATATAGTGTAGTTCCTATATTCCCAATAGGCTCTGCGCATTGGAATATAATATCCTATAGATTTGACTTAGGACAGGTCGACTAGGTCTCTATCGAATATATTAGACTTAATTGTGAGTGCCAGCTAGCTCACAGGTCACTAAAAACTTTCTCGAATAAACAAGAAGGAAAAAACGCATAAATATGACAACTTTGTTTCCCCAAGAATAAAACTGATCTTCAGAGTCGTGGAAACAATGGATAGATATTTTATTAAGTCAATCGTGCATGCTTCGTTTCATCAGAGGTGCAGAGAAATAGAGAGACGGGCGTTTTCAATAAAAGGGTTCATTGAACAGTCTTCTTTCTCATGCAAGTAAAGTGAACTGCTACAATCGTAATACTGGTTGCAAAGTATAATGCGTACAGTAAGAAGAGTATTATAAAATAATACTGTAAAATCATCGTATGGTTTCTAAACCATAGATAAATACATACATAAATGACAAAGGCTAAAAGTACTCAACTGGTGCTTCTAAAATACGCCTAACCCAATGTACCTAACCTAAGTCTAGTACGAGGGAAGAAGTAAGTGAGGTGTAGCATAGGTTTAGTTTTTCCTTGCCAAGAATCTAACCAAGATTTCTCTGAGGGTCTGATCAGCTCTGTACCTTGGTTTTAGAATGAAGGCGGTCTGGTATCTCTGTCTCAGGACTCGATTTCCCAACACCCCACGGGGGGAGCTTGGAAACACTGGAGCTTGATTCTCGGCGAGAGAAAGGACAGCTTCTCTGTCAGTGCATCACTTGCTTCCTTTGGCACTTGCTGTAGCGAGCTGCACCGGGCAAGTAGATAGTCGAGCTGCTCCTAACCACCGTGTGTTTGCTAGGGCAAGTGTAGGCCTATTTATACCTGGAAGGTGCCTTGTTTGATGTAAAGTCGTACATAATAACGTCATCAAAGAACCCCGAGGGAATGGTAGTTCTTTGAAAATGCCATGATTTCTAGGACAAATCAATATTCAAGCAAGGGGATGTCCATTACTGCTGAAGCCGAGTTTTCCAAGAAATTGTTGTGGCTTTTTGGAACGAGTGGAAGTAGCCATGCCTGTATTTGGACTGGATGAGTTATGTCTAAATATGGGTATGATTTCTATGCCTATATAAGGGCAATGTGAATTATAGCTATATAAGGGCATGAATCGGTAAATTACGCTTGGATTCTAAAATGCTACACAACACAAGTGTGTGATCAATTAATGGCGTAACTTGGTAAGTCACACCTCAATAAATCACTTAGCCTTGGGGAAGAGGGTTAGGGGTTTGATGAATGGTTGGGAAGGGGATTGGAGGGAAAGATTTGACAAAGACAAACACTACACATGGACAACACTCATCTTGGCAGCCGACCATCATACATTTGTTAAGGGAGAAAAAGGAAATGCATGCATACTGATGAGTGGTACTAGACTAGTACAAGGCAGTATATTAAATATTCATTTGTCTGTCTGCCCCCAGAGAGACCCAAGTTACATACATTATATTTATGTCCTGTTGTACCGGGCTTAGAAAGATAGCAAATACAAGTAAAACATCTGTATGAGTAAAATAAGCGAACATAAACAACACACAGTCATAATGATTGAAGAGGAAAAAAATAGTTGCATCTCCGGATTACTATTGGACTGTCCACCTGTCAATCTTGGGTGCTTGGCGGATGTGATTTGGTATGGTAAGTGTGAGTTGCTTTTGCCAGTATGGCGCAGGGTAAAGGGCCTGTGGATGGAAAAATAGAAAGGATATTAAAAAATCAAGGAGCAAAAAAAAAAGTTAAACTGCATAAGGAGTGCAACAAGAAGACTTTTGTGATGTATTCCTATAGGTTCTGTATCGATCCCCCTATTCCTGACCCTGTTCTGGTTAACAAGTTAACTAGCAGCCATCCCATGATGCAGAAACCGTTATCTGATTAAGCCACACTACGGCACAGGAACGTGTTATCTGATTAGGTCATAACGCTTGCCATCTAATTAGACAAGCGATATTCCTCCAGCCCCTGATAAGGCATACGGAGTTCTCAAAACAAATCAAACCTATGACAACCTGGGAAAAACCCTGCGGCCATTGTTTTGATTTCACCGAGAACTTCAGCAAAAGAATGTGCTAACGACCAAGTCGTATGACATCCTTATTGACGTATCTATGTCCATCCTTACGTCAATCTCGGCACCTTACAGGTATAAATATTACGGGTATTGCCTTAAGCAAACACACGCGGTGGTGACGAGATCGGAGCAGCCAGACTTGCCGAAGCCCAGAGCAGAGCAGACCCCGCTGGCGCAGCCCCGCCTTCCTGACGCGCTGAGAACGAGACGCTGTTTTCTCCTGCCGAGAAATCCAGCTCCGGCGCTTCCAAGCAGCCCTCGCAGGCAGCCTGGAATATCGAGACCAGAGACGAGAGATACCATCGCTCATTCATCCTAAATTCCAGGTACAGAACTGAATAACCCCTCGCAGAGAATTCTTGAGTCAGTCACTTGGCAAAACAAACTTAACTTAAACTGCTAACTTTCTATTCCCGCCCACGTATTAGGCTTAGGTCAGGTACACTGGGGTAGGCGTAGTTAGAAACACCAGTTGAGTACGATTAGTCAATGTATATATGTATGTATCTATTTTATTCATTCTAAACCACTATATGGCTTAGAAACCATATAAATGTTTTTACAGTATTATTTTATACTTCTGCTTTTATTGTATGCACTTTACTTAACCATAAGTATTGCGATAATATCGATCCATTTCTCTTGTATGAGAAAAGAGACTGATTAATAAATACCATCTTTTATTGAACACGCCGGTCTCTTCCTTTTCTCTACAATCTGGTGAGACTAAGAATGCACGTACTGACTGAGTAAAATAAGTTGTCTTTTGTTTTCACACGACTCTAGAGATACACTCTTGATTAGGGGAGAGCAAAGTTGTCATGTTCTATGGTTGTCAGAAACTAAATCCCTTCTTGTTTATCCAGGGAGGTTCAACTCCTCCTTGCCTATTCGAGAAAGTTTCTAGTGAACTCTGAGCTAGCTGGCAAACCCAAAACTTTAAGTCTAATATCGACAGTAGAAGACCTAGTTAACGTCTGGTCTAGGCCTATACTATTGAAGGTATTATTCCAATGCGCAGAGCCTATTGGGATAATAGGAACTACACTACATGGCGCCCAAACGTTTGGAAAGGCGATAAAACTAACGCAAGACATTAGAGTAACTCAGTCGTGCTTTTTCACTCAGACCCCTGTTTTCCCATAATATTCCAAAGACGTCTGGAGTGGGTGAAAGGTTATATCCGCCAAACCTCGCAGGAGGAAACTCCTATGTATGGTTCTTGGTTTAGTCAACGTTGAAGGATACACTGTTCCAAAATATTGTGCATCTAATCTTTGTTTCCATAAGAAACCTGATCTGCAAACAAACGGAATAACCTTCTGGACAGTACAATGTCAGACAGTGAAGGAGAAAGAGAGGCAGCTAGAATAGCAGCTGAACTCGTAGCAGCTGATAATGCACTACAAGAAGCAGACCCGGGTATAATACTCATCCCGGTCAATACAAGAAAATCTATAACTTTAAAACTTATAGAAAATGGACTGACACCTAGAGGTGGCACAGTCATATTCGTAATAGAGGCACACGAATATCGGCAGACAGAGGTATTCTATTCATGGATAAACTTTCCAGCAGCTAATGCTGTAACAAAGGTCTTCCACTATTACAAAACAGAGGAACCTCCTGAAGAGTACACTCCTTTCGAGGAGGTGGAAGTACCACTTAAATTTCAAGAGCACCTGCTCTTGTTTAATGGCGCCCTAAAACATAATAATCACATCACCAGGCTCGGTCCATTAGGTAGACCAGGAGCAACGTGGCCGGTCCTAGCCGGATACACACCACATCCAGACATCGAAAGAATGCCTGCACCAGAGCTTTTAATACAGCTAAAACAATTAATAAAAGTACATAGACAATTAGTCCAATATGTAATGCGGACTTCAACAATCCAACCAGCAATTAAAATTCCACAGCTGACCCCTCATCAGGGGAACACAAATAAAATTACACCACAGAACACACAGTCCTGCCTAGGTAAAGTACCAGCTAAACGGGAACAAATACCATTCTGGTTAGCACAAAAAATCACCCAAATAGAGGCGGTGTTTCCAGACACCACCCCGTTAGAAAAACACAGGATTCTGACTATCTGTCTTCCAATGGGAATCGCACCACACGTGGAGGACTGTGACACTTGGGGTACCGTCTTTGCTTCCATTTACACAAAAACGCATGGTGTTCCATCCATCTCGGTAATACCAGATGTGCTAAAACAAATTCAAGATGAATACGGTCCAGAACCCGCTTTAACTCTTGGTATGAAATTACTGAAAGACTTCAAGCAGGTCTCGGCTATATTACTAGCCAACATAAAGGGAGAAGCAGCAAACGTGGCGATCCGCCAGATGTTAAAAGAAATAGATATAGCAGAAAAACCAGCTGAAATTGCCAGAATTATAGAAAAATCCTATGAGGAACTAGGTAGAGATAGTCTAGGTGGAATACCAGTAAAACCCCCGACTGATTGAAAGTCCTGAAAAAATATTTTTTAATAATAATTCAACATCACAAAAAAAGAGCTGGGATGGAAACAAACAATCCAATCCTAAAGAAAAGAAATTCCAGTCCATGGGAAGGTCTCCTCGGTGGAGAGAAAAATCTCCAAACCAAGGACACAGGTCTCCCCAAAGGGAGCCCTCTGGGAAAAAATACAACCTTAGAAATAGGGATAATATAAAGAAGCCTGATAGATATCAAGAAATTGATACACGTCCCTCTCAATCTTTTCAGACTTCCTCGCAGAAATCGGAAAGAAGAGGACGATCAGAACAAAGAGAAGAGCGCGTCAAGTCCAAAGACAAGGAACCAGCTCATCTAAAAAAGAAATTACAATTTCCAAAAAAGAAGGTAGCCAGTATTAAAGTAGTTAATGATGCCGAGAATACTGAGGACACAACTGAAAAACGGAGAATGGGCTCAGACAATGCTAGACAGCGCAGCAGAAGTGAGCATAGCTCGCAAAGTCCTTATGAATCATCTGGAGACAGTGGACACGAATGAATACCTTCAAGTGGAAACTGCAGACACCAGAGTTAGCAAACCTCACAAAATATATGAAATAACTTTACGTATAGAAGGGGATAAGACTAGAAAAATAAGGGGACTATTTTGGGATAATCTCTCCAAGGGCTATGACATCCTTCTAGCTGAAAAAGACTGGCCACCAGAGTTTGTCAGGGACTGCCCTCATGGCGAAGAAATAATCATGCCTGCCTTCTCAAATCATATCCCAATTCATAAAAAATACACACTTGCTAGAAAGTGGGCAGTAGCTCAAGCTCCTGCTTTATATAAAAATCATGTAGGATGGGATGAGGACTCTCCTCCTCACAAAATCCAGTTAAATTCACAACCTACTGCACAAAGACAGTACCAAATTAAGCAAGAAGCTAAAAAACAGGTAAAAGAAATCCTAGATCAACTAGAATACCAGGGGGTGATTGAAACTTGCACCTCACAAATGAACAACCCTTTGTTTCCGGTATCCAAACCAGGCAATTCATATCGTCTAGTTTTGGATTACAGACACCTTAACTCATGTTGCAAAACTTTTGCAGTGCAAAACTTGCATAGTGCTGCACTAATGAATAACATAGTGCGCAAAAAATACAAAACAACATTAGACATTTCTAATGGATTCTTTTGTCAAAACATAGCACCAGAGAGCAGATATTTGTCTGCGTTCTCAATAAATGGCACTCAAAAACAATTCTGTCGGTTAGCCCAGGGGTACAAGAACAGCCCAGGAGTATTCTCAGCGAGAGTAACAGAATTACTACAAACATATGATGACGAAGCATTATCTTATGTCGACGACATATACTTAACAGATGATGACTTGGATACTCACTTGAAGAGAGTGAACACCATAATACTTGGATTCGCAGCAGAGGGTTACAAATTCAACTTTAAAAAATCTAGAATTGCCCATCTAACAGTCCTGTTCTTAGGATATGAATTATCAAGTGAAGGCAAAAGCCTGGCCGACAATTTCCTAGAGAAATGTGCCGTACTCCAAGCACCTAGAACACTAAAAAACCTACAGTCAATTCTAGGCTTCCTAAATTTCGGAAGAACATACATTGCAAATTACGCAGAAAGGGTCAAACCCCTTTATGATCTAATAAAACCAGATTTTAAAAGAACCAATTGGACTCAAATACACACAGAAATTCTGAGATCCTTACAAACAGACATGTTAATTAAAACAAAATTAGAAACACGTGATAACACACGCAATCTTGTGATTCGAGTCATCCCAGGAAGATGCGGATTCACATACCTGACCTCTAATGAGGGAGAAAAGGTACCAATTGCATTCAAATCACACTTGTACACTAAAGCTGAAATGAAATTTAGCCCAACGGAAAAAATTCTAACGGCAACACAGACAGCTATAGCAAAAGAACGAGCCCTGGCACAAGGTAAACGAATAATAATCGTGACACCGATACAAAAGCAAGCATTCCGAATGCTAAAGCGCTCCATCCGAGATGGATACAATGGGCTAATTCTCTTGCTGCAACAGACGTGGCATACGAATTTGATCCTAACTTAAAAACACAAGAATTTCTCCAATATGAATTCGAATGTCCTCCGCCGACCGAAATTCTGCCTCTAGAACATTACGGCTGTATAATATATACAGACGGATCAGCACAACCCGCAGTGGGGGGTAAACAAGCTTACAGTGCTGCGTGCGCGATTGTTAAAGGTCGCTGGCACGAAGGAAAATTTAAACCAGCGGTCACTAAAACACAATCTCTAGGAGATTGTACAGCTCAGCGAGCTGAACTACTGGCATTCCAGATGGCGCTTGAAAATACCGATCGAGAATTCCCCACACTCATAGTGTGCGATTCGTATTATTGCGTTCAGTCTTACAATGAATACTTGCAGATCTGGCTTCAGAATGGTTTTAAGGATGCAAAAGGAGGCACAATCAAGCATAAAATGCTCTGGGAACAAGTAGTTCTATTACAAAAAGAACTACCAAAGACTCACGTGATACATACGCTGAGTCATCAACGTGATGTAGTGTAGCTCCTATTTTCCCAATAGGCTCTGCGCATTGGAATAGTACCTACAGCAGTAAAGGCCTAGGCCAGACGTTAACTAGGTCTACTACTGTCGATACTAGACTTAAGTTTTGGGTTTGCCAGCGTAGCTCAGAGTTCGCTAGAAACTTTCTCGAATGTTCAAGGAGGAATAAACTTCCCTGATTAGACAAGAAGGGATTTAGTTTCTGACAACCATAGAACATGACAACTTTGCTCTCCCCTAATCAAGAGTCAATCTCGAGAGTCGTGTGAGCACAAGGCAATTATTTTACTCAGTCAGTACGTGCATTCTTAGTCTCATCAGATTGTAGAGAAAAGGAAGAGACGGGCGTGTTCAATAAAAAGGTGTTATTTATTGATCAGTCTCTTTTCTCGTACAAGAGAAATGGATCGATATTATTGCAATACTTATAGTTAAGTAAAGTGCATACATTAAAAGCAATAGTATAAAATAATACTGTAAAAACATTGATATGGTTTCTGAGCCATATGATGTTTAAAATGATTAAAATATATTTACATACACATATACATTTGACTAAACGTACTCAACTGGTGTTTCTAAATACGCCTACCCCGTGTACCTGACCTAAGTCTAATGCGTGGGCGGGAATAGAAAGTTACAGTTTAAGTTAAGTTTGTTTTTGCCAAGTGAATAACTAAAGAATTCTCTGTGAGGGGTTATTCAGTTCTGTACCTGGAAGTTAGGATGAATGAGGAATGGTATCTCTTTCTCTGCTCTCGATCTTCCAGGCTGCCTGCGAGGGCTGCCCAGAAGCGCCGGTGCTGGGTCTCTCGGCTTGAGATAGCAGCGCGTCTCTCAGCGCGTCAGGAAGGCGGGGCTGCTGCCAGCGGGGTCTGCTTCTGCTCTCGGCTTCGGCAAGGATGGCTGCTCCGTCTCGTCACCACGCGTGTGTTTGCATAGGGCAAGATCGGCAATATTTATACCTTAAAGGTGCCGAGATTGACGTAAGGATGTACATAGATACGTCAATAAAGATGTCATACGACTTGCTCGTTAGCACATTCTTTACTAAAGTTCTCTGTGAAATCAAAACAATGGCCGCACGGATTTTCCAGGTTGTCATAGGTTTGATTTGTTATGAGAACGTCGTATGCCTTAACAGGGGCTGGAGGAATGTCGCTTGTCTAATTAGATCTCAAGCGTTATGACCTAATCAGATAACACGTTCCTGTGCCATAGTGTGACTGCGTCAGATAACGGTATCTGCATCATGGGGGCTGTTCTTGCCTCATGGGCTGACTGTTAGTTAACTTGATAGTTAGTTTAACCAGAATAGGGTCAGGAATAGGGGGATCGATTCAGAACCTATAGGAATACATGACACCCACTCCACGCTAACTATGGTCATATTTACTAATCTATGCATAGTATAACATAGTACAACATACTATAGAGTATAGTGTATACCTTACCACCCAAAATACATAAATGCATTTTGAAATTTTCAAATATACTGAAAAATTGCAGTCATATATATTGTATGCACTTAAGCTATGAATTAAACGCTAAAGTAAACACGCATTTTGTTGACATTATTGCTTATTTGGTATATGAGAAATACACATGAAATGGCTCTTAATATGGCTATACAGAAAGGAAGTTCGAGACCATTTCATCACATAATAAAAATATGTGAACATCCCAGCGGGCAACTAAAGTTTATAAAGTATCTAAAAATAGAAATCTTAGTTCTCTAGGAATAGTTTCTTACTTTAAGCAGAAGATAAGTGTCCCGAAAATTTTGCAAAAAATGATTTGGGTCTGCTAAAAAATTGTTGTCCGTGAACTGGTGGGAAGAATTGTTCATGTGACTTTATTTTTAAAGTTGAAGGCCGAATTCAGGGAACGCCGTGTGCGAGCTTGCTCAAAAGTCTCTATTTCTGTTCAGGAGAGAACATCATATCATTAAGGCTTTCGAAAAAACTGTCAACAGCTTCATGGGAAAGTTCCACTAAGTCGGAAATAGGGGTAACCATGCATTCGTGCGCATGATCGTCTGCATTGACATTCTGATTCGCATTGCTGACAGAAGGTCGTACCTGTTCAATGCTGCTTTCATCTTGAACTTCACTACTCTTCAATCGTAGTGGTGAAGATTCCAGGAATGCCGTCATCAGGATTGGCAGCCTTTGAGGGCAGCACAAAGCGTGAACCTTGGTAGGAACCAACAATGTATCTGCATCCACTGGCGCATCCGATTGTAGCGTCAGACAGGTGTCTAACACGCATTCTTCTCCGCATAGCAGACACCTTAGTACAGGTAAAACACACCTTTGCCACATTGGTCGAAATGATAGAAACCAAGTCATGTTCAGGTCTCTAAGCCGGGAGAGTCCCAGGATTTTTGATATCCGGTCCCGGTATCCAATGGCTAGGATCGTATCTTCCATTGTCGCGAGAGTTTGATCTGTGACATGGGTTGCCATAACGAAAAATAAGGACTAAGAATAGGATTCCTGCAATTAGTCCCAGGATCAGGGGAAGTCCGCCAAAAATCGAATGGACGAAATCTGGAAAAATACCCAGTATGGCTTTGAATGGTGTTAATGCCATCGAAAATACTGTCTTAAATACCTTTGAGACCCCAGTGGTATCAGAAATATTTAAGATTTCGCTCAGGATTTCCGCGAAATGTACGGGGGAATTAGTCGATAATAATGTATGTATCTCTGCAGTCGTCCTTGCGACTTGTAGATCATACGTTTCTTTTGATGACGTGAGCCTTGTAGGCATCTGAAGAAGCACTGTTTTCATTCTGCTTAAAGTATCTATTCGAATAGAAGTAATTTTCAAACTGGGCCATGCCCTTGCCTCCCTGTCTGGAAAGGAGCTGGGGAACAAAGAACGTCCACAGCACTTGACCTTCGCAGTCGTAGTGACTAGATAAGGAGTCCCGGGCATAAGACTACAACATCTGCGGTCTACAATAAGAATGTAACTCCCATTATAGAGTCTTTGAAAGAATGGTTCTATTTCAGTTGCAGGTGCGCCTTGCTGGTGACATGAAAGGTTGTATGAATTCCCTTCACAGGCTCCATGCAAACTAATTCCGTTACACAGAAGCGTGCCGCTTAGTGACATAGCACAATTGTTGCCACTAAGAAACACTTTCTGTCCTTTATTACTGACACATGCATGTGAATAGGGCAGGTTCCAAGTTGTTTTAAGGTACCCCTTTCCCAATTTCTCGTACATGCCAGCCTGTATATATTTTTGGCAGTATTGAAACCTGAAGGTTGAGAGTGGAATATTTATGATTCCGTGTATTATCCATTCACTGACAGGTCGTTCTGACATTGTCATTGGTAATCTTTCAAGTTTTTCAATGCTCAAGATTGTATAATCAGCACCCTTTTGCGCCATACCGATTTGTCTATCAGTAAGGTTAAAGATTTGGAATAGTGACGTTGTGTTGATTAAACGCCAAGGCACATAGCCTGAACGCAGATTTTGCAACGTCCAGCCAAGCTGTACAATAGAACGCAATTGTGACTGACCATGTTGTAATAACAGTAAGTCTTGCGATAATATATCGATTGCTGAAGACACAATGCCGTCCAATGAAAAAATTCTGGAGGACAGAGTCATTAACCCATTGTCCACTACAGAAAGTGATTTTTCCAAATTAATACGGTCAATTTCCCGTATTCTCTCTGCTGTCTCAATTTGAGTAACCTTCCAGGCCTCATTGTATGCTGCATATACAGAGGCTGCTATGAAACGCTTTTGACGCTGTTTGCGTGGTCCCATTATGAAATCACGCAAGTCAGCACCATCAGTAAGTAAAGTTAGGTGTTGCTTAATTTCAGGCAGTGTGGAAGTTTGTAGCCATTGAAGGCATAATTTGCCCACACTGTAGGTTGTTATTATCCCTGGGTGATGTCTTTGGGGATATCTAGGGTCTGGCCTGGTCATTTTGAAACCCTGTGTTTTATTCAGGAATCTGTCTTGACAGTTATTTGTATCTGTGGGCCAGATCAACCATTGTTTCCAATCAGGATGTGTTCTGTTTTGGTTTAATATATGGTTTACGTCTATCTCTTCATCTTTAGAAGTGTTGCTAACCCTTGTTGGCTTTGGAATAGACGGGTTATTTAAATCTTTGATTTTGGCTAAGCCAAGACAGGTGGTTTGTTGAACAGTGTCATTTAAAAATATCATTTGTTCTGGGATCATGCAGGCTCTAAACAAAGCTTCTAAACCCTGTACTTGCCATTCTTTTGTACCCCAAACACTTTTCAAATCAACAGTTTTGTCCCAATAATCAAATCCAAAAGTATTCATTTTTTCGAAGAATGAATCTGAATATATCAATTTTGTGTTGGTTATCATGGTTTTCATCCCTGTCTTGTTTGACAATTTAAAATAAAATGTTTCAGCATTACTTGTGTTAAAACCTGAAAAATATGAATATTTGTCATAAACGGTTCTAGAGCTCCCTTTTGGAGGTGTAGCACAATGTTCCCATTGATTATAATTTAAAACATTTCTAGGTTGTGCAGATTTATGTAAAAAGTGGTTACCATAGTGGTTATAGCAATACATACTATCATAATTTGTAGAACCTTGCAAATAATCATGTTTTGTAAATTTAGCAGACATTACTAGATCAGACATCATGTTATTAATGCTTTCGAAGTCCCAATCATCAGCAAATGAGTTTGGTTTTGCAAAGTCACTCAAGGAGATCTTAATTTGGTGTGGATATTTCAGGATCTCGACCGGACCATAAATTTCATAGTCAGTGTTGTCCCAGGCTACCCCACCAGGTATCGGATTGGCTGTGAAGTTGGCTGAAGAAAGTTCTCTTTTCTCGACGTGTGAAGATGTGTGTGGTTTGAGGACCAAGTTGATGTTCTGACTTGCTGTGTCCATTTTAGCATATTTTCCCTCAATGAAGCGTCCCAAAGTAAAAACCATGATGAGCCAAAGTATGAGGATAAATGCACCAAAACCCACCCAAAATTCAATCCATGGAGAAATCAGATATGTTTCTTTCAGTTGTTTCAAAAGTTCCTTAGCTTTGTCTTTAAAGGATTTTGATGATGGCTGTGTCTTTGATTCACTGAAGCCTTCAGAGGAATCATCGAAGTTGATGAAGTACCCGGATGCAGTTCTGTCAATTGTTCCAATTGCTTCAGGATTTTTGTTTTTTGCATTGTCACTTGGTACTTCATTGTAGATTGGTGTGTCTCTGCTAAATGTTTTTATTTGGGTTTTCAGAGGTCTGAGTTCTATTGCATTGTTGCATAGTCCTTTTTGTTCTTCTGTAGGCGTTTCGAATGTGATGAGCCTCTTTGTTAGGACCTCTGTACTGGTAGCAAACCTTGGTGTTCTGCTACTTATTGGGAGTCCACTTGGCCTACTGTTTGTTATCGGCCACATGTTGTGGTTTTACCAGGTAGATGGATACAACTCGGTTCTCCTTTTTACCAGCAAGTGGCGGTAGTACAACTGATCATGTCCCGTTGACAGACAAGACAGGAACTGCTTTTCTGTAAGAAGGCCCAAATTCCTTCTTTACCGCGATCTTCTCCCTGACTAGATCTCCGACTTTTGGAATCCAGACAGGTCTTGCTGGGACAGGTGGTGATTCTTCAGTGGTTGTTGGCTGTTCTTTCAACTGTATGTTGCTCAGGTCTTTTCTTGTTTTGTTTAAGTCCTGCAAAATAGCCAAACGGTCTTTGACATCAAAGCTTTTTTCTTTAACCACTGAAGTCTGACTATCAAGGTCAGAGATCAACATCCTAGTTCCAAATAATAATTCGTACGGACTGAATCCCTTCAGAGAATTTCTTGGCAAGTTATTTAGACTACGTTGGACACTTATTAGATGTTTGACCCACCCAGCTCCCGAACCTAATATCCTTTCCATTATAGATTGCTTTCTGCCTTGGTTTTTTCTTTACACCATCCCGTACCCTCAGGAAGGAAGTGAGAAGATTCCCGCTGGGCTGTGCTCATTTGGCCATGTTTCCCCCCAGGCTGGTGGGCTTGAGCGAAAACAATGGTCAAACGTAACATGCTCTTAGCGTATATGCCATTTAGACTCGCAAATCTTTGTATAACAGTCCGGACGTCAGCCGAGTGCTGAGGATCTACATTATAAGTGGAAACTAGCCTGTATATGTTAATCGCAAGCCATTCTTTTTACTGGTGATGTTATCTGCAGTCAGATTCCACCGTATTATATTTTTTCTCTCCCCACTGCGATTTCTGTTGCAGTTTGGGCAGTTTTTTACAAACATGGTATGATGTAGGCTCATGCCTGGCCACCAGTACCTTGATTGTAAATCTTCCAGAGAATCTTTCAGTTTGAGGTGTCCAAGACCCTCACCCATATGTGCGTCTGCGATTAACAAGTGTCTCCTGTCCATGTTTGGAATCACTCTATCCCCCACTCCAGGGATTCGAGCAAAAGGGACGGAGTTTGCATCGATTATGTATGTGTAATTGAGTGGATAGTTGATCGGTAACGCTGAGCAGTCGCCTTTTGATGACGTTTTCACCGCCAGCAATGTTTCACCGTCAATGTATTTTAATGTACGCTTTTTTCGAACTACGGGAGCCGATTTAGTGGCTCCGCTGTGGCTGTTTCAGCCAATGAATTCCCTACAACGTGAACGCCATCACGTTGATGACTCAGTGAGTGAGTCACGTGAGTCTTTGGTAGTTCTTTTTGTAAAAGAGCTATTTGTTCCCAGAGCAGTTTCTGCTTTATTGGTGCATCTGTGTCATCTTTGTAACCGTTTTGAATCCATGTCTGCAAATCTTTGTTGTATGATTTGACGCAGTAATATGAATCTGACACTATAAGTGTCGGGAATTCGCGATCCGCATTATCTAGCGCCATTTTCAAAGCTATTATTTCAGTTTGTTGTTCTGAATTAGTTTCTACTGAGTGTGATTTTGTTAATAGAGGTTTTAATATACCTCCGCGCCACACTTCTTTTGTAATCTCACATGTGGGGTTGTATGCTTGTTCTCCCCAAACGGAGGGTTGAGCATGTCCGTCTGTATAGATTACACAGGCGTAATGTCGTAGAGGCAGAACGTCGATTGGCAGAGGATACGTCTTTTCATATTTTAGATTTTTTAATTCTTCTAGTTCTGGATCAAAGTAGTAGTATACTTTGTCCGTTGTGATTGAATTCACCCATTGTATCCATTCCGGATTCAATGTTGTTGTTGGTAAATTACACGGTGTTGTTAGTGCCTCAAAGGCTGATTCTGCTGTTCTGACTGTGATATGTCTACCGTCAGCTATGTCTTTCTCTCTAGCTATTGCGGTTTGAACTGCACGAATGATTTTTTCTGTATTACTGAATTTCTGTTCAGCTTCTGTGTACATGTGTGATTTGAATGCAATTGGTACCATTTCTCCCTCATTAGAGGTCAGGTATGTGAATCCGCATCTCCCTGGGATGACTCAAATCACAAGATTGCGTGTGTTATCACGTGTTTCTAATTTTGTTTTAATTAGCATGTCTGTTTGTAAGGATCTAAAAATTTCTGTGTGTGTTTGAGTCCAATTGGATCTTTTAAAGTCTGGTTTAATTAGATCATAAAGGGGTTTGACCCTTTCTGCGTAATTTGCAATGTATGTTCTTCCGAAATTTAGGAAGCCTA
Organism: Lissotriton helveticus; assembly: GCF_964261635.1. Taxonomy (NCBI): domain Eukaryota; kingdom Metazoa; phylum Chordata; class Amphibia; order Caudata; family Salamandridae; genus Lissotriton; species Lissotriton helveticus. Next base: position 635,537,726 of record NC_136072.1, read on the forward strand.
GAATTGACTGTAGGTTTTTTAGTGTTTTAGGAGCTTGGATTATGGCACATTTCTCTAGGAAATTGTCTGCCAGGCTTTTTCCTTCACTTGATAACTCATATCCTAAGAATAGGACTGTCAGATGGGCAATTCTGGACTTTTTAAAGTTGAATTTGTAACCCTCTGCAGCGAACCCAAGTATTATGGTGTTCACTCTTTTCAAGTGAGTCTCCAAGTCATCATCTGTTAAGTAAATGTCATCGACATAAGATAATGCTTCATCATCATATAGTTGTAGTAATTCTGTTACTCTCGCTGAGAATTCCCCCGGGCTGTTCTTGTACCCCTGGGCTAACCGACAGAATTGTTTTTGAGTGCCATTTACTGAGAATGCAGTTAAATATCTGCTCTCTGGTGCTATGTTTTGACAAAAGAATCCATTGGAGATGTCCAAGGTAGTTTTGTATTTTTTGCGCACTATGTTATTCATTAGTGCAGCACTGTGTGAGTTTTGCACTGCAAAAGTTTTGCAACATGTGTTAAGGTGTCGGTAATCCAAAACTAGACGATATGAATTGTCTGGTTTGGAGACCGGAAACAAAGGATTGTTCATTTGTGAGGTGCAAGTTTCAATCACCCCCTGGTATTCTAGCTGATCTAGTATTTCATTTACTTGTTTTTTAGCTTCTTGCTTAATTGGGTACTGCCTTTGTGCAGTTGGTTGTGATTTTAACTGTATTTTGTGAGGAGGAGAATCCTCATCCCATCCTACATGATTTTTATATAAAGCAGGTGCTAAAGCCACTGCCCACTTTCTAGCAAGTGTATATTTTTTATGAATCGGTATTTGATTCGAGAAGGCAGGCATAATTACTTCTTCGCCATGAGGGCACTCCCTAACAAACTCTGGTGGCCAGTCTTTTTCAGCTAGAAGGATATCATAGCCCTTGGAGAGATTATCCCAAAATAGTCCCCTTATTTTCCTAGTCTTATCTCCCTCTATACGTAATGTTATCTCGTATATCTTGTGGGGCTTGCTAACTCTGGTGTCTGCAGTTTCCACTTGAAGATATTCATTCGTGTCCACTGTCTCCAGATGATTCATAAGGACTTTGCGAGCTATGCTCACCTCTGCTGCACTGTCTAGCATTGTCTGAGCCCACTCTCCGTTTTTCAGTTGTGTCCTCAGTATTCTCGGCATTGTTAACTACCTTGATACTGGCTACCTTCTTTTTTGGAAATTGTAATTTCTTTTTTAATTGAGCAGGTTCCTTGTCTTTGGACTTGGCGTGCTCTTCTCTCTGTTCTGATCGTCCTCTTCTTTCCGATTTCTGCGAGGAATTCTGAAAAGATTGAGAGGGACGTGTATCAATGTCTTGATATCTATCAGGTTTTTTAATATTATCCCTATTTCTAAGGTTATATCTATTCCCAGAGGGGTCACTCTGCGGTGACCTCTGTCTTCGGTTCGGAGATTTCTCCCTTCGCCTAGGAGACCTTCCTCTGGACTGGAATTTCTTTTCTTTAGGATTGGATTGTTTGTTTCCATCCCAGTTCTTTTTCGATGAATTATTATTAAAAAATATTTTTTCTGGACTTTCAGTCAGTTGCGGTTTTACTGGTATTCCACCTAAACTATCTCTACCTAGTTCTTCATAGGATTTTTCTATGATTCTGGCAATTTCAGCTGGTTGGTCTGCTATATCTGTCTCTTTTAACCTCTGGCGGATCGCCACGTTTGCTGCTTCACCTTTTATGTTGGCTAATAATATAGCCGAGACCTGCTTGAAGTCTTTCAGTAATTTCATACCAAGAGTTAAAGCAGGTTCTGGACCGTATTCATCTTGAATTTGTTTTAGCACATCTGGTATTACCGAAATGGATGGAACACCGTGCGTTTTTGTGTAGATGGAAGCAAAGACTGTACCCCAAGTGTCACAGTCCTCTATGTGTGGTGCGATTCCCATTGGGAGACATATAGTCAGAATCCTGTGTTTTTCTAGCGGGGTGGTGTCAGGAAACACTGCCTCTATTTGGGTGATTTTCTGTGCCAACCAGAATGGTATCTGTTCCCGTTTAGCCGGAACTTTACCTAGGCAGGATTGGATGTTCTGTGGTGTGATTTTATTTGTGTTCCCCTGGTGAGGGGTCAGCTGTGGAAGTTTAATCGCTGGCTGGATTGTCGAAGTCCGCATTACATACTGAACTAATTGTCTATGAATTTTTAGTAATTGTTTCAGCTGTATTAACAGCTCTCCTGTAGACATCCCTTCGATGTCTGGATGTGGTGTGTATCCGGCTAGTACCGGCCACGTTGCTCCTGGTCTACCTAAAGGACCGAGCCTTGTAATGTGATTGTTATGTATTAGGGCGCCATCAAATAAGAGCAAATGCTCTTGAAATTTGAGTGGTACTTCCACCTCCTCGAAAGGAGTGTACTCATTAGGAGGTTCCTCTATTTTGTAATAGTGGAAGTACTTTGTTACAGCATTTGCTGCTGGAAAATGTATCCATGAATAGTATACCTCTGTCTGCCGATATTCGTGTGCCTCAATTACGAATATGACTGTGCCACCTCTAGGTGTCAGTCCATTTTCTATAAGTTTTAGACTTATAGATCTCCTTTTGATGACCGGAATGAGTATTATATCCGCGTCTGCTGCTTGCATGGTAGCATCAGCATCTGCGAGTTCAGTTGCTAATCTAACTTCCTCTCTTTCGTCATCACTTCCTGACATTTTACTGTTAGAAAGGTTATTCTTTTTGTTTGCAGATCAGGTTTCTTATGGAAACAGAGATTAGATGCACAATATTTTGGAACAGTGTATCCTTCAACGTTGACTATACCAAGAACCATACATAGGAGTTCCCTCCTGCGAGGTTTTGGAGGATATTACCTTTCACCCACTCCAGACGTCTTTGGAGTATGTGGGAGAAGGGGTCTGAGTGAGATAGCACGACTGAGTTACTCTAAATGACTTACGTTAGTTTTATCGCCCTTTCCAAACGCGTTGGGCGCCATGTAGTGTAGCTCCTATTTTCCCAATAGGCTCTGCGCATTGGAATAGTACCTACAGCAGTAAAGGCCTAGGCCAGACGTTAACTAGGTCTACTACTGTCGATACTAGACTTAAGTTTTGGGTTTGCCAGCGTAGCTCAGAGTTCGCTAGAAACTTTCTCGAATGTTCAAGGAGGAATAAACTTCCCTGATTAGACAAGAAGGGATTTAGTTTCTGATAACCATAGAACATGACAACTTTGCTCTCCCCTAATCAAGAGTCAATCTCGAGAGTCGTGTGAGCACAAGGCAATTATTTTACTCAGTCAGTACGTGCATTCTTAGTCTCATCAGATTGTAGAGAAAAGGAAGAGACGGGCGTGTTCAATAAAAAGGTGTTATTTATTGATCAGTCTCTTTTCTCGTACAAGAGAAATGGATCGATATTATTGCAATACTTATAGTTAAGTAAAGTGCATACATTAAAAGCAATAGTATAAAATAATACTGTAAAAACATTGATATGGTTTCTGAGCCATATGATGTTTAAAATGATTAAAATATATTTACATACACATATACATTTGACTAAACGTACTCAACTGTTGTTTCTAAATACGCCTACCCCGTGTACCTGACCTAAGTCTAATGCGTGGGCGGGAATAGAAAGTTACAGTTTAAGTTAAGTTTGTTTTTGCCAAGTGAATAACTAATGAATTCTCTGTGAGGGGTTATTCAGTTCTGTACCTGGAAGTTAGGATGAATGAGGAATGGTATCTCTTTCTCTGCTCTCGATATTCCAGGCTGCCTGCGGGGGCTGCCCAGAAGCGCCGGTGCTGGGTCTCTCGGCTTGAGATAGCAGCGCGTCTCTCAGCACGTCAGGAAGGCGGGGCTGCTGCCAGCGGGGTCTGCTTCTGCTCTCGGCTTCGGCAAGGATGGCTGCTCCGTCTCGTCACCACGCGTGTGTTTGCATAGGGCAAGATCGGCAATATTTATACCTTAAAGGTGCCGAGATTGACGTAAGGATGGACATAGATACGTCAATAAAGATGTCATACGACTTGCTCGTTAGCACATTCTTTACTAAAGTTCTCTGTGAAATCAAAACAATGGCCGCACGGATTTTCCAGGTTGTCATAGGTTTGATTTGTTATGAGAACGTCGTATGCCTTAACAGGGGCTGGAGGAATGTCGCTTGTCTAATTAGATCTCAAGCGTTATGACCTAATCAGATAACACGTTCCTGTGCCGTAGTGTGACTGCGTCAGATAACGGTATCTGCATCATGGGGGCTGTTCTTGCCTCATGGGCTGACTGATAGTTATCTTGATAGTTAGTTTAACCAGAATAGGGTCAGGAATAGGGGGATCGATTCAGAACCTATAGGAATACATGACAGTGATGGCGTTCACGTTGCAGGGAATTCATTGGCTGATGAGGCAGCGAAGGCAGCTGTGCAAACGGCTTCCGTAGCTGCCATCACACGGTCAAAAACAAAAATTAGACAGCGAAATATTACAGGCTGTCAGCGCTACAGAAAAGGATTCGATAGAAACACTCCCGAAAGGCTTTCCAGTAAAATACTCATACAAAACTGATGCAAACAATGTTCCTTTTGCCCGAATCCCTGGAGTGGGGGATAGGGTAATTCCAAACATGGAACATAGGTTAGGACTGATAATAGCGGCACACGAAGGGCTTGCTTCTGTACATGCTGGCGTCTCAGCCACAGTATCATTATTAAAACAGAGATACTGGTGGCCACAAATGAGAAGACAAACAAGGAACTATGTTTTAGAATGTGAAATATGTCAAAGAATGAAAGTATCAACGGTGAGACGACCAGCACAGACGCCCCTTCTAATCTCAGATAAACCATTAGCCTGTGTTTATCTGGACCACTGTGGTCCCTTACAAAGGGATGGTAACTATAAATATATCCTGGTCGCAGTGGACTCATGCACGAGATTCATATGGATGTGGCCCCAGCGATCGGCTGACGCCAGAACTGTTATAAAAGATTTGCGAGTCTTTATCGGCACATACGCAATTGGCATGCTGCATTCTGACCAGGGTCCTGCTTTTAGCTCTCGGGCTTATAAGGAGGCCATGACCAGCATGGGCATTGCATTGCGGTATTCTTGTCCATTTCACCCTGAGGGGAACGGAATTGTTGAAAGAAAAAACCGTGACATAAAGCAATCTATAACAGCAAAGGTATTAGGTTCGGGAGCTGGGTGGGTCAAACATCTAATAAGTGTCCAACGTAGTCTAAATAACCTGCCAAGAAATTCTCTGAAGGGATTCAGTCCGTACGAATTATTGTTTGGAACTAGGATGTTAGTCTTAGATCTTGACAGTCAGACTTCAGTGGTGAAGGAAAAAAGCTTTGATATCAAAGATCGTTTGGCTATTTTACAGGACTTAAACAAAACAAGAAAAAACCTGAGCAACATAAAGTTGAAACAGCAGCCAACAACCACTGAAGAACCACCACCTGTCCCAGCAAGACATGTCTGGATTCCAAAAGTCGGGGATCTAGTCAGAGAAAAGATCGCGGTAAAGAAGGAATTTGGGCCTTCTTACAGAAAAGCAGTTCCTGTCTTGTCTATCAACGGGACAAGATCAGTTGTACTACCGCCGCTTGCTGGTAAAAAGGAGAACCGAGTTGTATCCATCGACCTGGTAAAACCACAATCATGTGGCCGATAACAAATAGTAGGCCAAGTGGACTCCCAATAAGTAGTAGAACACCAAGATTTGCTACCAATACAGAGGTCCTAACTAAGAGGCTAATCACATTCGAAACGCCTACAGAAGAACAACAAGGACTATGCAACAATGCAATGGAACTTAAACCTCTGAAAACCCAAATTAAAACATTTAGTAGAGACACACCAACCTATGATGAAGTAACAAACGAATATGCAAGAAACAGTAATCCTGAAGCAATTGGAACAATTGACAGAACTGCATCCGGCTACTTCATAAACTTCGATGATTTCTCTGAAGACCTCAGTGAATCAAAAACACAGCCATCAACAAAAACCTTTAAAGTTAAAGCTAAAGAACTTTTGAAACAACTGAAAGAAACATATCTAACTTCTCCATGGATTGAATTTTGGGTGGGCTTTGGTGCATTTATCCTCATACTTTGGCTCATCATGGTACTAACTTTGGGACGCTTCATTGAGAGAAAATATGCTAAAATGGACACAGCAAGTCAGAAAATCAACTTGATCCTCAAGCCACACACATCTTCACACATCGAGAAAAGAGAACTTTCTTCAGTCAACTTCACAGCCAATCCTATACCGGGTGGGGTAGCATGGGACAATACTGACTACGAAATTTATGGTCCAGTTGAAATCCTGAAATATCCACACCAAATCAAGATCTCGTTGAGTGACTTTGTAAAAACAAGCTCATTTGCTGATGATTGGGACTTTGAAAGCATTAATAATATGATGTCTGACTTAGTGATGTCTGCTAAATTTACCAAACATGATTATTTGCAGGGTTCGACTAATTATGATAGTATGTACTGTTACAACCACTATGGTAACCATTTTTTACATAAATCTGCACAACCTAGAAATGTTTTAAATTATAATCAATGGGAACATTGTGCAACCCCTCCAAAAGGAAGCTCAAGAACCGTTTATGACAAATATTCATACTTTTCAGGGTTCAATACAAGTAATGCTGAAACATTTTATTTCAAATTGTCAAATAAGACAGGGACAAAGACCATGATAACAAACACGAAATTGATATATTCAGAATCATTTTTTGAACAAATGAATACTTTTGGTTTTGATTATTGCGACAAAAATGTTGAAGTAAAAAGTGTTTGGGGTACAAAAGAATGGCAAGTACACGGTATAGAATCATTGTTTAGAGCCTGCATGATCCCAGAACAAATTATATTTTTAAATGACACTGTTCAACAAACTACCTGTCTTGGCCTAGCCAAAATCAAAGATTTAAATAAACTGTCTATTCCGAAGCCAACAATGAACAGCAATAGCTCTACAGATGAAGAGATAGACGTAAACTATGTATTAAACCAAAACAGAACACATCCTGATTGGAAACAGTGGTTGATCTGGCCCACAGATACTAATAACTGTCAAGACAGATTCCTGAACAAAACACAGGGGTTCAAATTGACCAGGCCAGACCCTAGATATTCCCAAAGACAACACCCAGGGATAATAACCACCTACAGTGTGGGCAAATTATGCCTTCAATGGCTACAAACTTCCACACTGACAGAAATTAAGCAACACCTAACTTTACTTACTGATGGTGCTGACTTGCGTGATTTCATTATGGGACCGCGCAAACAGCATCAGAAACGTTTCATAGCAGCCTCTGTATATGCAGCTTACAACGAGGCCTGGAAGGTGACTCAAATTGAGACAGCAGAAAGTATACGGGAAATTGACCGTATTAATTTGGAAAAATCACTTTCTGTAGTGGACAACGGGTTAATGACTCTGTCCTCCAGAATTTTTTCTTTGGACAGCATTGTGTCTTCAGCAATCGACATAATATCGCAAGACTTACTGTTGTTACAACACAGTCAGTCTCAATTGCGTTCTATTGTACAGCTTGGCTGGACGTTACAAAATCTGCATTCAGGCTATGTGCCTTGGCGTTTAATCAACACAACGTCACTATTCAATATCTTTAACCTTACTGATAAACAAGTCAGTATGGCACAGAAGGGTGCTGATTATACAATCCTGAGCATTAAGAAACTCGAGAGATTACCAGTGACAATGTCAGAACGACCTGTCAGTGAATGGATAATACATGGGATAATTACTATTCCAATATCAACCTTCAGGTTTCAATACTGCCAAAAATATATACAGGCTGGCATGTACGAAAAATTGGGAAAAGGGTACATTAAGACAACATGGAACTTGCCCTATTCACATGCATATGTCAGTAATAAAGGACAGAAAGTGTTTCTTAGTGGCAATAATTGTGCGATGTCACTAAGCGGTACACTTCTGTGTAATGGAATTAGTTTGCATGGAGCCTGTGAAGGGAACTCAAATAACCTTTCATGTCACCAGCTAGGCACACCTGCAACAGAGATAGAACCATTCTTTCAAAGACTCTATAATGGGAGTTACGTTCTAATTGTGGACCGCAGATGTTGTAGTCTTATGCCCGGGACTCTTTATCTCGTAACTACGACTGAGAAGGTCAAGTGCTGTGGACGCTTATTGTTCCCCAGCTCCTTTCCAGACAGGGAGGCAAGGGCATGGCCTAACTTGAAAATTACTTCTATACGAATAGATACTTTAAGCAGAATGAAAACAGTGCTTCTTCAGAGGCCGACCAGACTCACGTCATCAAAAGAAACGTATGATCTCCTAGTCGCAAGGACGACTGCAGAGATTCACTCATTGTTATCAACTAATTCCCCCATACATTTCGCAGAAATCCTGAATGAAATCTTAAATATTTCTGATACCAGTGGAGTCTCAAAAGTATTTAAGACAGTATTTTCGATGGCATTAACACCATTCAAAGCCATACTGGGTATTTTTCCAGATTTCGTCCATTCGATTTTTGGCGGACTTCCCCTCATTTTGGGACTAATTGCAGGAATCCTATTCTTGGTCCTTATATTTCGTTATGGCAAACCGTGTCACAGACAAAACACCTGCGACAAGGGAAGAAACAATCCGAGCCATTGGATACCGGGACCGGATATCAAAAATCCTGGGACTATCCCTGCTTAGAGACCTGAACATGACTTGGTTTCTTTCATTTCGACCAATGTGGCATCGATGTGTTTTACCTGTATTAAGGTGCTTGCTATGCGGAGAAGAATGCGTGTTGGACACCTGTCTGACGCCACAATCGGATGCGCCAATGGATGCAGAAACATTGTTGAGTCCAATAACGGCTCATGCTTTGTGCTGCCCTCAACGGCTACCAATCCTGATGACGGCATTCGTGGAAACTTCACCACTACGATTGAGGGGTAGTGAAGTTCAAGATGAAAGCAGCATCGATCAGGTACGACCTTCTGTCAGCAATACTAATCAAAACGTCAATGGAGACAATCATGCGCACAAATGCATGGTTACACCTTTTTCCGAGTTAGTGGAACTCTCCCAGGAAGCTGTTGACAGCTTTTTCGACAGTCTAAATGATATGATGTTCTCACCAGAGCAGAAATAGAGACTTTTTGAGCAAGCTAGCACACGGCGTTCCCAACACCCTGAATTTGGCCTTCAACTTTAATAACAAAATAGCATGAACAACTTTCCCTCCAGTTCACGGACAGCAGTTTTTTCAGCAGCCCCAAAATATTTTTTACGATTTTTCGGGACAGTTATCTTCTGCTTAAAGTAAGAACTATTCTTAGAGAACTAAAATTTCTATTTTTAGATACTTTATAGACATTAGCTGCCCGTTGGTATGTTCATAATTATTTTATTCTGTGATGAAATGGTCTCGAACTTTTTCTTCTGTATTAAGAGCCATTTCATGTGTAATTCTCATATTCGACTAGTAATAATGTATACATATGCTTGATTACTTTGGCATTACTCTATAGCTTGAGTGCATATAGTACATGTAACTATTTTTTCGTATATTATATAAATTCGAAATGCATTATATGTATTTTGGGGTGGTAAGGTATACACAATACTCTACAGTATGTTTTACTATGCCTAGATTCGTAAACATGGCCATAGTTAGCGTGGAGTGGGTGTGATGTATTCCTATAGGTTCTGTATCGATCCCCCTATTCCTGACCCTGTTCTGGTTAACAAGTTAACTAGCCGCCATCCCATGATGCAGAAACCGTTATCTGATTAAGCCACACTACGGCACAGGAACGTGTTATCTGATTAGGTCATAACGCTTGCCATCTAATTAGACAAGCGATATTCCTCCAGCCCCTGATAAGGCATACGGAGTTCTCAAAACAAATCAAACCTATGACAACCTGGGAAAAACCCTGCGGCCATTGTTCTGATTTCACCGAGAACTTCAGCAAAAGAATGTGCTAACGACCAAGTCGTATGACATCCTTATTGACGTATCTATGTCCATCCTTACGTCAATCTCGGCACCTTACAGGTATAAATATTACCGGTATTGCCTTAAGCAAACACACGCGGTGGTGACGAGATCGGAGCAGCCAGACTTGCCGAAGCCCAGAGCAGAGCAGACCCCGCTGGCGCAGCCCCGCCTTCCTGACGCGCTGAGAACGAGACGCTGCTTTCTCCTGCCGAGAAATCCAGCTCCGGCGCTTCCAAGCAGCCCTCGCAGGCAGCCTGGAATATCGAGACCAGAGACGAGAGATACCATCCCTCATTCATCCTAAATTCCAGGTACAGAACTGAATAACCCCTCGCAGAGAATTCTTGAGTCAGTCACTTGGCATAACAAACTTAACTTAAACTGCTAACTTTCTATTTCCGCCCACGTATTAGGCTTAGGTCAGGTACACTGGGGTAGGGGTAGTTAGAAACACCAGTTGAGTACGATTAGTCAATGTATATATGTATGTATCTATTTTATTCATTCTAAACCACTATATGGCTTAGAAACCATATAAATGTTTTTACAGTATTATTTTATACTTCTGCTTTTATTGTATGCACTTTACTTAACCATAAGTATTGCGATAATATCGATCCATTTCTCTTGTATGAGAAAAGAGACTGATCAATAAATACCATCTTTTATTGAACACGCCGGTCTCTTCCTTTTCTCTACAATCTGGTGAGACTAAGAATGCACGTACTGACTGAGTAAAATAAGTTGTCTTTTGTTTTCACACGACTCTAGAGATACACTCTTGATTAGGGGAGAGCAAAGTTGTCATGTTCTATGGTTGTCAGAAACTAAATCCCTTCTTGTCTATCCAGGGAGGTTCAACTCCTCCTTGCCTATTCGAGAAAGTTTCTAGTGAACTCTGAGCTAGCTGGCAAACCCAAAACTTTAAGTCTAATATCGACAGTAGAAGACCTAGTTAACGTCTGGTCTAGGCCTATACTATTGAAGGTATTATTCCAATGCGCAGAGCCTATTGGGATAATAGGAACTACACTACACTTTCAAAGGCAGCCTGGCTAAATCAGACTCTGCTTCTGGCAGTTACCTCCAACAACAGCCAGCCCCACCCAAACGCCACTTAGGTCGGATATGAGCCAGACAGCAATGAGCAAACATACCTAGTATACACACAGCAACATGGTATTTTCTAAATGAAGTAAAAAAATCAATGCAGCACTGGCAGTCACACCACACTTGACACCCACCACCACTACACAGACATGTAGGTCTGGTCTGTGTTGTTGTTTACCTTTAGCCCTCTTCAAAGTCATCATCAATCATCCAAATCGGTTGGTTTCAGTGAATTTGAAAATTTCCATCTTCTTCTGGTGGCATTTCTCTAAGTAGTTCCACTCACGCCCTGAGTTATTCCAGCAATCATCTCTGATCGTCCTGACCTAACTCTGACTGCGAGTATGCTGTTCAACTCCGAGTCTGTACCAACAGTGTTCGACTCACAAGTGAGTCCTCCAGACTCGTCCACTCCCAACTCAAAATACAATGGATTGGCCTGTAGTAGTACAATTCTTTTATTGAACAACAAGAAGCGAAAGATTGACTTGAGTCACTTTGTAGAATAGACATTCAAAACAATCAGCAATCACTCAGTGTGCAATGCATGCCATCATGTACCTGTTCTTCTGGGGCAGTCCCTCTAAGTTAGGAAAGGATAGATAGATAGTCATGGCCCTGGGTTGGAGGCAGGCACACATTTGTTTGAATTCTCCATCCAATGTCTGACTTGAGGTAAATGGATTTTGGGCGAGTCAGGAGTGGACTTTACTTCTTTACTGACTGCACACAGTTGCAACTCCGATCCGGCAATAAAAAGAGTAGGATGGTGGGGATGGATTTGTTAATAATGAAGTAAATAATGTTCCTTAGCTATATCTTTTAGGGGGGGGTTGGCATCAAAGAAAGAAAGAAAGAAAGTAACTGGAAAATGAAAGTGACTAGTTGTCAGGGAAGTAGAGCTCATCCTCAAACTCTGGTGGTTCGCCCAGAGGTTGGGCACTTAACACATGACTTCTATCTGAGTCGCTGTCATCATCTTCCTGCTGTACTACTTCAGGTATGGTGTAATCCGGGGGTATAAAGTGCTGATTCATTTTTATCTCGGTTAATCTCTCTACATTTTGGGGTGAGAGACTGGTACTTCTCACTGTCAAAACGGCACCAGCAGCACTGAAAACAATCTCAGCAGAGACACATGCCATGGGGCAAGCCAGATAGTTTATCGCCAGCCTGCTGAGCACTGGCCATTGGTGTCTGTTCCCAAACTAATACAGCAATGGGTTTGATCAAAGAAGACCTCTGTTGCGTCATCCAGAAAGGCATGGTCATGAGTGCACTGCTTTTTTCAGCCTCTTTTGCCTTTGTCTCAGTACTGGATTTAAGCCCTACCTGTAGAAACCATTCCTGTGCTGATTTTGTGGATGAGGCTCCTGTTCTTGTTGCTATTGGTTATGGTGTTGTTGTTGGGTTTGGCTGTTGTGAGCAACCGCACTGCCCTCAGGCTCTGAAGTTGAACTTGAAGCTGTCTGCGCTGCAGTACCTGTTATGCCCTGAAGGAGCGGACCTCTAATTCCTGGCCCTTCTTTTTTTAGCTGACTGGCTTGCATAGCTATCCACGTTTTGTAGCTGGCAACATCCCCATCTGAAAAAGGAATGAAATTGTGCAGTAATAGTTTGTACAGTGGATCAAACATTGTGGCACAATTGTAATGGTTGGATGACACAATGCCTCTTTGCACCCTTTTATTTTCAGATAAGCGAAGGGTTAAGCTCCCCACCAACTCATATGCTTCTTTTTTCCTCCACACCTGCGTACATTCATGATACCTCCTTGAGCTGTTGCTGTAGAATGTGCAAAAATGGGATAGCTTGGCCCATGGTATAGTCCTCCTTGCTGGCTTCATGTGTGAAGACCTTGAAAGGAAGCAGCATCTCTTTCAGGCATTTAACTAGGCCCCATTGGCCTATCTCAATGATCATGCCTTTCACATTAGCATCCGCTCTTTGCATGACATATTCATTGGTTTGTCTGTTCTGCTCAAACAGACATTCAAGCATGTAATCAGTTGAGTTCCAAGGTTTTGGCACCTCTTGGATGAGTGTATTTACTGTCATTCTATTATCACGTTGAATGATCCTCATCTGCTTCCGGGCTATAAAAGAATGGCTAAAATGTCTGCAGATTCTTTTGCAGGTGGTCAGTAAGTTGCTGACTCAGTCTTCTTTTTTCAGAAAGTCTTAAACAATAATGGTAATGCAGTGCGCCAAACACAGGACCCTGAAATAGTCACCATTGGCCAAGGCCTTACCTATGTTACTGCCATTGTCCGTGGCAACAAAACCAATGTTATGCCCTCTTGGTTGCAGCTGTTCAAAGACCTTGCTGTCAAAGTCTTCCAAAATGTTTGCAGCAGTATGAGATGTCTCCATGGTGAACATGGCTACTGTTGCCTGTTTCAGAGTGGCAATACAAATCTCAGCAGTGTCAACACCTGCAGATATCTTTTCTCTAACCCCCAAAAAAGAGATCCAGTGTGTAGTGATGCTCATGTAATCAGTGGCTTGGCAACTGGTCCACGTGTCTGTTTCCAGGAGGATAGTGTGAACAGCACTCTGCTGCAAAGCTTGTCGAAGAAATTCCAGCACATCGTGATGTAGTGCTGAAACAGCAACTCTGGTGAAATAGGACCGCTGGGAACCTTCCCTTTTGGCCAGAGGGCTGCCACAAATTCAAGAAAACCCACCCCTTCCACAAAAGAAAAAGGAGGAGGTCCAACGCTAACATTTTAGCCAGCTTCGCATTGTACAAATGTGCCATTTGGTGGTTGAGTTCGTACTGCCCCTCTGACCTAAACATGCTGAAAATGGTAGCCTGGATTTTTTTCTTTTCTGGTGCCACTGATGCAGGTGAATTCTTGACACTATATGTTAGGCTCAATGCTCGTTTTTTCATTGCGGTGCTCTCTTGCCTTGGAACCTTTAGTGTCTCAGCTTGACTCTTGTGCCATTGCAATGTGTGCAGTACCACTGCACTGCTGGGGACAGGGCTGCTTTGTGTACTGGAGAAAATGTCTCCTCTTTGTTCACCTTCCACTGTGATCGGAGCTTCATCATCCCCTCCGCCAACAACACTTGCAATTTTTGGGACGCTAAGGTGCGCCTTCCACTGGATCAAGTGGTGTTTTCTCAGATGGGTTGTTTGGCCTCCGATACCATAGTTTGTACCAAGCCTACCCTGACTAACACCTACTCCACATATGCAGCATATAGCAATGTTCACCTCTTTCTGGCTAAGCGAAAAGAAGTCCCAAACTGGGGAGGTCAACTTTCTGATGCTGCTGCTGCCACTTGCAATGTCGGATGAACTGGAAGGTGGGCGTGATGTTTGACTCTCTGCAGTACCTACTTCTACGGAGGTGGCTGTGGTGCATATAGGTCACTGCCGAGAGTTTGTAAATATGGCAGCTGGAGGTAATGTTGGTGGAATCTGTGTTAGTTGTATCCGTGCCACATCCCTCACAGCAATTTGGCATGGGGTAATGTTGGTCTCCACTGGGGCAGGGCTAATGTCCATGATGACTGGATCGTCATCATCCTCCTCTTCTACATCTACCTCCACAACTCTAAGGCTTTCTGGAACCTTCCTTTTCACTAGACTTGTCCTGTAGCATGTCTCACTCTCAGACTGAGGTGGAATCTAAGTTGCATCTAGATCATCAGAAGGGGGCTTGGAGAAGAAGTTGATAGACTAAGCCTCCTTTTCCTTGCTGGGGATCTGGAAGACAATGGATCTTCTGAAAAAATAGCTTGTTCTTCTTTTTCCTCAGAAGGAAGCTCGATCTCCTGAACTGCCCCTACTTTAAGAGGAACAACTACTGTTACGGGGTGGTTGTGGCTTTTGTTGCCCACTTATTAGAGTTCCCTACATTGATTGGGTGCTACTGTGCAATAATGATATGTCAATTTCAACATGACTGCTCGTTGGCGTTGTGATTAGACTGACTGCCTCTGCGACAGACATGAACTTGGCCCTAGGTTGGTGGGGTGGGTCCACTGATGAGGGGGTGCTGCTCCCAGCTTGCTCCCCAGACACCGCTGCTGCAGGCACAATTTTTCATTTCCCAAAAAAGGTCTTGAGTGACATAACGGTGGTGGTAGGTGTCAGTGCCATTTTCTCACTGGCAACTTTCATGGTACTGGACCTGGTACATTTCTTTGGGACCATCTTAAAGATGTCAGTTAGCACGCAGTGCCACAAGTTGAAGAGATGTCTGTCTGTGGTCAGACATCACGTGACGCCGTGCACAGGGCGCAGGCCTTCTTTCTGGCAGTACAATAGGTGATGTTGTCTCCTCCTCTTTTGTGCACCTAAAAGCAAAGACCATTAATACAATGGGGTTAACCCAGTGAGTCAAAGGACCTAAAAGCAAAGAAGCGAGAAGAACATCAGTGAAACATAGCATTGTTTTGGATTCATTACGAGTGCAAACAAATGCATTATAATTTAGTGTATGTGGTCACACTTGTTATTGTTATTACCGCAGTTATTAAAACAATTAACAATACAGTATAACAATTTGTGGGACTTTCACAACAACAACGGCTTTCATGGTGTACTGTGTTCACTACAGTAGTACACTCAAGAAGGATAGGAAAGAAGAAGAACAACAACAAAAATACAAATGTAACAGTTTGGCATTGTACATCAGCACTCAGGGAGCTACAGCCGACAAATAAAAAGACAATGGATGCAATAAGCAAAGGGGAACAAAGGGAAGACAGACATGCATACCTATATGCCAAAAGCACACTAACTGCCTCCACAAAATGGCCACCAGCCACATGGTCACAACACAACAACAACAAGCAGGAGGCCTGGAAAACTCAAGCAGGCCTCTATGGAGACAGACTTTCCAAAATGGCCCCTGTCCACATGGGGAAGCTCAGCCAAGGCAAATGATGGCCCACTATTACAGACACACTCACACACTGGCCAAACAAAGGATGCATGCTAAACAACACATCTTTAATTCAACAATGCCAAAAACGAAATCCACAGGACTAAAAAAAGGTTTGCAAGTTACAAGCACACACATCCAACAAAGGCATTTGATTTAACACACGTGAAAAAAACTGAAATACCCCCCAAAAACACATTTTTTATTCAATCCCATGCCATCCATGATGTTTAAATTCAGCAGACACCTCAGAAACAGTTGTTTCATGCACCCATGAGCAGCTCTGTGCCTACTCGTTGAAAGGCCTATTGGCAGACTACTGGGCTACATTGTGAATTAAATAAATATTGCAAATTGATTTCAAACGTTGAAAAAAATATAGTGAACTGTGCAACATGTTTCCTTTATAAAAGAAGAGAAAAATACTTACAAAGAAACAACTAAGCCCCTACTGAAACTACAGGCCACCCACCACAATAAATGTTTAAAAAAACTATGAAAAGTACATAAATCTAGGTGAATGGCCCCAATCAAACAAATAACACCAATTTACCAGCTTACTTGTGAAATCTCAAATGCAACAGTCCTCAAATCCAATGATATATGATGCAGCAGACACAAAGAGTAATCATTCCAGCTCCAAATCCAAATGAAAAGTGACCAGGAGATGGACAAAGCACTGGGAGGAGCCTGCTGGATCGGAACAGGAAGTTGGAGACTCTTGAGCACTTCCTTCCCCTTAAAAAAAAGTAAAAAAAGAAAAAGGACTCCCTGCACAAAAAAGTACAGCCAAATGTCAATTTGAGGAGCTTTTTTTAGTCGGATCATCATTTCGAGAAGGTTTTGATGCTGCTCTGGGAGAGAACCTTCTACAGACTGCAGTTGCAGTAGATACTGTGTGTTCGGGGTCACGTTCTACACAAAATCTCTGACGGAAGTTCGATGGCTCGCCCGAATGACGTGTTTGTGATCGCAAACTTTTTGCAGGGCCATGCGGCCGCTTAGAAAATCTCATGACGCTGGCTAACGGCTCGGGAAATCTCATCAGCGATCTCAGGCACCCGGTAAGTTGCTCCCCAACGCATGAAAATGCATTTGGGGCATGCTAACAAATAAAAACTCCGCTCCAGTTTGGAGTTTTTTGGCAACTCCATGTCCTACGCAGAACACGGAGTTGCCAAAACTCTGCAAGTGGACCGGAGATTTAGGCCCAGGGTTAGTCATCATAGAAATGTTTTTATTTGAGAATACCTTTGTGATCGCCTTACATTTGGATTGTTACTAATTGCCTGCTGATGATGTTATTTCTGCTAATGTGTGTGCCATGCACTTACTCTCATTTGTGACAGGTACAAGCACATGTTGTATATTTTAGATTATTTTTTTAAATGCATACATTAGTGTTGTGCATTTGTGATGGACATGTTGATTTTGGTGTTAGTACTTCTTATGCTACTGGACACTTACTTTAATTGTATGTGTTTCCGTAATTGTGACTGGATAATGCATGTGTGTTTATTTTAACCCCGTCTGTGTGGAGAATATTTCCTTTCTCTCCCACGGTGGGCGTGTGTGGAGGATGGAATTGTTCCGTCCTTTGCACACTGCCAGGAAATCCCTCTGCCTTTTACAGCAGATGGATTTTGTTTCACATGTTCAGCCTCGGGCGCAGGGAAAGAGCTTCCTCTGCTGCCCAGGACATTTTTATTTTTTAGTGTAATCCTGATCGGCACTCATGGTGCAGATGTCATTTTATTAAAATTGAAAGTGAAATGAGCTGATCGGCTCATTGGGAAAAAGGGTCAGTTTTCGGTGGAAAAGTGTGCTGATTCAATGTTTTGTTTTGGGCCATCTACCCACATGTGAGGTATCATTTTTATCGAGAGACTTGGGGGAATGCTGGGTGAAGGGAAGTTTGAGGCTCCCTGCAGATTCCAGACCTTTCCATCACAAAAATGAGGAAAATGTGTTTTTTTAGCAAATGTTTGTGGTTTACAAGGGATTCTGGGTATTAAAATTTGGTGGGAGCCATGGAAATCAGCTCACCCTAAATAGCCCTAGGTGTCAAATTCTCCGTTCTCCAGCCTACCGCATGGTGAAAAACCTGGGACAGGGGTCTATAGGGCCCAGGGAGGCTTCTCCTGCTTGGCTGAGTTCAGAAGCTTTGACCAGGGCTCCAGCAGTCCCTGGGGTGGGAGCTCCCCATCTTGGGTCCGTCCTTGGCCCCGCCACAGGGCACAGCACCTGGGACAGGGTCCTGTGGGCATGGGGAGGCCTCCCGTGCACAACCAGGTGCAGGAGATTTGACTGGGACCAGGCCCCTACAAGGCCCCAGGGTGGATGTTCCAGCTCTGGGCTCCATCCTCCAGCCTGATGCACCACCAAGAACCTGGAACATGGCTCCATCAGGCCCGGGCATGATGGGCCCTGGGGTGGGGGCACCCCCATCCTAGGCTCCATCCTTGTGCCTGCTGTGTGGCAAAGCACCCGGGATCAGGTTCCTTCAGTGGGCACTCCCACCCTGGATTCCTACCTCTGGCCTTCTGCACCACCAAGGACCCGGAAGGGGGGCCTCCCCCTCTTCGCCTGCATGTTACGTGACTGCGGACCCTGGGTCTGAATTCCATCAGGGTCCCCTCGCAGCCCAGTGTCTGAGGATGTATGATATAACAACACGATCATTTGGATTGCGGTACATTAAATCGCTGTTTTACAAGGCCAGTCGTTACAACGACTTGCGCTGAAGGGCGCTTGACTTAGGAATAGTATGATTTACTATTCCAACTCCAGCCCACGTACAGTAGGGAAGGAGTTGGAATAGTAAATCACACTATTCCTTTGTCTAGAGCGCCCTCCAGTGCAAGTCGTGGTAACGACTTGCATTGTAAAAGCAGCGATCTAAATGTACTGCAGTGTTTTGACCGCGTTGCTAAGGTCGTTTCCCATGTCTGAGGCCCTGTGAGGACTCCGAGCACCCAGGCCGAAGGGTCCCAATTCCCTCCAAGGACAACCGGAAACCCTTTTTGTTAAGGCACATCATGACCAAATGGCCGTCCTCCGAGCCTGGCCATCTGCTTGCAAGCCATGCTTCCCATTGGGGAGAGCAGATGCCTGGGCTGCCCTGGAAGTCCAGATGAGGGCTCAATTGCATTTTCAAGCCTAGGCAGGGCTCCAGGAGGTCGGGTGCACTTCTGCTGGTGGTCCCCCATGTCACTGCGTACAGATTACAAAACAGGGAGGTAGCCTACCTCCTGATTATTAAGGACACAGTACTCTGGAACCCTTTGGGCCTCGGTGGCTCTCAGCCAGGTGCTGCCAAGGCATAGGCAGCCCTGCTGGGCGGGCACTCAGGGTCCTGGGTCTGCATTTGCCTCCCAGCCCTGCCAATGGATTTTTCCTTCATACCTGCCTTCAGAGAGAGCAGGCTGGGACCGAAGCTGACATCCCTGCAAGGGTGACCTGTCCAGGGATAATCTGGCCACCACTGTATACTCTGATCGATTGAGCTCACTTGGTCTGATTAGGGATGGATTTCTTAGCCACCCTCAGTTGTTGTTTCAAGCAAAGAACTTCCACCCCACTAGAGACTGTCTGACTTGAAGGTCTGCCATTCACTGAGGCCCTTTCCCTACCCAGTGGAGCAAAGGTTGAGTAGCCTTGACAGCATGAGGAGTGGTCTGACCAGAGTGGAAGGGGTTATGTGGCACCATGTCCCGGATGCTGCCTGGGGGTCTGGGCCCCCTTGCACCACACAGTTGACCTCTACCCAGTGCATTTCTACAGCAGATAAGAACAACCATTATGTGGGGTGTCCCCATCCCCCAGGACAGCACTCCTGAGTCACGCTCACACTTCTGTGGAGACAGCTGGGCATGTCGGTGACACACCAGCCCCCCCAAAAAAATCCCCCAAGGTGGATTTTCTTCCTGAGTTAGCTCCTGATGGGTGCAAAGATTGCTCCTGGACAGGCACGTGTCCCACAACCCATTTCAGCAGGTGCGGCTACCTGGTTGATTCTGCCAGTAGCATATGCTTGCTAATATTAAGCAACGCATGTGTAAGTTCACATGGCCAGTACGGAGAAACTGTGAATGGATCTTTACATCAGCTATGGTACCTTTTATAGCTTCATCTGTTACCTTGATAACTGCGTTAATTCTAAAGCTGATACATGCTGATGAGCACTGACCTCCCGGGATGCGTGCATTTATCAGACCAAGACCAATTTAGCAGGGCGACCAGATGGCGAGAGTGGGATCCCTAGCTGGCACAAGTCACCGGGAGGCAAGTAGCCTCGAGATGAAGCCATCTGAGCGCCGGCCTCAGAGTTCACAGCTACGCTTGTATGAATGTATCAAGTTAGGACTGGTGTACTATACACTTTCAATCGTCCTGCATCCTAATATTCCAGGACTTGATCCACATGGTACAAAAACGGAGGAATTCCTTCAATGCCATGAAGCAAAAACTGAAAGCATTGGACCTCAAATACATTCTCATGTCTCCAGCACACATGAAAGTGATCCACAAACCACCCACTTCTTTTTTTTGACTCCCAATAGGATGCCCATGAGTGGGCAACAGAAGAGAAAGACACTCATTGCCCTGCCCACTCAACCAACATGGGACACCGATGGCTCACCCCACAGCAAGGCAGTAACAAAAAGGGGCAGACCCTCGAGGGGGGTGACACTCCTAGAAGCAGTGGGCTGGCACCTCAGCTCACCAGACTCCTCGGGTATTGATGACACCAAGACGAGCAGGAGAGCCAGTGATGTCCACGACCCATGTCATGCTTGATTTTCCACAGAGTGTTTTGTCGAGTGGCATGACCCCAAGCAGAGAAACACATCCATAATCTGAAGAATGCATACTCAGTGCATCCCTTTCTTAGAGTGATTTTCAGTTTACGCCTTTTGTTTTGCAGCTTCATGCCAGCAGCACCATACCCTACCCATCATGAAGAGGCAGGGCCATGCAACCAATTAGTGGTTGTTGTTTGTTATTATGCAACATTTATAGAGTCTATATGGGTGACAGATGCTTCTTGGTGGAAGTGTGGGGTGAGGCGCAGTTGGGGAACAACAGGGATTTTCCAAAATTCCATTGTTTGGATTTTTCTTTGTGTGTGTTGTTGTTTACTCGTACCACACACAAAAACATAGCATCACAAAACACAAGCTAATCCCATCAGCACTGCTTATGCCACATAGGCACTGCAACAAGCGCTGGAGGGGCACTACCATCATCTTGATGCACATACACACAAGACTCACCACCCACATGATGAGGACATTGCTAAAGACATGGAATGTCAATGGCCTGAATGATTGTATCAAACATGGTACTGTTTCTTGGTTTGTGAGAAGTTATTCCCCAACAGTCTTATTCCTCCAGGAAACACATCTGCTAGGTTCACGATGTCCCGTTCTGGCCCACCTTGGCTAGAACACGGTTTTTCACTCTGGGCCCACTATGGGATCATGGAACATCATGATTCTCCTTCATAAAACCTTCTCCTCACCATCACCCACTCCCATGCAGATGCCACTGGTAGATACACTTTAGTTAAGGAGCATTCTAGAGGGAGTTCACTAATACATCCTGTGTGTATACATCTACCTAAGGCTACTCTAGCTGAACTTCAATCAGTAGTCCTAAGCTTACCCCCTTGCCGCACTATAATGCGAGAGGAAGTCAATGCAGTCATTGATCCCTGAAATGACTCATCCAGATCAACGGCCGGAAAGCCACTTGAGGCCCCACTCTTTTTTTCAATTCAATATTGGGTTTACAATGTAGAACAATAACAACAGGCTTTCCAGGGGCCTAACCTGGCTCACAGAACATACACACAGAGGAGCCACAATAGCGCATTTGGCTCACAACTTCATCCTGATATTCAGCAATAGAGTAAGATTACAGATAACCATCTCACCATCATAGGTCACCATATATGTGTTCAAATCATCTCATAGGGGGTGGCCGAAGCAGGGGGACAACTTCCCTGCAACTGCCAATGTGCTGTGTCCCTTTTGACTATGAAGGGACCATTGTAGTATGTGCCTGGGTACAGAGACAAATCCGCTACAGCACGGATATAGCCATGCACTGTGCGCTATAGAGCCATAACACAAAGCATGATTACAACAGAGACTGTGGGCAGTTCTAGGCTATGCCACTGTCTTTCATCTTGAATGTCCCTATTGAGACTCATTTCAGATCACACCGTCCCCTTACTGATAGACCTTGCAGTAAGTACATAGTAGAGGGTGTGCAGAGGGGGTTGCATGCATTTTTTTACGTCCAGGATCCTAATGTAGAGGTCCCAGGTCAAAACCCCAGTTCAGGTACCACCCCATCTACGGGATCTCTGCAAGTACATTTGACATAACCCTTGCCCACTTTAACAAAATGCAGAGCCAACATTGCACATCAGAGTGGGATTTCCAAGACTTTGCAGTTTGTCACTTGAACAATAGAAATGCCAAGTTGATTAATCCATGTAGGTATTGTCCCCCCTGAGGCATTGGCCTAATGCCCAGCAAGCAGGATTCTGGAGTGGCCAAAACCACACCGTCAACCAGTGTAGAGATGGTCCTTGCAAGCCTGCTCAATCACTGGGCACTCTCACATTATATGTAGAAAGCCTGTTTCCAGTACACTGTTCACCACAACTGGGGTACTTGGAGGGGGCAGTTGGGTACATGCGTGTTATGTGTGGCGGTGTCGATACGTTTGGTGCAGGGAATTAAATTGTGTAATGTGAACGTGTAGGTTGTGTGAGGCCCCTTTAACCTGCTGCAGGGCTTGAGTCCACTGTTTATCTTAAAATTGCGAATGAAGGTCTAGGGACCATCATTCGCAGACTTTAGTGCCCAGTTTGTGGAGCTGAAACAACAAAGCTGCATAGAGGACTGTTATATTTTTTGGCATTCTTCCATGGGACTGTGTCATATGTAGTGGTATTGCTAAGGGTTATTTAGTGTGACCCTGCCCCCAGTGTGTGTTGATCGTAAGGTGTACAAAATGGTATGTCAGAAAATGCCCTATCGGTATACCTTAGGTGTCCAGGAGCTCCTGAAAGGAATTAAATGTACTGTCCTCTAAGAGACCCCCCATGTGCTCTATTGCTGCTTCTATCCAGCTCAGGATATCATGATGACAGCCATCTCCCTGCAGAGCTGCCATGTGCCAAACGGGAATCAGTGGTGAGCATGGAGACTATGCTGTGTTACTGTGCATATATATGTTTGCTAGCATTGTCTGGTTTGCCTCATCTGGTGCGTCTTCTCTGTGAAGTGGAGCCCGGGGGTCGACAACCAGTAATAGATATGGAAGCCTTTGAGGAGATGTTGGATAACCACTCGATTCGAGCATGAGACCGTCCTCCTGAGCCACAGGACAGGCCACTGCAATTGAGCCACCACATAGTATAGCTTGTAGTTAGGGGAATTGAGTACCCCCTCGTGCTTTGACCACTGTAAATTTATCAAGGCCACTTGCTGCCTGCCCAACAAGAGCTTGTTGAAGTCAGAGAAGAAGTGTGTGAGAAGTGCTAGAGGTAAGGCTGTAAAATAGCACAATAGTCATGATTGGATGAGCATCTTGTAGATCGGCATCTGGCTCACACGCAAGAGCGGGAGCAAATTCTAAAATGGAATGGACCAATGAACCGAGCTCAGCCCCTTCTGTACGCTCCCGTTCTTGTTCACAAGCCCCAAACAAACACAGCAACTAATAAGTAAAACACCTGCTTTTTATTCAAATAGTCCCACCTCAGTAGGCATGAACAGGGGCGGGAGTCTAAAACACGTTAAGCCAGTATACATAATTTACGCACCACTTTTAAATTAATAAAACTTTATTCATTCTTTGGCTACAAACAAAGGTTAAAGTACAGAAAAATTCAAATTTCTAACCTTATGCCGATACCTTTATGAACGGATTCCCAAAGGAAAACTTAGACGTTTGGTCTAAACTTAGACCAAACATCTAAGTTTACAACTTTGGGAATTCACAAAGGGCATTTACGAGTCCTATCTTGATGTCCACACTCAAGATCAGGCCTGAGTGCGGAAATAAAGATAATACTTGTAAATGCCCTTTTTAAATTCCCAAAGTCGTAAACTTAGGTGTTTAGTCTAAGTTTAGACCAAATGTCAAAGTTTACCTTTGTGATTTGGGCCCCTAATTTAAAATGTATGCACCCCCTTCGCAGTGTATTTAACTCAGTATCCATACTACATTAAAAATAACACGTTCCTTCTCCATGCACTGCTTATAACATTTTACTTTATCTCACTTATGCCATGTAAAACAATAGCATTTACAAGAGCAGTTAGAGCATCCCAAATCAAATATTTTGTGAGAAAACATTTCATGGTAGTGTAGCAAGTTATAGTTAATCCAGTGTGGTTACTGAGTTGAATATACTGTGTGTGGAGGTGACGAGTTATAATAATTTGAAGTTGTGATAGCATCCAGTGAAGTAGCGTAAAGTGCAGTGGTGTAGAATGGAGCGGCATACAGTGCAGTGAGGGACAGTGTAGTATCATACAGTACAATAGCATAGAGTAGAGTGTCATGCTGTGGAGGGAAGTAGAGTAAAATAGCATATAGAAGAGTGCTGTAGAGTAGTGTGTAATGGAGTGAAGTAGTGTAGAGTGAAATAGAATATAGTGTAGTTGTGTACAGTGGACTGGCATTGAGTGGAGTGACGTAGAGTGAAATAGCATAGCGTGTTGTGGTGAGAGTGGAGTTGCGTGCAATGGTATAGCGTAGAATGGCGTTGCATAGAGTCGACTAGTGTAGAGTGCAGTGGCATAAACTGGAGTGGTGTAGAGTAAGTGGAATTGAGTGGCATGGCGCAAAGTGGGGTGGGGCAGAATAGAGTGGCATAGAGTGCAGTGGCATACAGTGGAGTGGCGTGCAGTGGAATACCATATGTTAGAGTGGCATACAGTGGAGTGGCATAGAGTAAAATAGCTTAGAGTTGAGTGACTACTTGTGGAGTTGCATACAGTAGACAAGTGTAGAGTGGATTGGCATACAGTGTAGGAGTGCACAGTGCAGTGGGGCAAAGCAGAGTTAGAATGGAGTGGAATAGCGTTGAGTCTAGTGGTGTACTGTGTAATAGCATGGAGTGTGGTGGCATAAAGTGCAGTGCTGTATTTCATATTATATCTGTGACATAGCATGAGGAAGTACTTTTCTAATGGATTTCAATATGGGTTTTTGCAACAACACAGAGATTTTGCCCCGTTAGACTTCGGATAGCCGATATTAATGAGGCAACAGTGGCTTCCTTGACCTGTTGGAGGTGTATAGTCACTTATTGAAATCTATTAGACAAGTACTTCCTCCATCTATAATTATCACTGTGGAACCTATATATTTACCAATTTGAAGGTGCCGTACCGTTCTTCATATTATATCTGTGACAGTTGTTGACTCAAAAACAGATACAGGTTTGTGTGGAGCCATACGGAGTGGCATATATACATGAATACTTACCTCCATCTCGTGAATATTCAAATTCCTTTGAGGTTTCCTACAGTTTCTGCTCTTGAAGAATAAAGAGAATAAATTGTGCCTGGGAGATATCACTTTTCCTGAAGAAGGTGGTTGTCAAACCGTAGTACCCACCGAAACACGTCAAGGCTTTACAGATTTGATACACTAGGGGGTCGATTCCGATTCGGTAAAAAAAGCGTCCGTCCGAATCGTATCCGGAGCCCTCTCCGTACGAATCGTACACGTTTGTCCGAATCGCGTAGTACGATTCGTACGGACAGTTTCCATCCGAATCGTCGCGACCCATAACAATTGCACCGGAGATTCCGTTCGACTCGTACCCTCACAGTGGACCGTACGATTCGTACACATGCTGTACGACCCGACGAGTACGATCCGGACCGTGGAATGGAGACGCGATTCGTACGGTACATGTCAGATAACTGCGATTTGTATGGAGGGTCACACATTTACATACACACCATTTGGTGCATACACCCCATGATCGCTCCGTACACCGTGCGATCATGGGGTACGCACCATACACCCTGCGATCATGGGGTACAGTGCGTGCACCCCATGATCGCAGGGGTACGCACCGTACCCCTGCGATCAAGGGGTGTACGCACCGTACCCAGGGGGGTCCGTTCCATACCTGTTTCGAGGCGTACTCTGCTTTTCCGACAGTTTTCAGCTCCCGTAGGAAAAGAGTCGTACGGAGGGTTGGCGGGACGAATTGTACTTGCTGGGTCGGGAAAACCTGCTTTGAACCGTACAAACGTCGCTTGCTGCGTGTTCCGGTGGCGATTCGTACAGGAATTCGAGTCGTACGGTTCCTAGTACGATTCGTACGGGGAGCTGCATTGGGTAAGAATCGTACTACGTCGTACGTACGGGGACGATGCAGGGTACGATTCGTACAGGAAAAAGACTGCGTACGGCTATTCGGAGTGCTTTTTCCCGAATCGGAATCGGCCCCTATATCTTTGAGACATTTGTTAGTATATGAGAATCAAACATAAAAATATTCCGACTAAACAATTGATTTATTACAGACTAGTGTCCTTTTAATGACATGAGAAAATTGTCTTATGTTCTCTCCCACTTTGTTTTCTGTTTGATTAGGGTTTATTAATTCTGATATATTTTGTCTTTGAGTGATTATGTGAATACAATGTATTTTTTATGCGCTTTTTTAATTACGTTGATAAATTGTTGATTTTGATTATGAAATTTTCTGTACTGTGATTTTAAAGAACACATATTAAAATTGTCTTAAGAAAACTGGCCGGCACTATATATATATATATATTCACTAACTTCAGTGCATATCTATGTTTTGGTGATATTGGTTAAATTTCTTTGCGTATGTTTGAGAGTTTAATTATTTATTTTGCCAAAGGGGGTTCTGTTTTTTGACCTAGAATTTTTTTTAAAACATGCGTCGGCTCCCTCTATGTCCCATGGTGTCCACCCTTCAGACATCGCCGTCAGCTTTAGCTTGGTGGGGGCTCGGAGTAAAAGCAAACACTCCCCTTCCAGAGGGCAGGAGCTGCTAAAGTGCTCCTGCCCACTGGAAGCAGAGGTTTCATCTCTATCCCTACACACAGACAGATGGGCAGGGAAAGAGATGAAATGATTGCTACTGAACAGAAGGAATTGACTTTCCATTAGCTCCCTCCGTGTAGCAAAAATGAAGGCTCCCACAGGAGGCGGGGAACCAGCTGGTACCGCAGGGGCCTAGAGGCCCCCGTGGTCCCAGTGAATGGAGCAGAAAGAGACAAAGTACAGGTCAGAAGGGAGCAGAAAGAGGCAGAATAAAGGTCCGATAGGAGCAGAGAGAGGCAGAATACATGTCAGCAATGAGCAGAAAGAGGCAAGATAAAGGTCAGAATTGAGCAGAGAGAGGCAAAATAAAGGCAAAAAATAGCAAAAAGAGGCAAAATAAAGGTCAGCAATGACCAAAAAGAGGCAAAATAAAGATCAGTAACAAGCAGAAAGAGGCAGAATAAAGGTCAGAAGGGAGCAGAAAAATGCAGAATAAAGGTCAGAAACTAGCAGAAAGAGGCAAAATAGATGGTCAGAACCCAGCAGCAAGAGGCACAATAAAGGTAAGAAAGAGACAAAATAAAGGTCAACAATGAGCAGAAAGAGGCGAAACGGAGGGCAGAAAAATAAGAAGGAAAGGCAAAACAGAGGTCTGAAAAACAAGCAGAAAAGGCAAAGCAGAGTAGAAGAGGGCAAAATAAAGAGCACTCATACACTCACTCAC
Organism: Lissotriton helveticus; assembly: GCF_964261635.1. NCBI lineage: Eukaryota > Metazoa > Chordata > Amphibia > Caudata > Salamandridae > Lissotriton > Lissotriton helveticus. Next base: position 635,565,564 of record NC_136072.1, read on the forward strand.
AGACCCACTCAGACACTCTCACACCGACTCACAGACCCACTCAGAGACTTATACACCCACTCACAGAGACACTCATTCACTCACTAACATACTTGCTGTCAAATGTTAGTATTTACATTAAGGAAATAAAATTAAACAAATCTTAGAAATTCACTGAAAACCAACTATTACAGGTACATATAGCAAGTAAACAACATTAAACAACTTAGAAATTCACTGAAAGTAACAAAGGTTACAGGGACATTATAGTTAGGCTTAGATTTAACTCGTACTAAACCAGTGACTTTCGACAGGTATAGTTAGCTGAGCTTACTATAATTTAAGCCCCTTGCAATGAACTGCTTTTGAGTTCACATATCACGTCATTCATGACATGACTAGAGACATCACTGATGACATCATTAATGACATCTCAAATGACATCACTGATGACAGTACCCACAGTGCCACTCACACATTTATTCACACCCCTAAACAACCTCTCATACACCCACTCACACACCATCACAACCACTCAATAAATCTTTATTTATTTCGGTACATTAAGTACCATAAAAGATGCATAAAATACATTATAGTTACAATACAATTTCACAATATACATTAAATGGATCACAAGGTCACATAACAGAGCTAATAGTTTATAGGCAGTAAACTTCATATAGTCCTGGACATCATTTCCGGGGGCAAAAAGTCATATTAAAACATTTAAATACTTAAAAAGCTAAAAAGCTAAAAAGGCATACATATAAAAACTTTTAAAAATAAAATCTGGGGGTCTAACATTGAGACTATTAATATATCATATAGTATTCTACTTCATAGGCATCCAACAATATTACTAAGAGGATTGCACCTGCTAAGTAGATTCTATGACCTCAAAGTTTCAGCCCCAATTTCATTCTCAGAAAGTTAACAGACAAGAAGAATCTACTAACACCAAAAACTATAACTTGACTGGTATCAATTTTTAGAATTCTTCTAGCCTCTTTGTGGGACCTGGAACCTAAGTTCCGACAAAGGGGCAGTATCCACCTTTTCCTTGGTATTGCAAAAGTTGGACAAAAAAACAAAATGTGTAACTCATCTTCCTTTGCCTGGTTTGCACATAAGGTACACAGATTACTACTACTATTGGACCACCTTAGTTCACAAACGTTTGTCCTAAGCGTACCATATCTGAATTTCATATAGATTGTCTTTGCTAGTGGTGGGTAAATCTCGTCCTAAAAGGGTTCAAAAGATGCTATATCTTTGAACAATAAGACATTATTTGTCAGAGATCCATATGTTTTTATGTTCACTATCTCATAACTCACATATGACTAGAATGATAGCTTTAAAATTTTCTTTTAGGACGAGTTCATTAATACTGGCTCATTCCAAAAGTGTGCTAAACCTATTTTTACCAACCAGGATCTTACATGTTTAAGCTATTGGACTTTGTTACAGCAATCCAGATCCATGACTTCTTTTAGACCTTCTTTGTAATCTGCCAGCTCTGAGGTCGTTCACAATCTGACCCAGAGCATTAACGGTCTCAAAATTGCATGGTGGTCTATGCGTTTCATGTTCAGGGATAAAAGAAGAGGAATCAACAGGGTACTGACTGGTAGTTTTAACAATGCCCTAAAAAACGTATTCTCTCCAATCTCAAAAGAGTTTCTACACATAGGTCCCCATAATTCTGCCCCGTATAGTACCGCTGATTGTACTTTAAATTTGAAAATCTCTAAAGCCGGGGTGATTGCTTTATTCAGGCTATTACCATGTCTTTTCATCATAGGTAAAGAATTTTGTTTAAACAATATTTTGCTTTTTTCTATCTGGCTTCTCCATGTTAATTTCGAATCCTGAGAAACCCCCAGATAGGTAAAATTCTGGACACATTCCAATTTTTGTCCATTTAACGTCAGGTTTTCTCTTTTTGTGGGCGTTTAGGGCCATGTAATTTGTTTTCTTTGCATTATTCTCTAGGCCCTTTGTGCTGCAGTATACCTGAAACCTGTTCAATAGATTCTGTAGGCCCGGGGGTGTTTGAGAAATAAGAATGGTGTCATCCGCAAAAAGGAGGGACGAAACCCGTTCCCCCCCCAATTTTGGGGAATCATTATCGCAATCCTCCATACATAAGGGGATGTCGTTGACAAACAGGGAAAAAAGTGTCGGAGCCAACACACATCCCTGGCAGACTCCCCTCTTTATTGGTATGGATTGCGATAACTCCCCATTCGATCCCCACCTAACTTTGGCATAGTTGTTAATGTGTAATTTTATAACCAGCTTCAATAAATCGGCTGGTAGCCCCTGGCTTTTAAGGGTCTCCCACAACAGTTCTCGGGGATTAAGTCAAACGCCGCCCGAAGGTCGATGAAAGCTACATACAGGTGACCTTTTCTCAGGGTAATATACTTCCAGCATAAACAACAAAATCTTAGAACCTGATCGATGATACTTATTTTGGCTCAGAACCCTGCTTGATATTTTGTGAGCACCAACTCTTCTTCCATCCATATATTAATACGATTTAAAACATGCCTTGAGAATTTTTTTTGTAATATATCAATTAAACTAATTGGGCGGTAGTTAGCAGGGTCATTCCTATCGCCCTTCTTAAAAATAGTGATCATTTCTGCCCCTTTCCAGGTGTCCGGAATTTCTGCGCCCGCAGCAATGACATTGCATAAGTGATTTATATATGGTACCCAAATATTTGTTTCATGTTTAAATAGATCACCTGGGGCCTCATTTATGAAAGCCTTGCGCCACCGGTGCGTCATTTTTTCCCATGTTAAAAGTGACGCACCGGCGGCGCAAGTCCTTCATAAATAAGGCCCCTGGTATTTTATCAAGCCCAGGGACCTTCCCATTTTTAACCAAGGCAATGGCTAATTCAGTCTCTTGATAGTCAAAGACTATTGGCATGCTCTCTGTGTGTACGAATGATGGTAAATGTACAACCTGGAGAGCCTTGTCCCCCTCTGGGATATCATATAATTTGGTGAAGTGGTCAATCCAAGTGACTTCATCAAGGAAGACCTCTCGTGAACCCTTTTCTTTTTTATTACCTTTTACCACTATTTCCAAAATAATTTTTGATCCTTCATTTTGCCCGCTGAAAGCATACTTGACCAAATTTCTTGGTCCCAAAATGATTTGGCTTCAGCCAGGGTTCTCTTATATTCTTTTCTAGCCTCTTTAACTGCCAAAACATTATTATTTTTGATTGCCTGAACTAGAGTTAACTTTACAATGTGGCACTCTTTATTGAACCAGGGTTTGCCTACAGACTGGGAATCAGTTACTCCTCCCGTCTTTTTTGGTCTTTTGGTCAATAACAGTAGGAGTTCCTTGAAAAACATTTTGTGTAAGTCTAAAAATATCCTAGACTCATTTTGATAAATGTGGTACATTCTAAATGTATTGGCAAAGGAACTATAAATGTTTGCCACTAGGTCTTCCTTCTCCAATATATGTGCCCATTTGCCTGCACGACGATTATTGCTAACTACAATGTTGTCTGGGGTAGTGTCCCAAGTTTTTTAAATAACATTTGCATTGTGTCCCAATAATAGGCTCCTGGACAGACTAATTTCAAGTGGGTGGTGATCGCTATCTGTTCTTGCTCTTATTTCCATGACTACAGCAAATGACCATATATCCGAGGATAGGATAATGTAATCAATTTTGCTCTGGCAGTTGTATCTGAAAAAAGTTGGGGCTTTGGGGCTATCCGATGGTAGGCGTCTGTTACATGCCCTCATCCCGTGGCCAGTCATTACCCTTGTAATTTGGAGTGCTAGGACAGTGCCAGCAACTGTCCCACTGCTGGACAGTGATGGTATATTATTGGCACTGTCTTCGTCCTCTAGCAATTTATCTAACCCTGCAATTGGTTCAAAATTGCAATTCAGGTCTCCACAAATTATTTTACTTGTTCCTGGATCTAGAGCGTTTAGAAGTGAATCCAAGATTTCAATTGTAGGAGACTCCTTATAAGATGGACATGGTCTATTGTAGGCATTATATAAGTGTAGCACCTTTTTGTCATTAGTGACCATTTTTACTCCAAGTATATCTAAGGAGTCTATATTTAATTTACTAATAGTTATGTCAATGGTCACTCTTACCCAAATAATAAGGCCCCCAGACGGTCGACCCCTTGCCGATGGAACTGCATTTATTTGGTAAGTTTTGTATCCTACCCTATGTACAGTTTTCGTGGCCCATGTTTCCTGAAGTATGCAGATGTCACTTGTATTTATATAATTATTCCATTCCGGGTCACTTATGTTTGATCCCACTCCTGCTATGTTCCATGATATTAGCTTTGTCTCAGAGGGACCATTTAAATTAAAAACACTAGTTGGTATGGGAAGACCAATAGGGCTAGTGACAGTAAGTACATTATCTACTGCCTTAAATTCTGTGCCACTAACTTCCTTCTGTAACATTATTCCGCATAATGAACTTAAGGTAGGAATACGGGATCGATATATGTCAGCACCTTCCATGCCACGTGTACCGATCCCCTCTGTAGTACAACCTGTGTATGCCATTTCTTTCTCATTAGCCATATGCGTTATTTGCAGTCAGTCAACCGCCTCTAAGGATGATAATTCATTAAACCTATTCTGGGTTTCTAAGAACGCCAGTGATCCCAGGTTTTGCTTTGATTTTGGTACACTTATAACCTAGTGGTAAAGCTTGTATAACAGGGCTTTGTGAAGGGGGCCCTCATGTACTTTTAGTATCTTGCGAATCGTGTGAGGGTGCCTAAAATTTACAATAATACAGTCCCCTTGAATGTCTTTTGGTGATACACCTACCCACCCTACCCTTCTCGCCATCAATATTTCTCCACACCTGTCTGGATGAAACTTTTTATATATTTACAGAGCCAATTGACAACTTTATTCCTGAGGTTGTCACATGATTCCTTTTGGTCTCTTTTTAGGACAGGTACACCCGATAATACTAATACATAAGGAGATGCTGCAGGCGGTAGGCTCAAAATTTCTTCATTTGGCACCAGGTCAGTCCCCTTTGGGCTATGAATAATCCCCTCTCTTCCCTGAATCCTTGCATGTTCTATATTCTTAGTAGCAAGTGCTGGAGCAAGTACAGTAACAATATTGCTATTCGTTATCGACGAAACATCTACTCCAATACTGTCATCCTGTATCAAATTAGAATTTGGGTGGTTTGTACGGTCTACAGCATTGGTCAATTTGTGGCTATCCATACATCTACTCTCCAATTCACTCAACAGACAAGTACCATCTTCAATCAACCCCCTGCCCTCCTCAATAGTTACACATAATTTAGTAGACAGTTTATCTAGTTGTTCTACTTTGTTGTCAAGAACTATTAATCTAGAGTTTAGACATTCATCTATCTGGGATTCTATTGTGTCTAGGGCATTTTTAAATATTTCCACCATTGTACGATCTTCTTTTACTGCCGTCCCACTTGGTTTACCAAAATTTGTATCATAGTCAAAGTCAGTTTGGGTTACCACGGATCTACAGCTTGTTTCGACTAGTTCATGCATGTGCACATTGCCATCCCCGTTCTTACAACCCACAATTTTACTTGGCTTCCCTTTCTTCCCAGACGGTTTTTTCTCCTTAAACTGTGTTTTTGGTTTGGCTCCCATATCCATACCAGACGTCTGCATCCGCAGCCTGGTAAAAATCCCTGCTATCCCGGGATCTTTATGTAGAGTTCCAGGGACGATGTTATTTGTGCTTTGTTGCGGTAACAGTGGATTGTTACCCTCGTTCTGATGTGGAACAGAAACTGGTACCTGACTGATAGGCATACTGGTCATTTGACCATATCTCGGAAGGCAAGATGGATCAAGTGAGAGTCGTCGCTTAGCAAATTCAATCTCGCGACACACTAATTGTTCTGCTCTGAATATAAAGTCATCTAAAGAGCCAGTTACCCCCGGCCTCCCACTCATCTAAGCCATAATTTAAAATCTGTGATTTGGTCAGATTATAAAATACTTGTATTGTCCTCCTAGCACAACTGGTAGCCCTTACAGTCTGGGGCCAGAACTAAGCTTAAATAATCTACTGGTACCTTAGGAGGGATGACAATCAGGAGGGGTAGCCCGGCCTGGCCTCTTCTGGCCTCGGACGGCCGCAGACGCCATACTCATACAGCCATTTAGACACCCACTAACTCACCCATACAGTCACTTACACACCCATTCAACCACCCATACAGCCACTCACACAGATACTCGCTCATATATACAGCAACAGACACACACATTCACTTACCAATACAGTCACTCATGCAGCCACTCACTCACTCACACAGCTACTCAGACACCTACTTATACACTCATACTGCCACTCACACACACACCCCTATACAGGCACTCAGACACCCACCCACACACAGATACACATAGTCATGCAGCCACTTACATACTATAGGTTAGAAATAGTATCACTCATTAGTAGTACAGAAGGTATTCTATTTTAACTTTAGTAGTACCTTGGTATATATGTATAACACTCATAACCTTTTAGAAAACACTCACACTCATGGGCTGATGTCATCAGTGATGCCCTTGAGATGTCATCAGTGATATCACTGACCATGTCATGAGTGATGCAATATGTGAGGTCATAAGCAGTGCATTGTGGGGCGTAAGTTGTGTTTAGCTTAGCTAACGATACTGCTGAATTTCACTGGTTTTGTACGAGTGAAATCTGAACCTAACTATACAGCCCCTGTAACCTTTGTTTTTTTCTGTGAATGTATAAATAAGTATACATATATATATATGTGTGTGTGTGTGTGTTTAGCACACATTGACAATCACAATATCAACAAACAATATGATATATTGATATTATTTATATTATGTATTACTATATGTAAATAATCAAATATAGTACATAATAAAAATCACATTAAAACATGGTATCTGTTAGACCTGTCTGGATTTTTTGCGTAGTCCCTCCTCATTATTCTTTATTTTGTCCCCTTTTTGCCCCTCATTCCCTTACTATTTTTTGTGTCTACTACTTTTTTTAGGTGTTGGTCAAGGGGATAGGTGTTCTTTCTTCCCCCCATAATCTTTTACCTCAGGCCCAGAGGCCTGTTCTGACAGGAAAGTTGGAACCACACAAAATGGTGGCTTCCATCTGCCCCAACTGTCGCACTCAGAACTTGGCCATAGCCTAACATAGGGCATTCCAGAACCTTCTGGTCCATGCTGGACCATTGAAGGGCAGCCTATAAAAGGCGGATTGCAGGGCAGCCATTTTGTCTACCTGTGAGAGTCAGCTGGAGGACAGGCTATCCTGGCAGGTGGGAGGAGACTAGTGTAAGGGTTGAACTCCTGGACTGGTAAGCAGCCTAATAATTCCACTTCTCTATTTCTCCTGTGGGTTCCTTGTCCTGTCCCCGCTGTGGAAGTTTAAGGGAGACCCTGGGCGCCTGACTGACCCCTAGCTTTAAAATAGTAGGGTGTAGGTAGGGTAAGGAGACTGCAGCGCAGTGGAGCGCAGTCCTCTGCCCAGCAGTGGAAACTGAACTGAAGAGGGCTCCTGTTAACTGTCCAGTAAAAAGGGCTGGGGTCCTAGAGAGGAAAAAGCGCCCTGAGGCTTCATTCTGTGGAAGCCCCTTTGATCCCCCCTTTCCCTCTTGAGAGCAAGAAGTCAACTATTGTCCTGGGTGGCGCTGGGCACCTCTTACCTGGGTCAGAATTGGCAGGGAGCCGACACTGTACTAATTGACCAGTGGTTGGAGACTGGAGGAAGATTCCCTTGAGCCTGGGCAGCCTTGTGAGGCCAGCGCCGAAAACGGGACCCCGGGGGCACCTGTCGCGCTCTGTGTCGGCGTCCGGTGAATCCAGGGATGAGTGAGAGCGCAGTGCTCCTTCCCGGGGCCAGCGCGCTAATTCCCCACTGTATTGGGGGACTGTGGTGAGAGAAGGGGCCGAGGATTGAGCAGGCCCGGAGCGGAGTCGCTTTTCCCCCGCGCATGCGCAGTGGAGGCCGGGGGTGTGGAAATCGACGTCGTCGCTCTCTGCTGAGGAGCGCTGTGAGGAGGCGGCTTCGGCGAGTGATTGAGACTGATCTGCGCGCCGAGGGACAGATGCGTGTGGGTGAGGAGCAGCCTGTCAAGCGGCTGTCGCGCTGTGTTTAGCGCTCCGGTTCTGTTCCACAGGGGGCGGAGAGGCCGAGTGCGAGGAGAGAAGCAGTTACCAGGTACAGGGGGTGAGCGGAAGATCCGCCTGCCGGCCCCCTTCACAAGTAAGCAGGGAGGAGTGAGGGGTAGCGTGGGAGAGCTGGTCAGGCCTCCTACGCGTTTGGCTTCCTCCCTACACTGTCCATAATTGAGAGAAAGAGGAGGAGAGCCTGGAAACGAAAGGCTTAACAATTATAACACTGACTGACTCAAGAAGCCTGATTACCAGTGGGGGTGCCAGGAGTATAAAGTCAATAAACAACCCTTGGCTCTTGATAAATAATGACAGCTTATTCCCCCCTTCCTCTAATGGAGTTGAGTTCTTGAATAATCCCAGAAAGTTTGCTGTTGGCTATGTAAAGTTGGTATATTTGTAACCCTCAGAGTTTATGTACTAGGAAGAAGGAGGGATTATTGGTGCTGTGGGAGACAAATATAGTGCACTGCATAGTACCCATACTCAGTTACTTCTAGAGTCTAACCAAATGCACTGTTGAAGTTTAATTTAAATTAACAGGTCTGAGAGTGATAATATTGACTTAATGACAAATGTACTGTATTGTTAAAACTACCTGGTAAATTGCTTAGCCGGTTAAAAGTGTTTGCTATTACTGAGACAACCTGAAATGTATTAAGTGGTATATTTTGAAAACAAAGAGTATATTATTTTTATAAAGCAGTACTTATTTTTCCACATTTTTGGTGTAGTGTTATTTTTGTGTGATATTGCGTGGATTTACTTTTGGGTGGTCTGCAACCTTAACACTGTGCCTCTGAAATGTATGTCTTGCCCTAGGCCAGGCTACCCCAGGTTCTAACATTTGGTGCCTAGCGGTGGGATTACTGACTTGGTTGCAGCTACTCACTAGTAATTCAACGCAATACACTAACCTACACCAGGAGTTTTCTCCTTGCGGCCCTCCTAATTTGAATTTAGTTTTTTCTAAATTTATTTCTGGTGGTGGGTGGAGGTTAACCTCAGGTCACTTCGTGGTTTTCTCCTGTGAGTGATTTTAGTCCATGGCAAAGATGGAGTTGAATTTTAAAGAGCTGGAAGCCAATACTGTGGCCCAACTCAGAGATTGGTGTCAGCATCAAGGGGTATTTTTTAATAAAGGTGCCAAGAAAGGAGAGTTGCTGACAAGCATAAGGGCATGGGTGGAAGCTCATTTAAGGGAGGAACCAGAAACTGAAGAGGGTGACGGGGACACTGTCACTGAGGCTGCATTGTTAAACCAAGTGGGAGGTGGGAATCTGCTGACAGGTCCCAGGATACCTTCAAGGGCAAGCAGCTGCGTCTCAGACAGGGGTTTAACTGAAGCCGAGCTGGAAGATAGGAGGGAGGAGAGGAGAATGAAGCTGGAATTAGCTAGGATGGATATGGAAAGGGAGGAAAGGAGGTTAGCTCATGAGCGAACCATCAAGGAGATGGACCTACAAGCCGTCCTAAGAAGGTCTCCCAATCCTGATAATGGTGGCAGCGAAAATAAAGTGAACACCAGGGAATCCAGACCCTATTTACCCAAAGATGTCATTGCTAGCTACACCCCAGGTGATGACATTGCCAAATGGTTGGCCGCCTACGAAGTTTCTTTAAGGGCTCACGGGATCCTAGAAACTCACTGGGGAGGTGGGCTGTATAAATACATGCCACCTGCTGGCAGAGACACCTTATTGGCTCTGGAGCAGGACGAGCAAACCCACTACCCTGCCATGAAGGTGGCACTGGTGAAAAAGTTTGGACTTACCCCTGAAAGGTACAGACAGAAATTCAGGGGAAGTCACAAAATGAGTACCCAGAATTGGGTAGACTTTTTAGACTACGCCAAGAAAGCTTTGGAGGGTTGGGTCAAGGGCAGCGAGGTGAAAGATTATGAGGGGCTGTACAATCTATTTTTGAAAGAACACCTCCTCGAGAAATGTTTTCCCGAGTTGCGCCAACACCTGGTGGACAGCAAGCTGACCGATCCCCGGAAGCTTGCAGAGGAGGCGGACACTTGGGCAAGTACCCGGGTGTCCTCCAAGGGGACTGGAGGGGACTCTCAAAAAGCCGGACAGGGCGCCCCCCAGAAGAAAGAGGGAGGAGATAAAAAGAAGGAGTTCTCCAAAGGTCCCCAAAATAATTTCCAAGGTAAGGGAGCAGGTTTCACCCCTAGGGCAAACCCGCCCAGAAACCCTAATCCTGGCCAAAGCCAGCAGCCAAGGGTTCTCCACTGTTTTGAATGTGGTGATGTTGGACATTATAAGGGAGATGTCAAATGCCCAAAGAGACCACCCCCTCCCACCGGAGGAAAGTCACCGGGAGTAGCTAGTGTAGCGCTCGGGGAGGAGTTGCCCTTAGATAAGGGGGGTGAGTGGGCGGGTGTCACCTTAGTGTCCCTGGGAGAGCGGGAGATGGTACCAAAGATCCAGGTGCCCCCAAATACTGCAAAGTATGGGCAATGGGTTACCATCAATGGCCAAAGAGGGGAGGCTCTGAGAGATACAGGAGCCAGTATGACTATGGTGAGAAGTCAACTGGTGTCTCCAGAGCAGGTTGTTCCTAATGTACTCCACCCCGCCGCGATGGCTGACGGCAGAATGGGCCACTATCCAGTGGCTGAGGTTCCCTTTGAGTGGGAAGGGGTTGCAGGTTCACTTCGAGTTGCCGTAAGCCCTGCCGTGCCAGTTGATTGTCTGTTGGGGAATGACATGGAGCACAACACTTGGAGAGAGGTGGAATACCGGACGCATTCTGCGATGCTGGGTACACCTGACTGGGCCTGTGTAAGCACACGGTCTGCGACTGCCCGGAGAGGGAGTTCACCTGGGTTGGAGCCTGGAACAATGGCCCAACCCGCTGCCAAAAAGGGTCAGAATCGGAGACAGGGACAGCCTGCTTCGGCTTCCACGCCCCATGTGACAGATCGGCCACCTGCGGTGGTAGGCCAGGAGTCCGTGGAGGGGGGAGTAGACTCTCTGGAGGATTTACCCATCCCTGCTGAATGGCATGTGGAGGGAGGTCCTACCAGAGAGGAATTCTGTAAGGGGCAGAGGGAGTGCCCTACCCTTGAGGGACTGAGGCGTCAGGCTGAAGCCCAGGCAGCAGGTGATGCTACGGGACACCACCATATTTACTGGGAGGATGGCCTCCTCTACAGTGAACCCAAGGTACCTCTACCTGGCTCATCAAGGGCCTTGGTGGTCCCGCAGCAATACCAAGCCTTTCTGCTGGAATTGGCTCATGCGATACCACTGGCAGGACACTTAGGCCAGGACAAGACCTTTGCACGGCTTGTCCTCCACTTCTACTGGCCTCAGATGAAAGTGGCGTCCAACACATACTGTAGGACATGTGTATCCTGCCAGGCTAGTGGGAAAACAGGGGTGAAGCTAAAGGCTCCCCTGGAACCACTTCCTGTCGTTAGCACCCCCTTTGAAAGGGTGGGCATCGACATTGTAGGGCCATTGGATCCACCAACAACAGCTGGTCACAGGTTCATCCTGGTTCTGGTGGATCATGCCACACGGTACCCAGAGGCCATCCCTCTGAGGACTGTTACTGCACCTGTGGTAGCTAGGGCCCTGATGGGAATCTTTACTCGTGTAGGATTTCCGAAGGAGGTTGTGTCTGACAGGGGGACTAACTTCCTGTCCGCTTACATGCGGACCATGTGGAAGGAGTGTGGGGTGACCTACCGGTTCACCACTCCTTATCACCCCCAGTCCAATGGACTGGTTGAGAGGTTTAATAAGACCCTGAAGGGCATGATAAGAAGTCTGCCGGAGAGCTTACGGAGGAAGTGGGACGTCCTCCTACCTTGCTTGCTGTTCTCCTACAGAGAGGTGCCGCAGAAAGGAGTGGGCTTCAGCCCTTTTGAATTGTTGTATGGGCACCCTGTGCGTGGGCCTCTCAGCCTGGTGAAGGAAGGATGGGAGAAGTCTCCCAGAAAACCTCCCCAGGATGTGGTGAGCTACATGTTGGCCTTCAGAAGCCAGATGGCCAAGTTGTGGAAGCAGGCTGCTGACAACTTGGAGGCCAGTCAGGCAGTCATGAAGGAATGGTACGACCAAAATGCTCACCCGGTGGAGTTGGAGCCTGGCCAGAAAGTTTGGGTGATGGAACCTGGAGAGCTAAGTGCCCTTCAGGATCGTTGGACAGGCCCATTTGAGGTGTTGGAGAAGAAGGGTAAGGCCACTTACTTGGTGGATCTTAAGACCCCGCGGCAGCCCTTACGGGTGCTGCATGCCAATCGCCTCAAACCCCACCATGAGAGGCCAGAGGTCATCCTGATGTTGGTGACTGATGGTGCGGAGGAAGCAGAAAGCGAGCCTCTCCCAGACCTCTTTTCATGTCAAGAGAAGGATGGGTCGGTGGAGGGAGTGATTCTCTCCCCATCTCTCACTCCGGAGCAACGAGAGGATTGCCGTCAGGTATTGGGGCAGTACTCTTCGCTGTTTTCCCTTGTCCCGGGAAGAACCCACCTGTGTACCCATGATGTGGACACAGGAGACAGCCCCCCAGTGAAATCCAAGACCTATAGGCTGTCGGACAAGGTGAAGGCTAGCATCCATGGCGAAGTTGCCAAGATGTTGGAGCTAGGAGTGATAGAACCGTCCAGCAGCCCTTGGTCCAGTCCGGTGGTGCTAGTCCCAAAAGCCGCCCCACCGGGCACCACACCAGAACTGAGGTTCTGTGTGGATTACCGAGGACTGAACTCAGTTACCAAGACTGATGCTCATCCAATCCCCAGGGCGGATGAGTTAATTGACCGGCTAGGAGCTGCCCAATACCTAAGTACCTTTGACCTCACTTCAGGGTACTGGCAGATCTCCTTGACAGATGGAGCAAGGGAAATGTCAGCCTTCTCCACGCCTGAGGGACACTTCCAGTTCTGTGTGATGCCCTTTGGGCTCAAGAACGCCCCTGCCACATTTCAGCGACTGGTGAACCAGGTCCTCTCTGGAATGGAGGGTTTCTCGGCTGCTTACCTGGATGACATTGCTGTCTTCAGTAGCAGTTGGGAGGACCACTTGCAACATTTGCAAGCAGTTCTCCAAGCGCTGAAACAAGCTGGATTGACCATCAAAGCCAGCAAATGCCAGATTGAGCAGGGGTCGGTTGTGTACCTTGGACACTTGGTGGGTAGGGGGTCAGTGCAGCCCCTGCAGGCGAAGATTGAGGCAATCATGGCCTGGGAACCCCCCAAGACACAGACTGAGGTCCGAGCTTTCCTGGGCCTCACAGGTTACTACCGTCGCTTTGTGAAGGGGTATGGCACTATTGTAGCGCCCCTCACAGAGCTCACCTCTAGGAAACAACCTCGACGGGTAGTTTGGACAAAGGCTTGTCAGCAAGCCTTTGAAAAGTTGAAGCAGGCAATGTGCGAAGCACCGGTCCTGAAGGCTCCCGATTTCTCCAAGGAGTTCATTGTTCAAACAGATGCATCTGAACATGGCATTGGGGCAGTGTTATCGCAACTAAATGAAGAGGGCCTGGATCAGCCTGTAGTCTTCTTATCCAGGAGACTGCTTCCCCGGGAACAGAAGTGGAGTGCAATTGAGAGGGAAGCTTTTGCGGTGGTGTGGGCTCTGAAGAAGCTGCGGCCATACCTCTTTGGCTCGCACTTCCTGGTTCAGACTGACCACCGCCCCCTTCGTTGGCTGATGCAAATGAAGGGGGAAAATCCCAAGCTGTTGAGGTGGTCCATCTCCCTACAGGGAATGGACTTCCGGGTGGAACATCGGCCTGGAGTGGACCACGCCAATGCAGACGGTCTCTCCAGGTATTTCCGCCTTAGTGAAGAGGACACCCAAGGGGTTGGGTAGTTCTCCCCACTTTCAGCTGGGGGGGACGCGTGTTAGACCTGTCTGGATTTTTTGTGTAGTCCCTCCTCATTATTCTTTATTTTGTCCCCTTTTTGCCCCTCATTCCCTTACTATTTTTTGTGTCTACTACTTTTTTTAGGTGTTGGTCAAGGGGATAGGTGTTCTTTCTTCCCCCCATAATCTTTTACCTCAGGCCCAGAGGCCTGTTCTGACAGGAAAGTTGGAACCACACAAAATGGTGGCTTCCAACTGCCCCAACTGTCGCACTCAGAACTTGGCCATAGCCTAACGTAGGGCATTCCAGAACCTTCTGGTCCATGCTGGACCATTGAAGGGCAGCCTATAAAAGGCGGAATGCAGGGCAGCCATTTTGTCTACCTGTGAGAGTCAGCTGGAGGACAGGCTATCCTGGCAGGTGGGAGGAGACTAGTGTAAGGGTTGAACTCCTGGACTGGGAAGCAGCCTAATAATTCCACTTCTCTATTTCTCCTGTGGGTTCCTTGTCCTGTCCCCGCTGTGGAAGTTTAAGGGAGACCCTGGGCGCCTGACTGACCCCTAGCTTCAAAATAGTAGGGTGTAGGTAGGGTAAGGAGACTGCAGCGCAGTGGAGCGCAGTCCTCTGCCCAGCAGTGGAAACTGAACTGAAGAGGGCTCCTGTTAACTGTCCAGTAAAAAGGGCTGGGGTCCTAGAGAGGAAAAAGCACCCTGAGGCTTCATTCTGTGGAAGCCCCTTTGATCCCCCCTTTCCCTGTTGAGAGCAAGAAGTCAACTATTGTCCTGGGTGGCGCTGGGCACCTCTTACCTGGGTCAGAACTGGCAGGGAGCCGACACTGTACTAATTGACCAGTGGTTGGAGACTGGAGAAAGATTCCCTTGAGCCTGGGCAGCCTTGTGAGGCCAGCGCCGAAAACGGGACCCCGGGGGCACCTGTCACGCTCTGTGTCGGCGTCCGGTGAATCCAGGGATGAGTGAGAGCGCAGTGCTCCTTCCCGGGGCCAGCGCGCTAATTCCCCACTGAATTGGGGGACTGTGGTGAGAGAAGGGGCCGAGGATTGAGCAGGCCCGGAGCGGAGTCGCTTTTCCCCCGCGCATGCGCAGTGGAGGCCGGGGGTGTGGAAATCGACGTCGTCGCTCTCTGCTGAGGAGCGCTGTGAGGAGGCGGCTTCGGCGAGTGATTGAGACTGATCTGCGCGCCGAGGGACAGATCCGTGTGGGTGAGGAGCAGCCTGTCAAGCGGCTGTCGCGCTGTGTTTAGCGCTCCGGTTCTATTCCACAGGGGGCGGAGAGACCGAGTGCGAGGAGAGAAGCAGTTACCAGGTACAGGGGGTGAGCGGAAGATCCGCCTGCCGGCCCCCTTCACAAGTAAGCAGGGAGGAGTGAGGGGTAGCGTGGGAGAGCTGGTCAGGCCTCCTACGCGTTTGGCTTCCTCCCTACACTGTCCATAATTGAGAGAAAGAGGAGGAGAGCCTGGAAACGAAAGGCTTAACAATTATAACACTGACTGACTCAAGAAGCCTGATTACCAGTGGGGGTGCCAGGAGTATAAAGTCAATAAACAACCCTTGGCTCTTGATAAATAATGACAGCTTATTCCCCCCTTCCTCTAATGGAGTTGAGTTCTTGAATAATCCCAGAAAGTTTGCTGTTGGCTATGTAAAGTTGGTATATTTGTAACCCTCAGAGTTTATGTACTAGGAAGAAGGAGGGATTATTGGTGCTGTGGGAGACAAATATAGTGCACTGCATAGTACCCATACTCAGTTACTTCTAGAGTCTAACCAAATGCACTGTTGAAGTTTAATTTAAATTAACAGGTCTGAGAGTGATAATATTGACTTAATGACAAATGTACTGTATTGTTAAAACTACCTGGTAAATTGCTTAGCCGGTTAAAAGTGTTTGCTATTACTGAGACAACCTGAAATGTATTAAGTGGTATATTTTGAAAACAAAGAGTATATTATTTTTATAAAGCAGTACTTATTTTTCCACATTTTTGGTGTAGCGTTATTTTTGTGTGATATTGCGTGGATTTACTTTTGGGTGGTCTGCAACCTTAACACTGTGCCTCTGAAATGTATGTCTTGCCCTAGGCCAGGCTACCCCAGGTTCTAACAGTATCCAAATCATGTGCAATTTTATCCCTATACAATTGTAGCTCATGTAATTATTCCTAGGCTTCTTAGATTCTATCAACAAAACCTTAAAGGAAAACCGTGAATAATTAATCTCCTCCTAATATTTTACATCCTGTCAGCAGTTATGCACTAGTTTCCATTGATTCAGCGTTTCAGTGGTGTACAATCTTCTGCCCTGCCTTCTTCAGGACAAATGCCCATAATGTTCAAAATATGAATCACATCAACATGCGCTTCATGAGGAATATTCCCCAAATCACATTAATCATTGCTAATTCTAAATAGTCCATACTGCCCACTCTTCTCTCGACCGGAACAATATTTAAAAAAACGTCCAATCATTTATCAATCCTACTCCCGGGTTCACTCTATCCCTTATTGTTTGAGTTATAACTCTTGTGTTTATTGAGAATGGGAATGCTGCTTCTTTGGATCTCTGGGAGCTGAATGAATTTACACGTTTCCTTTTGGTGAATTGGCGTCCTTGGCTGTTGTTATTTGAGAGGCCAGTCTGATTCCATAATCGGTTCATTGCTCTGTGTTAAACATTTTGTAAATACATTTTTTGTTTATGAAACCAAAACATTAAAATTTCACTGAGGAATTATTCATACTATTGAGCTTTGAAGGCTAAACAGTACACCAAGAACGCCCACCTGAAGAGAGTTATTACTTTCTCATAAATATATGTAATATTGCAGAGTGTGCTGAATGTTGCAAGACCACAAGGGAACCAGTGCGCCCAGACACTATAATTTGAGCCTGATTACACCGTAGCTGATATTCGTGGAGTGACAACACATTTGTAAGTTGTCAGAGCTGAGACCTGACTGACACCTTCTTCTGCATAGGACATAATAATAAGGCAGCCAAAGGCTAACAACCCCCACTGCCATACAGATTGCCAAACCTAGTTGTTTTTATAGTTATTTTCCTCAGTGAAATGACAGTTCTACATCTACAAGGAGGCAATTTTCTATCCCATGATTTCAGTTTAGTCCTTTAATGGACACTCAGAAAAATTATTATTTACCTTAAAGAATCGCTGGGATGCTGCCACGCCTTGGTACTGTTTTCACCGAGAGTTTTGCAGACAGCGGTTTTGCACAGATAAAGTCTTGTTTTTAAAACTGAAACCAACCTCCTTAACTAAGCGGTTTAGTGTGAAAGTTGCCATTGCCTTCAGAGCTGGATTTGAGGCAGAGATCTAAGACACTGTCCTAAATGTACATTTAAAGTAGACGTTTTTTCCATACAGTTGAAACAGGCTTACCTTATTGTACTTTGAAGAGCATGGTTTATTTAACACGATTGCTAAAATCGAATGATATTCAAATTATGTCCCGTTTGGTAAACATTTAACTCCAAAATTGAATTTAGGTGTGTGAAATGTTGTCCTTTTTAAGCGTATTCATTGTTTGTGAGAGAAATAGTGAGATCTGCTGATATTTACATCCACAAAAGGAAATTAATACTGTGGAAAACTCACTAGTATGGCAGGTTCTCCACAGTATTTGGTTTATGGCTGTGGACTGTGAAAGAGGCCTGGAGGAAACCTGTAAAATGCTTTCACTAACTGGAAACTTGTAATTTTAAGAGAATTCATAAACATTTTTGTAAAACTACTCTTGCTAAAGACCTATCACGTGCGTTTCAGAAGTGAAAGGAAGGAGATTCTCTCCCCCCCCCCAAAATAATTTGAAAATTCACAAATCTGCCAAATTTTCTCCTGCAGATTGCTCACGCAATGGACAGGTGTGTCCATCTCAGATGTAATACTAACATCTTTACATGTATGTTTGGAAACTCCTGCAGTCAGGGCGACAACTCCGCACACATGTATAGGCAAAATGTACATCTTGCGGTACATTTTGTAGTAGGTCTTGTAGTTACTGCAAAATGTACTACAAAGTGCTGTTTGAAAATCAGGCCTTCTGAGTGTAAATTTACTTGAAAAGTGTAAGTTACAATTGTACGCCCTGGAAGTATAGCAATTGGCTGATTCTTGTGTGTGAGTGACGTCCCTCCGTACACCACAATATGGCCCTTCCTAACCCCTTTTTCCTCCCTCATCTCATTCCCTTTTGGAGTTAGTCTGCCCGTTTTAGAGGTCACTCACATGTTTGCCACCCACATTTACTACTAAAATGCATACAGAGAATCCATGCACGTAAATATAGGTAATTGCGGATGTGTACATTCCTCATGTAGTTTGAGGTTAATACTTTGTGCTACATTGTGCAGTACTTCAAAATATAATACAAAGGTCAGTTACCATAGCAGGCTCTTGAATTAATGTATTTGGGCAGGTCTCAGGATCACTTACCAGTGGAGACGTGTTGAGCCATCACTTTCAGTGCCACTGGCGTTGTACTTCTTGAACAGTATGGGGAATCCTATGTCTTCATTTTTATTTAATAAGTGGATCCCTTTTGGTGTTTTCTAAGCAGAGCATTTTGTTGAATTACAAAAGGCTGAGGCTTAGAGAAATGGGTTAAAGTACTCCCATGAAAAAGTGTATGGTCCACTTTCATATAGTATATGGTGGATGTAATATTGTTATTCTGAGGGCTCCTGTCTGTAGTAAATAGTATTTATAGGTTTGACCTTTTCAGGAGAATAAGTGGTGTCCCTGTATAGGCTATCTATGTGCTTTCTCCAGAAAATTGGTTTTGGCAAACAGCTTCACCCAGTGAAATCCAGATATTTTGCACAGAGCATATGTGCACAACAAGATAGCTGATGCAGGCCTACATGGATTGTCAGTCTATGATGTGGCCAACCCCGAAGCTGGGAGGGTTGTCATCTGTGGTATGAGTTGTAAAAGATGTGTATCACCTGGTGGGAACTGACAATTCCTGGTCTCTCAACGGCTGTCTATTCTACATATGCCTGTGATAATCTGATGTGCAATTAGTTTGTGTGATGGTCTTTCTGTATGTGCATGCTCTGTATGTGTGGGAGAGTGCAAGATTACTCATTTGGTTTTCAGCAGTTCTATGAGAGATGCTTGTTTTGTAAGTTATCTTGAGAAAAACTCAGATGTTGACACTGCTTCATTCCTGGTTTCTCCTGGCAGGGACAACACTCTTGTTACTCTATTTGTTCCAAACTTAGTATCAGGTGTAGCTGCAAGGAAAGAGGACAGCACTTTCACATGAGTTACTGATGTGTTTGTGATGCTTTTTGTGTCTGTTATGTATAACTTCCTTGTTCTATTTTCCAATCATTGGAGGTGATCTTCTATACCAACTTTTGACGATGTTGCCAGCTTTTCACAGAGAAACACACCTTAGTCCAGGTACTGTCATGTCAGTGGGACTCCAAAGCAGCAGCAAGGGTGCATTTGACCGGCTCAAAATATACAAAACATACCCTGTTGGAATAGGACAGAAAATAGTTCCGGGCATCAAAATAAAAGTGGCCCTCATTAGTGAACTATATACTTTATTGTGGCCCATTTTTTTCTATTGGGGCAGTTTTAAACTGGTAAAGGCCCACTATACAAGTCTGTTGCAATGTATGGAAGACTGCATGGATTTGAGCTTGCTACAGGCAATGTTTGTTTTAATATCAGGGAAATCAAAAGTATAACGTGCCCCAGCAGAATATAACACAGGCCCTCAAACAAACACAAAATGCCCCCAACACTGCCCTATCAGACCAGCTCATCGGGCACTGCCTAATTGCCCAATTGGCCAGTCCGACCTTTCAAACAAAAACAACACCCAAAGGGGAGATGAAGGATTAACCATCAGAAAGGATGAAGATTGACACATACAGAGATTACTGGCACAACCAGGCAGCAGATCTGAGGCAAATGCATAAGGATTGGCACGTCTGGGTCACAATAGAACGTTCCCCAGCACCAACCACTCTAGGGCAGATTCCAGTACTTCAGCACTTCCATAATGCAACACTTAAGGTGCAGGCAGAGCAGGATCTGTATTAGGAGCCAGTTCACTTCTATGGCGATGTCTAGCTAAAGTGGGTGTTAAGCTGTTTCTACTCATTAGTGGCATCCTACAAGTTTATTACTTTGTTGCCTCTTCGGTTTTCCCAGGCATTTTTCTTGCAATGCACTACTCCCTCAGGGTTATCCTTTGGTGTCCTGTAATTTTACTTCCAGCCTTGTAAGATGGACCTTCACACTTCTCAGCACTGAGTTTTGAGACAGGACTCCCAGTATGCACCAGGACGTATCACAGTAACCATCTCCACTGGTACGCTCTCGTTTGCTTCTGTTGTCTTTCTTCTGCTACATTGTGCCTGTTGATTCCTTAAGTTATCTCTTTCTGTGCCCTCCTTAACATAGTGTTCTGTGGTGTATCCTCCCTGCACCTCCAGGCCCTCAAAGCAAATCAAGCATTCCAGTACCTACGGCCATCTTGCAAAATCTGTGTGTTTGTTGCGCTTGTCTCCTTTTGCCCTTTGGGAGTCAGTCCAGCATCCAAAAGTGCGACGGGAGGCTGGTTTGCCACAGAAAAAAGAGCTCTATAGACTTCCAAATCCTTCAGCTAATCCTCTAATCTGACCCTGATAGGTATTCAATGCCAATCTTCAGGATAGCGAACTGAGTTTAATGGTTTCTTCCCATTTTTAGTTTGAAGCCTATCAGAGAGCACATCTGTCTGGTTGCAAAGACATATTGCACACATGCTTAAAGAAAACCAAGGAACACATTCCAACCATTGCTTACCATTGGCTTTGTTTTTTGCCACTCACATTTGCTTGCTTTCTATTTGTTTTAGCCCTCTAGCATTTATTTGTCCCGCCTGTGGAGCATAGCCTTTTTACCACTTCTCTGAATGGGTCCTTCTATTTTTCCACTACTGCTTGCTTTTCCGGAACTAATTATTTTTATGTACCTGAAGCACCCCTTGAGAGTGGATGTTTTATCCAGCTGTTTCCCTTGTAAGCGTCTCCCATTTCTCCGATCCCTACTCAGTTTCCTCTTGTCTCTTTCCATCACAATGTTCTTCTGTGCCCTTGACTCACACCCATTTTGCTGTCGTTCCTGGGCTATTGTTCTTTTATTTTTCTGTACATAGCAGGACTTTGGACCCAGGGACATTGGATCGTTCAGATTGTGAACGAGTTGCATTATAAAAGGTCATATTCATTTTCTGGCACAGGGAGATAAAATGCGGCACCCAGAATCAAAGGGTGCTGAATGGAAGTGGACTCAAACATGGTTCCCAGGTACAGAGTCGGCAGCCCTTGCAGTAAGACCGCATCCTCTTATTGCTGCCCTTGAGGTGAAGAATGTCAGGCATCTATCCGCCCTCCTGCTGACCCTCTCCCCAGCCCAGGGCCTGGCTGTCAGTTGTGAAGAGGAGCTTTGCTTCTGTAACATGAGGACATTTGTTCCCATATAGAGCTGCAAAAACGATACAGGGCTGTTCCCTTTCATCTGGCTGCTTGCCTTCCCCTACCTTCCTTACTGGCTGCAGTTGTTGTTTTCAAGGGACATTTCTCAGAGTTCCATCTGCTGCTCATGATGCTGTGTTTCGGGTGGGACTGAGGTCCTTTCCAGCTGGAGGCTGAATAAGCTGTGCACATGCAAGGGCAGTGTGTTGAATGGTGCATGTGTCACACCCCAAACTTCTGTGTTCGTGCAGTTTTGGAATGCCTGTGTTGTTGTACCAGTGCATGCTTATTATTTTGCTCAGCTATACCATCAGTGAAGGTATGCCTGCTTGCTTCACTGAAAGATATTTCCATGACTTGACCATGTCTGCTGTGGTGAGCAGACGAACATGTGCAAATTACATCTTTTCAAATGAAACTCTTTACGTGTGAAGTGTGTTTTTTATACTGCCAGATAGTATGGATTAGTCACCCCCTCTTTAATATACACTAGCACCCACTTTGCCCTGTTTATTACATTTGGCATTGGTCTACTTTGGTTGCTTCCCCAGATGTGCTTCACCTGGATTGCTGCAAAAAGAACACAAAGCATTTTCCATGACATTAAAGATATGATTTTTGCTGTGTGTGCCAGAGCACTGAGCCGAATATTTCCCTTTGATTGACCTTTTTAGTTGACTTAGAAATTAAGATGAGTTAACATCATTCAAAGTTCAATTTATAGTGTAGCGCATTTGGCTACACAGTGAGGACCTGAAAGTCAAAAAATGGGACTAAATGAACGTTTGTTACAAATTCAAAGCTAAACTGATGTATACAAGTCTCAAGAATATGTCATAAAAATTCAGAATCACTACTGGAGTCCAAATCATCGGACAAAGTTTAACCTCAATAGCATAAAGCATACAAGGAATTCAGTAATAGCAATGCTGAAAATAAGGAACTAAATCTGGGGGTCAGTATATGATTTCCAATCCTCTTGCCTATACATGAGTGATTTAAATTATCTATCTAAGCCTGAGCTCATTAGCATTAGTTGGGGACACCCTAGTTAGATCCAGATAAGCAGGAATGTGTCAGCATTGTAGAGACTTCTGTAGAAGTTCTCCAGATCCAGAGTATTGCATAGCATAAAGCCACACAACAGAAATATAGCGGTCTGTAACCCTTTGCGTCTAATGTGAGATCTGACTAAAGCTAAAGTGTGACCACCAATTAAAACTCCATAGACCATATGAGAATCTCACATTATGCATCCCAGTATTTTTCACCTTCTCACAGTACACTTTGCCAACCATACTCAATGCTCCCATCTCCTGGTCCGAACTTCAGAACGTCCTTGGATTACTGCCACCTCTAGCATGCATCAGGATCGTCCCTTTCATCATTTGTGCCTGTCTTCTTTGCAAAGAGTTTTCCTCCCGAGCCTTACTATCTCTCACACATAATGTGCCTTTCTGTAACTATGAGATAATATGAACACACCTGCAAAAAGAAAAAGAAAACAGTGCAACGGTGCAAACGTTCACGTTGAAGGTTAAACATTAGAGTCCAAATGCTTAAGGTCTTTGGTCTAACTAACATAGTAGAACATTTCAATATACATTCAAATGCATGGCTATGGATACACTTATCAAATAAATGCAGGATACTATTCAAAGGCATTTGCGTTCCATTTTGTTATCAACACGTTTTACACAATTTTTGTCAATGGTTGATAATGCTTAACATCTTTCTAAGATAGAAAAATAATGCACTGAATCGATTTATAAATGACATGCATGCATGAATCAGTGTTCCATTTTTCTTCGGTAGGTGTAATGAATAGCACCAAGTTGGCCAATAAAACTATATGTTTAAAGGCAGCGTGCTATTCTGAATGTTTCTTTGTGGCATTGGTTGTACGTGATAGTGAGTGACATTCAGGGATTATGTAATGTTTCATTTAAATAAGGTAAGTGGGTACATTGTTGAAAGGCGCTGTCTCTCCATGCTTTTCTTCAAACCTCATCCTCTCAGATGGAAATAAATGAGGGCAATATCTATGTGGAATATAAGGACATTTTGTATATACTAATAGAGTTCATTGGTGTGTTTGGAAATGTCTTCTGTTTCTGGACTCATGATATGATCTTTTGTTTTTTCTTTTAATACCTGATGCACAGACCTGGAACATAATAATTCAAATGCATTTTTAGAAGTAGTTCATTTAGAGTATTGCTATAGTAAAGATGGTGTAATATTCTTCATGTGGTGCTAATATCACTAAGATTTGACGGAGCTGGTATGACCTGCCTGAGCTTCTCTTCTATTCTCTACTATTTCTTAATTCACTATCGTCATAGTCTGTGTTGCTTTTTCCCTCCCCCATCATTGTCTGTGTTGCTTCTTACCTCACACTCTCCATTATCCATGCTGGTTCTTCCCTCCCACACCCTGTTTTCTGTGTTGCTTCTTCTCCCCACCCTGTTGTCCATGTTGCTTCTTCCCTCCCACCTCGTTGCCTGCATTGTCTGCTTTGATTCTTCCGCTCACCCCTCATTGTCCATACTGCTTCTTCCCCCTACCACCACGGTTGCCCATGTTGTTTCTACCCCTCCCAGCCCCACTGTTTGGTTTACTTCATTTGCTATCACTTCCCCATTGTCCAAGTTGCTTTTTTCCTTCCTAATGCCACCCCTTCATATGTTGCTTTTTCCCCTCCCATCGCTTCACACTGCTTTTTTATAACCTTCCATTGCCTGTTCCCTCCTGTTGTTCATGTTGCCCATTGCCTACCATCCTCCCTTCTATTGTCCATGTACCCCAACTGCCATCAGGAGAAAAAAACACTATGATGCAGCCACTGTCTAAGTCCGTTTTTCTAATTTTAATCCATTCTGCACAGCAGCTGCGCTGCTCTACAACATGGCTAAAAGACATTGTCAAAGCCAATAGCTCTCCCATAGGCAAGGCCTGGTGGTTTTGCCAATGCTTGTTAGGACTTGGCTATAGATCTTGCATAGCAGTAGGGTCAGTATTTATATTGTGGCCCCTTGTAGGTGAGCTTGTTTGTATTATCATACCTCTGCCATATTGTAAAAGTCTTCTGGGTGTTTTTTGAAGCTACAACTAGTATTTTTCGTTATTACCTACAGCCAAAATGAACAGCAGACATTTGTTAAAATATATCTTTATAACTGTCCATCCTTCACCTACAGTGTAAATTATGGGGCAGATTTCCTACTTTTTGTTGCAGCACAGTGTAGCAGTCGCTAATGCTGCATTGTGCTGTGTGAAACGGAGAGAGCACTAAATTTACTGAAATATGACCCTCTCCTTTCCATAGCGCCAGTGCTGAAATCAGCTGCCGCTTGCCACGGCGACAGCTTTGTGCCATAGTGCAAGGGTGTCGCTATGAGCATATGTTTTGTACTGGAAGGGTACCCTTCAGTACAAAATACTGTGCATAGACTGGCTTAAACCATCCATTTTCCCTCTTTGCATGTGTTCTGTAAAGTGCAGCACACATACAAAGTCGGAAAAAGAAGGAGAAATTAAAGCCCTTCCTTGCACCTACTTGAAAAGTGCACAGTTTTCTGGTGCCAAACTCTGTCTACTTTATTTAGTAAATTGGGTTTAGCGTCAGAAACCTTGAGTGGTTGCGTGGGAAAGCCCAAGCTCCACCCATGGTACGCCCCTTGGGGCTAAGTGATCCAAAGCGGGACTGTGTGTTACTTACATGTTATTTCCAGCGCAAACAAGTTTAGACCTGGAAAGTAATTCGGCAAAAATTATTTTGCACTGATTTGCTTCACTTTTGTGACACAAACATGGCATAAAATCTTAGTAAATCTCCCCATATGTGTCGAAGAAGTATCAACAGCCACCACAATGGTCTAGGGGTTTCCTTCTCTTCAATCACATGATTATTTCCTCTGTCCTAAAAAAAAGGTAGTGCAAATCCAAAAAGCCAAAGATAGAAAGTAATATGGTTTACACTAATAGAGCTGCAGGCATAGCATAAGCTTTAATTTGATCCCTTTTTTTTGCATCAAGTCAATGAGTCTTGCTAATATGGGATTACTCTTGGAAGGTCCTGTTGACACCTGTTACTGGCAGCTGAATATCACTAAATGATCGACAAAAATATTGTGATAGATGCATTGGGAATTTCCGGGAAACAACAAAAGAAGTTGTCATTACTGTTTATTTACTGTTCAAAATATACTTTAAAGTGTGGAGATTGTTGATTTGATTATCAAGGATAAAGCTGGAGTTGAAGCTTTTTGTCTAATGTGTATTATTAATGATGTTTTAAAATTCATGAAGTGAAACATTTGCAGGTAGTTTGTTAATCAAACTTTGTTTCAAAACAAGAGTCTAAAATAGTGTTTTTTTAAAACTTGAGCAAATTGTGAAGTAAAACACATTCAGCAACAGTGCACAGAGGTCGAGTACGAGAAACTCGAGGTAGGAAGTATTGAGAGTAGGCACGGTTTAGGACAAACGTGCTACCTCTGTAGCATGCTTGGTTTAAAATTGAAAAATTAATTTTAAGTGAGCAGAAGAAGGGAGAGCTTCTCCATTTATCTAAACATTTTGATAGAAAAATATTGGTGCCTAAATATCGAGTCTAACAATATTAACTTTCTAGAAACGCTATGTAAAATACCATAACAACAACAAAAATAGCTATACAATTATCAGTAAGGCACTGTTATTGATTACAGAAATATAGACTACAAAGGAATTGTTTTCACAAAACCATGGAATGAGAGAAAGTAAAATATCATCCATATTGTCAACAGAAATATTGTTAAAATACACTAAAAGAATACATAAGTAAACAAATTACCCAACTAAAATAGTTTTATATATCAAACTTAAAAACACCAACTTTAAAATTTAGATTCATTAAAAAGCAATGTCAACGTAATAAGTCTATGGAAATAAAATAAAAATAAAAAAACTGAAAACCCTAATTAATTGTTAAAGGGATTAAAGTGAAGGTGATGCGAACAATCGAAGTAGTTGACACACCTGAATGAGGTGAGAAGAGAATGTTTCTCTACATGACAGAACCAACTACAGCCCAAACAGAAGTAGGTGCACATTATTTCTTTAACTATAAACCATGTATTAACTTTAATTACTCCCAACTCTTCATTTATTATTAAGCTATATTTATAAATAAAAAATCCGCTTTATAATATTCCCACTACATATACAGTTTTCTGTAATTGCATATGTTACAACAAAATCAGCTACACAGCTGTGCTTCAAATTTTAAATTGCGCTGCCAAAGAAGAAAAACAACCAGTAAGGTAAAATATATTTTTTTCAATCTAACTATTAAACTCAAAATGAATAGTAACAGTAACAGCTCCTAAAAATATGAAACGTTTTCAAATAAATATATTTTACTTAATTTTACACAATTTAAAGATCTTCAGTTTCAAGCAAACTAATATGTACTATATCCAAAAGGAGAAACTGTTGTTGATTAGTATGGGATACGACAAATCTAAAGAAAATACTACAAAGAATAAACAAATTTGAAGTGTGCTATATACTACTCCAATTGCTGCTATGGGCACGCTACCACAATTAATGAAGACATAGGAAGTGTCAGAGAGGACAACAATCTGCCTTTAACCCCTTCCGTGCTGCCGTCGGCCATTGGCCGACGGCAGCACTACCTCCCCAGTGCTGCCGTAGGCCAATGGTCGACGCGGCCAGCCCGTTTTTCGGAACTGCCGCACTGCCGCGAAATCGCAGCAAACGGGTTAATGGCTAAATTAGAAGTAAGATGCAGGGGCTACCATCAACCTCTAATGGCACAACAATAAAAGGATAAGAGATATATTGACTAAGATTTTGCATCGTTTTTGCATCACAAAAGTTAAGCAAATTGGCCCATTTTCATTTTTCTTATTTCCTTTCCAGGACAAAACTTGATTTGCGTTGGAAATTCACCTGAAAGTAACACAAAGCAGTGCCCAGTGCTGCTGTGAATTGCCTACTCTCAGCGGGGCATTCCACCGGTTGTACATGGCCCCAGAGCATTAGTGCGCTGAATATCAAGACAGAATAGTTTGGAATCCACCTCATTCCTCTTTAATCAACTACTAGACTGCCCCTGCCTCTTTATCTCTCTCTTGCTCATTCTTGCTTTCTCATTTTGTGACATTTCATCTTTCTCTTTCTCCTTCTTTCCCCTTTGTGCGCTTTCCCCCTTTTGCTCTCAGGAGATGTCCAATGAGGAAAAGTAAGAGCTAGTCCTCAGATGTGTGCAGTGGGCCCAACCAGCCACCACTGGTTCAAATTAAGCACTAAGGGGCTTATATAGAGTTTAATGGAGGAATCATCCATCACAAAAGTGTCTGACATCCCGTTTGGCATATGTTATGTTACATGGGAATTTATATAAGCGCATGTTCACCTACAGGTCTCTTGGCGCTGAGGAGTCTGAGCAGAAAAAGAACATAGACAGACAGGTAGAGGATCAACTAGTTGTAGGCCAGGGTAAACTGCCAGGTTTTTAAAAGTTACCTGAACCGCGTGTAGTCAGCCTCAAGCCTAATGGAAATAGGCAGTGAATTCCAAAACTACGGCCCCAGGAGAACCGAGTCCCTCCAATACGTTACCGTCTAATTCTGGGCACCGTCAAAAGGTTCAGATGCTTCGATCTCAGACAACGCTGAGGCAGGTGCTTATTAATGCACGAGAAAATGAAACTGGGGCTGGTTTCTTGAATGGCTTTAAAGAGAATACAGCCAATGTTAAACTTCACACGCTGCCCCACTGGAAGCCAGTGGAGATCTTTAAGCAGCGGGGTGATGTGACACCTTCAGTCCTGAAAATGTATGATTCTAGCTGCTTGGTTGTGTGGAGTGGTGTGGCTCAATGGTTAGAGGCGGCAGACCTGTAAGCAGAGAACGGCCCGGGACCAGGGTTCAATTCCCGACGCGGCAGGGTCTTGGACCAGGGTCAACGGACTCGATAATTCTCGCCTCAGTGCCTACTCTAACCAGGGAACACCCTCGGCAACTCTGGGCATTAAGATTGCCTCATCTCTACAACGGCCCCCCACAGACGCCGGGGATGCCTGGTTTCACCCTGGAGATACCCAGAAAAGGGACAATCTCACAGGGAAAACCAGGACGGGTTCCCCAGCGGTCTACAGCGCCAGGACACTCGGGTAGAGTAACAGTGCGCTTTACAAGTATCCCACATTTACATTTACATTTACATTTGGTTCTGGATCAACTGAAGGGCATTTCCATAATCAATTTTAGATAAGATAAGGGCAATCACGATTTGAATACCGGCCTCTTACTAAAGAAATGTCTCATCTTACGCAGTTTATGGAGTTGGACAAAACAGGCAGAAGTAACTGCGCCAATTTGGGCACTCATGGAAAGCTCAGAGTCGATGTGAAGACCCAAACTCTTTATTACTGGTTTGGGAATTGGAGCCGCACCTAACTCAGGGGGCCAGTAGGAGGGTGTCCAATGAATACGTTTATTGCTCAGAATGATTATCTCAGTTTTTTCAGAATTAAGTTTTAGTTGGTTCTTATCCATCCAGGTTTTTTCATGCATCATGGAGCTACTAATAAAATCTTTACATTAGGTGGAATCCTCCAGAGTGAGGATCAGCTGCATATCATCAGCATAATTAAAGATCTTTACCCCCATTTGCCAAAGACTCGAGATTAGGGGAAGTATGTAAATGTTCAAACCCTGTGGGACACCACAACTTATCTCAACAGTGTTGGATTTGTAGGGCGAGAGCCACACCGATTGTTTGCGGCCCTCTAAGAAGGACCCAAACCATTCCAGTGCTGAGCCCCCAAGATCCGCTGCGGCGATGCGGTCCAACAACATTTTGTGGTTCACGGTGTCAAATGACGCAGAGAGGTCGAGGAGGATCAGGACCTGAGTGTGATCAATATTAGCCTGTCCTTTGAGGTCGTCCAAGACGGATAAGATCACAGATTCAGTGGAATGCACAGGACAAAAGCCTGCCTGGTGGGTGTCCAGAAACTTGGACACTTCAAGAAAGGAGCTAAGACAGGTTGCTGCACGAGTTTCCAGTAATTTTGATGGACACTGCAGTAAAGAAATAGGTCTATAATTTTCCCCATTTTTGGGATCTAGACCCTGTTTTTTTTTAAGTGCAATAACTACTGCTACCTTAAAAGCCGATGGAATGATTCCATGGGACAGGGAGATATTAAGGAGCTCAAGGATAGCATCGGAGAAGACTCGGTAAATGGCTTTCTTTATATTAGTGGGGCATTCCTCCTTAGGAGAGCCAGATTTGACCTTCACTGTCAAATCCATAAAACATATTCTGTCTAACATAGGAAAGGTATCGAAGGAGGAGGGATTGAAAATAGACACACTGTCTTCGAAATGATTATTGTTGCAAACAATAGAGTTTTGATTTTTTTTTATTTTGTCCATGAAAAAGGAATTCAGGTCGTTAAATAGTTCCTGGGTGGCCTTGACAGGTAGGGTCACGCGGCTCAGATTGGAAAGTTCTTACACGATCCTGAACATTTCCTTGGAGCTGTTATCAGAGTTGAGTACTTCATTAGTAAAGAAAACTCTTTTGGCCTCCTCAATGGCTATTTTGCAACACATATAGTTTTGCTATATATTTGGTTTTAGCCTCCACTGAGTACAATTTCCGATATTTCCGTTCGGCTTGACGTACATGAAGCTTGCGACTGCCTTTGGCGAAAGGGTCATCCTGCACACTTTGAGGGAGTATTTATTCCACCAAACTCTAAATAAGACCCTTTATCCCTAAATTCCAAGTTAGCTTGCTGTTGAAATCCCATCAGTAAGGAACATCAGAAGATCAAACAATATAAAAAGAAGGGAAGGAAATCAAGTCACACCAGCATCCAAAATCTTTGAAAAGGTAGACAACCCACACTTACTCTTTGCCACTAGCAAGGTAGAATAGTATACTCTTAAGAATACATAAATAGAATAGTCAATGATTATCTTAGTTGGGCTGTACAGCGCAATGCAGCTGACACCGGAGGAAGGGGATGGAGGTCTACTATGAGATGTACCTCTACCCAATCTCACTACTGAGCAGAAGTTAACCGTAGAAGATCCACTGACCAAAACTGAACTGCTCACAGCTATGCTAAATTTAACTAGTGGGAAGGAACCTGGGGTTGGGGAGAAGGGGTTTTGTTGTCTGTTAGACATTTGCAAAACATATTGTGAAGGCTACCCTAAAATGTTGAGGTAGAAGGAGAGATGGCTGGATTGGGACACTTAAAAAATACTATGAGAGAGGCTCGAGTAGTTATGATGCCTAAACCGGGTGGATAGCCACAGATTTTAGAGGGTATAGAACACTGTTTATGATGAATCTCAATAATAAAGGATTGAGTAATGTACTAGCTAAGAAACTGAAAGTTCTAGTGCCGGTTCTGAGCCCCCGAGATAAATGTGGTTTTATAACAAAAACACTTTACAGAATATGTGAAGTATGGCACACATTAAGAAAGAAAGGAAGCAACGTTCAGATAATGACTACTTAGTGGTCTCTTTGGAAACAGAGGAAGCCTTCAATACTGTAGTCAGACAACATCTGTTCAATGTGTCTGAAATCATGAGCATCAGCATGCAATTTGTGGAGTGGTTCAAACTCCGTTATCACACCCCTTCGGTAAGCGGTAATACCAATTCATTGATTTCAGATATGTGGGAACTGGGTATAGGAATGAGACATGGATGCCCATTGTCCCCAGTGATGTTTGCAATGGTAATAGAACCCTTAGCTTTTATGGTTGGGGTAAAATTGTAGAATCCTAGTAGTACAATAGGTGAGACAACATATAAAGTCCCGCTACTCTGCTGATATGCATATCTACCTAACTAACCCCAAAAACTGATAGGGATGTCAATGGGAATAGTGGAGAAATAGGACCCATACCTGAATTAAGAATGTACTGCAGAATGTGTGCTGTATACTTTGAATTGAGCAAGTGATGATTGGAACATAGTCAGGCTAAAGGTTCTAACAAATTGATATGGGGAACCATTCAGCGATATGCAGGTGCAAATAACAACAGCCCAAATGCTAGCCTCCCCCCAGAATATTAAGAAAATTATAGTTTTGACAGATAAAATGGAAAGCTTTAAGCTGGCATTACAGCTGTTGGTAGAAAGGAGCATAGCACTGATTAAACTTATAAGCCAGTGCAAAAGTCTCTATGCCTTCCACATGGAGACCCAAACAAAGGCATTTTTGATAAGCTATGCAAAATGATATGCCAGCTGCTACACAGAAAGAATAAAGTGGTACAAAAGGGGGTGGTGATGGACGGAGCATCTAAACCAATCAAACACTCACACCCAGTCAACAGATCTGGGTTTAATCCATCACCGTTCTTTAGCCCACTCTGCCACTCCAGTTCAGACATGGCCATATGCAAATCAGTCTGACCCTGTGCCTCATGGGAACAGTCTAGCCCGAACTGCCAAGACATGCCTTCCCTGGACCGGAAACAAGCTTCCGAGGACCGGTTTCTGGCATTTCAGCCGTCTTCAGCCCGGCTTGCTTGAATCCAGTGGCAAAGTGAGCAAGGGACTCACGTCTGAGTATACCCTGTCAACTTATGGTGAACAAAGTGGTACAAAAGGGGGTGGTGATGGACGGAGCATCTAAACCAATCAAACACTCACACCCAGTCAACAGATCTGGGTTTAATCCATCACCGTTCTTTAGCCCACTCTGCCACCCCAGTTCAGACATGGCCATATGCAAATCAGTCTGACCCTGTGCCTCATGGGAACAGTCCAGCCCGAACTGCCAAGCCATGCCTTCCCTGGACCGGAAACAAGCTTCCGAGGACCGGTTTCTGGCATTTCAGCCGTCTTCAGCCCGGCTTGCTTGAATCCAGTGGCAAAGTGAGCAAGGGACTCACGTCTGAGTATACCCTGCCAACCTTTGGCCAACAAAGTGGTACAAAAGGGGGTGGTGATGGACGGTCCAGTCCAGGGAAGGCATGGCTTGGCAGTTCGGGCTGTACTGTTCCCATGAGGCACAGGGTCAGACTGATTTGCATATGGCCATGTCTGAACTGGGGTGGCAGAGTGGGCTAAAGAACGGTGATGGATTAAACCCAGATCAGTTGACTGGGGATGAGTGCTTGTATTGTCAACGCTCCGTCCATCATTTCCTTTGGTTTTTCTTTGCTGCCATAAGTTGGCAGGGTATGCTCAGACTTGAGTCCCTTGCCCACTTTGCCACTGGATTCAAGCAAGCCGGGCTGAAGACGGCTGAAATGCCAGAAACCGGTCCTCGGTAGCTTGTTCCCGGTCCAGGGAAGGCATGGCTTGGCAGTTCGGGCTGGACTGTTCCCATGA
Organism: Lissotriton helveticus; assembly: GCF_964261635.1. Classification (NCBI taxonomy): domain Eukaryota; kingdom Metazoa; phylum Chordata; class Amphibia; order Caudata; family Salamandridae; genus Lissotriton; species Lissotriton helveticus. The sequence continues at coordinate 635,598,481 of NC_136072.1, forward strand.
GGCACAGGGTCATACTGATTTGCATATGGCCATGTCTGAACTGGGGTGGCAGAGTGGGCTAAAGAACGGTGATGGATTAAACCCAGATCAGTTGACTGGGGTGAGTGCTTGTATTGTCAACGCTCCGTCCATCATTTCCTTTGGTTTTTCTTTGTTCGCCATAAGTTGGCAGGGTATGCTCAGACGTGAGTCCCTTGCTCACTTTGCCACTGGATTCAAGCAAGCCGGGCTGAACACGGCTGAAATGCCAGAAACCGGTCCTCGGTAGCTTGTTTCCGGTCCAGGGAAGGCATGGCTTGGCAGTTCGGGCTGGACTGTTCCCATGAGGCACAGGGTCAGACTAATTTGCATATGGCCATGTCTGAACTGGGGTGGCAGAGTGGGCTAAAGAACGGTGATGGTTTAAACCCAGATCAGTTGACTGGGGGTGAGTGCTTGTATTGTCAACGCTCCGTCCATCATTTCCTTTGGTTTTTTTTTTACACAGAAAGAATAGACATAGGGTAATTCAGTGAGTGTTGATAAAATAAGGAGGATGTCAGATTGAATCTCTCTGATGTGGGCTGAAATTATCTCGTGCCACAGCTATAGTATGGGGCAGCTGTAGTATGTGTCAAAAAAGATGGACTGGGAAAGACCTTATTGCAGTGGCGGTTCGCAGTGGGAGTGCTGAGAGGCGGTAGGCGGGGCAGCGGAGGGGCAGGGTGGAGGGTAGTGGAATCGGACATACGATGTCCATGAGTATAGTAACTAAATAAATAAATAAAACTATTTACCTTGCGCTCGCTGCATCGCCGACTTGGCAATGCATCGAGCGCAAGGTAAATGGTTTTATTTATTTATTTACTTACTTTACTCGTGGATATCGTATGTGCGACTCCACTACACCACACCCTGCCCCTCCCCTGCCCCACCACCCCACAGCACTCCCACTGCGAGCCGCCACTGACTTATTCAAAGGCATGCATTATCACCTGCCACTTAGGGCCCTTTGTTTGGAGAGGAAAAAAAGTTCAACCTTACATTGTGAGTCTTGCAAAAAAACAGTAGTCACAATAGTAAAAAAAAATCAAATTACATATCCATATACCCCAGAGGCACGCATATGGGAACTTTGACCATGTAATAGGGAAAAGACGTACATGATTTTGCCATGTAAAGAAATGGCATCTGTTTATGAATGCCACTTTTCTTTTATACCACAAAGAGAGAAAGTGGTTTGGGATCTGAGACAGTTACAGTTTTTCAATATGGCAGACTTAAAGAATATAACAATAGCCTGGCCAAAGTTTTTATTATTACCTAGACCATCTAAGACACTACAGCTGAGAATTGAGGCAAATGTAGACAATAAGCTAATCACTCACATGCCAGTAGCAATGGGGGAGGATGCACTCAATGGGGGAGGATGCACTCAAAACCCATCAAATTCAAAGGAATCTGGACAGGGATTGCAAAACAAAACTGATGCTGAATGGTGGAAGGCATGTATAATGATAATACAAGTGACAAGCAGTGTCAGATTCAAAGACATCCGATTTCACTTGCTTCATAGGACATACACGATCTTAAGAGTTTCACATACTATGCTGTTAGTAGCCAGGGTGGGATTACTGTTAATGAATTAATTTATCTGTGCCCTCATGTATGTAAAGTATTCTGTATAAGTTCTTGTCTGAACACCATCTAGGAATGAAATGTCCAGAAATAATGAATTAATTAATTGAATAGTAATGTTCAACAAATTATGATCAGATAGTGTCTTGGGGAGAATATTAATCTCATTATTGTGTTCAATCTTAGGGGAAATTCAAACTAATGCTGATATGAATGTGAGAAATAAGTTTAGCCAGGATTATTATTTCTATGTCCACATAGATCCAGTAGTTTCAATATATGAGCTTCAGCATTCATACATCGCCCAATCATGTTATAAAAAATACCAATACTAGACATGGCAATTACCCAAGTTGTGACTGTGCTGTTGTAAACATTTTCCATATGATGCGGCACATAAATGGAAAGAAGCATGTGGCAGACTCCAATCAGCCATAGGGACTGCAATGAAGTGTACTTCCAAGACTTGCCTATTACCATTAATGCATTAGCTTTAAAAATAAGAAAATAAAAGGGTACTTAGCACAATTCCAAAAGGGGCAGTCTGCAGGAGCACTCTTCTCCACCTATGGCATCTACCTCATTCCCACCCCCAAACTAAACAATTATAATCTTATTTACTCACATAAACACACTATCAAAATATACCTCTGACGTTTATAAACACATTAAGCTCATTAATGGGCAAATACTAACCCCCACAGACCTCTGAAACTAAAGCACCAGACACTTCCTGACTCAATGGTAAAAAATGTAACCAATACTTTTACTAACAGCACTTTAAACTTAAATAAATTTCAGTACACCTGACCAACCTATCTCATCCATATACTTATAGAGTTAACATTTTTGCTTCTGAGCTGACAGAAAGGGAACTTGCTGCAGCTGCCTTTAATGTCCGCTGGGCAAAGGAAAGAAAGACTCAATACTGAACTTACTGGTGAACACAAATAGTGGGAATATGGTGGGTGAAGTCAATGTCATTTTTTTTCATTTAAAATATTGTGAAATAGTTAAATAAATGTATGTACTGTACTTTAAATAACGTACAAAGATATTTCATTAAACAAGTCAGGTAAGCAATCGTAAATGGTATACAATATGTTTAAAATAATTTACAAAGACCTTAAACATAAAAACATTAGTTTTAATAAGTTCCTAACTGTCAAATACACGTTATTGTCTTTTATTTTTCTACTGCTAATAAATGTAGTCTGAAATAACAGCTTTATTGATATATTAAGTTTTAAAATTACTTAAATGTTTAAAAAATAATATTCAAGTTAAAGTTATTAATATTACTTTAAATAATTATTGCATTATTTGTTTGGTAGTTTATTATAAAACAAAGAACATTATATTTTATTACTTTTAATACTATTTATGAATTTAAAAACAATACTAATTGAAATTAAAACGGACCTTTTGTTGCTTACGTTTATTAATTATAAATGATGAATGTAAATTAAAAATGTTTAATTTATTGAAAAATGTACTTTATCAATCAAATTTTTAAATAAAATAAAGTCATTGTTTGAGTACAAATTAATACTCTCAAGCAAAACAATATTGGGGATATATTTTCCTTTTGGATCTGCCTCCTCAGCTGACCTTGTAATCCCAAAAGTCAGAAGAGCCATATGGGGTGGCAGAAGCTTCATAGTTAGTAAAGCTCGGCTCTGGAACTCTTTGCCGCTAGTGTTAAAGAAGGGACACATCTGCTAGCTTTCAGTAAGGTGCTAAAAACCTAGGCTTGCGAGCTCAGTGATTCCTTTGTGCTCCCCGTTCAGTTTTATGCTTCTCTTTCCTTTCTCTCCTCTCTGAATCTTAGCACCTAGTCACCTTCAGGTAGTAGAGTGCTCTACAAATCTCAATTTCATGTAATTTAATTGCTCAGTGTGTTACTGTGTCTGTGGTATGTGTCTGTACAAGGTACTAAGGTCCAAATGGATATTCAGAGTAACATATATCAGAGGCAAATGTGCCTCCTGGACAAGGGAGTTAGGTTCCAGTGTGGGCTAATGATAAAAAACAGAGACAATTACCTGGACAGACATAGATCGTGGGTCTTCTCTTCCTCTCTCCCTTCAATGTAGATGAGCAGTTAATATCACCTACCCTGGCTCTACTCTAATTCCAACCAACATAACTCAATACAAATAAAAGAATACAGCATATACAGCATGGGTTCAGCAATCTCTACCATCCCCATGCCTTGAAAAAGATGAAAAATAAGCAGCAGGAATGTCTACATCAATGTCTGTATAGAAATTTATTCACAACATTCAATTAATCAACCTCGTAGTTGCATACATATTTGACAGAAAACAAACTTACAAAATAAAGTGCCTTTTGTAATTCTGTAGACAATGTTACTTTCAAAGAAAATAAAAACTAAGGGCCAGATTTACTAACATTTTCCATTGTATTTGCATCACAAAATGACATAAACCAGCACAAAATGTTTTTATCTGTTATTTACTTTTGCACTGTAAATTGGCTAAAAGTAATGCAAAGCAGTGCAAAGAGGTGCTTTGACTTATCTAGCATCAAGTGGGCATTACATGGGTGGTACATGGACATTCCCATGCAACCACCTATGTTTTTGAAGCAAAACCCTATTTACTAAATATTTGAAACAGGGTTTTGCATAAAAAATAAATGCCACTTGAAAGCCAGTTTTAAAAAGAGAAATGTTTTAATTTCTCCATTCTTTTCCGACTTTGCATATGTACTGCACTGTACAGCACATATACAAAGTGGGAAACGTTTTAAGGGAAGCCTTCCAGTACAAAACCTATGGTAGACTCATGCATACAACTTTGCGCTATGACGCAAAGAAGTGTTCATAGCTCTTGGCAGCAAAAGTTACACCAATATTTGGAAGACAGGAAGGAGGAGTCATATCTCTGTAGCTATGATGCTCTCCTGCTCTCTCCTTCTCACACAAAACAGCACAGACTGTTTACCTGCTACACTGCATTTCATGATAATTTCGTAAATCTGGGCCCAAATGTAGCACAAGTAGTGTCAACATGGATGCCTACAAACACAGCACTTCTGTAAAACATTTTACACTGGAAAGCTAGACAGATTGTTTATTTTACAATACTTAACATATTAATTAAACATTACAAAACGTGTGCCACTTTAAGAGCCAGTAAGAGAATTGAGGTCAGGCATGGCAGTTGCTATTGATTTTGGAACCACATGCAGGAAGTGTGAGGATTAACTCCAATGGAGTTGCTAATTGCATATTTATTGCAAGCTGCAGAGAAAATGTGATTGATTTTTTTAATACTCAATGTAGGACCTTGGTAGCAAGCCACTGATTCTGTTGTCATTAACTACAATGGAAACAATTGTGATAACTTAAAGGGTGCATCCAGGAATTTGTCCATACATCAATCTTATAAGAATGAGGCAACAATTAATTTTTATGGATGCATGGGTACTAATTATGCAGCACAACGGTGTGGCGATAAGCATTAATAGCGCACTGTAGATAGAAATGACTTCAAATTGAACATTTTAGATTTCAGCAGTTTCCTAAATTTACAGAGGTTAGATTCTGCAAGGAGGCAGGCTGTAAGAAAGTTCCAGGATTTAGACAAGAGTTCAACTGAACTGATTGAAACTTTTATCTAGATGTGTACCAAAGGAATGTAGTTGCTATAAAGTCACAAAAGAGCTTATACACTACTCTGTAGGGCCGGCACCGACGTTTGAGAGGAGGAGCATTGCGTCACATAGAAAACCCTCAGGCCAGAGCTGAAAAATAAAATGGTAATAAAGTTTATTTATTATCATTGTATTTTTTAGCAACCGACCAATCCCGAACTGGGTCATGGGGCCGGGCCAGTGCTGCTGAGTGGAAGCAGAGAGCTGTGCGCTAAAGTAAAAAATGTGCATGTCTCTTTGGCCGGTCGACTTGCTGTGGCCAGCCAGATATGCGCATTTTACACTTCTCTAAACTAGCTTTCTTTGACAGCTGGGTTATAGAAAAAGCAGGCATCTAGTGCTCTTGAGAGCGCTGAGTGAGGCCACTCCCTCCAATCCTGGTGCTGCTCCCTTGATTGGTTAGGGAAGTTGGCTATGTCCCGCATTGGAGCCTTCTTTAAGAGAAGACAGTAGGAGGAGGAAGTTGCGTTACAGGAATTTAGGTGATTTTTTTTTGTGCCATCCACCCACCACCCTCGCTACATGCCAGCTGCCAATGCTCCTCGGTGTCCTATTATTATCGATTTGAAGATGACACTTCTTTTATGAGCAACCAGTGGAGCTTGATGAGAATTTGGGAAGTATTTGAGAACATTGACTAAAAATTGGACAGCTGTAACCTGTCACCATCGTCCGCTCGCACAACCTCAACATAATCTCCTATGCCCACGACACTCAGCTGATCCTCTCTCTCACCAATAACCCCGCCACTGCCAAAACCAACCTCCACGAAAGAATAAAGGCCGTCGCCTACTGGATGCAGAACCGCCGCCTGAAACTTGACTCAGACAAGACAGAGGTCCTCATCCTGGGCTCAACTCCCTCAGCCTGGGATGACTCCTGGTGGCCAGCCGCCCTAGGAGCTGCACCCAGCAACCACGCACGCAACCTGAGACTCATCCTGGACTCATTGCTCTCAATGACCCAGCAAGTCAACGCCGTCTCCTCCTCCTGCTTCAACACCCTCCACATGCTCCGCAAGATCTACAGGTGGATCCCCACCAGAACCAGAAGGACGGTCACCAAGGCCCTCGTGTGCAGCAGACTGGACTACAGAAACGCCCTCTATGCAGGAACCACGTCCGAACTCCAGAAAAGACTCCAGGGCATATGGAACACCGCCGCATGCCACATCCTCGACATATCCCACCACACCCACATCACTGGCCACCTGAAAGACCTGCACTGGCTCCCAGTCAACAAAAGGATCACCTTCAAGCTCCTTTCCCACGCTCACAAAGCACTCCACAATGCGGTACCAGCATACCTCAACAAACGTCTCACCTTCTCCACCCGAAACGTCAGCTTTGTTCCGTCGACCTCGCCCTCGCTGCCGTCCCACACATCCACAGGACCTTCACAGTGGCAGATCCTTCTCCTACTTCTCCGCCAAGACATGGAATACCCTACCCACACAGCTGCGTCAGACCCAGGACTGGCTGACTTTCAGGAGACTCCTCAAAATCTGGCTGTTCGAGCAGTAGCTGCACCCCCCTTCAGCACCTTGAGATCTTCACGGGTGATTAGTGCACTTTACAAATGATTGATTGATTGATTGATTCCTATGCACCTCTCATGGATTTTGATGCATTCCCAGATTCCATCCCTGGTTGATCTGGGAACGTGCCAGAAGGATACATGATACCAGAGAAAAGGGTTTTGAGTTTTCGGGATTTAAAGGCGCTCAAGCAAAATAAACGTAATAAGTACTTGTCAGCAGTAATGGTGCAAGCAGGGAGGGGAGACCCTTGAGAACCCTTCAATTAAGGCGTGACAAATTCACCCTTACACACATGAACACAAAATCCTGAGCACTCAAACAGAGTCTCAACAGCAATGTGACAGTAAATAAAATTGCCAGAAAGATACACCTTCTCAGGCGAAGAGTAACATGGAGAAATATTTTTTTTCTCCTCATTGATTCCTCTTTCCATGTGTGCTGCCTTCTTCAGGGAAGTGCCCCTTCCTGCACAAAAACAATACTGCATGCACTAGACAGCCCATTGTGCACCAGCACTGACATGAATGTGTCATATTGTAATAAATACAGCACATTTCGGCCCTTTCCCTGTAGCTATGTTACATTTTCACAACTGTGCCCCTTAGTTTTCAAACATTTTTGACCATCCACTATTGAGTAACCCATAGGCAGCCCACTATGGAGATTTAAGTAGCACTAGATTCCACCTTCCTGTTTGCTGATCCAAAAATCAATTACATGAGGGCCGGCATACCCGGTGCGCAAACAAAGGTTTCCCCATTTGGCATCATGATCGAAATGATCAATTAGTTACAATGTTGCAGCAGCTGGCTGTACTAGACAAAACAAATGAATGCACTTGTACCATCAGTAACTGTCTCAAAGCACAATGACCATTAACAGTGTGGATATACAAACAGATTATTCATAAAACATGTACATGCCTTTTTCTATTCACAGTGTTTATGAACCGATGTTTTTGTGATTACATACACCGTATCTTCATATGGATATTACCATGTATAACCATCGCCCTCCATGAGCACAGTATGTTTCCTCACAGAACAATTGCCTCCGTTATTTATACGGGTTTGACCTTCTATTACCATCACCTCCCAATTGCCCTAGGGACGGACTTTAATTAGGGCTACCAACTGTCAACACAATGAAATGTTCCATAAATCCGCGTCCTGGTGCGCATTTCATACCTAAGCACATTACTTTGGTTTCTATCCAGCCCACCCAAACGGGCAATTAAGAGATAGGCTGTTATTCGCAATCCGTCTGTTCAATACGTGAGCACTCAGTGATTCACATATTCCAGGATTCGGCACACATAGCACACAGCTGACGCTTCGACTACGTGGCATCCAGACAAGTGCTGCTGACCGCAATCGCGGCTCAGCCAACGTGCACGTATCCCGCACTCGGACGCGGGAAACGTGCTTGATTCCACCCTTGTCCTACTTGCATTTATAAGCGGCTTCGCGAGCATCTGGACCTCTTCCAATTTTCACAACGATACACATATAGGGGCCAATTCTGATCTCGCTCGGAAGGGCACAAAACGCGACCCGGATGGAAAAAGTAGGAGCCGTACGCGTGTTTTCCGCCTGACTCATACAGTTGTACGAGCGAGCAAGTACGATGCGAGCAACGCAAAATTCACCGGCCGAGTCGTTTCCGGGTCCGAACCGCTCCGTAAGTCTTTTCCGTAAGTAAACCGTGGTGTGCAATGGATGCGATTTATGACTGAGCCAGTACGATGCACGCGTTGGACAGCCGGTGCGAGCCGAAGTGTTCTATATAGTGCATTCTGTCCTTTCCCCTTGCGCCTGCGTCATTTTGGCAGTCTAGTGGCAATGCACACAACTTTGCACCATGGTGAAAGGGCGCCTCTTTTGCATGCAGGATTGTTTTTGTGCAGGAAGGGAAGGTGGCCCTTCCTGCGCAAAAATAATCCTAAGAGTCTTTTCCCTCTTTTTATGTATGCTGCAGAATGTTGAACACATAGAGAAAGCTTAAAATATGGAGAAATAAAGATATTTCTCCTTGTTATGCCTCACCAGCGGAGGCATAAGATTTTGCCACATTCCCAGGTATACAAGTCCTTACAAATATGGGAATGTGTCAAAAACCATGGAGTTGCATGAAAACAACCACTGCAACGCCCATGGAATGCATCCCTTGTGTACGGTACGGCAACGGAGCGATTTGCGCAATGTTGACACACTGCAGATTTTTTAAGCCATGCAAAGTGCAAGCTTGCATTATGCATGTACTACTTTGCGCGGTGAAAACGTGATGCATGCTTCTCATAAATGTGTCCCTTATTTTTGAGATATATGAGCCAATGCACCTCTGACACCTCCTGTTACCGGAAAAGAGGTTGGTAGGGTACAATCTTATTTGTGAACATTTATTCAATACCAAAATGTTCCTGTGCCTAGACTGCTTAAACCTCAATGGAAGACAATGATTACTGTCTTTTTACTGGAGTAGGCATGGGCCACTTAAAGAATGCAAAACTTGTGAACTCAAGGGCCTGACACAATTCCAATAGAATGATTTGGTTAGAGTCCTTGATGGAACTTTAGTTATGAGGCAAAATCTGCAAGTCTCCCATAATGGCAAATTCACGAAATGTCTTTACAATTTCTCACTAATTTTTGTTTTACTGAGCATCATGTTGAAAAGTCTTACCAGATACTAGCTAGAGACTCGTTTGCACAAAAATGTCAAGCCAAGAGACATTTTCTGCTTGAACCTGCCTCATGCGGATATCTCACAAAACATTTTTTTTAAAAGGCGGTGCAGTGGGGTAAACAAAGTTGTGTGAAATTCTGGCAATCTGCATTTCACTACAAAAGTGTAATTTTGAAGATTTTCATTGAATTTTGTGAAATTTCATGGGAAAACATTATGAGATTTTGTACACTCTTATATTTACAGATGAGATGAACTGGCAGTGTGGGTTACGCATACTGGCTGCTACTAGTTAGAGTGCCCTACAATCACTTAGTCACCCATCTAACTAAAGGTGGATGTCTTTGCTCGCCCCCAAACATATCTCATTGATTATTCCTCAACAGAAAAAGCAAACAGTGGCACAATAAAGCACAGAATCATTCTGTATTTTATTAGCATGAAGCATGTGTACAAAATGAAAAAACGTGTTTTTCTGGCCTTCGTCATTTTACATAAGACATATGTCCCATATAGTAATAAACCTTGCAGTAAGAAAAGAACCCTTAGCATGTGTGCTGGCCTTCACCACTGTGAAGATTGTTTTGGAGATATATATTTTCATAGTAACAAATTTAAAACATAAAAAAAAATGAATTTAATAAAAAGTAAAAAATATATTTTTAATAATTGTGTTACAGTGTATATAAAGATAAATATAAAGGTATGTATCTATATGGCTAAGTCTTTTTTATAGTCTTAGTAGGATTTATGTAATTTACGTTATATTAATGTTATATGCTAAAATATTTAAGATTTACTACTTTAAACGGTAGCCATTAGGTAGTGATACCTAGGATCTAGTTTCCTTAGGAAAAGCATTTTTTGACTTGGCCATAACTTTTGGCTTCATTAGACCAATCTGCATGAAATTTTGGCAAAAAAGTGTCACAGTAGTTGCGATAGATTGGGACGATTTTGGGGTGATGCGTGCAGTGGGGACCGAGAATTTGGGGCATCAAATAAGGCTGTGTTTGTAATGTTAATTCCCATAGTAACATTTAGCCACCTCTACAGCCCAAACCACTGAATGGACTTACACCACATTTGGCAGGGAGGTAGATGTTGGTTCAAGGAGATGCCTTTTGCTTATTTGGTGTAGTGATGTATCTGGCCGGGGATGCTTCGCAGTGGTTTTACAATGAATCGCGAATGCCTGCTCCAATGGGAATGTTCTCCTTGGCTGACGCAACCTGACTAGAAAGATGCAGTCACCATTTTATCTATCAGGAACTGTTTCCTGGGGCTGAAAATCTGTGTGAAAGCCCACATAAGGGGTCAGGGTGGAGATACTCTGACCCCATGGTTGAGAAATGGAGGTGTTAGTGACAGAAGTTAGATGTGCAAAATTGGAACCGTGTACTATTGCGGGACAACACGACTATCAACGTTGTCACGAATATTGGTGAAAATATAAAAAAATATATCAATGAATCATTAGTATGCATTGTCATACTGATATTGATAAATATTTTATAGAGTTATTTATATAGTGAGTTATCTACTGTTATGGTTAGAATTAATTATATAGTTTCAATTTTTAAAAATGTGGTGGAGGCCATTGAAATCTTGAATTTGCTTTCCTCTTTCGCGACGTTACCGAGGGGACCGTGATGAGCGACATCACCATGATGTCCGGAGTCACCGCGAGCACGGAAAATAGGTTTTAGAGATGGTTGTTCTAGAAATACACTAGAAAAACATGAGTTGAAAGTGTACAGTGATAATCCCCTAGTGTGTAAAATAGTGTAATATGTGTGCACTTATGTGTTTTCCCTTTATGGGAAAGGTACGATCAACGTGGTTAACAACGTCATCACAATGTCCAGAATAACTGCGAAAACGGTAAATAGGTCTGAAAGATGGTTTTAAGAGAAACTTAGTACAAAAATATGAGTTTAAACATGCTTTGAAAGAGGTATGTAAATTGTAATGTGTGTAGGGCGATGTTCAGAATGGATTTTTTTTAAATATTATTTTTGGATGTGTTGGTGGTCATTGAAATCCTGCTTTTGCTTTCCGCTTTAGTGACGTAACCATGGGGACCATGATGAATGACGTAATCGCGATCTCTGGAGTCACCGCGAACACGGAAAATAGATTTTAGAGATGGTTGTTCTAGAAATACACTAGAAAAACATTGATTTGAAGTGTATAGTAATGCACCCCTAGTGTCTAAAATACAGCAATCTGTGTGCATATATGGGTTTTCACTTTATGGAAAAGGAGCGATCATCATGGTTAACGGCAACATCACAACGCCCTGAATAACCGCGAAAACAGAAAATAGGTCAGAAAACTGGTTTTTAAAGAAACTTAGTACTTGAGGACTCCTAAACTGAGAAAAATCCTAACTTTAAGACTTTCGTTATTCATAGACGGCATTTAGGAGTCCTAAAGTTAGGACTCCTAACTTTACTACTCCTAAACTGAGAAAAATCCTAACTTTAAGACTTTTGGTATTCACAAAAGGCATTTAGGAGTCCTAAAGTTAGGACTCCTAACTTTACTACTCCTAAACTGAGAAAAATCCTTACTTTAAGACTTTCGGTATTCACAGAAGGCATTTAGGAGTCCTAAAGTTAGGACTCCTAACTACTGTGAATACCAAAATGAGTAAGTGCCTTCTGTGAATACCAAAAAGAGTAAGTGCCTTCTGTGAATACCAAAATGGTAGTAAGTTTAGGATTTTGTTTTAAGTTAATTCTGTAAATCGGGCCGCCAGGTTGCCAAGTCTTCCAATATACGGTACGGTTCTTAATTCACAGCGATGTATTATGCAAAATGGGTGTTGGTGATAGGAGGTAACTGAGGGATAGGAAGATGGTAAAAGAGGAGCCAGGAGTTAACATGAGTGGGAAATTATTGAAGCATGTATTAATGAGATATTAGTTGTGAAAGCAAGAAGTTCTTGGAAATCAAAGAGGGAAACAATACATTTCTTTAACTGTATCTACAATGGAGGATGCCAGGGAAGCTCAGAGAAGGGCCAACAGGCAGCTTATTTCATGGAAAAGGCAGAGTGATACATTTTAAAGTAGGGAAACCGAAGACCTCCGTTAGATTTATCCTTTTTTAAAGAGGACAAAGCTATGCGAGGGAGCTTGTACTTCCAAATACATTTTGTTAAAAGAGTATCTATTATCTTCAAAATAAAACCCAGGAATGTAAACAGGGATCATTGAGATAATATATATTATCAGAGGGGTGAGCAGAATCAATTCGGCCCCACCAGAAGAGGAAAAGTGGATGCCAGCTTGTAATAGTATCATTCATTGTTTTGGTAATGTAATCAAAATGTATTTTGATGTTTCAGGGATTGTCAGAGAAAACCAGAACCCCAGATACTTTAGTTTAGAGGGTTGCCATGAAAAACCTGTGTGAACAAAAAGGTGTTTATGACATAAAACATTTAAAGGTGAAACCTCAGATTTATCGGTATTAAGCCAATAACCTGGCAATTGAGAAAATGTAGCAACTTGTTGAAGGAAAGGAGGAAGATAGGTTACATGATTAGAATAATATAGGAGAATAGGATCAGCATAAACTTACATTTTAACCTTATGAGAACCACATTGGAAACCTGAAATATGAGCATCTTGTCTGAATTTAGTTAAAAAGGGTTCCTGCGCAATGATAAACAAAAGAGTTGATAAAGGACACCCTTGCCATACCCCTCTAAACAAATGTAAATATTCCGAAATGTTACCATTAACAAAAATTGAGACTTTAGTACCTGAATATATTAGAGACATTAAAGGAATCAGTTTGGGTGGAAAACTAATCCATCTTAATGCATGAAACATACAATCCCATCCAATCCTATCAAAAGCTTTTTCTGCATCCATAGCACTAGCAGCAATAAGATGATTCAAAGAAGAGGCCTTGCTTAGGACATTAAAAAAGACTCCAGAATAATCAGAGGCTAGTCGTCCCTTAACAAAGACGGATTGTTCAGCGCCTATAATGCCAGGCAAGACATGATCAATACATAACGGCAAAGTCTTGTCAAAGATTTTGTAGTCAGTATTGAATGAGGAGATGGGACGATAATTCTCACATATGGAAAGATTGTTATTATCTTTTTGAATTAAACATATCATGACTTCTTGGAAAGTGCCCTGGGAGGTACCTTTAGTAATAAAATAATTAAATAAAAGTAAATGATTGGGAAGGAGAAGGTTTGCAAACTGATCATAAAATTCAACAGTAAAGCCATCAGGTCCAGGGGCCTCTTTGCAGCATAATACGGAGACCACATGAGTAATTTCCGTTATGGAAATATCAGTTCCAAATGAGTCAAAATAAATATGATGGGAGGGAGGAGAAGCAATGGATTGGAAATATTTGGATAAACTGATTGCACTGGTTGACTTTCTGGAGAATATACATTTTTATAAAAAAGAAACAAATTCATTTAAAATATAATTGTCTTTAAAAAGAGGAGCCCCAGCATGACTTTGTAAGGGTTCTATTCTAGTTCTCTCTTCTTATATTTAAATAATTAGCCAACAATTTTCCCATGTTATGTTGTCCTCCATAGTAACGAGTACTACTTTTCAGTAAATAAGAGGAAGCAGCAGCCGTAGTTAATCTGTTAAAAGTGAGTTTGGCGTTGATAAGATTCTTTAAGGAAGACTCATTATTGGAGTGATAGTAAGTATATTCTAATTGTTTGATTTTTTTAAGTAATTGAGTAGATTGGGCATCCATAGATTTTATTTTTGTGAAATAAAATTCATTATAAAACCCCTAGCAGCTGCCTTAAAGGAGTCCCAGATCATTGAAAAAGAGGAGTCTTGGGTAGTGTTAATAGTAAAAAGTTCTGAAGCGAAGGGACTAAATTGTTCAGTAAATTTAGGGTCTAAGAGTACGGAATTATTAAAACACCATCTACCAGGGTGTGGTGAAAACGGTATAAGGTCAAGATCAACATAAACTGGAGCGTGATCAGATTTTAAAATTGACCCTATTCAGACTGAAGAACATGTTGAGCTAAATATTTACTCAGAAAGAGATAGTCATTATGGGATTGTGAGTGGTGTGGGGCTGAATAAAAACTATACTCCTGGAGATCTGGGTGGCAGTGTCGCCAAATATCAATTAACGATTTACTTTGGACTGTGGATGTAAATTGTGAGTGCATTTTAGTATGAACAAACTTAACTGTTGAATGCCTATCTAGTGTGGGATCATGAATTTTTTTGCAGTCACCAGCAAATATCATGTAATCATCTTCACGTAAAAGCAGTTTATCAGACATTTTTGCCTAGAAGAGATTATAAACAGAGACTTGGCCATACACATTAAAAATAGTTAAAGGTATATTGTCAATGAGGAGTTTAACAATAATCTAATGAACTTCAGAGTTAGATTCCTGATGAACAAGTGTAACAAGCAATTATTAAGGCAGAGAATTGGACCCCATTTTTATTCCCTAAAGCAGGAAATGTGAACACGTTACCTAACAAACATCTCGTCAGCTTGGAAGCCTCAGGCTCAGAAAGATGCAATTCCTGAAGCAATGGAAAATCAGTTTTTAATTTACCTAAATGAGGTAACACCTGTTGCCTTTTAATTGGGTTACCTAACCCTTTAATATTCCAAGTAGTAACTAGGAATGCAATATTTAAAAAATAACATGAACAATCAATATGCCTACAGCTGCAAAATTGAGAACAAGATAAAACAAATATGAAAAGGAATAGGAATAGAACTTTGGTTTGATTATGAAAAGAAAAGAAAAAGGAATGACAGAATAGATAATAGGAAGGAGAATATGGTAGAGAAAAACCATATAAGGAAATGCCATGTTTTTCCTTCGATTTCGATTCTCAAAGTCCTCCATATGCTTTTTGAGAAGAGTTATTCCTGACTCTAGAAAAGAAATCCGTGAGCATGCAGACTAAAAAGATTCTGTTTTTTGATTCACACTGAGAACTCGCGATTCCAAAGAAGACCATTTGTCATCCAGGTGCTGTAATGTCTTATTAGTTTCCTCCATGAAGGGTTTTACTGCACAAATTTCCTCAAGAATCATATCCATAGAAGCTGATGAGGATTGCACTGAAGATCTTTTTTTGGATGTTTAGTGGAACCCACAGGCATCTTGCCTGAGAACAGTGCTTTTGGAATGGCACCCGGTTGAGATTCAGTTTTGTGGGAAGAGGTGTCTTCCATGTTGTTGCAAATAGAGTCTGAATCTGAGTGTGTAGTATGTTTGGAAAAACAGAGAGCTTTAAGATTCCTTAATGTCACCATATAAGAGAAAAGGAGATTATGTGAAGCAAGTTGTATAGCAATTGTAGGACCTCCAATGATGCAGGGCAATTCAGTCACACAATAAAGAGTGGTAAAGCACACGTTATTAAAACTGAAGCACAGAGGAATATACAAACAACAGTCTCCACCTTCCTCTCAAATAGTAAGAATGAAAATTTTAAAAAGGTGCTTATAGTCTATATTCTAGGAGCCATTAAGATATCAGTTATGCGCTGCAAGAAGATAATCCACAAAGACAAATTGCTGAGGAAAAAAGTCTACTGGGACAAGAAGAGTAGAGGATCCTTTATGAAAGGCCATGTCAAAAAGAAAAAAAATGAAAAAAATATGATAGCTATGAAATTTGAGGCAAAATATTATCCAAATGGCCTGTAGAACAGGAATGTGGTAAATATTAGCTGCCTCATGATAGAAAGGAACATGCTCATCATTCAAAATGGCGGGTGCAGCTTGTAAGTGTGGAAAAATCCCCAGGGCCGTAGCTGCCAGAAACACACAAGAATAGGAGTTATATGAAACTCCAGTGACTCGCCAAGTCAGGAGGGAGAGGTGCCGTAATGTCTCTTCCCTTGGCGAGTACTGGACCGGTTGAGGAAAGACTCCCTGGTCCGTCGGAGCTGAGCGTGGCCCCGCCATCTTTAATCGGTGCCGAAACCACAACCCCTCATGTAGAAACAGGTTTAATAACATGTTTCCTGGCTTTTTTCAATCTGTGGACAGAATTGATTTGACCACTTCCATTTCTGTCTTTGGCATATATCAGAGTACAGGGGAGGGTGGGAAAAGAGCGAGCGGGGGGAAAATATGACAACTAATGTATTCTGTTGGCTTTTTTACTCCCTTCTATGTTGAATATATGTCTAAAACAAAGCATTTTTAAAAAAGGACAGAGGATCACAGCGAGGCCCTAAATAAGGTGATCCTATGAGTCTGCTCCATCAATGATTTATTTTTAATATGGGAAGGCTGCAAGGAGGAATTGATCATCTTTTTAAAATAAATAACACCCATCAAAAATTGCAATTCACCTATGAAATGAGGAACATTAAAACCAGTTATCTGGACATGGACGTGTACATTGACATCGGCAAATTATGTACTAGGTTGCATCAGAAACCATCTAGTTGCAATAGTATACTATTTGCATTCAGTGCTCATCTGAAAGCATTGAGATGGACTGTTCCATATGGGGAGTTTTTAAGAACTAGAAGGAACTGCTCTGAAATGGAGGAATTTGAAATTCAAGGACAAGAAATGTTCCAAAGATTTAGAAGATGAGGATACCCAATCACTGTACTGAGGGGTGCTTTGGAGAGAGCAAGTTCAATATAAAGGGATGAATTATTAATTCCTAAGATCTCTAAAAAAGCAGAAAAAGATAATACTATAATATATATAGTTGATTTTAAACTGAATATGGAAATCAAAATTGTTTTAAACATTTACTGGAACGTTCTTAAAAAAGATGAAGATTTAAAGAAAAATGTTTCTGATTATCCAAGCATTCGGTGATATGTTAGTGCAAAGTCACTTTGTAAATCATAGAATTGAAAATAAAAATTGGATAAAGACACCAGACTTTTATAAATGAAAGAAATTTAAAGCCTGTCAATTTGGCCCCAACACAACATCATTCAAGATATCCGATGGAAGTCTCAAGGAAATCAAAGAATGGATCCATTGTGAAACAACTGATGGGGTGTATGTTTTGGAATGTGGCTGTGGCAAGAAGTATGTCGAGTGTAAGTAAATAAGTTGAAACTCTGCATACTTCAACATTTGAGAGCAATGACCAATCGAGACTACAGTTATGTGGTGGCAAAACATACCTGGGAAGTACATAGTGGTAAAAAAGAAGCTCTTTGTTATTATGGAATACAGCATATATGTATCAAGCCCAGAGGAGGTGATCGTGAATTGGCTTTAAGGAGATGGGAATATAGATGGATACTTGCTATAGGCACTGAAAGTCCCTGAAGATTGAACTCTATGTAAAGGTATGAATGCCATTTCATGAGGTTTTATGTGGTTCAGAGAAAAAGTAGGAAACAATGGAGAAAGAGAAAGAAGGGGAATAATAATAGAGATAATTATCTACTGAAATATATTTTCATCTTATTTCATTTTGTCTCTGAATATATCTGTATTTGTTGCAATTGGTTTTTGGATCCCTGAGTTTATATTTATCCTTCCATTTGTTTATTACATTCTATACATGTATTAACGTGCTTTTAGATGGAACAAGGTTGCTAGGTATACATTTTTCATAATAATATTTTAATCTATGGCCTTTGACAACCTTTTTAAGGAAGTCCAAACTCTTTTTGGGTACTCCAAAAACAATGTTTGCACTTTATGAAATGATGCTGCCTAAAGTATGCTCTTTAAAAACACTACTGCACGTTATTAAATAATGCTAATAAATTTGCACTTTAAAGAGGCTGTAAAACTGCTTTAAAATCTGAGCCTGCGGACTGTACTTTGAAATTCTGCTGCTCAGCAAAAATATTTTCTTTGCACATTTTGCACTGCATACACTATTTGCACTTTTTGAATGCCTTTTCTATTTACTCAATGTTTACTTCAATATGCACTTTAGAAAATAGAGGTTAAGTAACTTGAAATAAGAAAGAAATAAGCAATTTGAAAAGTGATCATTCATAGTGGATTGCGTTGGATTAGAACGTTTCTCTTCCTTTTTGCTCTTTCTCCTTTAAGGATTTGGGTACCGGGTAGGAACAGGATTAAAAGACAGTTTATGGGAAAAGCCACAATTTAAAGTTCAGTGAAGTTAAAACTTGTCTACTTAAGAAAAATCGAATTCATAGCGAGTCATCATGCTCATCATTCTGATGACTATTTCATCTATAAATATGAATGTTTTTATGGTATTAATGCCTTTTAGAAACAGTCAATGTTATGATTTTTTTTAATGTTTTTACCATCCAATATTCTAATAATGAAATGTATGTGTGAAAAATCAACTCAGAAAAAAGAGAAAGATAAGAAGGTACTTTAGCCGGCAAATGGAGATTATGGTCTTTTCTGTATATAAATGGATTGGAGAATTGGGTACTTTATGGGAAAAATAACAGAGAAATGACTTCAGGAATTCTTTTTTGAAAGGTCTTAGTAAAAAGCTAAAATAGTCCAATTGTATTTTAGATGGGTGGTGGTAAAAGAGAGAAGTTTCCATTTTAACAGACACTCTGTAAAACACGACTTTGTGGCCTAGTAGAAGGCTTTTGCTGAAAATGGTCAGCCTGTTTGCCAGCACTTTGGTTTTTCAGAAGAAAAAAAATAAAATAATTCCATGGAACTGACTGGAGTTGTGCCATCTCCCGTTTTGCACTTGAGGAAAAAGTTGAGCTGTAAAAAGGTTGTCAATCAGGAATTGTTTTCTTATATATATATATAAATATATAAAGGGCCATCAACCAAAGAAAGCGTGTATTTAAGAGATGTTACAAGTGCCATGCATTTAAGAAGACATCCCCTGATGAAGAGGCGAACGGCCTTGTAACGCGTAGGGCTGCATTAACATACTCACTGGGATGCTGAGGCAGATTTAAGAAACACTGGATACGATAGAGCTGTGAGTGCCTTCTTGAAGCGTGGGACATTGGTAAATAAAATTTGGACACAGCATCCCTGCCCTGAAGGAGAGCACCATCTTTAAACATGTAGAGGCTGTGGCTTAGGACACTACCTAAGCTTTGACAAACACAGTGAGCTAACAAGATCGGCCTTGAGAATCACCCTCCTACTAAGGAATGGATTAAGCACTCTTATGCTCTGGCGCTTGGAACCCACTATAACAATGAACTCTCCACGGACCACATGTCCCAACATGCATCCTGAATGGTAGCGCACGATGCGTGGCCCACTGAGGGGCCATCACCCAATTAAAGCATGTATTTAAGAGATGTCACAAGTGCAATGCATTTAAGAAGATATCCCCTGCTGAAGAGGCGAACAGCCTTGAAATGCGTAGGGCTTCATTAAAATACTCACCGGGATGCCGAGGCAGAGTAAAGAAACTCTGGATGCGAGTAAGCTGTGAGTGCCTCCTTGAAGCGCGGGACATTGGTAAATAAAATATATATGTGTATATATATATATATATATATATATATATATATATATATATATATATATATATATATATATATATATATATATATATATATATATATATTCACTGAAAAAACCATAGGTTATAGACCATATATAGTTAGGAATTTGCATTTACAAAACCTTGAAAATTCACTGAAAAAACCATAGGTTAGAGACCATATATAGTTAGCTGGACATTTTATTGACATAAAACCAATGAAATTCCATATATAGTTAGTTGCACTAACTATATATCGCGCACCCGCAATCCACTGCTGATGATGTCACATATTACATCATTCATGACATGGTCAGTGACATCACTGATGACATCACTGATGACATCTCAAATGACATCACTGATGACATCACTGATGACATCTCAAATGACATCACTGATGACATAATCTAGTGTCTGTGTGTTTTTGTAAAGTTTAAATATGTTTTACATATTGAAGAATGAGTGGATGTATGGAAGACTGAGTGTGTGTGTGGCTGGCTGGGAGGTGTGTGACTCTGTGCATATCAATGTGTACTTGTATCAGTGATTGTATAAGAGATATAATATATGTGTTAGTATATGTGTGAAAAGTATGGTGTTCTGTGTTTAACTGTATAGATGAGGAAATGGAAGTGTGATTGATTCTTTACAGGACTGACTAGGTGTGTGAGTAACTCCATGGATGAGTGGCAGTGTGTGAGTGTCTGCATAGGTGTATGAGTGCATATGATAGTGTTGTAATAATGAGTGACTGTATGTATGAGTGATTGTATGGGTGAATGAGTAAATGTGTGTGTAGACGTAGGAATCAGTGAGTGCGTATGTAGTAACTGGTATTGGTGTGTCATGATGTCATCAGTGATGTCATTTGAGATGTCATCAGTGATGTCATTTGAGATGTCATCAGTGATGTCATCAGTGATGTCACTGACCATGTCATGAATGATGTAATATGTGACATCATCAGCAGTGGATTGCGGGTGCGCGATATATAGTTAGTGCAACTAACTATATATGGAATTTCATTGGTTTTATGTCAATAAAATGTCCAGCTAACTATATATGGTCTCTAACCTATGGTTTTTTCAGTGAATTTCCAAGGTTTTGTAAATGCAAATTCCTAACTATATATGGTCTATAACCTATGGTTTTTTCAGTGAATTTCATTGGTTTTTTAAAAGCTAATATCTATAGCTGTAAAATATATTCTTTATTACGTGACGTATCACGTAGCCACGTGAGAAGCCTCATGACGCGTCGCATAACCGCGACGTATCGGCTCTGCAGCGCAAACAAAACCCGTAACGTAAGCGTGCCGGAGCACGCTTACAGATATAAATATTTTTTTTAACCTTAATTAGACAAAATCCACACGTGCACATATCTTGAGGCCTTGCAAAGGCACATCAAACAAACAGTCCCTACAATTTTGCCAAGTTTGCTGGAAATCTATTCCCTTAATTTTTTTTTTACTGTTTCTCTTGGTTTTCCCCTTGTTACGCTTACCGGGACGCTACCCGGTACGCGAACCGGACGCTCAAAAAACACAAGATGGCGGACTCCCGTTACGCTGCCGGTTAGCTGCCCGGTTCGCGTACCGGGAAGCGCCTCTACCGCGAAAAATCGCGGGGGACTTTAATATCCCCCTCATCAATCCTAGGGGGTCAGGAGGGGTTTACCTTGCCCCCTTTCCTTCATTTCCCCCTTCTTTTTTCACCACATCTTGTCTCTCGAACCTACCGACAGACAAGATGGCGGCCGCTCCGGACTGTTTACAATGTTGACAGCTACGCTGCCGGTTAGCTGCCCGGTTAGCTGCCCGGTGAGCTGCCCGCTTTTTTTTTGCCCCGCGGGGCACTTTAATATCCCCCTCATCAATCCTAGGGGGTCAGGAGTGGTCTACCTTGCCCCCTTTCCTTCATTTCCCCCTTCGTTTTTCACCACATCTTGTCTCTCGATCGTACCGAGAGACAAGATGGCGGCCGCTCCGGACTGTTTAGAATGTTGACAGACACCGGAGAGCCAATCAGCTTCGCTTCGCGAAGTTCCGTTACGCGTCAGGTACGCGAACCGGGGCGCTAACCGGAGCGCTGTCACAGATATATATATTTTTGTAAACGTTAATTTCCCAAAATCCACTGGAGCACATATATTGAGACATAGCAAAGGCACGTCGGGCAAACCATATCTACAATTTTGCCAAGTTTCATGTAAATCTATTCAGCCGTTCGAGCTAAAAGTGAGTCCAACCCCCCTATGGAAAAATGAATGGGAAAAACGCGTTTTGGGACCCCCCTTTTTTCTCGGCCCCCCCTTGACGAAACCCCCCCAAATTTTCAGGGGCTGCTCGGAAACAAAATGTGCCATTGTCCTGAAAATTTCAGCCAATTCCGTCCACAAACGCCAAAGTTATTAGACATAGAATTTTCAGAAATCCCATAGAGAAAAAATCCTAACTATATATACCCACTGGCTATCGCCAGTAGGTAATATACATATATAAACATATATAATCTGCATATCTATATAAATATAAATGCATGCATACATATACATATATGCATACATATGCATGTTATTTACATGAAAGTTTTAAAAACACTAATAAAAGCAAAGCTAAAAAGCCACCTCATTACAAACAGAATGGCTTTAACTTAAACGAGGGCGAGATCTATTGCATTTTCAATGCTTGTTTACTTTGGTTCTATCAAGAAGGCATTCAGATGTGTCACACATTTGCCATAAATTCTGAATGTTAGCACTCTAGTTGCTCATTAGATCACTGTAGTAAAGCTACTGCTCACCAGGGAAGTGTGCTGCTAATCATGGTTTGCAGCCATTTTCCCATATTTTTTATCCCGCAGACTTTCAGTCCGCATACCATTATCCCGCAAGGTCATTGACCTCGCATACCATTATCCCGCATTTTTTCAAAACGCATGTGCATTTATCGCGCATGCCTTTACAAAGAATTACGTTTTAAAGGCATGTATGGTAAATGCATTTGCGTTGTGAAAACCACGATGACGAGAGAGGTAAGTGGGTTTGTGTTAATTTTTTCGTGGGTTAGTGATTGTGTAGTGTAGTGTAGTGTTGTGTAGTGTAGTGTTGTGTTAGTGTAGTGTAGAGTTGTGGTGGTTGTTTAGTGTAGGGTCATGCTGGGGGTAGTGTTTTAGGGTTTAGGGTTGTGTTGTAGTGTTTGCGTAGTGTAGGGTCATGCTGGGGGTAGTGTTTTAGGGTTTAGGGTAGTGTTGTAGTGTTTGCGTAGTGTAGGGTCATGCTGGGGGTAGTGTTTTAGGGTTTAGGGTTGTGTTGTAGTGTTTGCGTAGTGTAGGGTCATGCTGGGGCTAGTGTTTTAGGGTTTAGGGTAGTGTTGTAGTGTTTGCGTAGTGTAGGGTCATGCTGGGCGTAGTGTTTTAGGGTTTAGAATAGTGTTGTAGTGTTTGCGTAGTGTAGGGTCTTGCTGGGGGTAGTGTTTTAGGGTTTTGGGTAGTGTTGTAGTGTTTGCGTAGTGTAGGGTCATGCTGGGGTGTAGTATTTTAGGGTTTAGGGTAGTGTTGTAGTGTTTGCGTAGTGTAGGGTCATGCTGGGGGTAGTGTTTTAGGGTTATGGGTAGTGTTGTAGTGTTTGCGTAGTGTAGGGTCATGCTGGGGGTAGTGTTTTAGGGTTTTGGGTAGTGTTGTAGTGTTTGCGTAGTGTAGGGTCATGCTGGGGTGTAGTGTTTTAGGGTTTTGGGTAGTGTTGTAGTGTTTGCGTAGTGTAGGGTCATGCTGGGGTGTAGTGTTTTAGGGTTTTGGGTAGTGTTGTAGTGTTTGCGTAGTGTAGGGTCATGCTGGGGGTAGTGTTTTAGGGTTTTGGGTAGTGTTGTAGTGTTTGCGTAGTGTAGGGTCATGCTGGGGGTAGTGTTTTAGGGTTTTGGGTAGTGTTGTAGTGTTTGCGTAGTGTAGGGTCATGCTGGGGGGTAGTGTTTTAGGGTTTTGGGTAGTGTTGTAGTGTTTGCGTAGTGTAGGGTCATGCTGGGGGTAGTGTTTTAGGGTTTTGGGTAGTGTTGTAGTGTTTGCGTAGTGTAGGGTCATGCTGGGGGTAGTGTTTTAGGGTTTAGGGTAGTGTTGCAGTGTTTGCGTAGTGTAGGGTCATGCTGGGGGTAGTGTTTTAGGGTTTAGGGTAGTGTTGTAGTGTTTGCGTAGTGTGGGGTCATGCTGGGGGTAGTGTTTTAGGGTAGTGTTGTAGTGTTTGCGTAGTGTAGGGTCATGCTGGGGGTAGTGTTTTAGGGTTTAGGGTAGTGTTGTAGTGTTTGCGTAGTGTAGGGTCATGCTGGGGGTAGTTTTTTAGGGTTTAGGGTAGTGTTGTAGTGTTTGCGTAGTGTAGGGTCATGCTGGGGTGTAGTGTTTTAGGGTTTTGGGTAGTGTTGTAGTGTTTGCGTAGTGTAGGGTCATGCTGGGGGTAGTGTTTTAGGGTTTAGGGTAGTGTTGTAGTGTTTGCGTAGTGTAGGGTCATGCTGAGGTGTAGTGTTTTAGGGTTTTGGGTAGTGTTGTAGTGTTTGCGTAGTGTAGGGTCATGCTGGGGGTAGTGTTTTAGGGTTTAGGGTAGTGTTGTAGTGTTTGCGTAGTGTAGGGTCATGCTGGGGGTAATGTTTTAGGGTTTAGGGTTGTGTTGTAGTGTTTGCGTAGTGTAGGGTCATGCTGGGGGTAGTGTTTTAGGGTTTAGGGTTGTGTTGTAGTGTTTGTGTAGTGTAGGGTCATGCTGGGGGTAGTGTTTTAGGGTTTAGGGTAGTGTTGTAGTGTTTGCATAGTGTAGGGTCATGCTGGGGTGTAGTGTTTTAGGGTTTTGGGTAGTGGTGTAGTGTTTGCGTAGTGTAGGGTCATGCTGGGGGTAGTGTTTTAGGGTTTAGGGTAGTGTTGTAGTGTTTGTGTAGTGTAGGGTGATGCTGGGGGTAGTGTTTTAGGGTTTAGGGTAGTGTTGTACTGTTTGTGTAGTGTAGGGTCATGCTGGGGGTAGTGTTTTAGGGTTTAGGGTAGTTTAGTTGTTTAGTGTATGCTAAAGGCATATTCGTTCTAAAAGTTTTCGTTATTTTAATTTGCGGCCTAATAGTACATGCGGGATTTTTTTTGTGGACTGATGGTATGCGGGATTTCGTCATATATTCGCTAATCATACTTTCTATGGCAAAATGAACCCCCTCATTTTGTTCCTTTTTAAATTAAATGTTTTAAGAGTTACCACTTTATTCCAATCAAGATGGCTTCAGGTGTGCCATACCTTTGTAATAAGTAGGACTGTTAGCACTCTAGTTGTTCTTTAGAACACTCTGGGACATTCTGTCATTGGGCTATAGTTGGGCTACATCTGGCTGATATTTGGGCTACATTTGTTTTTTTTGTCTCTGGTGGCCATCTTTGGGCTACATTGGGCTACATTGGGCTACATTGGGCTACATTTGGGCTCCAACATATATATAGCCCAATGTAGCCCAATATATATTTTTCAAAGTTAATTTTCGTAAAAACCACTGGAGCCTATATCTTGAGACATAGCAAAGGCACATCTGGCTACCAGTCCCTACAATTTTGCCAAGTTTGGTGTAGATCCATTCAGCCGTTCAGGCTAAAAGTGAGGCCAACCGCCCTATGGAAAATTGCATGGGAAAAACACGTTTTGGGACCCCCCTTTTTTCTCGGCCCCCCCTTGACGAAACCCCCCCAAATTTTCAGGGGCTGCTCAGAAACAGAATGTTCCATTTTCCTGATAATTTCAGCCAATTCTGTCCTCAAACGCCAAAGTTATTGGACATAGAATTTTCAAAAATCCCATAGGAAAAAAATCCTAACTATATATACCTACTGGCTATTGCCAGTAGGTAATATATATATATATATATATATAGATCCTTCATACCCAGTGGCCAGGCATTTTTCAGAATGTCACAATAGCGACCGCACACTGCTTACATTTTTCTGCATCGATCATGTCCCCGTCAATGAACGGGGTGGTAACAGAGAACAAAAATTACGTAGACTCGAATCGAGATACATAATTGACCTACGTACCGTAATTCCCTTTGGCCTCAATTCTGAAGAAGAATTATCCATACACCTTGGATAAGTGAGCTATGATGTTCCAAAGTTTGAATATTTGATGTGCCTGTATTTTTGTGAGATTTTTCTTGTATTATGTAAAGCAACAGGTTTTCTTTAGGGATCCAATGTTAACAGAGCAATGTTTTGAATGAATCTAATCCTGAGTAACACACCCGACTTCCTTGAGAATTAATTATCTTGTAAACATTTACCCATTCAGGGTTTAATTATTCCTGTAAATATTGTATAGAGATTCATTTATGCCCATCCAGGGCTCAATTATGTTGTTTATGTGACTAATAAAGCGGGCTGAACTGTCGCTAGTAATTACAATAATCTGGTTTGTAAATAATTATGAAGGACCTAGAGTTTGCATCACCTTGGTATAAATGAATTTTGAGTTATTTTTGAATTCTATACTGTTGTAAATATATACGAATTGTTGAATATGTTGTAAATAGACAAACTCAAAGATGGCCCCCAGCGACGATTAATGTCCTGTCCGCTTTCTAGGTTCATGAACTGTGGGCCTCTTAGTAAACAAACTGAGATTTGAATGTATAAAATGGCGGGAGGCCCCATTTTGCGTTGACACAGTGGATTAAGGCACCTATGCCGAAACGCGTCCTTTTTGTGTGCTAAATAAACTTTGAAGATTGTTGAAAACTCACCACAAGAGTGCGGCCACTTCCTTCGTGTCTGGGGGAAATTGTGAGCTGATATATATACATATATATGATATGAGTTATCACTATATATATGTATCGATGATATGAGTGTTAAACAACACTGTATTTCTGATATTTTAGTTCTTACCCATTATATGTATGAGGGCACAATATTTGGATAATCTTTGTTTTTGACACAATATGTGTGTCAAATAAAATTGTTTACCTCAATATTGTGTCAGTGATCTGTTCCTGCCTTACCCATAGTAATACTTTTATAAATGAGTTAGATCATCATTTACATCTAGAACACTCAGATGCTCTCCATTCACATTTAGATAATATACTAATGCAAACCATTTCAGAACCTTTATGGAATATGACTATATATAAAATTCACCAGTCAAGAACTCTCCCACCAGTCATAATGATAAATCATTTAGTGAATAATTGATACAAGTGGGTGCATTTGTCAGACTGGCCATCTCTATAAAGCTGTTCAAAGTATTCTTAATTCACCATGCTGAGGGTCTTGTGTGGCCTGTCCCAGTAATCCCAATGGGGATGGGTACAGAAGCTACAGGCCACATTTGCATTAGGAGATCTGTGTTAAATCTAAAGATTTGTTGTGTGTCACCACAGCTGCAAAGCAATGACATAATTTACACTTTCAGGCTTCACTTTCAACCATGTACTACCTTGAGGTGTGGCTTGGAGCGGATGGTGGATGACGCACTTCATTACAGCCCTGCTCTCGGCCTCCCCCACTGGGCATGATCCCATGTAATTATAGGCTCCCTGGTTACAACAATGGGGTTGGAGATTTCAGAGGAGCCTGAAGCAAAGTGGCAAAGCACCAACACATAGGAGAAACTCCACTCTTCTCAATAACACAGCAGGAAGATCATAGTTCCAGCCCGGGTGATCAAACCAAGATGGTGCTCCATAGTTAGTAGTTAGTTGCCATCTCAGGCTCATTCTCATTGGCCTCCAATGCACACTGGGTGATATTACAAAAGGCAAGACTGGTCTTTAATATATAGATATTGCAGCAGAAGTAAAACAATAATAAAAAAAACACAGTGTGCAGGACAGAAAGGGGCAAAACTTGCAGAACTGATCGATATATTTAGAAGCTGCTCACACACTTGTAGCTCATGTCAATGTCACAGATAGGACATATCCACCACGGTGAAGTCCAGACCCTCTGCCTGGCTGAGAAAGCTGCAGATTACCGTGAGGAGCCCTGCTGATGCTGGAATCATGCATCCACTGGGCTGTTACTGACACCAGTGCTCTGAGAGTTGATTCTGGCCCCTAGCCTCCAAACAAACACATCTTTGGAGGAAGGTACCAGAAGTGTTACTTCAGATATCGACACTGATGGTAGCAACATTGCCCTCGCACATGTTATTCCCAGAACAGCAGAGGACCTGGTGCAGAAGAGACACATGGAGCCATTTAAGTGAAAGTGCTGGCTCGATGGGAGGGGGTACCAACATGGCGGCATTGGGAATGGCAAAACAGACCACTCCTCATATACCTTGGCCATTATGCCAGCAGTTTTAAAGCCACATTGGGCTCAGGGCAGTCCCAAACCAACCCAGGTGAAGGAGTCTTTACCATTTGCGTAATTTGCACTGGTAGTTCGACCATAGAACATGATATACTTGATGAATGATGGCCCGATAAAGAGTGAAGCGCATTACTGCGTTCATCATATGATGGTAATCACAGATAGTCAACAGATAGGTGTTACCTCATGGGGGAAGGCAGAGGGGATCATCCTGTACCGTGTAGAGCCAGTGCAGAAAGTCAGCTGAACACATACAAAACTATTAACGTGGAATGTATGGCAAAATCATACCTGGTGGAAACATATCTGAAATGACGATGTGTACATACAGCAATATTACAGGAAACATACCCAATTAAATCAGAATACACAAAACTACTGAATTGGTAGAGGGGATAATTTTTTGACTCAAATTGCATTCCATAAAACAAATGTGAAAATGTTGCTACCTATATCGTACCAATGTATGCACATACAATCATCAGAAACCAGAGTTTGAGCTGGTTTGAGCGCACTAGGGGCTACAGTGCTGACCATTCACTTAAATGCTTTGTAAAATAATAACTAATATTTTACAAGAATAGAGCATATAATCCTATTTATATTCTGAAACATCCCATTAAACATATGAACATCAATTGAAGCATTGAATGCCCATGCTTGATCCAACTTTTTTTTTATGTGAATGTGTGAACTTTGTATCAAAGGGTCACATTTGAAATTATAGTATATAGCTTTTATAGATTGAATTGTGCCAATGCACTTCTATCAATGATTTACCCTTTGTCAGCAAAACTAAAAATAAATATATATAAAATGAACTGCTTCTTGTACTTGTTCCATTTGTGAACAACTTCGATAGTAGTTTCCAACCCATATGCTGAATAAACATTTTTTTTTACATTGTCTTTAAATTCTCTGTTTATTGTTTTGACCAGTGTGACTCCAATGTTTATTGCCACTCGCAATGTAGTTTTTCTGTGATATGATTTTCTTTCCCATTATAGCAATTGAGTAGAAACATAACCATACTTCGGTAAAAACAGTCATCGTTTTATGAACATGAAATACATTCTTGTTCGGCATAATGCAATATTCACAACTCTACTGTAGCAATAATGGAGTTAGGGTACATTGGAGATTCAACCTTTGATCTTTACCTGTTAATATTTAAGTGAAAAACTCACAGTAGCATTTGTCGCAGTGAACTATTGATTTTATAGTCATTCTTACGGGCACAGCATACTATTTTAGCATTTTGGCAATTGCATAGTCTTCAATAATAATAAAATAATCTTTTCTTTGTAGTAGCTCCCACAATTGAAATAATGCAAAGGCACAGTATATTTTCGGCGTTATTGTTCTTCATTTGAAGCGTACACATTATTATTGACCTTGTCTGGATTAATGCCTGAGATAAATGTGTTATATTCAAATTGTACATCTTCGACCAAAAGGCTATGACTCAATTGAGTTTGATTCGAGGTGTTTATGAAAATAATGGGTTCTCATTAGACTACAAATGTTCTATTGTTTTGATAATTGTCTGATATGATGGCACCCTCTTTTATCATGGGAATCTGTGCATATTTGCATTCTTTTTAGACAGTTAACGAATTTAACCACAAATCATTGTACATTGTTTATACAATATTTGTCACATTGTATCTACGTTTTATCTCTCAACTTGTCTTGTTGGAGAATCTTATAGATATATGTATCTTATTATGTTTGTACTTTTATGGCCCTTGCTTCCGAAATAAATAAAGTTCTTATTTGGAAGATCGATGTTTGGAGGACCTTAAGATTTTTCCTTGAACCCAGCTATTTTTTTCCCTGTCAATAACATGTCCTTATTCAAGCTCGTAGCCACACTAATTGCGTTGTGTAAATAAAAGGAATAACCCAGTGAATAGAGCTCAAACAATTCAAAGAATAAGGAAAGTCATAATATCAAAAAGGCATATCAGGTAAAAATGATGTAAACAATAAATAATATCGAGAATATTTTATATTAATGATAAAGAGATACTTTGGGCTAATAAGGCAGCAAACGTGCACAAATACCATCCTTTTTTTAAGTCAGTAGATAAGCCATAACTTTACTGGGAGCACTTAGTGTAAATCGAACTTGAGCTGTGTATTTATTGCACATATGTGCACATATTCTGACTGGTTAGATGTAAAACGCCCCATTATTGTTCGAAAGGAAGAACGGTCAGCAATGGTTACATTTAGAAATGAGGTCAACCACTATATTAAATGATTTCTGGAGGGAGAACTGAGTCATCCACTGTGTATTTCAAAAAGAACATGTATAACCCTATGCACCATTTACAGATCACAACTATTTGTGGCATACGGCTGAGTTCGTATGGTAAATGGCAGCCCGGCAGAAAGGAGGGGGGGTCTTTGATGAAAAGTTGGGGAAGGGAGCCATCCTGCTGACGTATAAAATGCTCATCAACAATGCTCCCTACAATTTGCCACATCTCAGAGAGTGGTGGCAAAAAGACATTGGCGAATTAGAGGAGGAAGCATAGGATGAAACATTGGACAGTGGCGTCACTAGGGGGGTGCGGGGGGTGCGGATCGCACCGGGTGACACCAACACATGGGGTGACACCAATCTGCACTGCAGCCTCGCCTCTGCTCTCACCTTTATTGTCGCTCCCTGTGCAAGCTTGTTCCTCATGCTGTTCACCCTCGCCAGCGTCTCCTATTTTTCAGTATCTTGCACAGTCTTCAGTTTTCCAGTGAACCAGTTCCAAATTTCAGCTTGCTCTTCACTACAGGGCCACCTGTTGCTCGCACTCTTGTTTATACAAATCCAGGGAAGACAGATGGAGTAAGAGAGAGAGGGAGACAGAGGGAGCTAGAGGGAGTAATACAGAGAGAGAGGGAGACAGAGGGAGCAAGACATAGAGAGTGGGAGCTAGAGGAAGTAAGACATAGAGAGAGGGAGCTAGAGGGAGTAAGACAGAGAGAGAGGGAGCTAGAGGGAGCAAGACATAGAGAGAGGGAGCTAGAGGAAGTAAGACATAGAGAGAGGGAGCTATAGGGAGCAAGACAGAGAGAGAGGTCGCTAGAGGGAGCAAGACATAGAGAGAGGGAGCTAGAGGAAGTAAGACATAGAGAGAGGGAGCTATAGGGAGTAAGACAGAGAGAGAGGGAGCTAGAGGGAGCAAGACATAGAGAGAGGGAGCTAGAGGAAGTAAGACATAGAGAGAGGGAGCTATAGGGAGTAAGACAGAGAGAGGGAGCTAGAGAGAGCAAGACAGAGAGAGAGAGGGAGCAAGAGAGAGTAACAAAGAGAGAGAGGTCGCTAGAGAGAGTAAGACAGAGAGAGAGAGGGAGCTAGAGGGAGTAAGACAGAGTGAGAGAGAGAGCTAGAGTGAGAAAGATGGAGAGAGAGGGAGCTAGAGTGAGAAAGACAGAGAGAGAGGGAGCTAGAGGGAGTAAGACAGAGAGAGGGAGACAGAGGGAGCTAGAGGCAGTAAGACAGAGAGGGAGCTAGACAGAGAGAGGGAGCTAGAGGGAGTAAGATAGAGAGAAAGGGAGCTAGAGGGAGCAAGACATAGAGAGAGGGAGCTATAGGGAGTAAGACAGAGAGAGAGGGAGCTAGAGGGAGCAAGACATAGAGAGAGGGAGCTAGAGGAAGTAAGACATAGAGAGAGGGAGCTATAGGGAGTAAGACAGAGAGAGGGAGCTAGAGAGAGCAAGACAGAGAGAGAGAGGGGGCAAGAGGGAGTAACAAAGAGAGAGAGGTCGCTAGAGAGAGTAAGACAGAGAGAGAGAGGGAGCTAGAGGGAGTAAGACAGAGTGAGAGAGAGAGCTAGAGTGAGAAAGATGGAGAGAGAGGGAGCTAGAGTGAGAAAGACAGAGAGAGAGGGAGCTAGAGGGAGTAAGACAGAGAGAGGGAGACAGAGGGAGCTAGAGGCAGTAAGACAGAGAGGGAGCTAGACAGAGAGAGGGAGCTAGAGGGAGTAAGATAGAGAGAAAGGGAGCTAGAGGGAGCAAGACAGAGAGAGAGGGAGCTAGAGGGAGTAAGACAGAGAGAGGGAGCTAGAGGGAGTAAGACAGAGAGGGGGAGCTAGAGGGAGTAAGACAGAGAGAGAGAGGGTGCTAGACAGAGAGAGAGAGAGCTAGAGGGAGTAAGACACAGAGAGAGGGAGCTAGAGGGAGCTAGACAGAGAGAGGGAGCTAGAGGGAGTAAGACAGAGAGAGTGGGAGCTAGAGGGAGCTAGACAGAGAGAGGGAGCTAGAGGGAGTAAGACAGAGAGAGAGGGAGACAGAGGGAGCTAGAGGAAGCAAGACAGAGAGAGAGGGAGCCAGACAGAGAGAGGGAGCTAATGGGAGTAATATAGAGAGAGAGGGAGCTAGAGGGAGGAAGACAGAGAGAGGGAGCTAGAGGGAGTAAGAGAGAGAGAGGGAGCTAGAGGGAGGAAGACAGAGAGAGAGGGAGCTAGAGGGAGTACGACAGACAGAGGGGGAACTAGAGGGAGTAAGACAGAGAGAGAGGGAGCTAGAGGGAGTAAGACAGAGAGAGAGGGAGTTAGAGGGAGCTAGAGGAAGCAAGACAGAGAGAGAGGGAGCTAGACAGAGAGAGGGAGCTAGAGGGAGTAA
Source organism: Lissotriton helveticus (assembly GCF_964261635.1). Classification (NCBI taxonomy): domain Eukaryota; kingdom Metazoa; phylum Chordata; class Amphibia; order Caudata; family Salamandridae; genus Lissotriton; species Lissotriton helveticus. The sequence goes on from NC_136072.1 coordinate 635,631,389, forward strand.
GATAGAGAGAGAGGGAGCTAGAGGGGGTAAAACAGAGAGAGGGAGCTAGAGGGAGCTAGACGAAGTAAGACAGTACCTAGCGCCGTACATTTCCGACAGAGGTGGTCCATTGGGTAAGTTGTGAGGGGGTGACACCATGAGTTACCCGCACCGGGTGACACCAACCCCAGTGACGCCACTGACATTGGACATTGTGTTTTGACACGCACAGAAGGTTGCCACCAGATGTCATTTCAGGCTTAGCCAACATAAAAAGTTTTGCACAGAGCATAGGTCCAAAGGGCTCCCCCTTGAAGAATAGGCTTGTTCCCACCATAACTTGTCTTAAACGCACAGACAGAGAAGGTACTTTCATACATGGGCTATGGGAATGGGCCTGATGAAAAGGTTCTGGGTGCTAATACAAAAGGAAATGTCTTAAATGTTGGTAGCAAACGTTCAATTCACAAGTAAACAGGTTATGCTAGGGGTCTCACAGAAAACTAGGCTCACGGTTGTCCTCCTAGGGGTGTATGGCGGCAAAGAGAGACATTATGAAACACTGGGAGCCCAGACCAAACTGACACTTGAGCTGTGGAGGAAAGAGATGGACATTTTGTAAGGAAGCTGAGAAAAAAACAAATCCACGAGAGAAGAGGTTGCTCACAAACGTTCAATAAACTATGATGTCTGTGTCGAGATGCCATGAGACTCATGGACGCTGAATGGCCAAAGACGAGTACAAAACCTCCTGCGAACAAACCTTCCAACACAAGAAGGTGGAAGGGTTAAAAAACATCCAAGCTGCTGAAGTAATACGAGTCTTAAACATCCTAAAAGTGAACGTTAGAAATGGTTGCAATCTGTCTGGGATATTAAAATATTCTGTGATTGAATAAAACAATAAAAAAAAGGAAATAGGCCTATTAAGGATAGGTTCATGACTCAGATTGGGATAACAGGATTGCAGTGAGGGTAAGAGTTAGGGTCGCTGGTGTTTTGAGGCATTTTCCCCCTTTGGGTATGCCTGCAGTGTTTCTCGTTGCTGCCAATTCAACATTACGCATAATCAGTGGCGTCACTGGGGGGTGTGGGGGGTGCGGATCGCACCGGGTGACACCAACACATGGGGTGACACCAATCTGCACTGCAGCCTCGCCTCTGCTCTCACCTTTATTGTCGCTCCCTGTGCAAGCTTGTTCCTCATGCTGTTCACCCTCGCCAGCGTCTCCTATTTTTCAGTATCTTGCACAGTCTTCAGTTTTCCAGTGAACCAGTTCCAAATTTCAGCTTGCTCTTCACTACAGGGCCACCTGTTGCTCGCACTCTTGTTTATACAAATCCAGGGAAGACAGATGGAGTAAGAGAGAGAGGGAGACAGAGGGAGCTAGAGGGAGTAATACAGAGAGAGAGGGAGACAGAGGGAGCAAGACATAGAGAGTGGGAGCTAGAGGAAGTAAGACATAGAGAGAGGGAGCTAGAGGGAGTAAGACAGAGAGAGAGGGAGCTAGAGGGAGCAAGACATAGAGAGAGGGAGCTAGAGGAAGTAAGACATAGAGAGAGGGAGCTATAGGGAGTAAGACAGAGAGAGAGGGAGCTAGAGGGAGCAAGACATAGAGAGAGGGAGCTAGAGGAAGTAAGACATAGAGAGAGGGAGCTATAGGGAGTAAGACAGAGAGAGAGGGAGCTAGAGGGAGCAAGACATAGAGAGAGGGAGCTAGAGGAAGTAAGACATAGAGAGAGGGAGCTATAGGGAGTAAGACAGAGAGAGGGAGCTAGAGAGAGCAAGACAGAGAGAGAGAGGGAGCAAGAGGGAGTAACAAAGAGAGAGAGGTCGCTAGAGAGAGTAAGACAGAGAGAGAGAGGGAGCTAGAGGGAGTAAGACAGAGTGAGAGAGAGAGCTAGAGTGAGAAAGATGGAGAGAGAGGGAGCTAGAGTGAGAAAGACAGAGAGAGAGGGAGCTAGAGGGAGTAAGACAGAGAGAGGGAGACAGAGGGAGCTAGAGGCAGTAAGACAGAGAGGGAGCTAGACAGAGAGAGGGAGCTAGAGGGAGTAAGATAGAGAGAAAGGGAGCTAGAGGGAGCAAGACATAGAGAGAGGGAGCTATAGGGAGTAAGACAGAGAGAGAGGGAGCTAGAGGGAGCAAGACATAGAGAGAGGGAGCTAGAGGAAGTAAGACATAGAGAGAGGGAGCTATAGGGAGTAAGACAGAGAGAGGGAGCTAGAGAGAGCAAGACAGAGAGAGAGAGGGAGCAAGAGGGAGTAACAAAGAGAGAGAGGTCGCTAGAGAGAGTAAGACAGAGAGAGAGAGGGAGCTAGAGGGAGTAAGACAGAGTGAGAGAGAGAGCTAGAGTGAGAAAGATGGAGAGAGAGGGAGCTAGAGTGAGAAAGACAGAGAGAGAGGGAGCTAGAGGGAGTAAGACAGAGAGAGGGAGACAGAGGGAGCTAGAGGCAGTAAGACAGAGAGGGAGCTAGACAGAGAGAGGGAGCTAGAGGGAGTAAGATAGAGAGAAAGGGAGCTAGAGGGAGCAAGACAGAGAGAGAGGGAGCTAGAGGGAGTAAGACAGAGAGAGGGAGCTAGAGGGAGTAAGACAGAGAGAGGGAGCTAGAGGGAGTAAGACAGAGAGAGAGAGGGAGCTAGACAGAGAGAGAGAGAGCTAGAGGGAGTAAGACACAGAGAGAGGGAGCTAGAGGGAGCTAGACAGAGAGAGGGAGCTAGAGGGAGTAAGACAGAGAGAGTGGGAGCTAGAGGGAGCTAGACAGAGAGAGGGAGCTAGAGGGAGTACGACAGAGAGAGAGGGAGACAGAGGGAGCTAGAGGAAGCAAGACAGAGAGAGAGGGAGCCAGACAGAGAGAGGGAGCTAATGGGAGTAATATAGAGAGAGAGGGAGCTAGAGGGAGGAAGACAGAGAGAGGGAGCTAGAGGGAGTACGACAGACAGAGGGGGAACTAGAGGGAGTAAGACAGAGAGAGAGGGAGCTAGAGGGAGTAAGACAGAGAGAGAGGGAGTTAGAGGGAGCTAGAGGAAGCAAGACAGAGAGAGAGGGAGCTAGACAGAGAGAGGGAGCTAGAGGGAGTAAGATAGAGAGAGAGGGAGCTAGAGGGAGTAAAACAGAGAGAGGGAGCTAGAGGGAGCTAGACGGAGTAAGACAGTACCTAGCGCCGTACATTTCCGACAGAGGTGGTCCATTGGGTAAGTTGTGAGGGGGTGACACCATGAGTTACCCGCACCGGGTGACACCAACCCCAGTGACGCCACTGCGCATAATTTTCACCATAGGAGGTGCTTCATTGTGGTGTTTTCCTTAATATATGTCTTTAATATTGCCGTCACTATTTTCACACAGATCCCTATTGATTACACAGAGAGCTCTGACAAACAACAATAATATTTTTCTCCCTGACTCACTGGCTTTGCCTCGTTTGCTTTCTTCCAAGTATCTACAATTTAAAGAAACCCAGGAAAGTGATATTAATCACGCTGATCGGGAAACGTTTTGCGAAGCTTTCCCCAAAATGCAACAATTCATATGTGTCAAAATATGCTGTGAGAGGTGGTGAGTAGGTCAAGACAATGCATTCAGAAGATGAATGGTACATTGTTTCCCTGTCACAGCATAGCATTTCTTCTTTCCCTGTGCAAAAGAAAGCAGAACAGGCACTCGTTTGTAATAGTCAAAGATGTGCAACCATTCAATAGCTTTCACATCTCAATACTCCTCTAGAGGAAATCCCTTCTGAAAACAATTACAGGTAAATCTCCTTTTGCACTTCAATAATAAGTACCACTACACGCTACAGTGACACAGCCGAGACAAAGCAGAACAAACAGGCTTGCGACTACTAAATATCAAGGCTTTCATTTACAAGAGGCCTGCGCCGACGGAGCGTCACTGTTATGACAATCCAGTGGTGCAGGCCTCTCAATCATATCCATACATAAAGAGTAAGACAAGGCAATGCTTGCCGTACTCTATGTCCAGGAGGCGGTACTTGGGCGTTGTTGTGGGTGTTCCCACACAACAACCATGGATTTTGACACTGCCCCCGATTTACAACATAACGTAAACCTGGGGCAGCACCAAGAACATGTGCCTCCCCAGAGCAGGCGATACGAGGAGAAATTTTACATTTCTCCCCGTTTTTGCCTCTTTCCACGTGTGATGTATTCTGCAACACACATAGAACAAGGAAAATGCCTTTTGTGAATCTTTTTGTGCAGGAAGGTACCCCTTCCTGCACAAAAACAATCATGTCAACAACACAGACACCCTTGCAACGTCGTGCCAGGGTGCCTGCATTGCCGCTCGGCTACAAATTTTGCACCGACGCTGGCTGAAAGGACAGGAATGCACCATATCTTGTAAATATGGTGCACTCATGCCCTTTTGAATTGGCGTAGGGCTGCACAGCAAAATGGCTTACAGTGCTGCCCTATGCAAATTCTTTTTTTTCTTCTTTTTTAGTCCTCATACATGCCTTAAAAAGAGCTCTTGATGGAATTCCTCCAAACAATCTAAGCGAACCGATTCCAACCCTGTGGTAAGAACGCATGGAGAGAAAAGAAGTTTACCCTGCAAGATGTTCACCGCTTCCTTATCCGACTCCTGTTCACATTTCATGTACCACCAGCTGAACCACCATATGTTACTATGTTACTAGGAAGACCCGGACCAACGGTAGCCTTGGCATAATCATAGGACCAACATTACTTCCTCCTACAGGACTCTAAGGCCGCCCATATCTTACTTTTACTTGTGTTATCCGAGGCCATATCCGATTCGCAGGGGTAAATAATGTTCTTAAAACACTCAGCAAAGGTCGGGGGATTTCCGATTTCCATGCCCTACATATTTCCCTTCTTGCAAGAATTATCACATAAAACACAAATTTGGAGTCGGGGACATTCATTCGATAATCTTTTGGAAGACCAAACAAAATCATGCTTCGGCTGACTTCGACCTGCAGATACAGCACCTCTTCCAGAAAACCACCTACCTCTGTCCAATACTGCTCAATCCTTGGACAATCAACAAACATATGCAAGTTATCCGCTGCGGGGTAGTTACACCTTGGGCAGTAGTATACCTTCCCAGTCGCTTTGGACAGCTTTTTTGGGGACCAATAGACTCTGTGTGCAGTAAATAGGAGGTTCCTCTTAAGAGAAGCTGGTTTAACTACTGCCTGCAACATATAAAAGGAGTCAGACCATACTTTAGGGATATCCTGTTCACTACCTCTAAGTTCGTTACCCCAGAATCTTATAACTTCCTGTTCCACCTCCTCTCCTGCTTCCAGCAAGGCCCCATACCAAAGGGAAACTTCCCTTTCCCAGTAGCCAGTTCTAGATACTAAGTCAAATTTTCAGTTGGCTTCATCTTCGTCCCAGGTCAGTGTTGCCCCCTAGACGGATAACTGATAGAACTTAAACCTTGTCAATGTCCCTCGAGTTAGACATGTTAGCGACTCCCAACTTAATAACTTTGAGTCTTTTTGCCAGTCTCCCCAGAGACTTATCCTGGCCAATTTAAGTGGACAGCAAAGTTGATCTTGCAAGCATTCTGGGATCCCGGGAGAATCCCAAATTGGAGCCTGTGCAGCATAGTAGGGAATTTTCTATCTTTTCCTAATAAACATCCAAGTCATTAAAGCCGCTCCCTAATCTTCAGCCTAACTTTTTTGCAAAACTTAGGGTCCCCGAATATATAGAGGAAATACTTCTGCCCCTGCACCACATCTTGTAACATAGCCGCAAACAATAAACCAAAAGTAGAGGAATCTGTTTTGTTGGCCAAAATCCTAAAGTTTTTAAAATGGAATGCATAACAATAGGTGAGTAGATCTGGTAAGGCTAACCCTCCTACGATGAGACCTCTCCCAAGCTTTTTCCAGACTATCCTTGGACTTTTAATAGCCCATATGAATGATCCTATCTTCCCCTGTATTTTGGCAATATCCTTAGAGCAAAAAGATAGTGGAACACAATTAAAAAGGAAAGTTAATTTAGGCAATATTATCATTTTAACAAGATTAACCCTCCCATAGATGTTTAAAGGGAGGTTTGCCCAATGCGTTAGGAGAGTTGAGGTTCCGTGACGATTTTAACCCGTGTTTTTAACATTGTCGCAAATATATAATTTTGGTATCAGTGAACCGCAAATGATCCATTTAGTATATCCTGGTGTTTTCGCTATGCTACGAGCAAGAGCACTCCTGTTACAAACACATTTCTGATCTACCCGTGGCATCCATCTTAGAACACGGAAGCCATTTTGTATTCTTTGCCCTCACATAGTCAATGAACACGCAATAACCTCTTTCAATTAGGGACACGTAGGCTTTACCCGGCAATTCACCTTGCTAGTGACACATGCACCTTAGGCAAGCAACGCTGTGGCAGCATGACTCAGCAAGAGCTGCCTCCCCAGCCTGAGGCCAGTCCTGCTATACTGGTTCTCGTGTCCGTTGGATTGATCATGATTAGGCGGCCGAAGCTGGTAGCCTTGCCCATTTACGACCCACAAACATCTCTTATCCTGCTTTTCTATCTTCTGCACCTGGCTCTGCTCCTTTCCTTCTGGGCCTTTATTAGGGGGAGGTAACGAAATTTACGATGAGGCGGTCCGGGTCTTGAATGAGAAATTGACATGGGATTATGATGGAATAGTGGGAACCCCTCGTTCGTAATGTTTTGACATCAGATATTGTTGACGATTCCTGTGCAACGCCAAATATTTATTGTTTAAGATACAAAGGTTTTTTGAATGTGCTAACATGTAAAGAATTTGCCTGAAGCCCAATATTCAGTATATAAGGAGCAACCCTCTTTGTACAAATTGAACAGGCTCCTAGATACTGCCCATGTGTAGTTTCTGTGACTTCTGTGTCCCTGCAGTAATAAACCTTTGGTCTTTGACGCCACCATCGAGAAGCCCGTGTTTCTGTTTGTTTGTGCACCGAGGCAGGCAGAACTCCGGGGTCTTCGGGTGTTATCCCTGACACCTCTGGACGGAACCAAAAAGTCCAGAACTCCAATTGGCGCCCACGTGGGGCGACGTCATTCGGTACCGGTCCAAAAGCCTGAAGAGTTTGAGAAGCTTCGTGTGAAGATTCCAGAGGGAGGCGCCCCACTTCATCGATCCCGGCATATCGCAAAAGTGGCCCGACGTTCTCTTCCACGAGGGTTCCCGTTCAGATGGCTACAGTGGTCCGTTACTTTGACCGTCGCCCTGTCTTGGACCGAGGTGCAGTACTTAGTACAGCGAGACGTGACGGGTTTCTCCTTGGTGACGTCTTCAGTGCCTCAGTTAAGTATTAAGTGGTTGCTAGTTGGTTACTTCGTAAGGGTTGCTCCTGTTTGGATAATCCTTTTAGTTTTTGGTTTGGTTTGGTTTCGTAAGATTATCACTGGTTGTTCTGGTTAAGATAATCATTTGGTTTAGTTTGGGTATCGATACATTTGTTCGCTTTGGTAGGCCTAAGTTCTTGGTTCGAGTGCGCACCTTTTGTTTGTGTTTTGTCTGTTCTGTGTTCCGGATTATAAAATGGTAAGTCGGAAAAATTGTATGTTGTCTTGTTTTAGTTGCAACAGTGATTCCCAGTTGGAGGACTCGTGTTCGGTTCCTCCGATTGGAACTCCCCTTTATGATCTATATTGCAAATTTGGTGTGGGCCCTATCTCTTATAACGAGGTATGGATCCACTATACAGAGAAAGATGGTGTCCTTAGTTGGCCACTGCATGGTAGTTTTGAACCCCAAGTTCTTGATAATTTAGAAACGAAATTGTTCAAGAAGAAAGCCCGGCCGGCAATGTTTGATTCTTTCCGTTATTGGCGAAAAGAATCTAAACAGAGAGAAATTAAAAAGTTGAAGAAAGAACAGAAAGAGCAAGAGTTGACTTTAGAACAGTCTGCTAAGCAGCTGCAACTCAACGAGTCTGAGAAGGCGATGGAGGTGGCCAATAGAGAGCGTAATTTAGCGATAGATAAGTGCTATCCTGCTTTGCCATCGAGTACAGCTAAGATAGTAGAGGACCCTGAAAAGGATCCCCTGTTGTCTTACTTGTTACGATCACCCCCACCGTATGCACAGGGTGCTACGGCTCCACCTATACCGAATGTTCAATTACCGGTTGCTGGACAACCTGGTGTTCCTGCTCCTCTGAATCAAGTTCCTGTACCTCCTGTGGTCAATATTAATGTTCCTTCGACACCCCCTCTTCCAGGGTTGCCGGCTTCTTTACCTATACCTGTATCGCTCACACCTGCTAGTTCACAGGCTATTTTGCCCGCTACTCCTACTGCTCCTGATCTATCTGTTCCAACTGCTACTCTATTTTCTGCTTCTGCTAATATTATGACTCCGCTTTCTGTTCGTCGGAGAATCACTGATTCTGTCTCTAATATTCTATCTCCCTTCTATAAAACTCTGATAAAGACTCCTACCTCTGACTCTGTGCAGAGACGTAGTCAGCTTCCCAGTACTGAAGAGCGAGGAATATTAGATTCCACTGCTCTTAGATGGGTTTCGAAAGTTGGAAGATATAATGTACAAGATGTATTAGATACGTTTATGCAATGGAACGAACCGACACAACGATATGTGTTCGATGAAATGTGCTTCCTTCTACGTGAGGAATTGGAAAAGGATGACCCTGAATCAAATCTAGAAGAATTAATTAATGTTCAGAAAGAGTTTGCTGCAGGTATGATAGTTGGTCAAAATATAAAAGAAGCGATGGAACTGATTTTAAGTTATAGGAATGACCCATCCCTTCGTTCACCGAGGGAGTTAGAGAAACGTAGTACGAAACAAAATCGTCAATACCCAATGAGGGAGGTTCCACCAATTTGGCGTGAAGCTGTGCAAGCTAATGCAAACCTTGGTATTGCAGCCGCTCCAGCCCAATTCCAGAGAGTATGGATACATATTCCATGGAAGCGAGCTGAAGTATTAGCAGTGAAACAGGCCTTGCCAGACCCGCGTAAAAATCCTGCAGGATACTACAAAGAGTTGGCTCAGACAGTTGACGCTTGTGTATTGAATCTAGCTGACATAGATCTGCTATTTGGTAATGTAGTACCGCAACCAATTTGGGCTAAAATTCGTAAAGAGAATCATCCAGTTGCCCTAGGTGGTGATTGGGCAGCTATAATTGCGGCGGATAGTCAGCAGATAGGTGGTTCTAAACCTGAACCCTTAATTGCTAATTTGCCTGGTAGAATAATCGATTTAATGAAAACCCTGATGCCTGCATTACGCGTTAACTGGGACAAATTGTCCGCATGCAAACAGAAGAAAGACGAAAGCGTCTCCGACTTTTTCACAAGATTCGAAGAGACTTTCGTGGATCATAGTGGTCAAGATATGAGCACAGAAGGAGGCCAGAGATTATTTGTTGATAAATTTGTGCACAATCTGTTGCCAGAACTTAGTGGTAAATTAAAGAATTCTGAAAGTGCGTGGGCTGTCTCTACAACTGCGCAAATACTTGCGACTGCCCAGTACTATGAAAATAGGGATAAAGAGGAGAAAGAAAAATCAGATAAAAAGACGAAAGATTTAAAAACTAAAGTTCTTTTACAGCAAGCATATCCGCCTCGCACGAATCAGACTAATACACAGCAAGGGTCATATCAAAGGACGGAGTATAATTCTCAGAGGCCACAGTACCAATGGAATCAGTGTGCTTATTGCAAAATGGAAGGCCATTATAAGACTGAGTGTCCAGTCTTAGCGCAAAATAATGCTGCGACAGCTCAGAGAGGTCGTGGTAGTTCTATACAAAACTCTAGAGGTCGAGGACGAGGTGCTATGCCTCCAAAGACAAGTGATCGCCCTTCTAATCATTTCGATCAGCGAAGTGGACAATCTGCCCAACAAAATAGGTCTCAACAATATCATGTTGAAGACTACTATGAAGCTAGTGAGGAAGTTCAGCCAAGAGAGTACTAGGACAGCCATGGACAAAGAGAGGGAGTAGTATCAGTTCCAGTAGATCAGAGTGGGCCTTATGTCGCAGTAGCAACATCAGGTATAGTCGAACCGTTTCTGTTGGATACTGGTGCAGCAAAAAGTTCTATCATACATGCGAAACTCCCTGGCGCACCTTTGTCTGGCTCAACAAACGTTTCAGTAGGTTTTTCAGGCGCCCCTGTTCACAACCCTGTTTCTGGTCCTTTGTCTATTTCTGTTGGACCCCGCCACTTGAAAGCTCCCCTGATTTTGACGACAGGTTGTAATGAAAATCTGCTTGGTTTAGACTTATTAAAACGCCTGTACGCGACATTGTACTGTTCTCCGGCAGGAGTACAGCTTACGTTGGGTAAAAGAATAATTTCTCCGATGTACTTGTCGCTGGATGCGCTCCCACCAGAGCTGCGTTCTCTCCCTGATACTCTTTGGGCGACTGGTCCTAATGATGTAGGTCTTTTAAAAATTCCACCATATGTAGTAACTTTGAAAGCCAATGTAAAACTTCCACAAATTCCACAATACAGAATCTCTAGTGAAGGTGAACACGCACTTTTATTAATTGTGCAAGATCTGATTGAGAAAGACGTTGTAGAAGAAACTAGAGGTAATGTCTGTAATAGTCCTGTACTGCCTATTTTGAAACGAACTGACCCAACAAAACCTCCAGTATATAGGTTTGTAATTGATCTTAGAGAGGTTAATAAAATTGTGATTCCACAGTTTCCTGTGGTTCCAGACATTACTGCATTGTTAACGTTGATTCCTGCTACAGCAACATGGTTTTCGGTTATCGACTTGAAAAATGCCTTTTTCAGCATTCCGATAGCCGAGGAAAGCAGAGATATCTTCGGTTTCTCTCTAGGAGGATGAAGCTTCAGGTTTAAACGTGCTGCACAAGGTTATTGTGAAAGCCCATCCATTTACAGTCAAGCATTAAAAAGCCAGTTAGACTCCTTTGTACTTCCTCCTGGTTCTGCTTTAGTACAATATGTCGATGATCTTCTAGTGGCTGCCGATGACAAGGAAACTTGCAAAACAGCTACAATTTCTTTATTGCATCATTTGTCAAATTTGAATCACAAGGTGTCACCTTCAAAAATGCAATACTGTTGCCAAGAAGTGACCTACCTAGGTCATCTCTTGTCAAAGGAGGGAAGGAAGTTGACCCCAGAGAGAATAAAAGCAATTACACAGATGAATGTTCCTAGCACGCAGAGAGAAGTACGTGCCTTTTTAGGTATTACCTCATATTGTAGGCGAAGGATCCCAAATTTTTCTCTTTTGGCGAAACCGTTGGTAGCTTTGACTGGGAAAAATGTTCCGAGTCCAGTGCCATGGTCTGCCGAATGTCAGGAGAGTTTTTCTGAGTTACGAAATGCACTGTGTTCAGCTCCTGTATTGGGTACACCCGATTACAGTAAGCCATTTACGCTCTATGTCCATGAGAGAGAAGGTTGTGCGTTGAGTGTTTTGACACAGAAATTTGGTGATAAACAACGCCCTTGTGCGTATTTTTCATCAACGTTAGATCCGGTAGCTAGAGCGTTGCCTAGTTGCTTGAGAGCTACAGCCGCAGCTGCAGCCTCCATTCGACAATCTGCTGGTTTAGTAATGAACAACATGCTAGTGGTTATGGTTCCTCATGCTGTGGATACACTCATGAACCGAACCAAGACGCAGCACCTTACCAGTGCTAGATTATCAGGTTACGAACTGACATTGCTAGCGAGTCATATTCAGATCAAAAGATGCAATGTATTGAATCCAGCAACATTGTTGCCGACTAGCCAAGAGTCGAGTGATTCCGAACCACACGACTGTTGTTTCAGAACTGAGGAAGAAACAAAAGGACAAATTGATTTAAAAGACACTCCGTTATCAGATCCAGATGGCACGTTGTATGTTGATGGGTCTTGCTTCAAATTGGAGAATGGTGATGTGACTGCTGCCTATGCAGTAACGACTTTGAGTACGATTGTGGAGACTGCAAGAGTGAGTCAGAATTCTGCCCAGGCTGCAGAATTGATCGCGCTAACAAGAGCGTGCGTTTTAGCTAAGGGAAAGAGAGTGAATGTGTTCACAGATAGTCAGTACGCGTTCGGCGTGGCCCATAGTTTTGGCCGTTTGTGGAAAGAGAGAGGTTTCATTACGTCCCATGGGACTAAGATTCAACATGGTCAGCTAGTTAATGACTTGTTGGAATCTCTAACCTTGCCGACTGAAGTTGCGATTGTGAAATGCAGTGCTCATAAAGCAATCACGGATGATGTTGGTCGTGGGAATGCTTTTGCTGATGAGACTGCAAAACAGACAGCTAGAAATATGATGAGTAGAATGTATGTTGCAACGTCTGCAAGATCGATTTCTGAGTCTGGAATGTGTGGGGACACAGTGGAAAGCGTGAAAGAAATTCAGAAAGAGGCGACTGAGGAGGAAAAGCTTGCATGGAAAGAGAGCACGGGTAAATTGGACTCGAGTGGGTGTTGGATTGACTTGTCGGAACAACAGCGTTGGATGTTGCCTGATGCGTATGTGCTTGCAGTAGTAACGATGGCACATGGAGCAGCGCACATCAGTTCTAAAGGGATTTGTAAGATGTTGGCTCCAGTTTGGAAGAATGATGGGATTAGTAAGTGTGCAGAGAGAGTGGTGAGAAATTGTATGGTATGCTTGATGCATAATCCTGGCAAGGGAATCCCCACACCTGCAGGTCACTTCGCTCCTCCTTCCTGCCCCTTTGAAGTGATTCAGTTAGACTTCATTCATATGGATCGTTGCAACAATCTAAAGTACGTCCTAGTGGTAGTTTGTGCGTTCTCCAGATGGATCGAAGCATACCCACTGAAGGACAATACTGCTTTGTCCACTGCCAAAATCCTTCTTAAAGAATACGTCCCCAGATTCGGAATGCCACGGATTGTATGGTCAGATAACGGAAGTGAGTTCGTAGGGAAAGTTATGCAGAGTGTGTGTGCCGGCCTAGGGATTAGACAAAAGTTTCACAGTGCGAATCATCCCCAGTCCGCGGGTTTAGTTGAGGGTTACAATGGCACCCTTAAACTGAAACTTGCTAAGATACAAGCATCCACGGGTTTGCCCTGGCCAGATGCACTGCCTTTGGCTTTGTTATCAACAAGAGCAACTGTACATTCTAGAGTAGGGCTTAGTCCATATGAAATAATTTTTGGTCGTCCTGCGAATGTTTGGGGGGTACCTAGACCGAAAGAATTTAAGCAGCTGGAATACCCAATGTTAATTGATTACCTTTTCGACTTGACTGCTAAATTGAGCCTTATTCACCAACAGGTTTTCGATGCATTGCCAAAGCCACCGGAGAGTCCAGGTCATCAGCTGAAACCTGGGGATCAAGTAGTCATTAGAAATTTTGCAAGAACGAAAAATCTTCAGCCCAGATTCGTTGGCCCCTTCCAAGTCTTATTGGCGACGAGAACTGCTATTCGTGTGGCCGGACGGAAGAATTGGATCCACACGACACACGTCAAACGTGTGCCTCTGCCACTTCCTTACGACAACTGGGTAAAGAAAGGAATCAGTGCCTCTGAAGCAGAACAAATACCCAGGTTCATCCCTTTCAGTGATGCAGAACTGATCACTGATACATCAAACTCTGACTCTCCTCCTGAAACTGCTCTTTTGAACCCTGAACATATGCCATCTGCACCAAAAGAACATTTGTCATCTGCAAACGTGAACATTGCAACGTCGGCTGAAAATACATTGTTTCCAGACCAGACAGCTCCTGCAAAACTGAGATACAACTTGCGATCTCGCAATATGGACAAATAAAGCAGGAAACTGCCTATTTTCACATTTGAATTTTTGATACCTTGCCTCCAGCCAGGAAGTTTGCTATTGTTTTGTTGTTTTAAAATTGCCTTGCCGTCTGGGTAGCCGTAGGGTCGTGGCTGTGTGCCTAGTTGAATCTGCGGGGGTCAGACATAAGGTCGATCTTTCTGTTAGTTCTGGGAACTCCCAGGGCTGATAGAGGCATTTTCATCTACGTACACATCATCAGTGGTCACGAGCGGATTGTAGAAGATGGAGCTTCCTGAGCTGCAACGAAAGAATGTAATTTATGTTCGCAGAAATAGACTGTACAGAATACTTCACAGCAAATGCTTTCTAATGCAATGTGCAGTTACATTTTTAATTGTTTTGATAACGTTGGTGGGTGGAATCATCTTTGGTGTGCATTTGATTTTTATGCCGGTAACTACAGTACCTCCCCTTGATCCTACTACTTCTACGGTTTCTTCTATGCATTCTTTTCACTCGTTTCCTGAACACGAACAAGCTCGACGCTCAGAATTTATTAACAATACATTTGTACAGCTCTTGCATCAACACCAACTGGTAGTTAATACTACAGACTGCTGGGTGTGTGGCTTGATACCTCACACTATGGATAAAGGCATTCCCTATCTAGTCTTGCCTTTTAGCTATAATGGATCATTTCAGGCCTTTCAGACCATTTTTTCCTATGCCCTTGAGACCTATCCTCCGCGTCCACCACGGTCCACTAAATACAACTCAGCCAACAAAGCTTTAGTCCAGGGAATTATTGACATGATTAAAGACGTCAATAATACTCCATCTTACCCTAGAGATGAATTACGGGTGTATTTGAGTTGGAACTCTACAGAGTATCGCCTTAGTTTGGGAGAAAGCAAGCGTAAAAGCTCCACTTCAGTCTGGGTCGTGCCTCACCGAGGTCAGGTCTGTTTGCAAGGAAATGGGAGAAATCTGAGAGCTCAGCTAGGGAGGAGTGAGTGCGTTGAGACTTACGTATTTCCGTCTAACTCCTCCCCTGCCTTCCTTACTGCTAGGGGTACTTACTTCATCTGTCAAGACAGAGCGTATACATGGCTGCCTGCTGACTTCTCAGGTTCATGTTATATTGCTCGATTGTTACCTCCAACATACACTGCTTCTTCAGATTATCACAAGACCAGAGTAGCAAGAGGTGTCTTCAGCAAGGAAGATACCGCTGGTCAGGAAGCTGGAGACTTCTTCAAAGGTTTCCTTCCGTTTTGGGGGCCTATGGCCAATAGTAGGAATCTACGTCAACTAACACGGGTAGTTGAATCTACTATTACAGAAACTGCTGGTGCCCTTAGTAACTTAACAGCTGAGCTTCAGGCGGATCGTCTCATGACGTTACAGAACCGAATGGTTCTAGACGTAATACTTGCAGATCGAGGTGGGGTATGCAGAATGATCCAATCGAGCTGCTGTGTTTTTATTCCCAATAATGCTCCAACCGTCTATGAAGCGATCTCTAAGCTACACAAGATTTCCGACTCTAAACACGTAGACAAGGGAAACTGGTCCTTTATGGAGTGGTTTTGGACTCTGGTATCAGCGTGGGGATGGAAGGTTCTGATGGTCATTGGTGTCATCCTAGTATTTCTGTTCTCGTGCTGCCTTATTATCCAATGTGGTCCCGCTTTGTGTAGTCTCTGTGCTGCAACCTGTTTCAGAAAACCACCTGCATTTGGAGAGAAGGTACGAGACAAGATGATGATGCAACAACATGTCACTGACCTAATGAGCATAGAGTTAGACTCTGACATAGACTGAGTAATTGCCTATGTAAGGGCAAAAGGAGGGTCTGAGGTTCCGTGACGATTTTAACCCGTGTTTTTAACATTGTCGCAAATATATAATTTTGGTATCAGTGAACCGCAAATGATCCATTTAGTATATCCTGGTGTTTTCGCTATGCTACGAGCAAGAGCACTCCTGTTACAAACACATTTCTGATCTACCCGTGGCATCCATCTTAGAACACGGAAGCCATTTTGTATTCTTTGCCCTCACATAGTCAATGAACACGCAATAACCTCTTTCAATTAAGGACACGTAGGCTTTAGCCGGCAATTCACCTTGCTAGTGACACATGCACCTTAGGCAAGCAACGCTGTGGCAGCATGACTCAGCAAGAGCTGCCTCCCCAGCCTGAGGCCAGTCCTGCTATACTGGTTCTCGTGTCCGTTGGCTTGATCATGATTAGGCGGCCGAAGCTGGTAGCCTTGCCCATTTACGACCCACAAACATCTCTTATCCTGCTTTTCTATCTTCTGCACCTGGCTCTGCTCCTTTCCTTCTGGGCCTTTATTAGGGGGAGGTAACGAAATTTACGATGAGGCGGTCAGGGTCTTGAATGAGAAATTGACATGGGATTATGATGGAATAGTGGGAACCCCTCGTTCGTAATGTTTTGACATCAGATATTGTTGACGATTCCTGTGCAACGCCAAATATTTATTGTTTAAGATACAAAGGTTTTTTGAATGTGCTAACATGTAAAGAATTTGCCTGAAGCCCAATATTCAGTATATAAGGAGCAACCCTCTTTGTACAAATTGAACAGGCTCCTAGATACTGCCCATGTGTAGTTTCTGTGACTTCTGTGTCCCTGCAGTAATAAACCTTTGGTCTTTGACGCCACCATCGAGAAGCCCGTGTTTCCGTTTGTTTGTGCACCGAGGCAGGTAGAACTCCGGGGTCTTCGGGTGTTATCCCTGACACCTCTGGACGGAACCAAAAAGTCCAGAACTCCAGAGTGACAACCTCTTTAGAGACCCTATTCCAGTTTATTTTAGGAATGTATTACATGTTCTGGGACAGATGGACACCAAGGTACCGTGTTTGGTTCTTTGCCCCCTGGCTGCCATTAACTTGATTCCATTCCATTATTTCAGTCTTTTCCTTATTGATTTTGTAACCAGAGACCTCACCAAACGTTTCCACCATCTCAAATAGCCTGGGAATAGCTTCTACTGGATTTGATGTGAATAAAGTCAGAAACATCTGCTCAAGACCCCTAAAGTTAAAAAGGCACGTACAGGGGGAAGAAGACTCTCAGTGAATATAGCTATTCTATGGAATTCACTCCCCCTGAGTTTGCGTTCAGAGACCTGTCTTCTCCGTTTCTGCAAACTCCTTAAAACACACATTTTCCCTAACTGATGCCTTTGAGTATGTTTGACTGACACCTTTCTGTTTCTGGAACAAGCGCTGGGATGCTCCAGGGTAACTATGTGCTATATAAAACTCGAAATAATAATAATAATAATAAAAGCAGGTCATCAGCATATAAGGCCAGTTTTATCTGTAGCCCTGCTATATTAAAGGGATGAATAGATGGATCCGCCCTAAGCCTAGTGACATTAGGCTCCCTTGCCTGGTGCCTCTTGATATACTGATATACTGAACCAATCTGTCAATGCTCTATTTACAAAAAATTTTGCCTTAGGGTTAGAGTAGAGACACTTCACCTGTACAAAGTTACATGGGAAACCAAAGCATTGTAGGGTCTCCCACAGATATTGCTAGTTAACTTAAACAAAAGCCTTAGCGGCGTCTATTGGAACTATCGAAAGCGGGGCCTTTTTTGCCAGGGCAACATCTATTGCCCCCATAACCTGAAAAGGCAGCTCATTTAGCTGTCTCCCGGGTACGAAACCCCTCTGATCTGGGTGAACTATAGTCTTGATGACTCTAGCCACCCTAGCAGCCAGTATTCCCGCAAAGACCTTGTGATCAGAGTTTTTATAGGGATATTGGTCTGTAGGATTCGATCTTCTGAGGATCTTTGTTTAGTTTTAAAATCAGGGTCACTGATGCTTCTGCCCATGAACTTCGAATAGGTTCACCCTCCATATATATTTTATTAAACACATTTTATAAGACCGGCACTGGCTTGTCCAACACACCCAAGTAAACCTCTACATTGCGCCCTGATCTCCTCCTCCGTTATATTCGCTTGTAGAAATAGCCTAAGTTCTTCAGTCAGCTGGGGGAGAGTTATTGACTTAAGCCATTCCTTAGTTCTCTCGGGACCTAATGCAATATCCTCCTCATACAAATCATTCATACATGATCTGTCCTCCTCCCAAATCTTATCGTCATCGTACAATTAGACTCCTGTCTCTCTTTGGCTTAATTTGGTAATCAGGTTCCTTACCCTGTCAGTCTTTGCCTTCCACGCCAATAGAGAACTTAATTTCTCTCCATAAGCTGGAGCTTGCTGACTCTCCACCTGTCCTTTAATTTTTTATCTAAATTAGCCTGGTATTCTGCCTGTAGGGCCTCCAACTCTTTTTCCAAGCGTGGCACTAAACTCTGAGACATCAAAGATGCCCTCTGTAAATCCAACCCTTTCTCCTTTATCTTGTTTATCCTATCTGCTTCGTCTGTTTTCAAAAGATTCCTCTTATTAATCATTATGGTGCTTAGTACCTCTCTTGAGAAAGCTTTAAAGGCCTCCCAGACTGTCTGGTCTATAGCTGTACCTATATTAAATCTAAACTTCCTCATCCAATAGCACCACCCTATCTAGCGTCCACCTTCTTTGGAGCTCTTTTTGTTTAAACCAAGTGTCAGTTCTACTGCTGAATGGTCAGATAAAATCGCCGGGATGTGCCTTATTGACTCAACTTCGGAAAACATCATCTGATCTAACAAGAAGTAATCTATTCTGGAGTGGTGTTTATATTTCTTGCTATAGAAGGCGAACTCCCTGATGCTCCCATTGTTTTTTTTTTTTTTAAGTTCAGAATAAAATTTATTGAAAATAAAAAGGTGTCAATACAGTAATACAAATAATATTGAAGAGGAGCAAAATAAGCTGGTGAATCTTTGCATACATAATCAAATAAAATAAAAATAAAAAAATACAATAAATATGTACATCAGTCGAAAATCAAGGTAAAGCAAATATTGGGAAAGAAAATAGAAAAAGAATAGTAAATCTGTCATACATGAAAATGAGTAGGAACGAATAGGTCAATCAGGGAGGTTTAGGAACTTCTTGCTGAGTTGGTAACAAATGAAATGATTTTTTAGCAGAGGCGTCAAGGTACGATGTTATAGGGAGCCATAAAACAGTGCGTTTCATCGCCAATTGAGGAGGAAAAACAAAGGCAGTGTCTAATCTATGGTTGTGACAAACATTATACCACCATGCTTTAATCAATATCTTCGTAAAATCTTTCCAATTAGCAGTAATTTGTTGGAATGCAACTGCTATCAGTAAATCAATAATTCGTATATCAAAAGTAACCTGGTCCCAGCACGGAGACTACCAAGAAAAATATGAGTAAAAGTAAAAGGGATGTGGGTGTGAAAGATATCATTAATTTGGGACCAAACCCGCTTCCAGAAGTCCTGAATAATAGTGCAGGAAAAAAGCATGTGGAACAAAGTAGCAGTAGGAGTAGAACAAGACCAACTCTAATATTCCTGTCTCTATTCCCATGAAATTCTTTAGAAAAATTAATTCTATTCTTGCTTCTTTTCTCTGGTCTGGCAAAAAGCCTCAAATGTCTCTTCACCGATTAACACGACCTAAATCGGAAGGAGGTGTCAATTTTCCTGATTTTCCTACTTACCATAAAGCTTTTCTTTTGCGCCAGGCCTCCTTTTGGCTGCAAGACCCCGAAGAACCCTGTCCTCTCTGGGTTAATGTGGAACGTCTTTCTCTTTCACCTTTTACTTTTGCTGAATTTCTTTCTTTTACTCGGAAACCACAGTTATCATCTAATCCCATACATAAATTCACATCCAAGTTACTTCTAGCCTCTCCTCCACCCGTCCCCTCCTCTGTTGCTGATTTTTTATCCTCCACTATTTGGCATAATGACAATATCCTTATTAAAGGCAGACCTTTCTATTGGAAATCCTGGCGACAGAGTGGTTTGATTTGGGTTTCCCAACTTTTCTCTCAGTCCATTTTTCTATCTTTTCACTTGCTACGCCTTTCCTTTGATTTACCTGCTTCCTCTGCTCGTAATTATCTCTTACTGAAAGAAGCAATCCTGCCTATCTATGCCCAGTTTCTGCACTCTCCTAACCTCTCTCCATCTCCTACTTCCACCTCACTACTTCACTCTTTCCTGACCACCCACTGCAAAGCTTCCCTTATCTATGCTTTCCTGCGCTCCAAATCTCTTCCTCGCCCAAATTCTAAAGTAGAGGAGCAATGGGAAAGCGACTTTGCTACTTCTTGGCCCATTTCGCTTTGGGACAAGCTGTGGATAAAACTTCGCAAGTCCTCCAGAGCTGCCACTTTCACCCAAACTCTATTTTTCATTTATAATAGACTCCTTTTTACACCGCATCTACTTCATAACAGATTCTCCTCTGTCCCTGATCTCTGTTGGTCTTGTTCTACTTCTAATGCTCCCATTCTTGACTCTCCAAATATTCAGTAAGTTGTTTTCTTTGATCAAACTTTTAGGCCCCACAGACATTCTTGATAGGGAATTGTATCTTGCCTTTGAGGTATGATCTAACTCCTTATTCATTACCAAGTTGAAATCGCCCCAATGATGATCGGTGCAGAGATATTTAATAAACTGGCCTCTAATTTTAAGAGTGCTCCTGTATTATCCTCATTTGGCCCATAGTGCACTGCACACACTAGAGGTGTACCCCCAACTGTCAGGGTGGCGCCCAGCCATCTCCTCGACTGGTCAGTCTCAAATTTTTCTACTCTTATACCTGCATTGCTTCTAATCATGAGAGCAACGCCATTTGTGTTACCTTTTTGTTCTGAACAGAGGACGTCCTGAACCCATCTGACTTTATAAAAAACCTTCTTACACTCATGAGCATCTAGGTGAGTTTCTTATACAAAACTAATATGGGTATCACTGCTTTTGAGATTTTCAATGACCCGGGACGCCTTCACCCTATTCCTAAGACCATTAACATTCCAAGTTATTAACTTGATTTTATATGACCTATTCGTTTTCAAAGCTCCCTGATCACTTCCTGCGTACCACTGACATGCGGCTCATATAAGGACTACTTTGGGTTTTTTTTTCTCTCTTGCTCCCAACACCCAGTGCTCCCCTCCCCCACCCACCCATGAGGAACCCTCCTACCATTCCCTTGGTGATAAAGGAACCGCCACTTCGGGTTCTCCCTAAGCGACAGAGGAACCTATCCTAAAAAAAAAAGAAAATAACCAAAGGAAGAATTGTCTCACCCATTCTAATTGAATAAAAGTACGCCATATCATAATAAGCAAAATAACTAAGTAACTAGATTATTGCACAATATTCTATGTCCTCCATTCCCCCTCCTGTTTATTGTAACAAGTCCATAATCTTCTCTCCTCCCTCACATTTTAGACTGCAGTATCAATATAAGTGCCTATCTAGATGCCTATCACACCTAAGTCAGAATCAGACCTTCATTTGTACCATAAAAATGTCCAGTTCTTCCGGGGAGCTAAAATTATACATCTTGTTTCTCCACATCACCTTGAGTAGTGCCCGAAATTTCATTTGAACCTGAGCCCCCCGGCTCCTCAACTCAGGCATTCTGGACCCAAGCTCCCATTGCCTTTGCACTGTTCTTTTGCCCAGTTCTGAATGAATTTGATAATTCGCTGAGTTAACTTGAACTGCAGTTTAATTTAGGGCTCTACCCAAGACCAGTTCCTTAACTGCATACATGTGAAAATTAATCAGAATCTTTCTGGGGGCTTTTCTGCTGGGATGCAGTTGAAAGGCATCTCTGTGGACCCTCTGGATTTCCTTCTCCAAATCAATGCCCGGTCTATCTTTCAAAATTCCCTCTCAGAAAAGCTTACAAACAAACAACTTAATGTGCCCCCCCTTCTGAACCTTCAGGTATTTTAAGGACTCTCAGGTTGTTGCTTCTTGCCTGCATCTCAAGCCTTTCCAAGTCCTCCTGCAAGGTTTTTTTTGTGCCTTTAAAGTCTCTAAGTCTTTGGAATTGCCGTGTACAACCTCCGATAGGGCTTTTACTTCGGATTCAAGGATGCCAGTTCGTAAACCAATATCGTCCATTTTAGCCTCCAATGTCTCACACTTTTCATGGATCCCTCTCTGATTTGCCTCTGAAATCTCAAATTTTGAGAGAAGGTCACCCCTTAAAGATTGGAGTATAGACAAGTTGTGGTTGACCTACTTCTCTCCTGGGCACCTCTTCCGTCCCTTTTTGAGTATATCTATTTGAACCAGCTGCGAATGTCAATGACGCCACAGGGGTAAAAGGAGGCTGGGCTATATTCGGGAGGTTTTTTCCAACTCCAGATGGATCAACCATAGTGACAAGGCATGCCCTATCATCTGCACCATTATCCATACTTAATGGTGAAAAGCGATTCTGCACAGGAATTAGGGCAGGGCTCTGCTGGAGACCTGAAGCCTGTTCTTTTGATATAACAGCCTGCTCCATTATTTTAAAATATGATTTCATAGAGGGGTGGTTTTAACAGATGCGCGCGCACCCTTGGCCAACTTTCGATTTTTAATATCCCCAGGTATAGTTGTTTTCTTCTTCCTTGGGGTAATTGGAAATACTTCCCCCCTGCGCACTTTCTACTGCAATCTGTTTTTCCTTTTCTTTGTTTTTAGCCTCAAGGTTCAAGCGCAAATGATACCTATTTCTGAAAGGGGGTATCAGCCCTCCCTTAGAATAAGTAGCGTTCAATTGTGCATAATGTTTAATCACACCCCCTAACAAAGGCTGGTCTTCAAATAAAACAGGCTCAGTATTTGTGCCCAGTTCAGCTGCCGTATGAGTCTTGAGAAGCCCAAAAGAGAAAGCCACACCACCAGCGAGATGTTTTCCGTCCATGAAACGGGTCTTGCCCCCACTAACCGCCCGTCTTACCACCTCATTCGAGGAGCAGAAGCAATCATGTGTTGTGTAATCCTGCTGCAAGTAGAACGACTGCCGATGTACTGTGCTGACACTGCCTTCCGTGGCTCTGAAGTCGATCCTTGTAGCTGCCGCCTGGCTCTTCAGCCACAGCCTGGTTCGTCGTCCTCCAAAACCAGCATACGCATCTGCCTCCGTCTCCAGTCCCATACGCGTCGCAGCTTTGCCAGGGAGGGTGAAGAAAAAAAGCACGGCAGCTCCCAACCGTGAAGCGATGGTGACGGTGAGAAACAGCAACACTAACAGATTGGGGAAGAAAAGAGCATTTTTTAGAATCAGGGGGGATTTTCTCTATTTAAACAGTGATCTGCATCTTACCGAGAAAGTAAGCTTTAGTGAGCCGTTGCGGGTTACTTCATAGATTGGAGGATTCTGCCTCTTCACATCCGGAGCTACCGCGACTGGCGTCAGCCCGCCGCCATGTTCCTGCCTTCATGTGTGCAAATTCTTTGTAACTGAGACCCCTAGACTATACTACCAATCTAGAGCCTGATTATGAGTGGGCCGAGTAATGCCGACCAATGCTTAAACCCCTGTTTACACATTGTAGTTATAAGCACTGGAAGTATGGGTGGGATGTCTCCTGCTGCACACCCAAAAATAACCCTGCTTGAGTTGAGTAGGTGAATGAGCAAAGACAAAGTTCAAATATCAGGCGAAGTGTTCTGACAAATTAGTGCTTATTTGGAAATTGATTTTCACCTGGATTCCTCCAACTGCAGAGAGAGAGGATTTTGTAAAAGTAACCTAGATGGCAATATTGTTGGGGTACAGGTGGTCCACGATTGTGTAGAAAATGAATTAACATTGACAGATTCATAAAGTGTTTATAAATGAAGATGAAAAATGTTTTTGTTTTTTAAATGCTCTCTAAATTGGAAGAGATTTGAAATTGCAGGCTAAAAAATATGTTAGTAACCTTAGATTGATTTGTTGGAGCAGGTCAAGTGTGTCAAACAGAATATAGCATGGATGATGAGGGGCCTCATTTGAATTTATGAAATCTCAATCCTTCCCATTAAAATTAATATTTTGATTTTCTTTTGTTTGTTTGTGAATTACATATAATATTTAATTGTTTGTGTTTTTGTTTGGTGAATGCTTGTTTCTTTATTTTCTGTGCATAGTTTTGCATATCAAATTATTGAAAATGCTTAGTTAGGCTGGGGTCTGGGGCTTCTAGTAAAAACTCAGTTGGCGGTCCAGATTCCAATAATGATTCGGTGAAGGTCCCCTGGTTCCAGTGATGATTAAGTGGGGTTCTAAAGAAGTCAAAAGGTTAAGAACCCATGGTGTAGGATGTTACTTTTTTCTAACATACAGCAACATTTAAATACCTATAAATAAAATATACACATATTCTAAAATACATCAGCAATTAGGAAAGTACAAATGACGCACATTATTTGTAATTCTGAAGAGTGATGGACACAAAGACTTTGATGTGCAAATGATAAATATATATGTGTGGTAGCACACTGTCATTTACAGTACATTTCCCATTGAAATGGACACTAAATTTACACAGACATACAATTTTACCGAGAAAACTATATAGCACACAAATCATTTCCCTAAGGCGGCATGCATCATAAAAGGTGGTATGCTCAAATTCGACCTAATAGATGCATGGAGAGCGTGCAAAATAGACGCGCTGGAAGGCACACACACATCCACCGCACACTGTAGCTGGTCGCGTCTGGATTCCTGGCTACTGGGAAGAGGGGCGAACTCCTGGGTGATAGACATTGGCAGATTACCGAGAACCCTATCAGACCACAACCCAGTCAAACTCACATTATAGATACCGGGGAACATCCCTCGCCAGTTTACCTGGAGATTTTAAGCAGAGGCACTACTGCACCCGTTCTATTCTATAAAGAAACAGTTAGGGAAGCAATCATGCAATACTTCATTACTAACAAGGGCTTGGTTAGCGAAGTGGCCTCACCATGGGAGACCTTTAAGGCCACTATAAGCATGCATACTGAAGGACATCAGGGGGAAGATTACCAGGGTGGAGCTGGAATTGAAACACCTTGAGAAACAACAAGAGGCGAACCCACAGGCAGGCTCCTCTGCGAGGATAAAACAATTGCTGCTAGAGCATAATGAGCAGGCTGCAGACGAGGTGCAATATTTATCTAAAAGACATACTGCCAGGGCATATGGCGAAGGCTGGAGACCCAGTCACAATCTAGCTGTCAAAATCAGGAGTAGGAACAATCAACACTCATACTAAAAATCACAGACGATACAGGAGTAGATCACTACTTGCTGCAAAACATAGCCACACAATTTCAAGAGTTCTATGCGGGCCTGTACGCCTCTAAGGGTGAGACAGACCCCAATGAGCTTGACGACTACCTAAACAACATCGTGATCACCTGGTTGTCAAACGGACAGCGTGAATACCTATGCCAGTCAATCACCACAGCAGATGTCCGCGAAGCGATTCGCGCCCTACTGAATGTGAAAGCCCCAGGCCCAGACGGGTTCACATGCGAGTTCTGTAAAGAATACGCTGAGGAACTCACACCATTCCTACTGGCCATGTATGAAAAGGGTAAACTTCCTCCCACGATCAGGGAAGCCTTAATATTCACTCTGCTTAAAAAAGACAAACCACAATCATGTCGCGAGTCATATCAACTGCTCTCCCTCATCAATATTGATGCCAAAATACTAGCCAAGATTCTGGCAACCAGGCTTCAACCCTTGCTGACCAAAATGGTTCTCCTGGACCAATCCGGGTTTATGACAGACAGGTCCATGTCGCACAACCTACGATCGATACTTGCTATGTTATGCTGGATGCTGCCAAATCATTCAATTCTATTGAGTGGGGCTACATGTTCAGTATACTACGGGGAATGGGGATACCCGAGTTCTTTAGCAGATGGGTTTGTTTGTTGTACACAGACCCAACGGCGAGGATACATGGGGATGGCTTGACACTCAAGCCCATACAGATTTGCAGAGGGACAAGACAGGGCTGCCCATCTCCTCCCTATTGTTTTCCCTGGTGCTTGAGCCATGTTATGTTATGTTATGTTATACTGTATTTCTAAAGCGCACGGCTACCCAGAGTGTCCCGGCGCTGCTACAATGAATCCCCCACCGCCCGCCTAAGAAGAAAGCATCACAAGAAAGGACTCAGAACAAAAGTGTTTTCAATTTCTTCTTAAAGACTAGCGGGTCCGAGACCCTCCTAAGCGCAAGGGGAAGCTCATTCCAGGCAAGGCCAGCTTTGCGAGTAAAAGAGCAGCCCCCCAGGCTATGAGGCAGAAACCGCGGATCCTGTATGAGGAGTTGGTCCGATGACCGCAAATGGGCCTGCATCATTAGACAGCGTCATAGAGAGTCAGCTCTGTGCTTTGCATTGCGACCCCTAGGTATTTCTCTGTATGCTGCCAATATGGTGCTATTCGTCAGAGAACCTCAGCGCCACTTAGCACCCTTACTCTGCGAATACACCAGGTTCGGGTATTTCTCTGGGCTCCTGATAAATTGGAGTAAATCTCTCATAATCTCCTCAACCGAGTGTACGGCACTCATGACCTGGAATACCTGCTCACTTGGTCCACGGACCCAGTGAAATACCTGGGTATTTGGGTTCACAGGGATCCAGAGCTGGTAATGTGGGAAAATTATGGGAAAGCCTATATGAAACTGGAACAACTAGTATCCAGCTGGATAAAACTGCCATTATCCCTTGGCGATCAAATTGCCCTAATTAAAATGATAATATTGCTGCGTTTTTAAAATTTGTTCTGTAATATTCCCATAACTCAGTCCAACCGTTAATAATAATAATCCACATTTGTAAAGCGCACAATCACCCGTAAGGGTCTCTAGGCGCTGGGGGCCGTCGGGAAGATTAAGCAAGCTATTGCCCAGAGTCACATGGTGCTGGGCTAATCTGCTGCCGGTGCCGGGGATCGAACCGTCATCCCCAGATTCCGGAGTCAGTCGCCCTGGCCGCGGCGCCACACCTCTTCCACCATTCTTTCTTTAAAGATATCCGCTCTCAACTGGTAAAACTTGTGTGTGGGGGCAGGCAACCCAGGGTAGCCTGGGACACCCTGGACTATAAGAACGGTGGTTTTAGTGTGCTAGATCTGCATCTATATTACCTATGTGCCCAGGCACAATATGCACACTACTGAAATGGCCATCACAAATTCATCCCACACATAGCGGTAGAAGATGGGGATGCGCACCCCATCCCACTACGCAGTATCCTGACTCAATCTAGACGTGAAACGCCCAGGGCTGAAATAAACACAATTGATTGCTCTAAAAGTGGCTACGCTCCCCCTTACGCTCCGATGTTCCCACTAGCCCATCAATCAACTTTATCTGTTACACACGAAACACACGAGACAGGCACTATATCCACACTAAAGCATGCTGGCATCACAAAAATGCAAGCCCTGTACCCCAATGGTTGAGCGTTCGACAAAGAGCCAAGTTCAAGATATGCTGTATCATTCATAAATGCCTAAATGGAAATGGCCCCACATATCTGGAGCGGAAATTTACCTTCTACACCCCCTCCAGATCGCTGAGATCCAGTGAGAATTTTCTGTTGGCTGTACCTCGTGCAAAAAAAACCAGACTTGGAGGGAAAGCCCTATCTGTTGCGGGGCCCACACTGTGGAACAAACTGCCTCTGGCCCTCAGGCTCTGCACAGACCATTTAAAATTCAGGAAGCAACTGAAAACTCTGCTGTTCACTGATAAAATCTAGACCTTATCCCTCATCTGCATATTTGTTGGACTCTATTTGGTATCACAGCGCAGAGATACTCCGATTGGAGTCGATTCCAGCGCTATAGAAACCCATAAATAAATAAAATAAATAAATAAATAAATGGTAAATGTATAACCACAGAGGATGTACAGTATATACAAAATAAAACCCCGCTGTTAATGTTAACATATCATAGGCTACGGATGGCTGTCCAGGCCTGGTGTTGCACCTACCCTGATGAACCACTGACACTTCACACACTACAACTGCCCTTAACCAGCCCCACTCGCCATAAGATAATCAGTAAATTATACAGTGCGGCCCAGGATGAGATCCTTTTGGGTGCTAACAAAAGCCTTGATTGCTGGACAAAACAATCAATCCCCCACTCACTGTAATAGACTGGGAACATTGGTGCCAACTATCGCAAACCCTCACTTCAAATTATTCACTTTAAAAATCTGCACCAGGTCTATCACACACCTGCCAGGCTACATAAATATGGGATAAGGGATACGGACTCATTCAAAAGATGTAGGGCACAAGGGGCGGACTTCATACATCTAGCTTGGGACTGTCTGCGCATTTACAAGTTCTGGACTGAGATTATGAAATACTTGCAGGAAATGACTGCTGTCACGATACAATGCACACCCCATGCTTGTCTGTTGGGCCTGATCCCCATTTGAAAGGTACAGTGGGTACATTTGTACAAAGTTCATTGCTGATTGAGAAACGAAACTGTCAATGCACTGGGGGACAGGACGTCCCAACTACTGGAGCACTGGATCAAGGACCTAGTGCACTGCAAAGAGAACTTGGTAACATACGCTGAAGAACTTCCGGCGACCTCACGGCCCAAGGATATATGGGCACCACTTATGGATTATCTAAGACAAAAAGATCAACACGACTCTATGGATGGCTCTGACTAAACACCGATTTGTAATACACCACCTCAGTGCAAAGCCTAAAATATTTATATGTGCGTGGGGAGGATTGGCGGGAAATAAGCACTGCAAGCCATGCAATGTTTCTTTTTGTCACTGTTTGAAAAGCAAATAAATAATTTAAAAAAACATACTATATAGCACACAAATGATAATGAGTGGAAATCGGGTTACAGTGAATATTTATCATTTGGTCATCACCAAGTAAAAGTGTCTTGATTTGTTTTTATCCTATTAAAGTCTTTGTTTCCATCAGACTTCAGAATTACAAAACAATTGTGCTGCATTTTTTCCTAACTGCTGATATATTTTGAAATTTGTGTTTAGTTCATTTACAGGTATCGACATTTTGTTGTGTGTTTTAAAAGAAAATGACATCCAGCAGCCTTTTCTTTCACACTCCTCGTGGCCAAGCAAGATTGTCACAAAGCTTACTTTAAACGCTCCTCTCACTTTTCAGTCAGAGAACAAAAAGTAAATACCAATCTCAATGTCGAAAGAATAAGCAGTAATTTGTCAGATGACATTGCCTGAAATTTGACCTCTGTTTTTGAAACACCCCATACATGGCACCATATATAAAAAATATAAATAAATATTATTTATTGGTCTTTCGTGGCCACCAGAAATTGGCTGTTGACACACCAGTGGGTTGAAACCCACAGTGTGCGAAACGATGATTTAAATTGTTCAAGAAACTGAGGACCTTTGACACATTGATATAATTTAAAACACCCTTTGCATTGCACGGCGATTAGCCTTACCCTTTGTTATGCGAATGATTCTTAAAACCCTTGCTCTGCAAATGGTGTTTTTGCCAAAAAAGGTGAACTGCCAAACTTCTGAGCTTTAATAAATCAGGAATCACAGTGTGACTTCTTGCGAAAAGTAGTGAATGTTGTGCTGGAGGCCTTTATAGGACAGTGGACCACCATCTCAGCATTCACACGTGTAAAGTGCCTGCATTGTGACTAATGTTGCTACACTTTGCATCACTTACTGTTGTCTTTCTTCTTTATGACATTCTTCCTTTTTACATACAGATGAATCACATGCGTAACAACAGTGAACATGCCTGGGAGATTTGGGGGTTGGAGAGCAGTGTTACTACCCTCAACTGGTTCCATGGGATATTAACTGCTCCCTCTATCTGGAATCTCTAAGCTCCAAGCAATAAATGGACATCTTGTGGATGTAAACTTTCCTGGCTTCTGAACAGTAAATGGCTTGCCATAGGCATTCCGCATGTCTAGTATTAGATATTAAAGTTTGCAATTTGGCAGAGAATCAGAGATTGATTTTTTTTAAAATTTTCCTTACTAGCCTTGATTTCTTAACCTGTATCCTGCATTTGTTGAAAGCCCCAAGGGAATTGAATATTGCTTCTAGTTGGTACAACAGAAGATTTTATGAGAAACAGCTTGAAAAATGAATAGCTGAGAAGTCTTTCTACCATTTACACTGACCAGAGACCATGGAATTGTGATGTTGCTTACAGTATCTGATAGCAAAGGAAATGGGGCTATGGTTTGTCCAGGTAAGTGACAAATAGGGACCACAGCAAAATTGCACCTTCTGAGATGTTAAAACACCATACAAATTATGACCTTTATTATGAGTGGGAAATTTATTCCACAGAGTTAAATTAAATATCCCAATATCCTTGAGGACATGGATTGCCTCCAGGTCTGAGGATTCTAGCCAAAAGTTAAAATCACCCATTATTTTTGTAAATTTGTGACTTGAACTAAAACTACTAATATCTATTAGTGATGTGGTGGCCCCCACTCAAGTATTCGGTGGGTGGTAAATCAATAAGATATTGATTTACTTTGTGCCCTGTCCCCATTGGCAGGTCAGCATCTCACAGCTGGTTGCAATGGGTGCTCCTATGTTGCTATAAACAACGCGAGCCTGGATGCACTCTCGTTATTTTATTCCAGATTGGTTGGCAGACCAGTTAATCTATTTTTTTAAACGATTAAGTAAACCTCACCATTCCTATTTTTAGATCTGATTGCCGACAGCTTTGTCTCTCTGGCAGACTACATGGGCTTTGGTTCTGTCCAGTTCAGCCACAAGCTTGTTTGGTTGAGTCCTGTTCAGGTATTGGCTTTCTAGAAAGTCAATCATATTTCAGGACCACTGAATGACATTTTGCATATGTTTACATTTTAGTCTAGTAATTGGATGTTAGGTAAAAACAAATACACATTTATTTAAATTATAGCGTGGAAGCAGTGGAGGTGTAGGGCACTGGTAGCCGTACATAACAACTTTAATAAAAAAGCAATATGGTACAACCCAAGAACCAATGCGCATTCACAGTTGGCAAATGGCCAGCAGTGTGCCAACCAAAATTTGTATTCTAGGAAACTGCACTGCAACACACCTCCACACATCCATGGACGTACTTTCACACAATCCAGTGTTCTTGGTGCCGCTGGCCCCTACCCTCTCTCTGTGCCGCCCAGATCTTCCTGACATGGCTGCTGCCTTCCCACATCACCACCCAAAAGTCTGTCAAAGAATCACTCTCTCCTCCCACAATTTCAGGTGACCTTTAGTGCCTCTATAGCAGACTGTGGTTCAGGGTGCTACAGCAGGGGGTTTGCTGCACCTGAGTCAATCACTATTTCTGCTTCCATTGCAGTGCTCCCACAGGGTTGTGTTTTTGGCTTTACCATCTCCCACAAATGCCCAAAACACCTGCCCTCTGCAGTACTGCTGGTGAGCAGATTTTTCTGTCATTGGCAAATGGATTACCCTGAATCATAGGATTTCGTAGGTGTACTAGGTTGGGGGGTGACCATGGCCACGAATATGTATCTCTGTGGCACCACCAATCCCACAGTCTAAACCTCTCTGAGGCTAACAAGAGTTCTCCACTACCTACTCACATGCCCTACCCAGCTATCGTAGCAATTCACCTCATCTGTATGTATCGCATGAAAACTGATGCCATTTTTTGTCTGGAGGAGCATGTTGCAGCATCTCTATGTGATTGTCTCCATATTTGTGCCAGGCCTACTCTGCCCAACCTTCTTCAGCCATCCTGCCCAGTCAAAATCAATCACATAAATGTTCCCCCTCCACTTACCTTTCTTTTATCAAGCTGCCACTGCTCCTTTTTAGCAAGACATCTCATGCCCAGCCACTGTCTGTTCTACACACATCCACTGCATTGGCTGGCCAGCCACCATCTCCTGCCTTTAGATCAGGCATTTCTGCCTATGAACTTTCTGGATGATTGAATCGAGCTACTTTCTCCACTCTGCCACCCCATAACTGCTGTGCCTAGTCATGCTCAGGCCTGCCCATTCAACCCGTGTACTCGACCAATCGCGACAAGAACGTATTGCCAAATCAATAGTCCTTGCGCATCAATAGTACTTGACTGCCACTTCCAGGGCAAATAGCTCCAACTCAGTGTCCTAAGGATAAATGCTTTTGTATGCCAGATGGTATTGCATTTCAGACACCTGATGAGGATGTCGAATTTAAGATAATGCTAGCGAAGCAAGGGACAGAAATGGATGAGTTGTTTTCACTTCTCACAGAAGAGAATTTGCCTGAAGAGTTAAAAAGTGCAGTGAGATCGGATGTGTGGGATTTTTCAGGAAAGGAAATTTGCCTAATGACAAATGTAGATCCAATTCAGATTACAGTGAAAGAGGGTGCTGTATACCCAAACACACCTCAGTACAAAATGAGTCCCGAAGTAATTGCAGGAGTCACTCCTGTGATCGACCAAATCATTGAACAGGGGATTCTGAAAGAAATACTGAGCAGTCCTTGTAATTTACCTATTATAGGAATTAAAAATCCCAGAAGAAAATACAGAATAGTGCAGGATTTGAGAAAGATTATTACTATTGTCGTACCCTATTGTCCAGTAGTGCCAAATCCAGCAGTGATCCTTCACCAAATTCACTGTGATTCAGAATGGTAAAGCGTGATTGATTTGTGCCAAGCATTTTTCTCAATTCCTTTACTTCCAGAAAGCCAACATTTATTTGCATTCCAGTTCGGAGACCCTGTTTTAGCATGGTGCCGAGCTTCTCAAGGTTACACCTAAAGTCCCTCAATCTTTAATTAGATCTTGAAGAAATGTCTGGAGACTTTAGTCTTGCGAGGAAATTCAGTTTTAGTTCAATATATTGATGACATGTTAGTGGCATCAAAAACACGAGAGGCATGTGTGACAGACACAGTTGCCCTATTGAACCATTTGGCAGAAGGAGGACACATATTGTCCCCAGTAAAATTGCAATTTTGTAAACAGGAAGTCCAGTACCTGGGACACAAAATAGAAAAAGGAGTTAGAAAAGTGACACCAGAAAGAATTAATGTGATCAAATAAATTAACCCGCCCAAAACTCAGAAAGAAGTATAAATGTTTTTGGGAATGGCTGGATACTGTAGGCAGTGGATCAGGGGCATCTCACTGATTGCAAACGCTCTACAGAGGCTGACCCGAAAACATGTGAAAGATCCGATTGGTCTGGATTACGAACGTATGGAAGCTTTTACTAAATTGAGAAGCAGTGTTTGTCGAGCACAACTGTAAATCCGGCAACTCTATTGCAAAATTCTTGTTGTGGGGAAGTGAAAGAGGAAGCGGATTACGATTCTTTGGATGTGACAGAAATGTGCACCAAACCCAGGCCTGATATAGAGGATGTTCCATTGGAAGATTCAGACTGTGGGATATTTGTGGATGAATGAAAAACTATACAAAAAAAGAAATGGATACCCTTAAGACTATCTCTCAAAACAAGGACATAATGTGTGTTAAAGCTGATAAAGGCGGAGCCATAGTTATCTTGAACACCACATATTACAACGCGCAAGCTACCCTCCACCTCTCGGACTAGGATACATATCTTAAACTGGAAACTAACCCAACAACACGATTCAAGGAGATACTTGACATTATTCTACAAAAGGCATTTGAAAACTGGATTATTAATAACAAAACCAAAAAATATTTGTCATTACAACATCCAAAAAGTCAAAAATTCTTTTTGGTTCCCAAGATTCACAAGAATCTCGAAACACCACCTTGCAGACCTATAGTTTTCACCTGCGGAAGCATCCATGAACCAGTGGGCAAGTTCCTCGATAAGTACTTTCAACCGATAGTAATGTCCAGACAAACATATATTAAGAACACTACAAATTTCCTTAACAAGCTTCAGTCCCTAAACCTAGATGATCAAGACCAAATATCATTATGTACAGTAGATGTCATCTCATTGTACACCTCTATCCCTCATTCAAAGGGTATAGAAGCCATTGAATATCACCTCTTGAGAAAGGACCTGGATGAATCCTTAAAGGTATTTCTAATGGAATTGCTGGAATTCACGCTATTTCACAGCTATTTTGTATGGAATCAGGAATGGTACCAACAGAAGACAGGAACGTCAATGGGTAACTCGGCAGCGCCAGCTTACGCTAATCTATTTATGAGCAATTTGAAGAGGAGCATATATTATCTAAAACCATTTGGAAGGATCATCTCAGAATGTTTGTAAGGTTTATAGATGATATTTTCCTAATCTGGCAAGGTCCCTGAGGAATCTTAGAAACTCAACTAAGGCTACTTGATGACATTGATTCTCGTATACAGTTTACACATGATATTCAGGATGAATCAATTGCTTTTCTAGATGTCAAGGTAACCAAAACAATGAGAGGATTCGAAACGGATTTATTCAGAAAAAAAACGGACAGAAATAACACACTACACTATTCCAGTTTTCACCCTCAACCTCTCAAAGACCATTTACCCTACAGTCAACTAATTAGAGCTAAAAGAATAGTCTCAGAACCCATCAAATTACAGGAACGACTACAAGATATGGCAACAAGATTTGAAGCACGTGGGTACCCTAGTCAGATCCTCGAGCAGGCCAAGGAACGAAGTGCAGGTTTCACGAGAACGGAACTACTACGGAGTAGAGAAGCCACAACTAAAGATTCAATCACCATAGTTTCCAAACATTCTACTATGAGCAACAAATTCAGGAACATCATTACAAATCATTGGGAGATTCTTCGAATTGAACAAGACTTCAATCATATCTTCGATAGGGATCCGATTTTCGCTTACACGAGAGCAAGAAATCTAGGAGAATTGATAAAACATTCCAATCAAATACCAGTCCAACACAAGGGTACATTACCATGCTGGAATTGTAACCATTGTAACAGCATAATTAAGGGTACATCCATCAATCATCTGATGAAAGGATATAAAATCAAAATCAGGGCAACAGCCACCTTTGACACATCCAATGTGGTATATATGTTAAAATGTCCTTGCGGAAAAACTTATGTAGGACAAACAGAGAGGAAGATTAAAATCAGACTCAATGAGCATAAGTCGAACATTAGAACAAAGCAAATTAAGTCCACAGTTGCCCAACATTTCATTGAAGCAGGACACAATGTGAGCCAAATACGGTTCTGCATACTTGAGACAGTACCTAGAATTGAGGGTAAAGACAATCATAATGTACTCTTACAGAGAGAAAACTATTGGATTTCCACTTTGGCCAGCATGAGACTGTACGGCCTTAATGACCGTATGGAGTTTATCTGTTATCTATAATCTGTATCTATTCCTTTGACCGAACTGAGGTTGTTATTTACATATTGTTTTGCTATTAGCATTGGTAAGCACTGTACATATACTGTCTTAATTGGCTTTTTCACCCTTCATTATAGATTTGGAGAGGTACCCTCTCATTACACCCATCGTCGCTGTCTATTGCACTTTCTGCACTTTTTATACTTTATTGAAAGTAGGTTTCACGATAGGCTCTTGGAACACACCTATTATTAATTCGCATTATTTTTCCACTATCACCCACGTTTACGAGTTCGCATCATTTTCCCACGGTTTTCCTTGCGTTTTACTTTCTTTAACGTTTCGTACATTAATTTACACGAACAACACAAGAACTACCTCGTTGCTTAACAACATCACCGCCCTACGCAGCATACAAAATTCTTCCGAGTCTAGACACACCCACATCCGGATCACCTTGAGCAAGATGGATACACACAGCGGTAAACCCGCGCACTGAACATTTCAGCGGCGATAATTTAACGAGTGTTTGTGAATCCCAGTTTACTCACATTTAGACAATTTTTTGAACTCACGGTTCCTGCCGTGACATTAATTAAGCGGACAGGACTGCAAGCACGCATTCGACCTACTCTTTCGAGCGTAACACATATCACGAGCACAAACTTATACTCAGGCACCTTTATTTACTGTTTGAACTCATGGATACTGTCGAGATATTTACCTATCCGACAGGATTAAATGCATGTTTTGATTTTTTAATCAGAGTAACACGAATCACCATGCCATTATTAGGAGCACAACATTTCTTCATTTGAGCATCAATATCATCTAGATAACCTTGTTTATAGCAGTACATGTACGTGACAGTTTTGTTTAGATTAATGTTAAACAGTCATTAGACCACTGAGTGCATTTTCTTTATTAAAGAACATTTCCCCAGATGAAGGCTATGCCGAAATGCATTGGGATTGTTGAAGTGTATGCCTAATCAACAAGTATTGATGATTGAGAAAACTACATTCTTGTGACATGAACAGAATGAATTAAGCAATATATGGATTTATAACCATAAGATTGGATGTAACTTTTTATTTAACTTGAGGAAACCTTTACTCAGAAGGACTTCTATTGGAGCCCGGGGGACACTTTCCAGATTTGGGGGAAGTGCTGCCCTTTATTATTTGTGTTACACGCTCCCCGTCAGAGAGCGATACCCCGGTGGCACCAAACAACTTTGAGCAACCAACAAAGAACTCAGTAGTGCGCCCAGTAAGACCCTACGTTTATGTTTTGAATCTTTCTGACTATCACTGAGCAGCACACACACGTCAACAAAATGCAACTTGATGATATATTTAATCTTACGGACACGAGAGCCGATACATTTGCATACAGTGAAGAAGAAGCCACAAGAATTTATGCACTCATCAGCGAAGAAGTAACTGAACTAACCACAAATCGCACAAAGGAACAAAATGTAAGACAACTGTTAT
This sequence comes from Lissotriton helveticus, assembly GCF_964261635.1. Taxonomy (NCBI): domain Eukaryota; kingdom Metazoa; phylum Chordata; class Amphibia; order Caudata; family Salamandridae; genus Lissotriton; species Lissotriton helveticus. Next base: position 635,667,868 of record NC_136072.1, read on the forward strand.
ATCTTTCCAAAAAGGAAATAAATCAACGCCTGCATGCGAGCACTATGATTAAGTACCATAAGGCACAAAGAATTCCGAGGGGTCTCAGGATACCATTAAAACCATCTCTTTGTAAAAATGTTCAAAAATTCAAGGACCGATGCTTCGCAATTTTAAACAAATGTACCTTGGACCTTATATTACTGATAGTCGAAGAACTGTCCAACATCTTGGAGGAACTAGCAAGGGACATTTCTAAAGTTAAGGCTGAATTAGAGGACAGCTACACTACAGAAGAGCTTACCAAAATATTGGAAGACATCAATATCCAACTATCTAAACATACAGTGGAAGTTAGTGAACGTAAGATACGCAAACTAAGGAGAGATACCATTGACTACAAGATGGGAGAAGTGTATACATGTCAAGTCAAGTCAAGTCAAGTCAAGTCAAAAGATTTATATAGCGCGCTACATACCCGGAGGGTCTCAAGGCGCTTGAAGAAGGGTGGGGAGTTACTTGTCGAATATCCAAGTTTTAAGTTGTTTTCTGAATGCTAGATGGTTCTGAGTGAGACGAAGGTGAGTGGGGAGTGAGTTCCAGGTTTTAGCTGCGAGGTAGGAGAAGGATCTACCTCCCATGGTGGTTTTATTGATGCGAGGTACGGTAGCCAGGGCTTGGTTGGAGGATCGTAGCTGGCGGGCGGGGGTGTAGAAGGAAAGTCGTGTGTTGAGGCATTCGGGTCCAGATTCGTAAAGTGCTTTGTGTGCGTGGGTTAGGAGACGGAAAGTAATCCTCTTATTGACGGGGAGCCAGTGGAGGTTTTTCAGGTGACTAGAGATGTGGTCTTTACGCGGGATGTCTAGTATGAGTCTGGCTGATGTGTTCTGGATGCGTTGGAGTTTTTTCTGGAGTTTAGCTGTGATACCGGCGTATAGGGTGTTTCCGTAGTCCAGGCGGCTTGTAACCAGAGCATGGGTGACCGTTTTTCTGGTGTCGGTGGGGATCCAGCGAAATGTTTTTTTGAGCATGCGAAGAATGTTGAAGCAGGATGATGAAACGGCGTTGACTTGTCTGTTCATAGAGACTGAGGAGTCCAGGATGACGCCCAGGTTCCGTGCGTGGTCCGTCGGGATGGGTGCTTTTCCGAGGGCCTCTGGCCACCAAGAGTCGTCCCAGGCAGAGGGGGAGGTACCTAAGATAAGGACTTCTGTTTTATCTGAGTTCAGTTTCAGACGGCTGTGCTTCATCCACTCGGCTACTTCTTTCATTCCTTCATGTAGGTTGGTTTTGGCGGTGTTAGGGTCTTTGGTGAGTGATAGGATCAGTTGAGTGTCATCCGCGTAGGAGATGATGTTGAGGTTGTGTTGGCGTGCGATGGCCGCGAGGGGGCTCATGTATACGTTGAAGAGGGTCGGACTGAGTGAGGACCCTTGGGGTACGCCGCAGATGACTTCAGTGGCCTCTGAGTTGAATGGAGGGAGGCGGACTCTCTGGGTTCTTCCGGTGAGGAACGAGGTGATCCATTCCAGTGCTTTTCCTTGGATTCCGATGTTTCTGAGGCGCTGTAGAAGGGTGCTATGGCAGACTGTGTCGAAGGCTGCGGAGAGGTCGAGGAGGATGAGGGCGACTGTGTCTCCATTGTCCAGTAGAGTTCGAATGTCGTCAGTTGCTGCGATGAGGGCGGTCTCCGTGCTGTGTTTGGCTCGGAAGCCGGACTGTGAGGAGTCGAGGGATTTGTTGGTTTCGAGGAAGGCGGCGAGCTGGTTGTTGACGGCTTTTTCGATGACTTTGGCAGGGAATGGAAGGAGCGAGATGGGTCGGTAGTTTTTGAGTTCGGTGGGGTCAGCTGTGGGTTTTTTCAGAAGGGCGCTAAGTTCTGCGTGTTTCCAGCTTTCCGGGAAGGTGGCGGTGTTGAGGGAGCCGTTGATGACGTCTCGGAGGTGTGGTGCTATGATGGAGTCTGCTTTGTTGAAGATGTGGTGAGGGCAGGGGTCTGTGGGGGTTCCTGAGTGGATGGAGTTCATCAGGCGGATGGTGTCCTCAGTGGAGATTGGGTTCCAGTCATTAAGGATGTTCAAGGGGGGTGAGGGTCCTGCAGAAGGTTGGGTGGGTTGGTCTCCTGGTCGGTTGTCGAAGCTGTTGTGGATGTCTGCGATTTTGTTGTGGAAGAACGAAGCTAGGGAGTCGCAGAGGGCTTGAGAGGGGGTGATGTCGTTGGAGTTGGCTGAGGGGTTGGTAAATTCTTTGACGATGTTGAATAATTCCTTGCTGTTGTGGGCGTTGTTGTCTAGTCGGTCTTTGAATGCGGTTTTCTTGGCAGATCGGATTAGTTGGTGGTGTATGCGGGTGGCGTTCTTGAAGGCGTCCCTAGTGCTGGTGTTTGGGTCTTTTTTCCAGGCCTTCTCTAGGGAGCGACAGAGTTTCTTCGATTTCTTAAGATCATCGTTGAACCAGGAGGTGTTTTTGCTGCCTAGTTTGATTTGACGTTTTTTCAACGGTGCTAGGATGTCGGCGCTGTTGGATAGCCATTGGGTGAGGTTAATGGCTGCTTGGTCGGGGTTTGAGGAGTGGGCAGGGGGGTTTTGAAGAAGCGATGAGGAGATCTGGTCGATGGTGATTTTGTTCCAGTTTCTTCGCAGAGTAGGTTGAGGATGGTTGTGAGTTGTGGTCTTGTTGTAGATAAAGTGTACGCAGCTGTGGTCCGTCCAGTGGAGAGTAGTGGTGTGACTGAAGGAGACATGTTTGCTGGAGGTGAAGATAGGGTCGAGTGTGTGACCTGTGATGTGGGTGGGGGTATTAACAAGTTGTTTGAGTCCGAGGTTGGCGAGATTGTCCAATAGGGAAGTGGTGTTGCTGTCATTGCTCTTTTCCAGGTGAAAGTTGAGGTCTCCCAGCAGAATGTATTCCTCGGAGGGGAGGGCGTGTGGGGTGATAAAGTCAGTGAAAACGTCGCTGAATTGTGCACGGGGTCCTGGAGGTCGGTAGAGGAGTGTGCCTCTGAGTGTGGTCTTGGGGTCGGTATGGATCTGGAAGTGGAGGTGTTCGGCGCTGGTAAGGTTGACGTCTGAGCTGGTTGAGATGCGGATGGAGTTCTTATGGACGATGGCGATGCCTCCTCCTGTTTGGTCGATGCGGTCCTTACGGATGATCTTGTATCCTTCCGGGATGGCAATGGTGATGTCTGGGGCTGATGAGGCGTTCATCCAAATGGTGTCTAGTAGGTTCCAGAGGACGATGGCGTGTCTGTGGACTGAGCGGGTGTTGAGCAGGATGCATTTTAGGTGGTTGGAGTCAGATTTCTGTTGTGTGCTCGTGGGTGGGGAGTTTTCCTTGGTGCCGTCGAACTTGCAGGAGTAGCATGTGAAGGGTCCATGGGTGTGTTCGGGGGCGGCTTGGGCGCAGTTGGGGAGACGGCCGGGGTTAAGGGCTAGGAGGGTGGAGGCGTCGTATGTAATGCGGGAGGGCTGGGCATTGCGTGGACCAGGGGGTCTGGCGCTGGGCGCGGTCCAGGCGCGGACGGGCGTAGACGGGCTTACCTTTGGTGCACCTTCGGCGCGGCCGTAGCGCGTGGACGCTGCGCGTGGGTCCATCTGTCCATAAATGGATAGTGGGGGGGGCGGAGCGTGGGAGGGTCAGCTTGGGAGGCGGGAGCGGGGAGGAGACACGGGGACAGGTAAACAGCAAACAACAACAGCAAAATGGCGGTGGGGTAGCGAGATACTAAGCAGGGGCACAGTCGATCTGAAAATTGTCAAAATGCAGTACACGCGCAGTTAATAGAATAGTCAGTAAAGTTGTCACTAAGCAGGAGCACTGAGCAAATAAATAAATTAACTTAATTCCGCTGAAAAACGATACCAGGCAAATGCAGATTTAAATTAGTTAAGTAAAGTAAAACGATACCAGGCGCTATACAGGAGCGCTATGCACAAGTGAATATCAGGCGCTATGCAGCTGAGCTATCTCTGGAAGGCAGGGCTTGAGGAGGAGCGAGTGGGAGCGACCTCTGAGTGCGAGAGCCAGACGGTCACAGAGGCAGAGGGGGACGGGGTCTGTAGATCGATGCTAGTGTGTGGGAGGGTCAGCTTGGGAGGCGGGAGCGGGGAGGAGACACGGGGACAGGTAAACAGCAAACAACAACAGCAAAATGGCAGTGGGGTAGCGGGATACTAAGCAGGGGCACAGTCGATCTGAAAATTGTCAAAATGCAGTACACGCGCAGTTAATAGAATAGTCAGTAAAGTTGTCACTAAGCAGAAGCACTGAGCAAATAAATAAATTAACTTAATTCCGCTGAAAAACGATACCAGGCAAATGCAGATTTAAATTAGTTAAGTAAAGTAAAACGATACCAGGCGCTATACAGGAGCGCTATGCACAAGTGAATATCAGGTGCTATGCAGCTGAGCTATCTCTGGAAGGCAGGGCTCGAGGAGGAGCGAGTGGGAGCGACCTCTGAGTGCGAGAGCCAGACGGTCACAGAGGCAGAGGGGGACGGGGTCTGTAGATCGATGCTAGTGTGTGGGAGGGTCAGCTTGGGAGGCGGGAGCGGGGAGGAGACACGGGGACAGGTAAACAGCAAACAACAACAGCAAAATGGCGGTGGGGTAGCGAGATACTAAGCAGGGGCACAGTCGATCTGAAAATTGTCAAAATGCAGTACACGCGCAGTTAATAGAATAGTCAGTAAAGTTGTCACTAAGCAGGAGCACTGAGCAAATAAATAAATTAACTTAATTCCGCTGAAAAACGATACCAGGCAAATGCAGATTTAAATTAGTTAAGTAAAGTAAAACGATACCAGGCGCTATACAGGAGCGCTATGCACAAGTGAATATCAGGCGCTATGCAGCTGAGCTATCTCTGGAAGGCAGGGCTCGAGGAGGAGCGAGTGGGAGCGACCTCTGAGTGCGAGAGCCAGACGGTCACCTGGGCAGACATTTACGCAAAGCGGCGCCAAACTAAACCTTACACAGCCAACACAGACACTTCTTCCTCCGAAGGGGATGTAAGTAATCGACAGATAAGAACTGGACGTTATCCTTCACAGAGACCTATGGACAATAGATATATGCCTCAAACAAACGTAGAGACCCCATCAACATCCACAGAGTCTTTTTTAGAGGTAGGCCAAGAAAGACAGGAAGACCCAGGAGGGCCAAAAGAAAAACCCAAAGAGCCACCTCAAACACGTACAGTAACGGCCAAGAAAGACAAACCAAAGGTGAAATAGTTGACAATTTGGTTATTAACATCTCCAATTTCCACTTGAGTGAAATACAGATGAAAATCTTACAAAAAGGTACATCGTTTCTTCCCACGGCCAATACCAACAAACTTGAACTTGAAATCTCTTTTTTCAAATTGATGAGAAAATTGCGGTTGCGACACTACTTTGATAACGTCATACAAAATCCTAGTGACACTGATGAGGATCAATTAAAAGGTCTACGCACAACCAGCACCTTCATGGCCCCTATATCGCACAAAAGCCTTGACACTTTTGAAACTTTGGTTAAAAACGACATCCAAAAACTCAATTGTCAACCCAAATCTAAAATGAAAAACTATACAAAAAAAGAAATGGATACCCTTAAGACTATCTCTCAAAACAAGGACATAATGTGTGTTAAAGCTGATAAAGGTGGAGCCATAGTTATCTTGAACACCACATATTACAACGCGCAAGCTATCCTCCACCTCTGGGACCAGGATACATTTCTTAAACTGGAAACTAACCCAACAACACGATTCAAGGAGATACTTGACATTATTCTACAAAAGGCATTTGAAAACGGGATTATTAACAACAAAACCACAAAATATTTGTCATTACAACATCCAAAAAGTCCAAAATTCTTTTTGGTTCCCAAGATTCACAAGAATATCGAAACACCACCTTGCAGACCTATAGTTCCCACCTGCTGAAGCACCCATGAACCAGTGGGCAAGTTCCTCGATAAGTACTTTCAACCGATAGTAATGTCGAGACCGACATATATTAAGGACACTACAAATTTCCTTAAAGAGCTTCAGTCCCTAAACCTAGATGATCAAGACCAAATATCATTATGTACAGTAGATGTCATCTCATTGTACACCTCTATCCCTCATTCAAATGGTATAGAAGCCATTGAATATCACCTATTGAGAACGGACCTGGATGAAACCTTAAAGGTATTTCTAATGGAATTGCTGGAATTCACGCTATTTCACAGCTATTTTGTATGGAATCAGGAATGGTACCAACAGAAGACAGGAACATCAATGGGTAACTCGGCAGCGCCAGCTTCTGCTAATCTATTTATGAGCAGATTTGAAGAAGAGCATATATTATCTAAAACCATTTGGAAGTTTCATCTCAGAATGTTTGTAAGGTTATAGATGATATTTTCCTAATCTGGCAAGGTCCCCGAGGAATCTTAGAAACTCAACTAAGGCTAGCTAATGACATTGATTCTCGTATACAGTTTACACATGATATTCAGGATAAATCAATTGTTTTTCTAGATGTCAAAGTAACCAAAACAATGAGAGGATTCGAATAGGATTTATTCAGAAAAAAACGGACAGAAATAACACACTACACTATTCCAGTTTTCACCCTCAACCTCTCAAAGACCATTTACCCTACAATCAACTAATTAGAGCTAAAAGAATAGTCTCAGAACCCATCAAATTACAGGAACGACTACAAGATATGGCAACAAGATTTGAAGCATGTGGGTACCCTAGTCATATCCTCGAGCAGGCCTAGGAACGAAGTGCAGGTTTCACGAGAACGGAACTACTACGGCGTAGAGAAGCCTAATACTAACATAGAACAAATGGATGGAAGCATTCTCCATCATGATAAATCAATTAGTGATTTCTCATTAAATGTCTTTACTAAATTGTTATATGAATAGATTAACACAATGAATGTGAGTGATTGTTATGTGTGCATGCAATTGCCTTCATCTGTCTCAGAGGGGGTGATTATCACCACCTACCTTTATTATATGGTGTGTCTTGCAGTGTATTAAATAGCCTGTTTTATGTGATGGTAAAGCTCGAATATCACTATTCCAATATAGATTTAGGGCTCAAGTCACAGAACTAACTTAAGACAAAATCATAAACTTACTACCATTTTGGTATTCAGAGAAGTCACTTACTCATTTTGGCATTCACACAAGACACTTACTCATTTCGGTATTCACAGAAGTTAGGAGTCCTAACTTTAGGACTCCTAAATGCCTTCTGTGAATACCGAAAGTCTTAAAGTTAGGACTTTTCTCAGTGTAGGAGTAGTAGTTAGGACTCCTAACTTTAGGACTTTTTTTGAATGAAGTCAGAGTGGTGTGACACACCACCTTCCATTTCAACCAATCAACTGTTGAGTTACGGGAAATGTTTCAACTGATGTGGGACCGACATGTAGGTTTTAGGGTATACTGGGGTGCCTTTGGGGGGGTGGTTAGGTTAGGCTGGCTACAGAGAGGGGAAGGGGAGATGCATCACTGTCCGTCGGTTTGCAGAGAGGCCTAGCGGTTCCTGTCCTGTCCCGTTCCTGTCCCTTTAATCTTTGTTCCCTGACTCTATTTCAGGGGACCCCACCAACACTTAGGCCAGAGGGGTGGTTTTCTACAGATCCTTTGGGTTTGTATTATTCTGACTCATTCTCGCAAAATTACTTGCAAATATATTTGGTCTCTGAAACTTTTGTCTCTCCACCTATCCACTCCATCATTACTTTCGTTGACATGTATTATTTGCTTGAATGATGAGTTTGTATTTATTTGAAGTTGCTGATGTTATCTCTCCTTTTGTGGATTTCATTGTTTGCATTTGTGACCGTATCCAATGAGCATTTTTATCATTGAATTTGAGATAAAGCTTTCATAACATTACTGAGAGTCTGTGATTATTTAGCTGAATGAATAGTTATTTAGATAGTATTATCATTACCACCAACTATTCAACTAATTGGTTCATCAACCAAGTAGAAGGAAAGTTGATGTACAAATTAGAAAAGTATTTTGTGATGTCACACATGGATTTTAGGAGTAAAAGAATGGAATGTATATAAATTGACCCCAGCACATTAGGATTGGGGTGAATGTGTATGGGCCATTGTACTGTGATATTATTGAGAATTGATCCCTGATCAGGTATTGGCCTTGCGCTGGATCACTGGTGATGTTTGGTTTCGTCCTTAGGGCCACATGACTGTATCACATTATTAGAGGGAAAATCAACAACATTTGAGGGTAGAATACACGAAGTGGAAGAACATGGAGCACAAAGTAAGCGAAGATTAATCAAATTAAGCAAGCACTTAATCTTATGACGAAATAAATCTATAATATAATGTCCAAAGAATACAATGGACAAATGAGGGGGTTACGTATCTATGCAAATTTTGCTGTGCTCTAATTACTTAATTAAAAAAAAAGTATTATCAGTTCCACAACCAGTATCAACAGGTATAGGTTATGCATTTTTATATGTATGTTTTGTCTTTTCTATTATCCTAAGTAAAATGGTCAGTAAATTAGAACAGGTACAAAATCAGATCAAATGATTCTAAAATGAGTCAAACAAAAATTCTGAATAAGAAGTCATTTTTATATTATAATCCCATTGTGAAATAGGACAGCCTTGTTGTTGAGTTTGGGTATATTTTATAGCACACATGATTTGTTCATACTATGAAGGGTGATTTTGTGGTTTTCAGCACTGGCTGAATGTATATAAATTCAGTGTTTGCCACCGGCATTTATAAATAAAGCCCTGCGCACTCTTTCAGGGCCATGTTGTACTGTAATGGATTTTTCTGATTATCAGTGAAATGTTTTACTGCCAGGAGCAGTTGCGTTGCAGCTTGTGGCTTACTTTCTATAAGCAATGGTGAGAACATCAGAGAAAATATGGGAAAGACTGACTCAGTTTCACATCTACTGTGTGCTTTTTTGCATTAGTCATCTGCCGTTTGGTTCGTATGAATACTGTGTGTGCTTCTGTAGATCGTTTGAACAGCTGAAATAGTTGATCAAAAGATTTCAAGCTGCCATTATTTGCTTTGATCGTCATGTTCCAATTCTTTCTGTTTAAAGAGAGTTTAACGTGATTTGAATTTTGTTTGACTATGGAGGGCTTATTGCGACTGGAAATATTTGGATACTGAAAAGAGTAGGAAGAATGTGGCTTGCGGGTTAAGATGTCTGCAGTGTGAAGTGAGAAGGTTGTGGTTTAACATCCATTACTATAAAGCAACGATTTCAGCAGGATTCTGGGTTGTTTGGTAAAATGTTTTTTTCAATATATTCTTTTTTTTTTTAGTTTGATGGTTTGTTTTCTAGCTAGTGAGTTGCCGTTGTCGCATTATCTATTTTAAGAGATAGATGAAGGCTATATTAAAGGGAGGGAAAGTGCTGCTATCCAGCAATGTTAGTTTACATTTTGTAATGGTATCCATGCTTCACAGACGTGCTCTCCTGAATGAGTATATTATCTTGTATCTTTAGCTAGCTTTATTTATTTGCCCCTCACTTCTCATTTTATTGTAATATCTCTCTATTCCCTTTGGGCCTGATTTACAAAGTTAAAGTGTGAGGAAAGTCTAACTGTACTACTTTTGGTATTCACAAAGGGCATTTACGAGTAGTAAATGCTCTTTTTTAATACCAAAGTCGTAAAGTTAGACTTTAATCTCATTTTACCTTTGTGAATCGGACCCCTTTGACTATAATTCCTAGTGTTATATGATGGGGCACCTGAAGAGGGAGTCAGAGAATGGAGCTCTCTGAGTTGCAGCTTTTCACCCGGCCTGACTAGCTGCATAGTGATTTGGCTACCTATGTAGCTGTTGAATTGGACGTGGGAGGCTTCCCTGTTGCTGGTGCGAGTGCTGGTGACCATAAGTTGTTGGACTAGCTTCATACCTGCTCCTACCCTCCTCCATCAAGATGGTAATGATGTCCATTGTGCCTCAAGGGAGCTGACATGAGCTCTGCAATTGATCGTGCTCTACTGAACTGTAGCCCCTTGGCACTGATCCTCCCAGTAGGCTCTGATCTTTCTTGTCACTACCACCACATGGAGAGAGGCTCTAGGCTGAATGTTGGCACCAAGTGATGGACTGCGGCATTATTTAGTCCTTGGAAGACACCCTGACTTATTTTCCAATTATGTGTTCCTTTAAGTCACACTGCGCTGCCTCTAAAGTTTGGCCAGCTATGTATGGAAGATACCACGCTAGTCTTAGCGTTTGGTCTGACAGTCTCTCAGTTCGATACACTGAGTGCTTTTGTACTTTTCTTGTCTCCTGAGCCCTAACTACCAGGAGGCCATTTGAAGACCCTCTTGTGTCAGGATGTTGTAATATGCCTTGCTTTCTTGGGTCTTTTGGTTGTTGGTGGGTCTTCCTTCCCAAACTCTAGTTCTGCCTAGCATAGGACTCTTTCATAGCCAGACTGATAAAATGCTGCCTGTAACAGGCTCTGATGAGATATGGATTTTGGATTGGTTGATGCTCAGCTGGTCTGCGGTAAGGGTGTCTGCTGCTGGCCTACACTGAATGCTGCTTTAGTCAGATTATTTACCTTCAACCAACCAGACAAGTTCCTATTTGATGTGTACACCCATGATATTGGCCTTGTTAGGCCATTTGCTGTGGTTCAGAGGCGGAAAAGTCTGGGTTTTTGCCAGATCCTTGAAAGTGGGGAAAATCTTGGGCTGCTCTGTGCCATGGCCTGCCTCCATTGTTCAAATGTTGCTGTTCTGGTATAGCCACTGTGGCATCTGACTCAGAGTGATTATCTCTCTCCTCACCTTCTGCTAGGACACTGGATATTGGTGTTGATCATTGTGAAATCCATGGTAGACAACTACTTCACCTTTCTTCCTCCCTGTGTGCCCATCCAAGGCAGTTTCTGTACATCTTTCTGGATCTACTGTAACCATGTAGGTGCTTGCTTCTAGTTCACTCTGGAACAGTCTGTTCCACGGAGGCAGGATGAGATGAACTTAGAATTTGAAGTCTTAAAAGATGCATAATTGAATGGCTAGTTCTATAGCTTTCAACATCCTAGAGGCCCCTGGTGTCAGTGCTGGTTGAGGAGACATATCCATTAAAGGGGGATTAGAGTGTGAGTTGGCACTTTAAAAAATCCTGTCTGAGATCAGGGTCAGTTACATTCCCTTCTGTTCCAAACAAGGTTTTTTTAACTTTAATCAAACTCTCTGCAGGAGAATGCTAGGCATAAGCATCAGGAAAACAGGCCATTAAATGAGCTATGGTTCTAATTGAAATACCAGCTACTTAATTACAATTATGTGAATGCCAGACATTGAACAAAAGAAAGAGGGCTCCAATAGTGTTCCCTGCAAAATTTGGCTTCATTCACTAAAGACAACCCACACATCTATGCAGACCCCAAAGGTACGGCAGAAAGTGCTGAACTGTTGCCCCTTTTGGAGCACTAGCCCTTACTTTCTTGGTCTAAGGGTAGTAGTCCAGTCATTGGGTAAAAGATCATGTACTGACATTGCTTGAAGATAAACTACTCGTTGTGCTGCAATTATGTTGAGCTGACACTCTACTACCGAGCGCTGGTTCATGTTAGGGAGATCGGAACTCATTAGGGGATTCTTTGCATGCTTATAATGTCTGAATGGCCTGGTTATTATTCTTGTGCAAACAGTTGAATAAAGCCATGTATAGTTGGTTTGCCCTTACCAACCTGACCTCTGCAATTTCTCTGTCTTTTGGCTTGTTCTGTTTGTTTGTTGATGGGTTTAGTGAGGGTGTTCCACTGACAAGTGAGGACTTTGGTGTGCAATGGCATTTGGGTTGGTTGGGATTTTCTTTTAATCAGATTACATTATTTCTTTGCTGTTATATGTGAGAAAGGAGCTTTGATCACATTTAACAACACCCCCTGGATTTTTGCTTTTTGGACTACCCTCTTTTGGACTTCTGCTGTGAGTAAGTCTCATTAACTGAGTCTCACTCACTGTAATCTTTTATTAAATGGATTGGAATTGCTAAACAAGAGGTTCCACCTTTTAAGATAAGGTTCACCCCTGCACAACTGGGTTAAGAATCTCTTCCCATGGGTGCGCACACATGAATATGAATATAATGCTGTGTTCTGTGCTCAGAGGAACCAAGGAGGGTAGTCAGACATCTGGAGGGAGGGCCACAGGAACGGCTCCCCTATGAAATTTGAAATTTTGATGGAAAGGGAGCAGGCAGCTGTGGAAGTTTGAGCGTGGTTTAGGCTTTCAGAGGAGGTCCAAAAGTTCTGTACAAAAAGGTTGGGAAAGGGATGGATTGATGACGTGCTGTCCTAGGATTGGGTAGAGGTGTCTACCTTCTGGAATTTTCCACCACCACTTAAGGACTCCTTCACAAGGGAGAGTCTTTTGAGAAAATCAGGACCGGAGGAAACTACGCTGAAGTAATACCCAGGTGGAAGAGAGAAAAAACCTGACTCCTGCTAAAAGGGACTCAAGAACTCCTGACATCTAGTGGAAAAGAGGACTCAACTGCGCCTGACTTCAGACAACACACAGAGACTAAAATGTGCTTCTCCGGGTCTATTGGAGCTGCCCCCCAGACACTCTGGGGAGCAGTATTGGGATGAATCTCCTGGAGAGAACTCTGGACGTTATCCATGGATCTTCTGTGGACTGGTCCTCTAAGTGTGTGACCTTCGAAAGGAGTGCCCTGCTGATACATGGGTGGAAGTAGCTAAAGAGAGCCCATGGGACTCAGGGTGCAGGCAGCGATGGTACTCGGCTTCAGGGATGAAGGGTACTGATGGACATGAGCCAGGGCTGGAGGGAGCACCAAAAGTCCAGAAAGAGGACTGGTCCCAGCTGATGAGCTAAAGGGAAGCGAGCAAGGCCATTTTAGCTACTTCCACCCTTATGTCTTCAGGAGTGAGAAGCGCAGTCATCAGAGGGAGAGTAGTTAAAAAAACTGTTTCTAAAAGATGTAAAAATTTTAGATGAAAAGAATACTGAGAAGAACACTTCCAGTGGCTGGATCATGCCACAAGAAGCAAAAACGCTCTTAATATTTTTAAATCTCCATGGGGAGGTCCCATGATCTGGGATGAAGATTGCCCAAGGGAGATGCTTGTGTGTTATCCCTGCCTACTTGTTCATGACATTTTCCCTTTAGGCCCTCAAGTCCCCAGAGAGCAACACAGAGAAGTAAAAAGAAAATAGTGAAAATCACGCTCCAGCATTAAAATGTCCCGGAGGTCCCCAGTTGTCCAGGGTCCAACGGTTAATGACTACATCCTCAAAACACAGTCCTATGAATTTATTAAAGTGGTTAGTAGAAGGTTCATGGATTACCTCATCATTTTTGGTGAGGACCTCAGTTTGACCATTAAACACTCATTGAACAGGTCAAAAGAAGCCAGTTGGTTCAATTCTGCAGCATCCATTTAGCCTTGTGAGCTAAAGTCCAACTAAGAGTTGGAGTATGTCTGTGTAGTTTAAGAGGGACTCCTTGCAAAATAGAAACTTTCATGGAGAACACTTTCTTTGGCTTCACTGGGTTTGAGTTGTTCAGAAATGGCTTTAACACCTGAATGTATAGGTGTGCTTCTGCAAAGAGGACAGACTTTTACCAAGACCCATTGGACAATGAGTTTAAAGCCCTTTAAGTTGATATGACCATAACCCCTGACTAATTGTGTTGGAACTGATCTCGGCCGCCTTCCAGTTCTCCAGTGATACTGCAGACCTGGAGCTCAACTCTCTGGACAGAGACCCCTAAACTAGGAGGCATGGCTGTAGTGTAGTTCCTATATTCCCGATAGGCTCTGCGCATTGGAATAACATAAACGATAGTTTAGACGTAGGACTGAGGTCGACTAGGTCTCTATTGAATATGTTAGATTTAATTATGAATGCCAGCTAGCTCAGAGGTCACTAGAAACTTTCTCGAGTAAACAAGAAGGTGTTAACTTTCCTGAATAGACAAGAAGGGATTCGTTTCTGACAACCGCATAAACATGAAAACTTTGCTCCCTCCAGAATAAGGAGTATATCTCCAGAGTCGCAGAAACAATAGATAACTATTTTACTCAGTCAATCGTGCATACTTAGTTTCACCAGAAGCACAGAGAAATAGAGAGACGGGCGTTTTCAATAAAAGTGGTTATTTATTGAACAGTCTTCTTTCTCATGCAAGAGAAGTGAGTTACCACAATTGTAATACTTGTTATAAAGTAAAGTGCGTACAGTAAAAGGAGTATTATAAAATAATACTGTAGAAGCATGGTATGGTTTCTAAGCCATGTGGTGTTTAAAATAGATAAAATATATACATAGATAAAACCATGACTAAACGTACTCAACTGGTGATTCGAAGATACGCCTACCCCGGTGTACCTAACCTAAGCCTAGTACGTGGGAAGGAGTAAGTGAGCTGCAGTTTAAGTTAAGATAGGTTTTTGCCAAGAATCTGAATCAAGAATTCTCTAAGGATCTAATCAGCTCCCTACCTTGGTTATAGAATGAAGGAGGTCTTGTATCTCTTTCTCAGGACTCGATCTCCCAGCAACCCGCAAGGGTGACTGGAAACACTGGAGCTGGATTTCTCGGCAGGAGAAAAGACAGTGTCTCTCTCAGTGCGTCAATCGTAGGGTCGGCTTCCTTCGACACTTGCCACAGCAGGGCATCGGGCAAGTAGATAGCTGACCTGCTCCAAACCACCGTGTGTTTTGTTAGGGCAGTTGCTATTATGTTTATACCTGGAAGGTGCCGAGTTTGACGTAAGGTTGGACATAAGACGTCACTAAGAACTCGCAGTTCTTTTTAGGACTCCAGGAGTTCTAGGACAAATCAATACAGAAGCAGGGGGAATTCCGGGACTGCTGGAGGCTTGGTTTGTTTAAGAATGCGTTGTGCTTTCTAGGAGTCTATGGGAGTAGCCTTGCCGTATTTGGACTGCATTGGCTATGACTAAATATGGATATGATTCTTATGCCTTTATAAGGATATGATTTGTTATAACCACATAAGGGCATAAATCGGGAATATTTAAATAGGGTCCTAGATACGTTTACAACACCCACTCCATGTATAATGTCCATCATTACTAAATACTAAGCAATTTTAAACATATGACTATGCATGTGTTTTCCATCCCACCCGAAAATGCATAAAATGCATTTGAAATGGTATATACACAAAAAATGAGTAATATACTATACGTTTTTAAGCAGTGGTATCATTCAGATAATGCAAATATAGTACGTTTACATATTGGCTGAATGAATCACGAAAATTACATTCATGCAATGGCTCTTAATACAGAAGAGAAGGTCGAGACCATTTCATCACATATTTATACAAGATTGTACATGTGCTAGAGGCTGAATCAAAATATTGTCTCTAGAGTTTCAAAAATAGAAATCTTGTTCTCTAAGAATAGTTCTACTTTAAGTATCATGTGCCAAAAAAAGTAAATATTTTGGGAACGGGGAAAAATAATTTTGCTTTCAGGGCAAAAAAATTGTTCCTCAGTTTTTTAGAAGTTTCTGTTTTTCCAAATTGAAGGTTGAATTCAGAGTTCAGGGAACGCTGTGTGCTCAAAAGTTATTAGGAGAGAACATTAACTCAGATAGGTTGGCAAAGAATTAGTCTACAACAGTAGGTGAAAGTTCGACCAAGTTCGAAAAAGCAGAAATAGTGCAGATTTGAGAGGCATTGCTGTCATTGGTGTTCGGATCAGCAATGGTCACAGAAGGTGGTACCTGTGTGCCGCTTTCATCTCGTACCTCACCGTCACCTAATCGTAATGGTGAAGTCTCAACGAATGCCGTCATCAGAATAGGTAGCCGCTGGGGACAACACGTTGCATGAGCCGTTACCGAACAAAGCAAAGTATCGATATCCAAAGGTACTGCTGATGGTAATGTGAGACAGACGTCCAACACGCATTCTTCTCCGCATAGCAGGCATCGTAGAACATGTAAGATGCAATCTTGCCAGATTGGTCTGAATGAAAGAAACCATGTGGTATTCAGATCTCTTAGCCGAGCTAAGCCGAGTACTTTAGTTACTCTTTCTCGGTAGCCTGAGTTTTGTTTGTGGCTGGATTTGCCATATCGGAGCAGAAGGAGCAAAAATAAAATTCCTGCTACGAGTCCCAAGATGAGAGGCAGGCTGCCAAACACAGAGTGCACGAAATTCGGGAAGATGCTCAGGACTGCCTCAAAGGGTGCTAATAGTCCCGAAAAAATTGTCTTAAATACATGTGTGATGCCACTGGTATCAGACATGTTTAAATTTGACCTAACATTTCTGCAAGGGGCAATTTGTTGATAATAATGCATGTATCTCTGCCTCTGTCCTTGCAACTTGCAGATCATACGTCTCTCTAGACGAGGTTAAAGGCACAGTCCATTGTAAAAGAATAGATTTCATTCTGCTTAAAGTAATTTGAATCGAAGAGATATTCAGAGAAGGCCATAATCGTTGCCTCCTTGTCTGGTTTGTTGTTTGGATACAATACTTGCATACAGCAAGTGACCATGGAAGTTACACTGACGAGATAGGCCCTTCCTGGCACCATGCCACAACAGCTGCGGTCACTTATTATAATGTAACTGCCGTTGGAAAGTTGTCTGAAAAAAGGCTCTATCTGTGTAGCCGTGGTGCCGTGCAGGTGGCATGAAAGTTATTTGATGAACCTTCGCAGGCTCCATGCAAGTTAATTCCTTGACACAGAAGTGTACCGCTTAGTGAACTTTTACAGTTATTACTACTAAGAAATACCTCTTTTTTCCCCTCACTGTAACATTTATGTGTATAAGGTAGATTCCAGGTCGACTTAATATAACCTTTACCCAAACTTTCATACAGGCCTGCTGATATATGCTTTTGGCAATATTGAAACTGAAAAGTCGTTATCGGCCAAGACATGGAACTCCCTCCCCATCCACCTTCGGCTGACCCAGGACCACCTCGCCTTCAGGAGACAACTCAAGACCTGGCTGTTCGAGCAGTAGCGGACCCCCTCCCCCAAGCGCCTTGAGACCCTTCCGGGTGAGTAGTGCGCTATACAAGTGTTATGATTGATTGATTGATTGATTAATTGTGCCATGTATTATCCATTCAATGACTGGTCTTTCGGAGACTGTCAATGGCAATTTTTCTAGTTTTTCAACGTCCAGCACCGTATAGTCTGCTCCTTTTTGTGCCAAAGAGATTTGTTTATCAGTAAGGTTAAAGATAGAAAATAATGACGTTGTGTTGATTAGACGCCATGGCACGTAGCCTGAATGGAGGTTTTGCAACGTCCAGCCTAACTGTACGATAGAACGCCATTGGGACTGGCCATGTTGTAACATTAGTATATCCTGTTCTATTATATCAATAGCAGATGATACAATGCTGTCCAGTGAATACATTCTGGAGGACAGAATCGTTAACCCATTGTCCACTACAGACAGTGATTTTTCCAAATTAATACGATCAATTTCTCGTATTTTTTCAGCAGTTTCAATTTGCTTTACTTTCCAAGCTTTGTTGTAAGCAGCGTATAAACCGGCGTATATGACAGGTTTTTGACGCTGTTTGCGAGGTCCCAATATGAAATCTCGCAAGTCAGCACCTTCTTTAAGTAAAGTCAAGTGTTGCTTAATTTCAGGCAGTGTGGATTTCTGTAGCCATTTGAGGCATAGTTTCCCTACACTGTATGTTGTAATTATCCCTGGATGTTGTCTCTGGGAGTATCTTGGGTCTGGCCTGTTCTGTTTGAACCCCTGACTTTTATTCAGGAATCTATCTTGACAGTCATTAGTGTCTGTGGGCCAGATCAACCATTTTTTCCAATCAGGATTAGTTCTGTTTTGGGGTAAAATAGGGCATACGTCTATTTCCGCATCTGTAGAGCTATTACTATCAGGTATGGGCTTTGGTATAGACGGTTTATTTAAGTCCTTTATCTTGGCTAGGCCAAGACAGGTTGTTTGTTGAATGGTGTCATTCAGGAACATTATTTGTTCTGGGATCATGCAGGCTCTAAATAATGATTCTAGACCTTGTATCTGCCAATTTTTTGTACCCCAAATGGTTTTTGTTTCAATGTTGTTTTTCCAAAATTCAAAACCAAATGTAGACATTTGTTCATAAAATTTTGTGGAATATATCAATTTAGTGTTTGTCAACATGTTTTTCATCCCTGTCTTATTTAACATTTTAAAATAAAACGTTTCTGGATCAGTGATGTTAAACCCTGAGAAGTATGGGAATTTCTCATAAAATGTTTTCGAGCTGCCTTTTGGCGGTGTTGGACAATGTTCCCATTGATTATAAGTAAAAACATTTCTAGGATTAGCAGATTTATGCAAATAGTGATGCCCATAATGATTAAAGCAATACCTTTCTTCATAGTTTGATGAGCCTTCTAAATAATCATGTTCTGTACATTTTGCTGACATTTCTAAATCTGACATCATATTATTAATATTTTCAAAGTCCCAATCATCAGAGAAAGTACTATGTGATAAAAAGTCACTTAATGAAATCTTGAACTGATGTGGATATCTCAAAAGCTCAACCGGGCCATATATGTCGTAATCAGCAGTGTCCCATGTTACACCACCAGGTATAGGAATGGCTGTGATGTTTACTGATGATAGTTCTCTTTTTTCAATGTGAGAAGATCTTTGATGCTTTAGGACCAAGTTGATGTTCTGACTTGCTGTGTCCATTGTACTATATTTTCCTTCAATCATTCTTCCCAAGCTTAAAACCAAAATGAGCCAGAGTAGGAAGAAAAGTACACCTAAAACAATCCATAATTCAATCCATGGTGAAATCAGATACGTTTCTTTGAGTTGATGAAAGAGTTCAGTCATTTTTTCTTTGAAAGTTTTATTTGCTGGCGTTTCTTCATGCTCACTTGGATCTTCAGAAAAGTAAACGAAATTGATGAAGTAGCCAGATGCAGTTCTGTCAATTGTTGGAATTGCTTCCGGATTTTCATTAATCTTTGCATTTGTGTAGACAGAGGCTACATCATTGTAGATTGGTGTTTCTTGACGAACTGTTGCAATTTGGGTTTCAAGAGGCACAAGTTCCATAGCTTTGTTGCATAGTCCTTTTTTATTCACTGCAGGTTTATCAATTGTGATTAGTCTCTCAGTTTGAACCTCTTGAATTGTAGCCAGGTTTGGTCTTCTGCTACATCTTGGGAGTCCACTGGGCCTACTACTTATTATTGGCCACATGGTTATGGTTTTACCAGGTCAATTGATACAACTCTGTTCTCCTTTTTACCAGCAAGGGGTGGTAGTACTACTGATCTTGTTCCGCTGATAGCTAAGACAGGTACTGCTTTTCTGTAAGAAGGCCCAAATTCCTTCTTCACCGCAATCTTTTCTCTGACCAGATCCCCGATCTTTGGAATCCAGACAGGTCTTGCTGGGACAAGTGGTTTTTCTTCAGTGGCTGTTGGCTTTAGCTTTGTGTTACTTAGACTTCTTCTTGTTTCATTTAAGTCCTGTAAAACAGCCAAACGATCTTTGATATCAGAGGTTTTTTGTTCTACCACTGAAGTCTGACAATCGAGGTCTTCGATTATCATTCTAGTACCAAACAAAAGTTCATACGGAGTGATTCCCCCCAGAGAATTTCTTGGCAGATTATTAAGACTACGTTGGACACTTGTTAGATGTTTGACCCACCCGTCACACAAACCTAATACCCTCGCTGTTATAGATTGCCTTATGTCACGGTTTTTTCTCTCCACTACCACATTTCCCTCGGGATGGAATGGACTAGAGTACCACATTGCAATGCCCAAGCTGGCCATGGCCTCCTTGTAAGCTCGAGAGCTAAACGCAGGACCCAGGTCAGAATGTAGCATGCCAATTGCGTATGTGCCGATAAAGACTCGCAAATCTTTTATAACAGTTCTGGCATCAGCCGAGCGCTGGGGCCACATCTAAATGAATCTCGTCTTAATAATTATGGGATCGCATTTTTCTGTGTGGATGTCTGCGTATAGATAGCCTAATGCTGTCTAATAGAGGTGTCTGGGCTGGTGTCTGGTCCGGTGCACAACTGCGATCTCTGTTGCAGTCCTGACAATCCATTGCAAAGTTATAAATTTGCACGCTCATCCCCGGCCACCAGTATTGTGATTGTAATTCTATTCGAGATTTCAAGATCTCTTGGTGCCTCAGACCCATTCCCATGTGTGCTTCCTGAATCAAGTAAGCCCTCCGGTTCGTGTTTGGAATTACTCTGTCCCCCACTCCAGGAATTCGAGCAAAAGGAACGGAGTTCGCATCAATTATGTATCTGTTGTCGAGTGGATAGCTGAGAGGTAATGCTGCATAGTAGCCTTTTAATGAGGCTTTTACTGCCAGCATGGTTTCTCCATCTATTTGTTTTTTCAAACGCTTTTTTGTAGCTACGGAAGCCGGTTGAACTGCTGCCGTTCTGGCTCTGCTAGCCAATGAATTCCCTGCAACATGAACGCCATAATGTTGAAGACTCTGCGTATGTATCACGTGAGTCTTTCGTAGTTCTTTCTGTAAAAGAACTACTTGTTCCCAAAGTTTTTTATGGTTGATTGTGCCACCTTTTGAATCTTTGAAACCGTTTTGAACCCATTTCTGCAAGTATTCGTTGTAAGACTGGACGCAATAATACGAATCGCACACTATTAGTGTGGGGAATTCGCAATCGACATTCTCAAGCGCCATCTTTAAAGATCTTATTTCAGCTCGCTGAGCTGTACAGTTTCTGAGTGATTCAGTTTTAGTGACCATCGGTCTGAATTTACCTAAGCACCAGCGACCTTTAACAATCGCGCATGCTGTATTGTAAAATTTGTTTTTCCACAACGTAGTGTTGTGCAAATCTGTCTGTGTAGATTACACAGGTGTATTGTTCTAGAGGCAGAATTTTGATTGACAGAGGACATTCATGTTTGTATTCCAGATCTTCTAGTTTTTTTCATTTCGGATCAAATTCGTTTTTCACGTCTGTTCCAGCAAGAGAACTTTCCCATTGTATCCATTTTGGATGTAAAGCTTTAGCATTCGGAATGCTTGGTCTTGTTACTGCCTCAAGGGCTGATACTGCTGTTAAAACAGATATGCTCTTGCCTTGGGCTAGGGCTCTTTCTTTTGCTACAGCAGTTTGAACCGCAGTTAGAATTTTTTCAGTAGAACTGAATTTCATTTCAGCTTGTGTGTACAAGTGTGATTTATAAGCTATTGGTACAGTTTTTCCCTCATTAGAAGTCAGGTACGTAAATCCGCATCTTCCTGAGATGACTCGGATTAGAAGGTTGCGTTCATTTGCGCGTGTTTGCAGTTTTGTTTTAGTTAACATATCTGTTTGTATTGATCTTAAAATTTTTGTGTGTTTCTGAGTCCAATTGATTGGTTTGAAATCAGGTTTTATTAATTTGTAGAGGGGTTTAACCCTCTCTGCATAGTTTAGAATGTAAGTTCTTCCGAAATTCAGGAAACCTAGAATTGATTGTAAGTTTTTCAGCGTTTTGGAGCTTGGAGTACTGCACACTTCTCTAAGAAGTTGTCTGCTAGGCTTTTGCCTTCACTTGATAATTCATATCCTAAAAATAGGACAGTGAAGTGCGCAAATTCGTGACTTTTTAAAGTTGAATTTGTACCCGTCAGATGCGAACCCAAGTATAATGGTGTTCACTCTTTTCAAGTGTGTCTCCAGGTCATCGTCTGTAAGATAGATGTCATTGACATAAGATAATGCCTCATCATCATACATTTGTTGTAATTCTGTTTCCCTTGCTGAAAATAATCCTGGGCTGTTCTTGAATCCCTGGGGGGGGGACAAAATTGCCGTTGGGCCCCCATACTTGAGAAAGCGGTCAAATACCTGCTTTCTGGTGCAATGTTTTGACAAAAGAAACCATTTGAGATATCTAATGTTGTTTTATATTTTTTGCGCACGATGTTATTCAATAGTGCTGCACTGTGTGAGTTTTGTACTGCAAATGTTTTGCAGCAAGAGTTTAGGTGTCTGTAGTCCAAAACTAGACAATATGAATCATCTGGCTTGGAGACAGGAAACAAAGGATTGTTCATTTGTGAGGTGCATGTTTCAATCACCCCCTGATATTCAAGTTGATCTAAGATCTCCCTGACTTGTTTTTTAGCTTCTTGCTTAACAGGATACTGCCTCTGTGCAGTAGGTTGATTTTTTAACTGAATTTTATGGTGAGCAGAATCCTCATCCCATCCTACGTGATTTTATATAATGCAGGGGCTTGGGCCACTGCCTATTTTCTAGCATATGTGTGTTTTTTATGAATTGGAATGTGATTTGAGAAGGCAGGCATAATCATTTCTTCGCCATGTGGGCACTCCCTGACAAACTCTGGTGGCCAGTCTTTCTCTGCTAGCAGGATGTCATAGCCTTTAGATAGGTTCTCCCAAAAGAGACCTTTTATTTTCCTAGTTTTGTCCCCCTCTATATGTAATGTTATTTCATATAATTTATGGGGCACACTAACTCTGGTGTCTGCAGTTTCCACCTGAATGTATTCATTTGTGTCCACTGTCTCCAGAAGATTCATCAGGATCTTGCGAGCTATGGTCACTTCTGCTGCGCTGTCTAGCATTGTCTGGGCCCATTCTCCGTTCTTGAATTGTGTCCTCAGAATGCTCTGCATGTTTTATTTTATTACTGGCTACCTTCCTTTTGGGAAATTGTCATTTTTTACTTTGATGAGCAGGTTCCTTGTCTTTGGACTTGACGCGCTCTTCCTTGTGTTCTGACCGTCCTCTTCTTTCTGATTTCTGTGAGGAAGTCTGAAAAGATCGAGAGGGACGTGTATCATTATCTTGATATCTGGCAGGTTTTCTTAAATTGTCCCTATTTCTAAGGTTGTATCTTTTTTCAGAGGGCTCCCGTTGTGGAGACCTGCCCCCCGTTCTGGAGATCTATTTCTCCGTTGGGGAGACCTTCCTCTTGACTGGAACTGTTTTTCTCTGGGATTAGTTTGTTTATTACCCTCCCACTTATTTTTTGGTGTAATGAGATTATTTTTAATAAAGCTCTTTTCACTATTTTCATTTAGTTGTGGTTTTAATGGTTTCCCATCCAAACCATCTTTATCTAATTCTTCATAGGATTTTTCAATTATTCTGGCAAGTTCAAAAGGTTGTTCTGCTATATCTGTTCCTTTCAATTTTTGGCGGCAAGTTGTACCGTCAATTGTCAATTGAACTAATTGTCTATATATTTTAATTAGTTGTTTTAGCTGAACTAAAAGTTCTCTGTTTGACATTTCTTCAATGTCCGGATGTGGTGTATAGCCGGCTAGAGCCGGCCATGTGGCTCCTGGTCTACCTAGTGGACCGAGCCTGGTGAAGTGATTTTGATGTTTTAGGGCACCATTAAACCAGAGCTGGTGCTCTTGGTACGTTAGTGGAATTTCAATGTCCTCCAAAGGAACGTATTCCGTTGGAGATTCATCTATTTTGTAATAGTGGAAATCGCGTGTCACAGCATGTGCTGCTGGAAAATGTATCCAGGAATAGAATACCTCTGTCTGCCGATATTCATGGGCTTCTACCACAAATATGACTGTACCACCTCTTGATGATACTCCATTATTTATAAGTTTGTAAGTTACACTCTTCCTTATATTGACTGGGATGATTATAGCCTCTGGGTCATCTTGTTGGAGAGTTGTGTCATCCGCTAAAAGTTGAGCTGCTATTCTAGCTCTCTCCCCTTCGTCTTCACTTTCCGACATTTTTTCTGACAGAAAGTTTGCAGAGCAAGTTTCAAGGAAACAAAGATTAGGTGCACAATATTTTGGAACACTGTATCCTTCAATGTTGACTAAACCAAAAACGAATACATAGGAATCTCTTCCTACTAAGTTTTGGCGTATATTAACCTTTCACCCACTCCAGACGTCTATTGGAGTATTTACGGGAAAAAGGGTCTGTGTGAAAAGCACGACTGAGTTACTCTAGCATCTAGCGTTAAATTATCGCCTTACCAAATGTTGGGCGCCATGTAGTGTAGTTCCTATATTCCCAGTAGGCTCTGCGCATTGGAATAACATAAACGATAGTTTAGACGTAGGACTAAGGTTGACTAGGTCTCTATTGAATATGTTAGACTTAATTATGAATGCCAGCTAGCTCAGAGGTCACTAGAAACTTTCTCGAGTAAACAAGAAGGTGTTAACTTTCCTGAATAGATAAGAAGGGATTCGTTTCTGACAACCGCATAAACATGACAACTTTGCTCCCTCCAGAATAAGGAGTATATCTCCAGAGTCGCGGAAACAATAGATAACTATTTTACTCAGAAAATCGTGCATACTTAGTTTCACCAGAAGCGCAGAGAAATATAGAGACGAGCGTTTTCAATAAAAGTGGTTATTTATTGAACAGTCTTCTTTCTCATGCAAGAGAAGTGAGTTGTCACAATTGTAATACTTGTTATAAAGTAAAGTGCGTACAGTAAAAGGAGTATTATAAAAAAATACTGTAAAAGCATCGTATGGTTTCTAAGCAATACAGTGTTTAAAATAGATAAAATATTTACATAGATAAAACCATGACTAAACGTACTCAACTGGTGTTTCTAAGATACGCCTACCCCTGTGTACCTAACCTAAGCCTAGTACGTGGGAAGGAGGAAGTGAGCTGCAGTTTAAGTTAAGATAGGTTTTTGCCAAGAATCTGAATCAAGAATTCTCTAAGGATCTAATCAGCTCCGTACCTTGGTTATAGAATGAAGGAGGTCTTGTATCTCTTTCTCAGGACTCGATCTCCCACCAACCCGCAAGGGTGACCGGAAACACTAGAGCTGGATTTCTCGGCAGGAGAAAAGACAGCGTCTCTCTCAGTGCGTCAATCGGAGGGTCAGCTTCCTTCAGCACTTGCCACAGCAGGGCGTCGGGCAAGTAGATAGCTGATCTGCTCCAAACCACCATGTGTTCTGTTAGAGCAGTTGCTGGTATATTTATACCTAGAAGGTGCCGAGTTTGACGTAAGGTTGGACATAAGACGTCACTAAGAACTCGCAGTTCTTTTTAGGACTCCAGGAGTTCTAGGACAAATCAATACAGAAGCAGGAGGAATTCCCGGGCTGCTGGAGGCTTGGTTTGTTTAAGAACGCGTTGTGCTTTCCAGGAGTCTATGGGAGTAGCCTTGCCGTATTTGAACTGCATTGGCTATGACTAAATATGGATATGATTCTTATGCCTTTATAAGGATATGATTTGTTATAACCACATAAGGGCATAAATCGGGAATATTTAAATAGGGTCCTAGATACGTTTACAACATGGCGAGCTGGAGTACCCTGGCTGAATACTTGCTTGTTTGGTTAGCAAGAAGTAGAGTAACAACAGGATAGACCACCTACATAACAATCTTAGGGAATTTGTTAATGATGAAGCAGCATTAATTTTGAATTTCATAGCTTCTGTTTCGATTTTTGATTTGTATAGGTCTAAGGTTGGGTCCTCTCAGTCACTGATTGATAGCTTCCAATGTGAGGTGTGTGTGTGTACAGACTTGGTCAAAGCTCTGTGAGTGTTCTTACATGATCCCACAACACTGGCATGGATTAGGATGATGAAAGAAGGTCTTTCAAGCAGTACATGTCCAGGCTGGAATAGACTTGTACTGGATTTCAATAAAGAGTTTGTTAATTTACTGGAACCCCCCTTTCTTAATGGCTGTTGAGAGATTATGCACCATATATATACATACAATATATTAATTCTGCTTGAGACACCCAGCAAATGTATTTCTTACATGCTTCTATCTATGCTGAATACCAACAGAAAAATCCAGCCAAGTTGATTTCGCAGAGCTACTGCCTCACAATGTGGGGTGTGCTCTGTGTGATCAGTCTGATTTTGTCCAAGATAGATCAACTCACCTCAGTTTGTGCCAGATGTTGAGTCCATGTCCTAAATTGATCCTAGCCAAAATCCATCACTGCCCTATTAGATGTAATGAATGTGTAGGATTCTCTGGAGTAGAAGTATTGTTAGAGGCTAGTCAAGAAGTTGCATTTCTGGCTGATAATTATAGCATATGTATTTTTATTCCTTGTCATGTCCTCAAAATGCTATTCTCTCCGCTGACTGAACTGTCAGCTTTCCCATCTACTATTTGTGCTAGGCATCAAAGCAATAGTGGTCACATTGAGACAGGATCAGTAGGATAGGTTTTATTTTTGGCTGTCAATCTACCTTGACCTCCTATGTGGGAGACATGCTTTATTATATTAGGGAACACTGATGTCCATCTCCACCTTATTATGCCAGATATCATGGAGCATGGCACTGTTTCTGAGTTGCGGGTGAACTGATGCAATTCAGGGCTGTTTCCGCTTACTGCAAGCACTTCTGATGCTGTCCAGATGGAGTTAGATGTCTTGGTACCCATATTAGAATTGTGGTGGAAGCAATTGTATATTGCATACCGATGTTCACGTCCTTGCCAAATTGGAAAAGAAGGTGGACAGACTGAATAACTTGTATGTAGGTGGGAGAGTCTCCATCTCTAAGATGGAAGTTTTGCCTAAATTCCTCTATAACTTGATTGCCCTTCCCTCCTCATGCTTTTAGACAGACCATCCAGCTCACAAAGTACTGTGATATTAGCCACCATTGCACAGTCATGTGGTGAGGAGTCAATATCACACAGTGCGCTCAAAATTACCTGGAAAGCCCTTTGGAGAGCTGGTTTCCAGTCAATTGTTTGGTAGTTTGGTGCAACTGATGTCCAGTATGGTATATTGTGTCCCTATTTATAAAGGCTGGTTTTAATAGTGCAGACTTGCCTTTCTTTATTTACAGATCTTATTGAATCCCTTCATCTGTTATTTTGAGGGTACGTTTATACTATCTGCCATCAGTGTAAGGGCTAATATAGCTGGTTGTTTTTTTTAGATAATTTTGGAGATAGATTTACTTTTTTTAAATAATTGTTATACTTTAAATGTTTCACTGATTTAAATATTTGTAAGGCTGATAATTCGTTAACCAAAATAGAGACTTGACATTGAAAATGAAATTGAATCTTGAACTTGTATGTCTACCCCTAGTTTATGTCTCAATTTCACTTTCTAATGTTCGTTTTGAAATAACCAACTACTGATCTCATTTTCTGC
Source organism: Lissotriton helveticus (assembly GCF_964261635.1). Classification (NCBI taxonomy): domain Eukaryota; kingdom Metazoa; phylum Chordata; class Amphibia; order Caudata; family Salamandridae; genus Lissotriton; species Lissotriton helveticus. The sequence continues at coordinate 635,695,015 of NC_136072.1, forward strand.
TCTGCTTCTAACTATAATCCACCCCACTTTTATGTTCCCTTACTCTTTTATGTAGCAGCAGCCTGCATGACTCGACAGGTAGTGGGGTGGGTGAGGTGGAGGTTGCGGGGGGAGGGGGATCGTATGGGGGTCATGATTGCTGGAGGGAGGGAAAAAACCTTACCTTGCCACCGCCCGGTCTCGCGTCACTGCTCCTGCTCTCCTGCTTCCGATTTCAGGAACAGGAACCAGGCAGCCAGGCTCCCTCCCCTAAGCCAATCACAATGCTGCAATTGCAGTGTTGCAAATGGTCTGAGCACCATGGTACGGTGCTCAGCCAGGGCTGGAGGGGTGGGCATATTTTCCATGCAGGCTGTAATGCAGCCTGCAAGGAGAAGTGGGAAAGTGTACATGACTGGTTTGGGCTGTCCAAGAGGGCCGACCAACCAGTCACTGCACACTTTTAGGAGTGGGCAAACCACTTCTCTACTGCCCTGCATACAGAGCAGCCCCACCAACCCGTCCGCCCGCAAACCAGCCTAACATAGCAGGGGAGCCACCCCTGCTTTTATAGTTGCATCATATTCTTCCACGACTGTCTCTCTTCTTTCATATCTAATTTTTGTTCTTCATCTATATCGCTCTGTTTTATCTTTCAGCATTCTTTTTACTTGTATTTAATCTTGGTTATCTCAATACCAACATACTTTTACTCTGTAGTGTTATTTCAATAAATTTTTTTCTCCTTCATATCAACATTACCTCATACGTATAGTACTGATTTGACCAATGTTGATTGCCAGATTTTTCTTTCAGCTGCTTTCAGCTGCTTTCAATTCCTGATCTCCTCCAACAATTTCTGTCTTTCCCTTTTTCAATAAAAATATGTACCTCAAATTTATACCATGTGATTAATTCGATTTCTGTTTCATTTATTATCTGGTGCAGTCTTCACTAATCATCCATCTGTTCAATAGTTGTTAAGTTTCCAAAAGCAGTTCTCATGACCTCAGACATGACCTCAAAAATCGAATTAATGATGGCATATCATTTCTAACATTAACCATAAAATCAGATTAGCATTGCACGCATGATGAAATCATTTCCAAAGTAGTGCAGCGGCTGAACTGGCTGTTTTGAAACTCACACTTGCAAACTACTACATCCCTGACTGCCATGTAGTTTTCATTGATACATTTTACAACTGTGTGCCCTCAACATGCTCAAGGAGCTACCATTCGCACACTTCTGGCTCCAATATACTCTAGACATACAGACCTAAGTTCAGGCGTCCGCAGACATTTTTCCAGGGGGGGGGCAAAATGTTAACGTCATCACCATCCTCCGACATGATGTGTGCCAGGTGGGGCACAAGAAACACTGGGGCAGAGAACTAGGATAGACTCAATTAAATGCCAGGAATCCAGGACATGTGACTGACCCTGCCACAGGCCAACAAACACCACCTGTAGGGAAAACGCTAAACTTTCTGATAAGGTGCTTTATCTCTGTCTGCTAGGTGTGCAGATTTCTGGGTCCTCGATTTAACACCAATCAAGGCTGTCTTCAGCACAATTCGATTTTCATCAGAATACTTTAAAAAAGCCTATGATTAAAGCACCAGATTAAATATACTGTATGCACAGTGCATGTTAGGGATTATTTGTAGCACACATATTTACCAATATTTGCTTCTTGGTGCTAGAAATCATGATAACTTTTATCCAAAGTTAAAGCACAATGTCAAAGTTAGTAATAAATAATGCAGCAATCACACACGCTAGTGATTTGCCAGTGGGTGCTCCCTTTACTAGAATTCGCTGGGCATTGCTAAATTTTACACACATTCAAATAATTTATACAAAAAAAAATGTATAGGTCCAAATCTTAGCTATATTTTTTAAAAGAAACTTAGAGTCCCTCTACGTGTAGTCAATGTCAAACTGACATTATGCACACGTTTAGGGATACAATATTGGCCAGCTCCCTTATGCGGAAGCCCGGCACCGTAAATGTGTGGCACATGCGGCGCCCGCAGCTGCAGTACATCACAGGTCCAGGGATGCGGAGTCTTACACAGTGGTCGAAGTGGGGGAAATAAAGTTTGGGAACAGTGGGCGGAGAATCAGAGGGCGGGAATACCCAAGGATTTGATCTGTGGGTGGAGCCAGAGGTGTGGCTAGAATGCGCAGACATCCCAATTTTTTTTATTTGTTTGGCATTTCACTGCCCAGTTTAATCAACCAATGGATACACATGATTATTTAAGGTTATAATGAGTTATCGACATTAAAATATATTCACAAAGTGGGATATGCTTCTAATCACAGAATGTACCAAATACGATAAAATGTGGAAACACAAGCCATTTGTCTCCGAGCCATGGAGTTTCTGTCATCAGCACTTCACCCTTTTTCAACAACAGCAGTTCAAACATAAATGGCAAAATATCCTAGTTTGTAAATGTTTTCTCTAAAATTATGGCTCTGCCATATTAAATCATAATGCAAGATCTGCTGCATGATCTGACCGTTTAAACTAATACATTGTTTGTAGCTCAAACATATCAAACGTTAATATAAAATGTGACTTGTGTTGCTGCGGAGTGGATAGCCTATTGTAAAGGTTGACTGGTCACCTTTCTCACTGCTGCGTTTGTATGTACTAATAAGGCAAAATCTTCCTTGAGACTGTTAGCATGTGTACACAGGTCAAAATAATAAAATATCTGAAAATATACTGCATTACGCTGCAGCCTTTTTTTTAATGCATAATTTAGTCAACACTACGGCATAATGTTGTCATCCTTTGCTGCATAATTAATTCCAGTGGCCCCACAGCAGGCAGCACATGTTAAAAGTGCTTGTGAATGAAGCAGGGAGACTGTGAAGTTTGCGAACTTAGTTTGGTGTGCGTGCAAATCCTGCATTGCCAATCCCTGGTGAGTTGCAGCTACAGCTGCTGAAACATGGCCAATGGAGGTACCTGTAGGTGAGGCAGACTGGCCTCAAGGGCAGGGCCAGCCATAGCACTGGTGGTGTCCTGTGCATTAATGTTTGTTAGTGCCCCCCAATGACCACCTCTGCCATGGATTCCCTCACTACCACCCTTTAACTGTGCCCCCCAAGTCTCCATAACCACTCTCTCAGATGCATTTAATTTGATTTACAGCGCCACTCATACCATTGTAGGGTGTCAGAGCACTTTACATCACACACATTACACAGAGACAATCAATATGTGTGTAAATCACTGTATAGAAAATGTTACATAAGACTAAGGACTACAAGGTGTAGGAGTCACATGACAACCATACTAGTAGCCCGTATAGTTTTATAGTGATTGGTCTGGAGAAACACAATACCCAGAATTTAAAATGTAATACCATGGTTGGGGGTTCTCCTTAATAATCAGAATTGATTTCTGTCCAAAAGAACACTTTTTGGGACATTAGGATAATCAAAGACTGGGGGACGGGGGGGGGGGCATAACGCTCTAATTTATACCTTGCAGTTAGTATGCAGCTCTTAGATGACAGTTAATAGCTCACTGTTCTAAGTTAGGATTTTAACTTATAAACTGCAAGTCAACAAAAGGATATCTCTGACAAAAGCAGTAGCCCACTGACCTATTTACATTATTTGCACTTTGTGATCTGCACGGCGCATGTTCTTTGCAGCCGGTACATTAACCCTCTGAGCTACCTTTCCATGAGTCAAAACTTCCACTAGACAAAATTCTGATCTCTCTCTAGGAAGAATATTAATCAACAGAGTCATCATGACATTTTATTTATGCCAACAATTGCTGGAGGCCAGGAAGGAGGCAGCAAGCTTTTTTAAAATCATAATATACTTGCAAACATGATGCATTCACCTAAAGTCAGCACCCGGTGCGGTCACACTGGTTGCACCGCCCTAGAGTTGGCCCTTCCCAAGGGTCCTGTGACCTCAGTGACTGCTGTTCTAGGGTGTGCTGCTTCATAGGCCTACCCGTAAGACTGGAGGTGAACTTCAGTATGGATAGTGGTGGACAAGCCTTGAAGGTTAACCTACACTTGTCATACTAGGGTCCACCTGCTGGTGCGAAGACACAAGGACTTCTAAGGTCTAGCATGTGATTGTGCTCCCGCAGGAGAGGGGTCTGGTGGGCTGGTTATTAAGACTGAACCTGGTTCCCAGTTCCAAATTCAGCAGCTCTGACCATAGTGCCACATCCTCTCCTCCACTGAACACCGTACTGCCCCACTGAGAAAAACTCCCACTGTTTTCAACTACAACCCAATTGTTGCCCGCTATAAACACCTGGATGCGCAATTTAAACAACATCCTGGAAAAAGCAGACACATATAGGGAATGCATAATTTAGCAAACCATGGGAAATGTGAGCAGGAACAACATGGTTACCTTAATGCTTTTAAAGTAAACTCTTCAGAAATCAGTGAGTGCTTTTGCCTGAAAAGTTAAGGACACAACTACGGGGCCCGGAATGGACCCATTTCAATGGCCATTGCTTATATATATCCTTACAAAACGTAAGCAGTATGGTAAAAAGACCACATCCCTGGATGCAGAGCCGCAGCACACATTTTGTTTTCCAATCCACACATCGCAGTACCTCCAGGATTGGTGCACTAGTTCCAAGTCCAGGGAAAACAAAGACAAGAAAACAAAAATAGCGCTTCACTGGCAAACTCTGTAAAAGTGGTGCTAATGTGTTTCAGTGTGAATAGAATCAGGTTTACCAGTTTGCTACCACTCTGCCTCACTTTATTTAGTTATTTATCATATTTTGAGCATTTTATTCCTAATGCTGCACTTTGGAATTAAAATGTCAGAAAAATACGACATTTCCAGCAAAAGCGTCTTTCTTTTTTGGATCCATTTCACAGGGAAGCAAATAAAAGAAAGGAGAGGAAAGAGAGTGAGAACCCTGCCTTGAAGTCACGGTTTTCATGGGCGTCCGCAGGGGGGGGCGTGGGGCAAGGAGGGTCGCTCCAGGGGGGTCAAGCGCCCCTCCTTGCCCCCCCTTCCGGACGCCCACCTCCAGTTACATTCTAAGGCACTCTGGAAACACTTTGGCATTAGTGTGCCTTCTATGTAAACCCCTTTGACACACCTTCTAGACATCTCTTCTTCAATACCTGAAACCTCTAATCGTACCAGATGTTTTTTTGCCCTTAATACATATTACTAATATTTACAAATAAGTATAAACTCCTGTCTCACCCCAACCGATCGTGGGTAGGTAAGCTATACTTCAGACAAATCTTCAATGCATAGGTTAGTTCAGACCTTAAAATCTATTCGGAGGTATTGTGTTACCAGGCCTGTATTCTTGCAAGGTGTCATACTGTGCAGTGCCATAATTAGTCACTGAATTGTAAACTAGGCCTTTTAGTCGGTGGGCCATCAGTCTATTTACGTAAGCTTCTGAATGGTGGCCGCAGTCCTGTGAAGAAATTGATCCGCACTGGATGACCACGGAGCTGAAATCACTGCGTAATTTGCTCGGGGGGGGGGGGGGGGGGTGGGTGATGGAACGTGGTGAGTATCAGCACTCACTTTTAGGGACTAAGAGTAATTTTTCTTCTTCAGACATTTACCCAAAGCAAGAGAGAAAGTCAGAAAAGTGAGAAAAAAGGAAAAAGGGAAAATATAAAACGGCGACAAAGGGAGAATGCAAGAGTTAGGAAAAGAGCTATATAGTGTAGGGCGATGTCAGAAAAATAAATGAGGTGGAAAAAAGACTTGGCATCACTAGTGACCCTTATTCAGCAGCACTGGCCCATATGTGTTAATAAAAACGTAGGGTTCCTGCAATTGTTTTTGTTACAAATTAAGCACTGGAATTGCAGCAAGCTTTGTGACACAGTAAGGAGTTACTAAACCTAGAAAATATCAGACGCTAATGAACCATAATTGGTAAGAAACTTTGGGCCAGATGTACGAAAGTTTAATTCATAAAAACAATTGCTAATTGAGCACCGACCTTTTGCAAATAGAAAGGAATGTTGTGAACCAAACTATGTACTAAAAGGTTGGGTCGCAACATTTGCACTCATACTGGGTCTTAATCCTACATTTGTAAATTGTGACTCACTATGTTTGGATGCCATCGCAGGGTTTGTCTCTTATGGGTTCAACAGTCCTCCATGTCTGTGATCACATTTTGAATAAAGTCATCTTTTTTGCAACGCAGTCTCTTTTCCTTAAAGGAAATGGGGCAGCATTTGAAAAGTAAATGTTTTTTTCATTTGTTTGAGAGTTAGCAGTGGCCATATGGATAGCAGCAAATCTCCAATAAACTTTTCCTTTAACATTCATGAAGTGAAATAGGCCCAAAGGGGGCCCTTTCCCATTTGCGAATAGGTTACTACCTCCTTTGAGGAACTGATCAAATATCAATGCGTTGAGACAGGATTTCAGCTGTAAAACCTTACTACATTCCTTTTTGGAAGGATGCCCTAAATCGCCCTACCAAATAAGGAATTAAGGATTTCTAAACTGATTCTGCAATTGGATAACCTGTTACAGAATTGTAAAATGAGTTTATTACATAAGAAAAAAATATTTTGCAGTTGCAAGCTTTAGGAATTACTCATATACTTGAAGGAGAGTAAAAGTGGACAGGGAGGTTTTTTTTAACAAAATAAGTTACATGCCTTACTTGGCGCTTTCATTCAGGATCAATGCCAATGGTAATCTTGGAGAAATGACACAGGTCATTATTAGAAAGTAGATAGTTAGGGGGATCACATTCCAAAATGCTCAAAACTTTTTCTTATGACGTTATCACTAGTAGATCATTAGGGTTTTCATTTGTCATCCTATTTTCATGAGCTACAATCGGTTCATGCTAGGTAGCCACTTAATTAGGGGGATTTGGTGACTTTTAAAATTGGTCATTATATAAGTGTGGGGATTGTACTGATAACATCTTTAAAAATTATGGTTTATGAGCTGGAACTGTGCAAAATAAAAACTAAACACAAATAAATTATGACCTATAGCAATTGATGATACGTTGTAGCCCTGCTAACTTCTTTCATGGTCTTCTTCAAAAAGATGGAAGCTAAGTCGCAGGTTTAGAAATGCATCATTCTTACTTTATCGATCAATGTCCTTTTAGCGAACACACATACGCATAGAGTGTAGATGAGATTTGACTTTAAAGAAATGGACGCAGTTGACTGTAAGTATGCATAAAAGTACATTTTTTAATGTAGATCACAAACTACCAAAATCTGGTTACGGGTTTGTGACACTCCGAATGGCATCCTGCAATGGGTTTTTTTCAACCAAAAAGCATCCCAAGATGGCTTTGAGTGCATGCCTATTTTTTTTTAACCACTGGTGGCCATATTTTTTTTTTTTTAACTAATCCTTTTCAAACAAGCACTGCAGAGCCAACAACATGGCATGTGTATTATAAAGTCTAGAACGCCTGGCTTAGCAAAGGTTTGTTTAAGAATAGGATCAACTTGGGGGTGTGTGGCCAAGCAGGAAGCCATGTAGGATGTGCCACTGTTGCTCTCGCTCCACAGTACCTGTTCTTCAGTTATCCTGGTATACTCGGACACATGGGTCAAGATAAAAATTGGAGATGGTACGCGTGTTTCAAAGAAAGTGCAAATAACAACTGGTGCAAAACGGCTGTGTGTTAGCCCCACTTCTTTTTAATTTGTATTTGGCTGATCTCTTGACAGAGCTAGGTTCACAGACAGCTCACGCACCGAGCGTTGGAGGACAACAAATGTCACACATTCTATATGCGGATGACTTACTACTGTTTAGTAACACTCGGATAGGCCTTCAAAGGCTGCTCAATTCCCTTGGTACTTATACAGAAAAGAATGGCCTGGAAGTAAACTTTATAAAAACAAGTGTGATGGCATGCAATCATGCCCCCAAACAAAGTCGAAAATGGCTTCTAAATGGAAATAAAAATGATAAGGCTACCACGAGGGGTGAAATTAGACACAAAGGGCACTTTTGCATCCCAGAAAAAGGCAATGAGGGAGAAAGCACAGGCTATCAATTATGGATTCTCGTCACTGGCCAGATCCATCCAAGCTCACGACCTGAAACTCACGGGAGCAGTTATGAAAGCCAAATTGATGTAAACTCTAGCATATGGATCAGAGATAATGTTAGGTGATCAGGCCTATCTGCTTGACAAACTGTTGATAAGAACCTATAAACAAACTTTTAGACTTCTCAAGCTGAACTCGCCTGCACAAACCCGGCTAGAATTTCTACTTACAAAACAGACACTCGCTAGGCCGGCGGCATTTGTAAAGCTCTGTTACAACCTGCATGCAGCGGCCGAAAACACTCTGGCTAAGCTAGTCTGGTCTGAGATCAATCTACGATGGGAAAATTGCATCTACAAGAAACATCTCGAGAATAGTATTAGGATGCTGAAACTGGGTGACCTGTGGAACTCCAAAATTTCTGGCCAAACTTTTAAGAAATTGGAAAATAAATCGGCCAGATTGCAAAGCTGGATAGCAGACAAAGAAAGCTTGTCCAAACGTCATCATGGGTGGCTGGTGTTGAAATCACATTCTACCTCAAGAGAATCACTCCTGCTTGCAGCACCATTTCACAGGAAGATTAAACAATCATTTTTGGCCCTAAGATTTGGTGAGGCACCCACTGTAGACCTCATACCAAAATGGAGGATGAATGGCCGAACTGAAGATCGAACCTGTTGTCTATGCCATCAGGGGATTGAAACTTTGCTTCACAGTTTATGTATCTGTCCAGGACTGATTGAGCCACGAAGGAGTCTATTAAGACGAGAGTTTCTTGACAGGGGAATCAGGTCTTGCAGGACCGTACTTTTGGAGTCAATAGACCCAAGTAACACAATGTTTAATATTAGACGAGTCCAGTTTTTGATCAATTTTAAAACATTGATTAGCATATAGGTCGAGTGTTGGGTAAACCTGAGGGGGGCCTGGAATCTGATATTAGGATGTGACAAAACTGTAGTTTTAAGGTAAATCCCACAGGAGCTGGTAAACCCCAAGGACGGGCTGCTAGGGACCGCTATAGTAGCTGTTCCCTATCCCTCTAGTTTTAAGGTAAAACCTACGTGAGCAGGTAAATGCCAAGGACAGGTTACTACGAACTGCTACAGTAGCTCTTCCCTATCTCGCAAGGATAAGGTAAACACCTGCCTAACTTGGCGTTTTTTAATTTTGGCACATTGGCACTTTATTGATGCATAGTGTTGCACTCTTTTAGGGGGAAAACGCTGCCTATCTAGTATTGTGTATCTACCCGCTTTGGACCTGCACACAAGCACTTTAATTACCTATAGTGATTAATCTATGAGAATTCGAAACTGACAGCACTGCAAATTTGCACTTTAACAGTTAGGGAAAAGATCAGTCCTTGACCAGCTATCTTGACCTATTTTACATCTATATATGGTCTTTTCATCTATATAGTAAAGGAAGGGAAGTCAAAAAATGTGGAGGTTAGTAACAAGATGATCAATAGCTGAAGTAGATACATGACAAATTTTTTAGATTCTTTTGTATTCATCTTTAATCTTTTTGTATTGTATGATTGAATTGTGTTTATGGTAGTTAAATAAAAGGGGTAACCCTGTGTCCCTCAGAACCTGGGTAGTTAATGGTTAAACAAAGAAATGGTTCTGTTGGGTATGGCACATTATTTTACACTGCTATTTAATGCAATCATGTTTCAATGCTCTCTGATACACATATATGATGAGAAATAAATGCTCAAGCAGTTGAAGAATAAAACTTCATGTGACAAAAAAGGGATTATTTCATGTGATTTTATGTAAGAATTCATTCATGTCACGTTTGAATTAATTCATTTAATGATAACATTTGATTCAAAATAAGACTGTCAAGAACAAGTGCAGTTGAGTGACATTCGATGAAGGTGCTCAGTCTGTGAAAACAATATACAGTGGTATGGAAATATACATATATACAAATATATACAAGATTTTCATTGGCCAGAAACTGGTTCACATCCAAGGAGTCCTAGTGTTTCTAAGGGAATCCTGGAGGTTCTGGACCTATGACAAGCGTCGACGTTTCGACCCTGTTGCGCCCCAATCGGTGGTCGCGGCGAGTCTTTATCAAGACAGGTGTGGTTAATTAGACAGTCTGAAAGGTACAAGATGCTATGTGTCAGAGAGGTTTGGGCGGTGCACAGGAAGTTGCACCTAGAGCATACATTACAGTGAGTTATTTGTACTCGCATGTGCAAAGAATTGCACCTGGAGCAATCTAGTGGGTTCAATGTACTCACATATGGTTCAGGATGAGGGCTCTCAGCCTGAAGTGGTGCCGCACAATGGCTGGTTGGATCTGTGGGGGGGGAAGGATCATGGCTGCAGTATAGCGCACTGTATAGTGCAACACAGAAGTGCCCTGGGGGTATGTCCGTGCTGTACTGGACTCAATAGACGTGAGTGCCTTCAATTGGGAGTGCCTAGTGAGCGGTATCCTGACGTGGAGCGAGGATGAGTCCTAAAAAGGCTAGCCCTGTGCTCAGTGCTGGTGCCCACCTAGGATCTACAAAGCCTGGAGCTCCTTTGGTGAATTCCCATGAGGTGAAGAAACTCAGGCCCCGGGTGAGCGGCCTCATGCGGTTAAGAATAAGTGGTTTAATATTTAACGCTCGTGCCCAAATTACATTATGTTAAGCCTGGACGAGTAGTATATGAGTTGTATATATTTGTTTATATGTATATTTCCATACCACTGTATATTGTTTTCACCGACTGAGCACCTTCACCGAATGTCACTCAACTGCACTTGTTCTTGACAGTCTTATTTTGAATCAAATGTTATCATTGAATGAATTAATTCAAACGTGACATGAATGAATTCTTACATAAAATCACATGAAATAATCCCTTTTTTTCACATGAAGTTTTATTCTTCAACTGCTTGAGCATTTATTTCTCATCATATATGTGTATCAGAGAGAATTGACTAATAAACTAAACTACTACTACTTCAGTCATCCTTTGGGTCTCCCTGCGGTTCCCCTGGTTGAAATTGGTGGAAAAGCATTGGGCAGTGAAACGAGTAACCCTGGAGGCCTAGGGGAAGTACACAACAGCATGGGAGCTGAAGACCACACCTGCAGCCCTCAGAGATATAGCAGCTCAGAGGAGTGAATCAGCCCACACCAGAATGGGAGTTAAGTGCCCTGGTGCAGGCGCCTGAGGGAAAGCTGTGGAACCGCTGAGCCACAAGAGCTGCAGAGGGGCGGTGGACAAGCAATTAGAACCCCCCTCCGGTCACAGAGGACCTGAGGGAAGCCGCGTTAGGCCATTGAATGATTCCCCTTGCGGCCGGCTGGGATGTACCCCGGGGCCAAAGAAGCCTGACATTGCGGGTGAGGTGGTACATCAGGCCCCTGACCCACAGAAGACGAGGCTGCTGGAAAAAGGGGCTCTTGGAATGCCACCCCTCCCATGGTGCCTGGGGTATGCAGCAGATGGCCAGTTGGCAGGGGCCTTAAGCACTAGTGAAGCTCAGTCGGAAGCCCCGGGAACATTAAGTGAGTTGGAGGGGCCGAGGGGACCATCGCGGGTTTCAGCAGGCCCCCAGGGAACACACTACTATTGTGTGACTGCCCACACATAGACCAGAAAAACGCCCCTGTTGGATGCCCCTTTATTCTAATGGTGATGCTGGGCTGTGGCTCTCATTATTCCTTTCATCCCTTATTACTTGTGGACAACTTAATACTGAGAGCGACACCTGCAGCAAGTGTGCTCCCTGCGAGATTGGAGACTGTGGACAACTTTCACCACATGCAATGAGTAGCGAATGGAGACATAGATCTGCTGAGCATTGTGAGAGGACTAGGGACAGTACTCCCCATTATCAGTACCCCTAATTAATTGCACTGCACCAAACTGGCATTTCTAGCTACTGCCACACAATACCTCAGTGTGATTGATTCTCATATGGCACATCAATACCTCTGTTCCTGTGGTGGTGCATTGTCCCCCTCGCCCGCAATTAACCTGCAGATGCATGAGGTACTGAGTGACACTAACCCTCCCCTGGCGACCCTGTTACAATCTTTGTATGGGCAAACTGCATGGTGTGAAGTCCCACAAACATGGTGACCACAGTGATGCATTTGCAGGTCCATCACAGTCGAATCTTGAGAACATGCAAGCCACACTCTGAAATCAAACAGGTAAATTCAAGGACATCCTCTAGACATCAAAACCACCCTGGAGACCAAGATAGATGCTATTGTGATTGATCTAGGCCTGCTTCAAGCGGACAATCAGAAATTGAACGACAAGGTTGAGACTAATGAATCTGCGCTGGCCACAAAGCGACCAACCACAAATGATCTGCAAGCACAGCTACTTGATCTCGAGAAGGAAGTCCACACACTGAAAACAAAGACCAACGATGAGGAGCACTGGTCCCACAGAAATAATATACGTATTCTGAGCTGTCTGAAAAATGTAGAAGGCTTCAGCATGGAACTCTGCTTGGAGCATATACTGGTGGACACTGTACTGGTGAGTAAACACTTAGTCTGGGCTTTGAACTCCACTCCACGTGCGGAGTTTTCAGAGTTTTCCGCACTCCGCATTACACGGAGTTCGCGGAGTTCCAAAAAACTCGGAGCAGACATTTTTCCTTGCTGGCCAACATCAAGTTGGCGAGCGCAAGCTTTTAAAATCCACCTCCAGGCAAGATTATTCCTCGTTCACGATCGTCAACATCAAGTTGGTGGGCGTGAGCCAGGAAAGTCAATCTCCCAGCGAGATTTCTCAATGCGGGCGGGCGGATTTCTCATTGCGTGTGGTCGCGTATGCTTGCGACCGCTGGCGTTGAGAAACCATCCATTCGCATTGAGAAAGGTGCTTCTCGGGAAAAAACATCTACTTGAGTGGCAGATAGGAAGCAGTGCCCGCTTGCGCTGTGCATGGTGCCGTTCACGATGATTGCACAGTGTGGACAAACTCCCAGTGATGAAAATCACGGTGAACTGCATTTATTGAACGCACTCTGCCGCTTGCAGAGATTTGCGTACCGCGGTGGAGTTTTTTTTGCACTTCACGAAGTTCCGCATAAAACTGCATTAACTCCACCCAGGCTTAGTAAACACTCAACTTTCTTCTCAGTGGAAAGGGCTCACAGAGTCCCAGGTTATGCTTTTTTAAGGGGCACCGCCATGCTCAGAAGTGGACCACCTCCTTATTTATAGAGACCATGGTGACATCTTGCAAAATGCCAGGACCAAGGGGCATTGGACGGTGAAGAAAAGCCTCATACAAGGATGCTAAATGTCACTTGCACCAACTGTACCTCTGCTACTCCTTACTATACCCAGCAAAACTGCAGGTCAATGATGCGAGACCCGTACATGGCTGGTGTGAAAGGGATACTGGATTGGCTCCAGTGTAATCATGGAACCCCACAGTGGAAGTAGCAGGGTCGATAATGATGTGCACATAGGAAATTGAACAGTCGCCCATCACATGAACAGGCATCTCTGGAAAGAGCTTTGGTAGTAAAGATATTGGAACAATGGGTCGGCTCCGGCACCGAGCAAACACACAGTGATATGGACTCACAAGAAGAGACAGAGGAGGATGATGCAACACACTTGGACCATGATCTAAGTCAGTCACTCCCATGACAGCAGAATACACCTACTACACCTTGGAAGAGGAGTTGGGTGTAATAATATTGTCAACCCGTTTGCTAAACTTTTAACATTACAACATGCAAACTCCCAAAGCAAATACATGTTGAGAACACCAACATTAATCAATTACAATCCTTACCTGATGGCAACCCACACTAGACTCACAATCCGTAAGTTTAATATCTTGACCTGGAATGTTAGAGGAATGTGCACACCAGTGAAACACTATTGCATATATGCCTATTTGAAGCAAAGGGACGCTCATTTTGCATGTTTACTGGAAACTCAACTAACGCCCCTGAATTTAACGTGCTATGAAAGAAATGGTGTGGGACAATAGTAGGGACTGAGTATTCTAGTTATACACGGGGTGTCCTCATAGGGATCCTCATGGAGGTCCCTTTCATGACCACAAGGAGCAAAACTCAGCCCGACTGCAGGTATGTGGTGCTGGAGGGCAGACTGGTTGAGGAGGCATTGTCTTTAAGGCTGTGTATATCCTGAATGTTAATGTGCTGGATTTCTTGGCCAAACTTACCAGATCTTTGCTTTTCACTGTAGACAACTAAAACAGCGTTTCTATCATAGACTTGGACCAATCGACTCCATCAGTCTGTGGTTGCCTCCCACCATTTATCGCAATGGGCAAAGGACTCCCAACTGACTGATGTGTGGTGAGACTTAAACCAATTCCGCCTTGAATACTTATTCTATTCTGGGGTGCCATGTCTACACACCCGCATAGACTTATTTAATTGTAATCCAGAACCCTCCCTGAGGGTGGGTGATGCCAAGTACTTGGGCCATACATTATAATATCACAATACCCTGAAACGGAGCAACACCTTTCCTCAACACTGCTATACAACCCCCTGATCAAAGAGGAGATGGCAGGCCCCATTAGTCATTACATCACTGGCAATTATGGGTCAACAACTACATGGTTCGTAGAATGGGATGTATTTAAAATGATGACAAGAGATCATTTCCTAAAACTAACCACGGAGTAAAACAGACTCCGCTCTGGGAACTAGTGACATTGGAGGGACGAATCCACAAATTGTAAATTAACTCTGTCACATAGGAACACCCCAGACGCAAACTGTTACAGGTCAGAGTGGAATACTGAACACTTTTGGAGTGCCTTGGTAAACTTAATTGCAGGGAACACAACACCAGAGAGCATGCTGAGGGGGTCAAGGTGGACCGATGTTTGTGTGGCTTTTAAAGACAGAGACCCCCAGGACAAACGTTGGGGTGATACATTATAATATTGGAGCGATAGTTAACACCCAAAGAGGGATACACACACTGTTTAGACTCCATTAAAAAGCATTATATGAATTTCCACAGAACACGCAAGATTATACGGTTTCTTGAACACCTAGTGCTCCTTACAGTGAATTACATACATTGACTTGAACAGAGCCAGCCCCTGCAAGTGCATGAAATTCAATTGGTCATCACACAAATGGCCGGGGCAAGGCGGCAGGACCAGATGACACCCCATGGATATCTATGCTGTGTACAGTTCGAAATAAGCCCCTAGACTGTTGAGAGTGTATGAGGAATCCAGGCAACTTGGGGGTTTACCTACTCAATGCATGAGTGCCTAATTGTTTCAAATGGGGTCTCTAGTTGGTAGTGGTTTGCACCCTGCCCAGGTAGGGACTCACACTCTAGTCAGGGTATGTGTAATGCAGACCAAGTTTACCTGTGCTCACCCTCAGTAGCTTGGCACAAAGCAGTGAGGCTAAACTAGGAGGCAATGTGTAAACTATTTGTGCGCACACAAACAAACACAGTAACAGAGTGATCACAGCAGAAAGGTACTCCACAGCAGTTTAGGAAAATAGCCAATGTTTATCTGATTAAAACAAGACCCTAATGATAAAAATCCAACATACACAAGTCAAGTTATGAATCCTTCCATATTAAGTGCATTGACAACGTTTTGAAAATAATAACTCCAACTGGGGCTATTTGGTCGCGCATGACAGAGACAAATCGACAGGTTCAGTTTGACCGTTTTGGAGTGTGGGCCGGCTGTAGGAGTCACACAGACCCCGGTACAGTACCTTGGATACATCAGAAAGTCAAAGACGGTGCGAGGCACAGATGAGGTGAGGCGTCGCAAAGGCAGGTGATACGTTGGTTCCTTATTGCTATGCAGGTCATTCGCACATTGGCGTTCGGAGACGATGCATTACAAAAAGGAGGTGAGGCGTCACTGTCGTAAAGTGATGCGTTGGTTCCTGGAGGCAGTGCATGGCAATTGAGCCGCTAACGGTCCGGCACTGTGCAAGGCAAGGCGCATGGGAGGTGATGGGTTGGTTACAGGGGCGAGACCTCGGGTCATGTAGGCAATGTGGTGCATCGATGCATCGATGTCACAGCATGGTGCATCAATTCCACAGAATCGATGTCGACCCACTAGGCCACAGGCAATGTTTTGGAGTTGGAGCAGTGCGTCATGGACTTTGATGAAGTGGTCCTCGAGACTCACGCAGCAGCGGTACTTTGGAGGTGCTGCAGCACCTGTAGAAGCTCCGTATTTAACTGCAAAAGTAAAAAGGTCAATGACAACAGTAAAATAAACAATTCGCTCTCAGCACATTTGTATTCAAGATTTATTGGGAACCAAACCAATCAGAATGCAAAACAGAATGCAATACACGTGCACACGGAGACCTCAGCAAAGCTCACTGAGTGCCCAATTGGTATGAAAGTGCAGAGACATTTTATAGGTATAAGCCCCCACAGGATGGGCATCATAGCATACGTAATCTGGATCAGGCTATGACCTGCTGGACCAATCAGTGAAGTGCACATGTGGTGTGATACCCTTTTAAGGCTCGAAGTGTGCCTATACCCTAATGTTACTGCCTTGCGTTGCTTGCACGTTGCAGCTGACTGACACACAGAATGGAGCGTGCGACCATTTTGTGGATTTCTGCTTGTGTCTTTCATTAGTAGTTCAAAGAAGACTATAGGCCTGAAATCATATATATTTGGTATCATGGAAATGTCCGCTTCGTCATCCCCAAATCTGATACCAAATCATATGTTAATTAGAAGTCATCCATCCTCATCATCTCCTTCCCCTCATCCTCATCCTCATTCTTATGGGTGTGGTGTGGTGGATCACCTTTCCTGAATATGCAGTTAGCGCAGGAGCTGGAAATTGCTGAACAACAAGATGGGCATATTTTTATCAGGATGCACAGTGTCAAAAGGGCTGCTACCACTATTATAACTGCCTCAAGTATCCAAGAGCCCCAGCAGGTGAACCAGTTCATAATGTTTTCCCATAATTCTCCTGTGTATATTCCATGGGCCTCATCCTTGATATCTTTTATCTTTTTTATTGCTTTATTTATATTCCCACTGTTGTCTGGAATGAATACACAGCAATGGCTCTGGGCCAGGGAAGATGCTGGGGAAGATGCCTCGTGGAGGACGGAACAGACTCCTCCCTCCTTGGCCAGAATGATATCGAGAGCAATCCGGTTCTGGATTATGACAGCCCTCATGGAGGTGAGCTCTTCTGTTATATTTCCTAAGGCATCAGTGGTAGAGTCCGCTAGATCTTCAATCATCCTTGATAACTGGTGTATCCTTTCTGAGGTATAGATATTGCCTAGTATTTAAACCATTGCCCCAACACCTGTTGACACGTGGTCTACCCAAGCGGCCGTTCTCTTGGCCCTCACCAGTATCATCTTTGTTTTTTCTGCTGGCACTAATTTTGTGAAGTGAGTCATCTGTGGGATGATGGATGCTAAGTAGCAACTTCCATACCATCCTGGGGGCAGGTAGAAGTATGCCCATGGACCACAAACAAAGAAAAGGCCCCTGTAACCTACCAGACCTGGTGACGGCTCATCACGACTCCTAACTCGAGTTAGTCTGGTTGTGTGGTTACAGTTGCTTGTTCCCATGTAAATCTGGGGAACTGCCTTTGTGGGTAGTATGCCTTTTATCTTGTTTATCCTGTCCTCACAATCAAATAAACCCTGCTCTCCTTGAGCAACTTCCTCGAAGGTGCATCCAAATGAAATGCACTCCTTCCAGTTGTGTTTGGACAGCAGTTCCGAAAAAGTGCATGTTCTAGTAGCTCCTTTCGGAAAAACAGGTACTCTTTTGGGTGTTACTACTTCCTCCTTGAGGATGCAGGAGGGGGCTGAAACTTCCCCCACCCTGAACCTTGGTATTTTCAAATGGCCTGTTTCTATGTCATCCCAACCTGCCCTGCCCTTCCATTCCTTGTTTCTGGACGCCCTGTCAAATCCCTTTAGCATCTCTAAGTCTCCCTTAGTTGGCTGCATATTCATACAAGGGGTCCTCTTAGATCTGAGAGGGGGGCCTGTTATTCTTCTACTATAACTATAGTCACTGATACCGCTGGGATCAACAGTCAGTATTTCCGATGAGGGTGTGCCTATCGATACTGATACAGACATACTGTGTTGACTCTGTAACATGTCTCTCAACAGTACACAGCCTACATATTTGGATACTGGCAGTACGTTGTACTTCAAACTATGTGTCGCGTCTGTGGGCAGGTGTGTGCAAACATAGCAGTCAGATATATTCAAAATTGTCACATACAGGTTCAGCATTTCTATGTATTGGTTCCCTTCGTATGTATCCCATAACCCTTCTTGGTCCCCTTTATTTACATCCACCCCCACATCACTAATGTTCATTGTCATATTTTGTTCATAGTCTCTTGGGGTTTTTGTTGGCTCAGTTCCATCCCCCACTCTTCCATTAAGATGTGGTATTTCAAGCTCAGCAGAATACATTATTATTATTGCTGTTATTATTATTGCAGGCATGGGTAACAATATTGCAAGAATTACTGCTCTCCAGTTACATGTGCGTCTTTCAGTGGACTGCATGATTCTGTACAAACCTTTCCCTTCCCTATACTATGTAGTCTTCTTGTGAATAGGCCCTAAATTTATTCTTGGTCCACTCGGGCTTGTGAATAGGCCCTAAATTTATTCTTCTTTCTCTTGGCGCTATGCCAGCTGGCCCTTAGAGTCAAGCATTTAACCACTGTTCTTCTCTTGTATTTAATGTCACGAATGTGTCTAGGATCAGTGACCTCTGTTGCAAAAACTGCACAATGGAGAATGTTCAAAATTTTGGAAAATGCTGGAACCCGTACTTTCTATTGCACAAATGGCACCATTCAGAATGTCAAAACGTAGATCTGTTAATTCTTGTTCAGGGACTTGCTCTGGGCCCGTGCGAAAGGCAATCTCATTAAAAACTAATTTTATCAGCTCACTGAGAAATATGGGTTGTGGGACAAATAGTGTTAGAGTTGCACTTATGTCTCTTCCTGGGCACAAAATAGTTAATTGTATCCTGGACCTTTGTCCGCAGGCTTGTATTGACACAGATCGAAGCCTGTTTGTTCTGAGCACCAGCATTCAGGCAGTCGTTCTTTAATTATTAATCCACTTCTTCAGCTTGCTGTTTGCTGGAGCGAATGTTTATATTCTCGGCGAGGCCCTGCTGCTGCCTGAGTCGGTGGGATCCGCACTCCGTCCGTTACTTTCTTTGTGTGTGACGCGTGGATCCACGAAGCTATGCCGTCACACTTCACAGCTGTGGCCGTCGTAAGGATGACCTGCCTTGGCCCCTTCCATCTTGGCTGCAAGCAATTTCTCCGTGTGTGGGCCTTGACCCAAATCCAGTCTCCAGCTTTTAGATCATGGGCTGGTGGCGTCGCGGCCTCTGGAAGGGACGTCAGCACCTGGCAGTGAAGGTAACGTAAGACATGGGTTAGCTCTTTACAGTAATACAACAATAAGTCGTCCATTACTGACAGGGGGGCTGTTGACATGTGGCCTGGTATTTGCATGGGTCGTCCAAATACTATTTCATGGGGACTTAACTTTGTTACTCTGTCTGGTGTACATCTCATTGCTAGAAGCGCTAGAGGCAGCGCATCTACCCATGAGAGGTCAGTTGACGCACAGATCTTTGCAATTTTATTTTTCAGAATTCCATTTTTCCGTTCGACAGCCCCTGCTGCCGGCGGGTAATAGGCGCAATGGAGCCTTTGTTTTATGGCCAATCCCTTGCACAGTCCCTTTATGACGTTGGAAATGAACGCAGGCCCATTGTCGGATGCCAGGAGGGAAGGTACCCCAAATCTTGGCAATAGCTCCTTAAGTAGACACTTGGCCACGCTCTGTGCATCACAATGCTTGGTGGGGTAGGCCTCTATCCATTTGCTAAACATACAAACGATGACAAAGACGAATCTATATGACTGGGTGGGGGGCATGTCTATAAAATCTAGCTGAAGACTTTCAAAGGGCCCATGGGGAGGTGGGAAGTGACCAGGTGCAGTTGGTGTACCTTTTCCTGTATTGTGTTGTGCACAGACAGAGCATTGCTTGCAAAGTCTTTCTGACGTCTGGCGAAATTTTGAGTTATACCAACACTGGGAAAATAATCTGATCATACCATCCCGTCCCACGTGTGAAGGCCCATGGAATAGCCTGCTCATAGAAGGGAGCATGGTGGAAGGCAAACATATCCTGCCATTAGGCCCCATCCACAACCCCTCCTTTGTTTGTGTACACCCTTGTTGCTTCCACTCCTCTTTTTCTTGGTTAGCTGTGTTCCTCTGAATATGTATTGGGTCAAAATGTAGTGAACCCCTATCCTCTTTTGTGTCTGTCCTGTTGTCTACTAATTGTACCATCACTCGTTGACAGCCTGTAAGTGCTATTCTCTTCGCTTCTTGGTCAATGAAAGCATTGCCTCTAGAAATGGGATCTTTTGATGAAGTGTGGGCAGCACATTTTATTATAGCTACTTTGAAAGGTAATAGCAGCGCTTTGAGGAGGTCACAAATCAATTGTGCATGCTGTATCTGCTGGCCTGCTGATGTAAGAAACCCCCTTATTGACCATAACTGGCCAAAGTCGTGGACCACCCCAAAGGCGTACTGGCTGTCTGTGTATATATTTACTTTCTTTCCTTTAGCCCATGCACATGCTCTGGTAAGTGCCACTAGTTCAGCGGCCTGCGCACTTTTTGCTGCTGTCAGTCTTCCCCCTTCCAATAATCTAGTAGCTGTGCCCACCGCATAGGATGCTTGTAGTACTCCTGTGTCATCCCTTAAGCATGATCCATCTACAAACAAATCTCCTTGTGCATCTGGGAGTGGTGTATCTTTAAGGTCTGGGCGTATTTTAGTATGCCTATCTATTGCCAAAGCACAATCATGAAAGGAATCATCTGAATCAAAATCCTCCAGCTCATGCTCTGTTGGGAGCAAGCATGCGGGGTTCAAAGTGGTACATCTCTTGATAATAATGTGTGGTGTCAAGAGTACTAACTCATACCTGGTGAGGCGTGCATTCGTTAGGTGCTGTGTCTTGGTGGATGTCAGAAGGGTGTCCACGGCATGTGGAACGTGTAGTACTAGTGTGTGTCCTAATACTAAGTTGTCTGATTGTTCCACAGCAAGGGCTGCAGCTGCCACTGCTTTAAGACACGGTGGGAGCCCTGAAGCCACTGGGTCTAGCGTGGCAGAGTAATATGCCACGGGGCGGTAGAAAGCTCCATGTCTCTGAGCCAAGACCCCCATTGAACATCCGCTCTTCTCGTGGCAAAACAAGTGAAATTCTTTGCTATAATCTGGTATTCCTAATGCTGGTGCATCCTCTAATCCTCTTTTCAACTCATTGAAGGCTTTCTCACATTCTTGTGACCATGGTACAATATCAGGTATGTCTTTGTGTGTTAGAGCCTGTAGGGGTTTCGCAATGAGAGAGAAGTTTTGTATCCAGTGACGACAATATCCTGCAACCCCCAGGAACGCCCTAACTTCTTTCTGAGTGCGGGGTCTGGGAAAATGGGTTATTGTTGATATTCTGTCTGGCAAAAGTTTTCTTGTTCCTTCTGTTAACTCATGGCCTAAGTACTTCACAGAGGTGAGGCAAAACTGTAACTTCTTTGGGGATACTTTGTATCCCTTTAGTGCTAAGTGGCATAGGACAGCGATGGTGTCCTTTACACAAGCCTCCTTTGAAGGCGAGGCCAATAGCAAATCGTCAATATACTGGATAAGTGTGGACCCCTCCTTCAGTACCAGGGAGTCTAAATCTGTTTTTAAGGCATGTGTGAAGATGGATGGTGACTCTGTATAGCCCTGCACCAGCCTTGTCCAACAAAACCTCTTTTGTCTGAAAGTAAAAGAGAAGAAGTGTTGGCTGTCAGGGTGCAAGGGGATGGTAAAGAAGGCGGAGCTAAGATCCATGACTGTGAAGGTGTTGGCGGTCGCTGGTATATTAGATAATATTGTTGCTGGGTTTGGGACCACTGTGAAAGATGGCAACACTATTTTGTTCAATTCTCTTAGGTCTTGAGTGAATCTATAGACAGGGGCCCCGTTCGGGCCCTTGGAGGCTTTTTTTTTTTATAGGAAGAATCGGTGTGTTACATTGGCTGTATTGAATCTCTCTTAAGATCCCGTGCTTCAGGAGGTCTTGTATTACTGGTGCGATGCCTTCCTCCCCATCCTTAGATATTTTGTATTGCGGTACTCTTGGGAGAATTGCCCCTGGCTTCAGTCTTATCTGTACCGGTGGGTAGTTCAATACCCGCCCTACGTCATTGGCACTTGTTGCCCAGACTTCAGGCGGGACACAATGGCGTAGTTCTGGTGGTATTTTGGGGTCTGTGCATTTCATGAAGGCTTGTACCATCAGGCCATTTGCCTTGCTCTCCAGACGGACCCCTGCTGGTGAGCAGTGTATGGTGCATTACAATTTGCATAACAGATCTCTCCCCAGCAAATTCACGGGGCAAAACCTGCTAAAAATAAATTGGTGGTGCACTGTTATTGTGCCTACTACAAACTGTAGTGGCTCAGTAAGGTATTCTGTAATAGGTTGGCCAGTCATGCCTACTGCGGTTATCGTAGTCCTAGAAAGTGGAGCCTCGGGCGTTGTTAGTGCCTTCAGCATTGATCTTTGAGCCCCTGTGTCAATTAGAAATGGAACAACCCTGCCCAATACCTCTCCCTCTACATATGGTCCGGATTGATCTACTGCTATTGCTGGTGCTATTATCACGCAGTTTCCCACTTTCAGGCATCCCTAGAATGATCCTTGGGGTGGGGGTGGGGGCCAGTCATTCATTACTGGAGTCCATCCCTCCCCCCTGCCCATTGCTGCTGGGACTCATTTTCATGTGGCGTGTTGTCTCGGTACTCTGTGTGCCGAGTGTAGTTGGCGTGCTGGTGTCTGCCCTCTTGCCCGCTGTTCTGTTTGTACCTACTGTCCTCACTTCTTTTCTTTAATATTGGACAATCCGCTTTCCAATGATTAGGGTCCTTGCAATAGAAACATGCTGTTCCTTGGGGTGGCAGGGAGGTTGATCTGCGGGGTAAGGAAGGTGTCCCACCGGTCTGCTGTCTTCCTACGCCTCGCCCCCCCCCTCTGCTCCTTTCCCTACCTCTGTTATTGCTATAAAACCGTTCTTGTGCTACCATTAACCTCACTTTGTCTTTCTTTAATTTTTCTGTCTCCATCGCCTGCGCGCTAGCCTGGAAATCTGTGCAGTATTTAGCCGTTGATAGCACTTTTTAAATTTTCTCCTCCTGCCAGCAGACGAAAGAAGTTTGCAGGTGTGTCCTGATGGGTGGTGCAAGGCCTTGTACAAATGTAGTTACCAGGGCTGGCATTGCATCTCCCATAGGATCTTTCAATCCACTGTTCTGCCTATATACTTGCAGGAGGCGGTCAAAGTATGCATTCACGCTTTCATCTTTCTCCTGTTTGGTACTTGTAATTTTGCTCCAATCAACCCTATCTTCAGGTACCTTCTCCTTCAAGTGTTCCACTACTTTTTTATATAACTCCTCTACTTCTTGGCCTGGCGTCCCTCCTTTCCCCCGCTTTGGTTCAGCATCTGGCCACTCAATCTTTCTTTTACAATCTTCCCAAAGATCTTTTGGGATGATTATGTTAAATAGCATGTCGAGGTCGCGCCACAGTAACCCTCCTAATGGTGTCATTCTGCTAAGCTCTTCATACCATCTCCTTGGTTCCTCTCTTAAACGGGGAAAGTCTCTGCTGAACGTGCTAATGTCCTGCCTTGACCATGGGACATAAACATATGCTAAATCCTCTGGCGCGCTGCCAGGTGGTGGCGGTATCTCTCGTAGGGGCATGATAAGTGATGGGACTTCTGTTGTGTTGGCCGTGGCGATGGAGTGGGCAAGAGAGTGGGCTACGTCAATTACTGCACATGTATGTATTAGCTGCTTCCATTGTTGTAATTTGTCTATAGCATATTTAAGCGTGTCCTGCAACTTAGACTCCTCCCATGTTATTAAATCCGAGTCTGTGAATCCGAACTTTCCAACTTCCCAATCATATTTTTCTGGTAGTTGGGCACGACTACCTGCAGCTGTCTGGGTGTCGGCTTGCTTAGCATATGCTAAGTGGGCCTGGGGTGCTTTGTTCATTAACTCTGCTCGTGCTAAGGACAGTGTTTTCTCTAAGTACCTCCTATGCTGTGTTTGTATAAAGGAGTCCACAGTTAGTGAGCCCTGCACAAGCCGCTGTAGTAGCGCTTGACAATTTAAAGAATCACTTTTTAACATCAGTTTTGGTGAGTTTGGGTTTGATGCTGAAGCTCCTCCCACCGTTCCTCCCAAACTGCCTCTTCTTTTATTCTCTGGAGCTGGCTCTGTTTCTGTCAAACACTGCTCTAGTGTGGAAATATCGTATTCTGTGTGATGGACATATGTAAATGCATCCCATATTAGCGAGTGCCACTGTTGTTTGCTGAATGAGTCATCCTGTGATTCATCCTCAAATAATTGCTGCCATGGTCTGTCTATTAGTTTAGGTATTTTAACCTGTTTTTTAGCACATTCTTTGAGAACACTGTGTGTCTTCTCGTTGGAATCTGAAGCTGCTTTGACCGCTATCTCTCTCATTAATTTCAGCGTAGCCAGGTCTTGGATAGACTCCAATTCTGGTTTTGCAACCTTATCTTTCAATGCTCTGCGTACAAAGGTTATGGCTGCGTCTCGTTCCCAGGGAGTTAGCTCAGTGTGTTCTGGCTCAGGTACATGCAGCGGTGAATCACCACCCAGGCATCCCAAGAGAATATCTTCTAAGACTTGGTCTTCTTCTCCTGCCCCACCTTCCACCTTCTCTTCTTCTTTAATTTGTACACATGGGAATGCGCCTATTGTATCTAATTGCTCTTTTCTCCATCTGCCCTCCAATTTTGCCTGTAATATGTGTTTTTTAATTTCCATAAGTTCGCTGTGGACCTTAGATTTGACTGCGCTTGTTGACCGCATATCGCTTAACACAGAGTCCCAATTATGGTACGCCTCCCATTCTAAACTTCTAATCTTCTTTCCCTTTATATTTAACATCTGGCACAAGTATGATAGTTTCGCCATGTCATATGTGCCATTACATGGGAATTGGAGATCCTTGTTTTTAGATGTCAGATCATGCCACTTATGTGTGTACGTGATTGAGCCTAAGCCTCTCTTTATAGCTACATTATATGCAGGTGAGTTCTGGGGTGGGGCTGGCTGAGCCGTATCTAAATTCTTTTTACTATTGAGGTTTCCCATGGTTGGGTCGTGTGTAGCAGCTAGTCCTAAACGCTTTACAAATAACTGTTCAAGTATACCAGACAGATGGGTTGCAGGGTAGACCTCAATAGAGTAACCTGTGACACAATAGGTTGACAGAAATACTTCACTTATATTTCAGCCGCACAGTATTTGCCAGAGGGCAACAAGAAAGCCATACATCAATCACCCCAACAGGTCATGTGGTGCCAATTCACCAAAGCATTTTCACAAGGGAGAAAAGAAGCCAGATCCTAGTTTGTTTATTTGGGCCTTGACGGCCTGTGAAAACAGGTAAGGTAGGAAAACAGACCCTGTCTATGGCTGTGCCACAGGGTGCTGGCATTCAACAATAGAGCAATAGTGGTGAATTGTTTCATTCAGTTCAGTCAATCACATAAAACATCTAGGACAAATACGGGGATCCTACGCGGCAGCGCTGTAGAAAAAACCTTCTGTGCAGAGAATGTGTGTTGGTCTGCTGTACTTAGTCCCAAAGGAGTGAGGGGAATATCAGAAATTCTATCAAATTTTCAATTTTAGAGAGGTGCACTTTAATCGGTCTTTCCAGCCAGTCCCTTCCAGAGGCCAGGGGGTATTCTGGGCGGGAGTACTTATTTGGCAACGTTGGTAACTGGGTGTGAGATGGAGGTTTTCTAACAGATCTCCTTAGGTAACGTTCTAGTATCCAGGTTGAATGAATAAGCCGGCAAAGGTAACCTAGAACCTAGCACTAGGCAGAAATACTCCACCTGTCTTAGCAATATTTGGCCACTACATAGGCCAAGCACATCACAAGTACACAATAAAAAAATGCAATGAAACCTATAATGATTGAGAAAAGAAACACTGTTGTACCAGGCGTCACACCCCCCTCTTCGTGCCGAGGATATCCCCTAGGCACGAACCTAGAACCACCCTGGCCCCTAGGTGGACGTCTCCAGGGGGAGGGTGGAGGCGGAACCCAGGCAGGGCGACGGGCGTCAGCCAAAGAGCCAGGAGCGCCCGGGCCGTTCCTCATAAATGCCAAAATATTAGGCCAGCGGCGCGTAGGTGGTGGTGCTGGACCCAAGTCAGAGCTCATGAGAAAAGATAAAATCACAATCGACAAATACACAGTAGAAACAAAATCTAGTAGCCAACCTGGCCACCCGTATCGCGATACCTAACAGGCACAAACACTATGTGCCAATCTGGGGAGCGAAACTGCCACGCCCTAAAACGGCGAGCTACCCGCTACCACCCACAGGGGAGCAAAAACTGCCACAGCTCACAATGAGGGGCCAACTGCTACAACCCAATACCGGAGGGTTAAAGTCCCCTACCAAGTGTACTCACCGGGCTTCGTCCAGTCTGTTAGAGCATACCGACGTCCGCTGCACCCAATGGGAATGGTCTGGCGAGGGTATCCCGCATCCCAGCGGCCGGTGACTCTCTGCGGCGGGGGGGGGTTTGCAGACCTTCGCCCTCAATGGCTGGCCAAGGGCCCACTGATGTGAAATCACCAAAGAGTTACTGCCGGGCAGGAATCCTGCAGAAGCTTGCCATCACCAGCCAGCTAGGGAACGCAGGGGACCAAGGCCAGACCCTATAGGAGAGAAAAAAATGTATGTGAGAAAAGGCAGCGGACTTCAGGTAGCAATGACAGAGGTGAACACACGCCCGTGGCACAGAAACCAAGAAAGGTCAACAGCACCGAGAGCAGGAGAAAAGGAGAGAGGGAGAGAGCCTGATGGGAGCTACTTCCTGGGTCGTGTGGTGGCAAAAACAAACGTAAACCATCAGAGCCAGGACCAGCAGAATGAAGAAAGTTATTAGAAAAGGAACCACGAAAGACATGGAGTCTGAACAAGCCTTGTAAATATCCCCAGGACACAGGCACACCTCGTCAGACATAGAGTCATAGAAACACAACACAAGCATGCCGAGAGCGAAAAGAGCAGGACAATACCAAAGACAACAGAAAGGCCACAAACAGGCCATCCACCGGATCCGGCCCCCTCCAGCTACCAACCAGGTCGGGGAGAGATAAACAAACAGAACGTTATCACCTCAAATCCCCGCCCTCAGAAGGGTGCCAAAAGGGTCCGATCACCAGTGTCCGCTCCGTCGGTGTAGCCAGTCAGATGTAATGGGCCCGCAGCATTCTCTCCACCAAATGTAGAAGCTCAGTATTTAACTGCAAAAGTAAAAAGGTCAATGACAACAGTAAAATAAACAATTCGCTCTCAGCACATTTGTATTCAAGATTTATTGGGAACCCAACCAATCAGAATGCAAAACAGAATGCAATATACGTGCACACGGAGACCTCAGCAAAGCTCACTGAGTGCCCAATTGGTATGACAGTGCAGAGACATTTTATAGGTATAAGCCCCCACAGGATGGGCATCATAGCATACGTAATCTGGATCAGGCTATGACCTGCTGGACCAATCAGTGAAGTGCACATGTGGTGTGATACCCTTTTAAGGCTCGAAGTGTGCCTATACCCTAATGTTACTGCCCACGTGTCATCTACAAGAGCAGATTTGGGTTTTCCCCTAAAGGTGAAATCTGTGTCTCTGGTGTACGTGGACTTGGCACGTAGGCCTGCAGGTCATGTCGACATGATTTACTGAAAATGTGGCGTGTTGCAATAGCGAGCTGGAAGCTGGCAGGTTTGTTCTCGGAAGCCTTGTGTTGCTTGCACGTTGCAGCTGACTGACACACAGAATGGAGCGTGCGACCATTTTGTGGATTTCTGCTTGTGTCTTTCATTAGTAGTTCAAAGAAGACTATAGGCCTGAAATCATATATATTTGGTATCATGGAAATGTCCGCTTCGTCACACCTTCGGGGCTTGCATTGTAAGTTGTGGTCATACATTGTGCACTCAGTGAGCGCCGACCATGACTTTGGTGCAGGCAGAAGCGATTTGTTGATTACGCAGGGATACACCATTTCCGAAGTGACGCTGGGAGTCGATGCACCGATTTCTTTTAGCAGCACCAGAATCACCTCCAAGGGTCCTGGACTGGGTTTGGCACCACTTGGCAGGTCAGAACTCACAGCAGAGGAGCCCAGGTGCTGGTAATAAGATGCAGGTGAAGTCTTTGATGGCCCTGAGACTTCCAACAGGAGGCAAGTTCAACTCAAGCCCCAGGAGAAACATTAGAAATCAGGATGGAGAGAGTAAAGTCCAGTCCCCTCACCCAGGCAAGAAGCAGCAGACAGGAGGCCAACACAGCAAAGTGGCAGTCCCTCCTGGCAGCCCAACAACTCTTCTTCTTAGCAGAATGTCCTCAGTCCAAATATTTTCTGTTCCTACCATTATGGTGTCAGAGGTCCAGTACTTATACCCATTTTGGCCTTTGAAGTAGGGAGACTTTAAAGAAATGTCTTTGTAGTGCACAAGACCCTGCCTTTCCTGGCCCTGGCTCCAGACACACTACAGGGTGTATGCAGTTCTTTGTGTGGCGACAGGCACATCCCTACTCATGTACAAGAGTCTACCATTCCCACCACTCAGGGTCGGGAAGTCCAATCGGACCGTCAATGGGCCATCGAATATGCAGGGCACACCTCGGCTCCCTTTGTATGTGACTGTCTAGAGTAAAATCATAAAGCCCAGCTGTACTACAACCCAGACGTGTATTCTAAATACAGCCAGAGGCACCGAATGGTTAAAGTAAAACAATGCCAACATAATGAAAGTGGCATTTTTAGACCTGCAATTTAAAAACCAACTTCACTAAAACCAACCATAATATTCTGGTCAGCCTTGAGTTCAAACACAAAGGAAGAAAGGGGCTAAGCGGACAAACAAAGTGAAAACAAAAAGGAGATACATACATATAAAGCTTCTAAATGACTTTATTACTGTAGTGGTCAGAGATATCATCATGTCTTTAAATAGCCTAGATACACTTACATTACTTCATGAATACCAAAAACACAGAAAAAACAGATACTGAGGAGGCACAGCAAGACATAGACCCCAAAGCAGAAATAAACATATTTAAATCATTATAGGTGCTAAATGATCAACTAGGGCCCCCCAGATCTTGATACCCAAACTCCGTTTCTGTTGCCCTTTAAGGGTGTATAAGCTATGTTCCAAATTACACATAGCATATAGCCTTCCTCTCCACATTTCAAAGGTTGGGGGTTCTTGTTGGCGCCAAAGTGATGCTGTGCACAATCTAGCCACAGCCATAAATATTAAATACCTAAACGCATACATCTCCTGAGCTACCATTACATCCTCCAGAACTCCCAACAGCATAACCGTAGGTGTATTCAACGTCTGTGCCCCTGTGACCTCCGTCAAGAATGCCTCCATCCTACTTATCAGCTGTCTCAACCCTGGACACGCATAAAACATATGCAGACTGTCAGCCATATCCATCCCACAACGTGTGCCTTTACCCTAATTTACCCCACCCCATAGTGCAATTTTGTTGGGAGTATAATATAAGTTAAATATTGTTTTATATTGTTGTGCTTTAAGGCTAGAGGATATCAGAAGCTTATCAGCCAGTGCAATTGAATCTTGTAGAATATTCCCTCCCTGGTGTTCCATTTTAAATTCTGCACCTCCAGGTCGTCACCTTGTGTTTTTAGGAGTCTTTGATATAAAACACCAATCCTTCCAATCCTTCCAAGCTCCCTAACTATCTCTAATAGGTAGCTTTTTTAAGCCAAACACGCTTAATCTGCTTTTTTAAGCAGATAATCCAGCACCTGGAGGTATTTAAAAAAATCAGTTTTGGGGAGATCACATTTGGAGGCCAGTGAAGAGTTGGCCCGAACACCGATGATATCCACTAAATCTCCCAGAGTGAGGATACCCTTCCGTCTCCATCTGGCCATCGTAGTATCAGAAAAGATGGAGAGGGGCAGTGCTGAGGAAGAGGTGTGCATGTAAAAATTAAGCCTACCGATTTGTAGGTGCCTCTGAACCTGGAGCCATGGCTTATGGCCAGTTTGAACCAACTTGAAGCGGGTCTTTTTGTAATAGCTGGGCTCAAGAATTTGAAAAAAGCTCCTCTCTACTTCGGAACCTAGCAGCATTTGAAAGATATGCAGGGACTCCTCTGCCTTAACCTCTCCTTCCCCATCCAAGAAAATACCCATATGCTGAAGTAGACATGCCCAATAATAAAACAAAAAATTAGGCACAGCCCAGTCCCCTCAGGATCATGTTAGGGTCATGTATTTCATTGCACGGCGAGGTTTGCCTTGCCCCCCTATAAAACTGCTACATATGAATTGAAATTTCTGGAGCTGTTTTCCCGTAAGTTCCAGGGAGACCGATCTAAAAAAATACAAGACCTTTGGTAAAATATTTATCTTTAAGACATTGCATCTTCCCACCATTGATAAACGTAAACTTTCCATTCTGTCTAAATCCCTTTTAATTTTACGCACCATTGGCTCCCAGTTGGACAGCACCTTTTTTTCCAAGCATGCATTGATACGTACTCCTAAGTATGTTGCCTCCTCCGTGATCCAAGAATCACTAAAGAGTGCTTGATCTGTACACACTACTTGTGTCTTTGCTATATTTAACTTATACCCAGATCTTTTCACGAATAGCGTTGCTAATTTCTCAATCTCTACCAAAACCTTAGCAGGGTCCAACGAGACTATCGCAATGTCATCTGCATACGCTAATATATTAACCTGTTCCTGCCCAGGCCACACCGGCTGCATATTTAAACTATTCTGCAGTAAATTCAAAAGGGGGTTGATGTAAAGGGCAAAGAGTAGGGGGGAGCAAGGGCAACCTTGACGGGTACCCCTTGATATTGACACAAGATCAAATTTGAGCCACAGCAAGCATATTCATGTCACAGGAGAGCTATACATCGTTCTAACCACTTGAATAAAGCCAGGCCCAAAACCTTGCCACTGTATAGTTGCCTATAAAAATTCTGCATTGACAAGTCCCTCTCACCCAAAATATCACATCCTTTCCTCTTGTATGCTTTAGTGCGTTTATTGGCTCATTTTCACTTTTCACCCCCAGTGCCTCTGTGATAGCTCCCCCTCCCAAAGAGCCCCCCTCACCCACCATGACGCCTCCTCTGTTAGCGGAGACTTCCCATGGTCCCCTGTCACTGAGGCTGCAAGACCCATAGGTCTCAAATGATGGAGAGCCTCGCAACACACCAATCGCTCCCCTCCTCTCAGTTCACCCAAACCATACAAAATATGAAAAAAGCATTAAAGCACAGCACGTTTTAAAGCTAGCACGCTAGGATTAGAAATATACACCTAGGATTAGAAATATAAAGCTGTCTTCAAGTTACACAAGCAAAACTCTATATAGATTTTATCTAATTCTGACGCCTTTTAAAACATTTTTAAGGTTTAATATCATATCAAAATTCTTTAGCGTTACTCTCAGATGTGTAAAGCTGCGTCTTATCTTTATATATTATCTTGCGTTTTGCTAGGTTCAGAAGAAATGCCTGCGTTCCTTTGGCCTGAAATTGCATTATTAACGGCTGAAGCTGCCATCTTTTTTCTACCATTGTGTGACAGTAGTCAGGGCACACAAAACACTCAAACCCATTCCCCTTTCTCTGCCTGTCAGGTCTGGTCAGATGGTACAAAGCCTGCCTAGATAAAAAGTTGGAGAGACATATCAGTATTGCTCTAGGTCGAGAAGTAGATTGGTTAGGCCCTGTATATTTACTTAGCCGGAACGGAAATCAGTGGGCCTGTTGCACCTCTATGCCCCATGCCCATTGTGCGAGTTCCGGGAATGCTTCTGTAAAAAGTCCCACAATTAACTTCTTCGGGTCAAAGCCTTTAACACTTTCGGGTACCCCAAGAATTCTTGAATTATTGCGCCAAAGACGATTTTCCATATCCTCGTGTTTCCAGGCAATGTCAGTCTTCTTCATTGCAAAAGCATCTGTGGCTGCTTTCTGGGCAGTCATATCATCCTCAAGTGTAGGGGTTTTATTCTCTGCTTTAGATATCCTCTCTGCAAACTCCGAGCAAGACTTGACCACTCGACAAAGATTTCGGCAGGCTCCATGTGTTTTCTGACTCTTAGCCCAAGTTTCATCCCTAAGTGAAATGATTGTCTCATAGATAACTGCCAGGGAGATGTCTTCCTGATGCTCTGATGGATTGCGCTGATCTTGTCTCATTTCCCATGAGGCTGTGACTATACCCGGATTAGTTGGGAGCGACTGTTCCTGGGCAGGTGCAATGGCTAAGTCCACTCGCTCTCCA
This sequence comes from Lissotriton helveticus, assembly GCF_964261635.1. Taxonomy (NCBI): domain Eukaryota; kingdom Metazoa; phylum Chordata; class Amphibia; order Caudata; family Salamandridae; genus Lissotriton; species Lissotriton helveticus. Next base: position 635,727,556 of record NC_136072.1, read on the forward strand.
AGTAAGGACGTAGGTAGTCTCTTCCCTACTGTGCCAGGGCCAGACATAATGATCCGATGTCCTGGGGTCTCTTCGTCCTGGTGAGTACTACTAGTCTCCCTCCACTGGCCATTTTGCAAGCCTGAGGGGCCATCAGATAATTGCAGTGACTTGTCTTCTGATGAATTAAAATGGTGAGACATGGAGAATAAATGATCTCCTACGTCAGCCTCTGACAGCTCTGCCGCATCCTTTATATGAAGCTTGCCACTATCCACTCTGGCAGACTCCACTTCTGAGCCAGCGGCCTTAGGATCTAAAGTGTTTTTACCAGAAATTGTCCCTGGTGTCGTCTGCGCTTGGACCCCCTGCCCACCGGCACAACAGGCCCCCCATGAGTGTGTTAGAGGATCACAGAGGATGTTTTCCATCCCTCCCAGGATCATCACAGCCTCAGCCCTGCATTCTGGGTCCCCCAGCCTCCTCGGGCTCAGCTCGTTAGCACATATAAACAAGGCAGCCTCCTCTATCAGGCATGCATCCTGCTTGCAGTCTTTCCCTTCCTGGCTGACAAGAAGATTGCTGGGGTGGTTTTCTTCCCTGTATCCACAGTCCGACTATTCCCAGATCCTGCAGCGCTATTCATAGCCACTCCCTGTCGTTGTTTGTTTGAGGCGATTTCTGGGGCTTTCAGAGCAGCAGACCTCTCTCCAGCAGCGCATAGCTTGACCGATCGGGCGTTCCTTGGGGGCATCCTTGTCCCCGCCGCCCCATGCCGATCTCCAAACAGGACCAGATAAGCTCCACGTGGGGGGTGCCACATCAGCCAAGGATGCTGCAATACGGACCAGAGACTGCGTACCGCAAACCACTGGAGCGCAAGTATGACCGACAGAATTTCTCACTGTGTACTGTAGGGATATACTAGTTTTTAGCTGCAGGTCATTTCCATGCTACTAGTGGGAGGTGGGGGGGGAGCAATTGGCAGCAAGAGCTCACTCGACCAACCAAGCAGCCACCATCTAGACTCAGGAGACAGTTAGCGCCGAGACACCTTTCTGGTAGTTGTGCGCTTTACACATTGTCATAACATAACAGTGTCATCATGCACAATGTCAGCCTCAATGCTTAAATTGAAGACATCCCATAAGTAATATCATAATGCATGCACTGACAATACGCAGATACTAATGGGCAGGCTCTGTATAGCATCATACCCATCAAACAGAGCAAGATGATGGATGACGTTCTGAAACTTTTCAACCACTCAACCCCAGTCAAGAGATCTGGGTTTAATCCATATTTCTTTTGCTCACTATGCCATCCCAGTTTGGACCCAGCCATATGCAAATCAGTCTTGACCCTGCTCCTCATGGGAATAGTCCAGTCCAAACTGCCAGGCCTGGTCCTCCCTGGACTGGAAACAAGCATCCTAGGACTGGTTTTGAGGTATCACCCCTCATCAGCCAGGCTAGCTTGAATCAGTGGCACAGCGAGCAAGAGACCCATGTCTGGCCAAACCCTTGTCCACTTAGGGTGAACATAGCAAACACAACAAGATGATGGACAAAGTGCTGAAATGTTTCAATCACTCACCTCCGCTCAAGAGATCTGGGTTTAATCCATTTTTCTTTTGCTCACTATGCCACCCCAGTTTGGACCCAGCAATACGCCAATCAGTATTGAATCTGCTCCTCATTTTGTGATGTTGCTATGTGCGCCGTAAGTGGCTAAGGCTATGCCCAGAGTGGATAAGATTACACAGTACAGGCAGTGTAGCTTGCCTTGACATATCCCATCTGGACTATCACAAGGCTACACATGTTGCTGCGTTCACTCACTCAGTGTCAGATAGTCAATACATGGACATAGGGTTGTTATGTACCTGCTGTAGAACATGGTTGATGGACATTAATAACATTTACCCACAGGCAATAGTCCAGAAATGTCACAATTATCTCCAGCTTCAGACTTGTAGAGAAAATCATGATGAGTCAAACTTAAACATACATATATACACACACACTATCCCAGGGCTGCATTTGGAGCCATGCATCGTCAAATGAGCGTAGCATCTCCATTATATGTGTCTGCTTGACGGACTAGTCATCTGGCAAAGTCATGCATTTGATATGATATGTGGACCCTTCAAGTTATAACTATGAAGGCGGCTCAAGTACCATTGAGACTGGATCACAACAGACATATGTCATGGTTGGCTAATACATTGAATATCTTACTGTTCATCCTATGATTCACAAACACATGAACAGACACACATGTAGGCATGTCATTGTTTGTCTGTCATGGCCCAAATACATTGCGTATGAAGATGTATATCCATCACATTGAACACATGCTGCTTCTACCATAATTTATGGTGTTTACATAGTGATGGTAACCCAGGTGCCACTGTGCCACTGACATACATACTGATATATTCCTGCATCCATTTTGTCATACTGCTGCAGGGACAGTTCAGATTTCTGCAAATATATTATGCGTAACACATCTGGTATGTTTGCCCACTATTCTGCTCAGTGAAACTGAAATATCTAAGCCGCAGATCCCTAAAACATGCTGAATGTCTGTACCCATGATGCTGCATTTCGATGGAACACATTTTGTAGGATCTCACTGAGTGTAAATCTGATGCCATGACAATTATCCTGTCCATGCTTGGTAACAATGGCTGTGTAGAAATAATGCACATCATCTGGCCCAGCTGGCTGCACAAGTTGGGACATTAATAGCTGATGCCTGCCCAGACTTGCTTAGCAACACATATTTCACAGTGCAACGAAATACGTTGACTCCAAATCATATGTTTTGTACCATTTGTTGTACCAGGTAATGTGCATGTGTGGAACACATGCAGAGTGTGTGCTGCATGATGCTCTCTGTGCCCCAAGCAACATGACTATGAATGTACCACTCTAAATACATATTATAAGATGTGTACTTCCTGTTGGCCTGCTTACATACACCTTACAGTCTCAAATTTCTTAGTCCGTGAGCAATCTTAAACAAACATTGGGCAGTTTCTGAACTAAATCACAGATTGGCAACTCATTGATGGTAGCTGTGTGTTTTCTTCCACCACACATCACAATTGATCATTTCCACATAGATCATACACAGACATCATCATTTTTCACACATGTAGTAATTACACTTATTGGTAGCATTAGGTTTCTGGAAGGATTTCCACCTCTCACCTTGAGAATGCAGGATGTCGACCTAGGAGATATGAAAGAGAACATAGCATTGTAAATATTGCTTTAAAAAATATAATATATTCATTAAATAAACTATTATATCCTAGTATTTCAGAAATACACAACCACAAAAGACACATATAAAAAATGCCCAGTTCATTGTACGCATCTAGATCAATTGCAGGCTTAAGCAGGGTGGATGCTGGACTTAAGATGTACCAACCAAGACATGCCTGAAGCATGCAGCGAGGATGTGATTGATTGAGTAATGCTGGGCAACATAATGGCACAGTCCAGTGAACCATGACACATGGGTGACAGGATTGACCCTTGGAGTAACTAAGGGACATAAGCAGGAGCCCCCTGCACTGCACTTGCATCACTTTTGTGATGCTCCAGTGGTGCTAATCAATAGATAATAGATCATATATATGAAGTGACACAAAGCCACTTTGGGTGGCTTAGAATGGCTTCATGTACATGGAGTAAGGCCAAGTAGCAAAAAGAGCTGCGTTGCCTTACTCTGCACTAGGGAGGGCTTGTGCTATGGACCTTGTGGTGGCTGTTCCCACACAACACCCATGAATATTGACGCTTCACCAGATCTACAAAACCATGTAGACATGGAGATGCACAAAGACCTTATGTCTCCCCAGGGGAGGCACAACAAGGAGAAATGACTTGACTTCTCCTTGTTTTTTCCTCTTTCTATGTGTGCTGCAGAATGCAGCACACGTGGAAAGAGGAGAAAGGGTCACAGGATTGTTTTTGTGCAGTTAGTTGCTCCTTCCAGCACAAACACAATCCTTGCAAAAATACAGGCACCATGGAGCAAGGGTGCGTGCATTGGCAAAATCTTTCGAAACGGCACCAGTGCAGAGTAAAGGACCAGGAATGCACCATCTTGGATGAATATGGTGCATTTCTACCCTTACCCTTTGGTGTCAGGCAGCACAGCAAGGCTACTTGCTGTGCTGGCCTACGCCAAATCCACATAGATGAGGTCCTAAGTTGCCTTACTTTACGTCATCTCTTCATATGGTCAGTCAGTCTAAAACAAACTTTATTTGGTTTGTTACAACCATAAAAGTACAATTTGCCTCTTATCTTACTAACACAGGAAAAAATAAAAGCACAATAAATACATAGCACGGCGGTATCAATAAACATATTACATCTTGATATACGTATACTTTAACTATCATTTTAAAATCGGAGTATAATAACAATTAATTTGAATAAAAACACTTAATTCATACCTATACAACACCTCCTTAATCATGCAGCACTATTTTAAACACTAATTGTTTCACACTTATTTAATGTCGAGGACTTATATTTTTAGATCTTACTCTGTGCAATTGAGGAACACCTTAACTTTTTTCATATATTTCCCCAAGGCACAGGCTATATCTAAGTTCTCCATTTAGATCAACAATTTAGCGGCTTGCATCCTATTTGTAATATTATAATTTTTAAAAATCGGACATAAAAACTCCTTTTGTAAATCTAAAAACCACATACAATCTAGTAAATTGTGTATAATATTACAGGTAGTGCCTAAAATGCAAGTACAGATCCCGTTACATCTTATCATTTGATTTCGAGCTCCATTATTAGTGTAACATGGGTTTATTGCAATTCTCATTTTTAGGACTTCCCGCCTTAAGTTATGACTTGGTAGCCGGTCCACATACGGAAAATGTTGGTTAAGCTCCCATGCAGATGTCATGTGGGCTACCAAGCTTTTTTGTGAAAGGTACTCCCGGTCATAAGTGCGGGACATATCGGTTCCTTGAAGCCTTAGTTCTTTCTTACCTATTATTATATGGTCTTGTAGCGGCAGACCTTCAGATCGAGCACCCTGTAAGCATTCCTTATTGATGCTCTTGTCTCTTTTGCCCAGGGTAGGTCGCTCTTTGTAATTTCCTCTTTGGCCCACTGGGAGATTTTGAGGAGCTCATCTGCTCACAATCGCTGCCAGAATCGTACAAGGGCCATACAGGCGGTTATCGCCCACGAGGTAATTCCCAGCTCAAGTCTGGCCGCCTGTACCATAGAAGATTTGGGCAGTACGAATAGGCTTTTTAATATATTTCCCTCCTCTCTATCCCAGGAGGTCTTACCGCTTAAGCAAATAACTTCGGCTCCATACAAGAATTGAGGGGGCACCATTGCTTGATAGGCTTTCAGGACCGGTCTGTCCGACATTTCTCCGTAAGTATTATTGAATCTTTTTAAACCTTTCACGGAAGCCAATGCCCTAATTTTTAAAGCTAGTAAATGAGTATACCATTTCAGGGTACCAGAAAACCACATTCCCAGATATCTATAATCAGCTACCCTCTCAAGCAATACTGTGCCCAGGTACCAAGAGAACTTTGTTTTTCTCCTGCCAAAGCAAACAACTTTTGTTTTCCCCATGTTTACTACGAGTTTTTTGGTAGTACAGTATTCTTTGAATCGTTTTAATTTTCTTTAGAGCCCAATCTCCGTCTGATCCATGATTACCAGATCATCAGCATAGAGGAGGCATGATATCTGGTTTCCTCCCAGTTTTGGGTTTGCCCCTCTAACCTCTCTTAATTTTTGGGGTAGGTCAGCTAAAAACAGAGAGAATAGTAGGGGGGCGAGTACAGTACACATCCCTGCGTTAAAGCGTTCCCAATTGGGATTCTCTTCGTCAATCCTCCCTCCTTATCCAGAATTATCTGTGCCCAGTTTTCTGTATGCAGTTTTTGGATTAGAGCTAGCAGGTCACCCTGTATTTCATTCCCAACCAATGTTGACCACAGTTGCTCCCGGTCCACCAGATCGATAGCTGCACGGAAGTCCACGAAACAGGCGAATAATTTTCCCCCCTGATCGATCGACTTCCGTGCAATGGACCAAAGAGCAAAACAGTGGTCAACCGTTGAGTGGCCTTCTTTGAAGCCCCCCTGTTCTGGTGGTACTATGTGTTTGTTGTCCACCCAGTCCTTTAATCGCCTATATCCAATAGGTTTATTAGGCGGTAGTTTTTTGGGGAGTTTACATCGCCTTTCTTATGTATTGGCCTGACAATTGCCCCTTTCCAATTATCTGGGAACTTGCCTGTGTTTAGGATCTCTTGAAACATATTAGAAAAAAACTCCGCCCACCAATCTATATTCCTTTTTATTATAATTGCTGGTAAATTATAAGGTCCTGCAGCCCGTGTTAGGTTTAATCTCTTTTTTATACCTCTAATGACATCTGGGGAGAAGTGTACTTTAATTTCTTCCCTTATTCCAGGCCAATCGTTGGCCGTTCTTCCCTCCCTGTCTGGCCATATACCATAGATTTCTTCCAGATATGTCACCCACTTGACCTCTGGCACCGAGCAGCGTAGGGTTCCTGAGACTTTCCCCGTACATTCCTGAATTAACTTCCAAAAGCCTCTCACATTCTTTTCTTCAATTGTCTCAAGTAAATTCCCCCAACATTTGTCCTTAAAAGTCCTTTTTTTATCTCTAATAGTGGCCTTATATTTTATTTTTAGTTTCTTAAGTTCTATTACCGCTTCATCACTATAATTTGCTCTTAGGTATCTCTCCTGTTTTCTAATACTGGCCTTTACCTTCCGACATTCATCATCGAACCAATGGAAGGTACTACTGGGGTATGGTTTCACATTATTTACTACTTTACGATTACCGAGTCTTAATTTTATCCTGAGGCATTCCACCATATCCCTTATTGTATCCTCATACCAGGTTATGCCCTCCTTTGGTGCTAGGTTATCTAATTTCACGGTTAACTGGTGTGCACTCAGTTTTTTTATATATTCATCGGTAAATCTCGTAGTGAGTCGTTTAGGGTATTCCACCTCTACTGATAGCACTTTTTGTCTATGTGGGGAGCTAAGTACCTGGAGTTCTACCTGCAGTAGGTAATGATCACTACCCTCCAGCCTAAGAATTTCAAATTGTTTAATTAGGTAAAAATTCCAGGCCTGAATGAATGCATAATCTATTGGACACATTTGTTGCCCTACCTTAAAAGTACGATTCGCGGGCCGGTCTGCTTCCTTTCTTCCATTTACGCAGACCAGACCCATAGCCCCCAGCAGTTGCCCAAGCTCATCATCTTGAGTTGAGATCTCACAACGGGGAAAATGTGCGAGCTCTATTTTATATATTCCCAGCATATCCCTCAACCAGGGGTCCGTTTTAATGGGATTTAATCTATGATTGAAGTCCCCCAGTATCATTAACACATCTCTTGGATAGGGATCACATAGGTATTCCAGGTCTGAATTTAAACATTCTAGATCAGTCTTATATTCGTTTGTTTTCCCTTTCTGTATGTACACATTTATAATACATAGATTTTCGACCCCCAACATATTGTTTAGGGTACACACTCTACTACCCAAAGCCCAATCACACTTGAGTTCAAGGGATTCCATGGCTTTGTCTATCCTTGTTGAGACCAGCGTCATCTGGCCACCGGAAGGTCTACCTGATAGGTTCTTTTTTGCTGGTTTTACGTGGTGAGTGAAGCCTTCCGTTACAGGGGTTTCGTCGCACAGCCAAGTTTCCTGGAGGCATACGATATCATTTTTCTTCAAGTTGTTTTTGAAATCTTCCTGTGACATTATTCTATTGTATCCATTTACATTCCAGGACAGAATGGATAGGCTGTGCAACGACCCTTCTTCCTAATCAATGTTACTCATATAACCGTCTTCCTCACCATTCATGTATGCCAGTTCTCTATATCTATTCCCAGCAAGGACATCTTCCACATCCCACCTCTGCTCTTTTGGTTTTATCGTAATTTCAAGGGCATCTTTCTTGCCTCTCCCCAGGCTAATCATTTTTATTTGTCTTTCACCTAGGGCTGCGTGGTTCCTAAGGAAAGAGTTCCCTGTTTTATTCAGTAACACCTCTTCCCTTTTTACTATTCTAATTCCTTCCCAAAGCATCTCAGACTCTGCCTTTTCTATTGCATCTTTTATTAAGGCTGAGTGGAGTAGGACCTTAGTTATTTCGTCCCCCTTACTATTCGCCTTAAACCCAACTTCTTTTAGATCTGCAGTACTGACATATCTTAGGGTGGGGCACATTGCAAAAGATGATAGGAGCTGTGAGCGATTTAAAGGGTTTAATTTCCTAGTTCTTTTCCCCCCCTTTTCCTGTCCTAATGGCTCTACAAAAACCCAGTTGTCTGTAGGCAGTTCTAGCTGCCGATGTTGTAATATTCCATCTAAATTTGAGACAAAGGAGGACCCAGTCACTGTTTTGTTCTGCCACTTTTTATTTTGAGCAGAATCTCATCCGAAGGTAGTTAATCCTTGGATGCTTTTAAACGTTTTTTTTTTTTTTTTTTTTTTTAATAATACAAGTTTTCAACACTTCTTTTTCTAGAAATTTTGGAAAGGGTCTGAGGTTTGTTTGTTGCCCTACAGTGGACACATATATTTACATTTACTATACACGATTTTTACAATACACACAAACATTGAATACATTTCTCCATTATACAAAACATTTATCAAAATTACACTTGATCTAGCTTCTCAATTGTACCCTACCAACTAATTATACCAGGTCTATATGTACATGTTTTATCTTTAATTTATAAAACCTGGTCACGCAAAGGCTGCAAAATTAATAAACATTTTTTATTCCATTGTGCTCATGGAAATGTTCTAAAGCCTTTTGCGGAGAATACATTCGTGTTGCGACGAATGTGCCAAAGCCGACGTGTTTCCAAGCCCCTATATCATTTAAAGGGCTTTTCTTCAGGGCTTATTAGTTGGGTACCTGTGTGGGGAGAAGGGGAGGACATACTTTAATATTGGACCCTCACGTTTAGCGTCACTCCCGGGGAGTTCTCAAAGCTTATTTTTTTACCTTTCTCTAGTATATGTGCAAGTCTGTTCTGGTTCTTGACTGGCGTTTTTACTTTGTTCTGTAAATTAAAACACAACAGATGTGTCTTTTTCTTTTTCTTAGGGGACATGTATTTTTTTCAGTTTTAACGTATCCAGAGGTCGACCAAGGTGTGACTTACATTTTTGTGGAATTTCTTTTCCTGTCATGACTGGTCATCAGATCTGCAGTTATTGCCGGTTTTACACAGGGACGCTCACCAGATTCTGCAACGTTTAATACAGGACAGTTTCAGTACGGGGAACTATTTACTTGTTCCTCTCGTTCAACTCCTCCGTTATTAACTGTTACTTACTTGGGCTTTTCACTGTGCTGGGCATACGCCGGGTCGTCAGTTAACAAAGGGCGTCGCCTCCTTTCTTTCAATTTAGTTTACCGCATGCTCTGAGAAAGTTGAAAAGAAAACCGGGTTGGAGATTATGTTTGCCTAGCGCGACATGAGTTATTATCTTGTCGGGTGAGGCATTACCTGCAGGGTTCGTTTGTGGCTGCTTTCGTCTCCCAGGTTCTAGTTCGAGTGAGTATTTACTGAAGTCACATGACTTGTTTAAATCGGGACTTATGATCGGGCGGTTATGGGACATGTAGTCCACGAAGTCATTACTTGGATACCGATTTGCTGCTCATTATGGCCTAATTGTGTTTGGGTCATTTTAAGGGGTGTGGTCTATTACAGCTGGCCCGTTTAATAGCTTCTAGCATTCTCCATATTCGTTCAGGCCTGAACTCACGCAGTCAAATTTCATAATTAGATATGCTTCTCTTTTTAGTAGCAGTGTCTCCACATTCCCACCACGTAGAGGGGCTTTTATTCCTGACAAGACAGACCATCTTAGGTCTTTTTCCGTATGTCCAAGATCAATAAAGTGCTGGACCATAGGTGCGTTCAGTACTTTTTGTTTGATTCTCGAACGGTGTTGGGCTAATCTCTGTGTGATTTGTTGGTTGGTTTTCCCAATGTATAGCTTGTCGCACGGGCAAACTATTACATAAACAATATTTTTGCTTTTACAGTTTGTGAATTCGTTGTGGGTCCATTTGATGGTATTATGTTCAAACGTGGTGCCTTCAATAGTGCTAGCACACGATATACAGATACCACATTTGTGGTAGCCTTTCACCGGATTTAATTTCCATAGGGTGCGTAGGTCACTTTTGGCTTTGGAGGTGCCCAAATCAGCTCTGATTATTTGTTGGCCTATATTCTTGTTCTTTTTCAGTGCAATCATAGGTTTGGCAAATGGAATTTCAAGGTTGGACAGCAAATGCCAATTTTTAAGAACAACCGACTTGAATTTGTTGGTAAGTGGGCCATACGTTGAGACACACACCAGTTGTTCCAATGGTTTCTTGTCTTTTTTTGTCAATAAAACTTCTCTAGGTGTGAACCATGCACGCTTAGTCGCATGTTTTAGCATTTTCTTCGGATACCCTCTTTCTCTTAACTGGTCACATAGCTTCTCTGCATGTGTCAGGTAATCCTCCTTTTTAGAGCAGTTGCGTCTGATACGCAATAGCTGACTGTAGGGTAAATTTTCTTTGAGGCTCTGTGGGTGGAAGCTGCGGTAGTGGAGGATGGTGTTTTTGTCTGTCTGTTTACAGTGTAAAGGGGTTAGCAACTCGTTGTTCTGATGGAAGACCTCGACATCAAGGAATGTTAGTCTTGATTTACTGTGGGTCATGCTGAATTTTATGTCTGGGTGTCTGTTATTCAGCCAACCGTGGAATTCAGTCAATTGTACTTCCGTACCTCTCCACTGGCACCAGACGTCATCGATATAGCGATACCATCTTACGATGTGTACGCTATACGGGTTGTTTTGGTAGATGAATCGTTCCTCATACAGGGCCATGAAGAGGACCGCCATCTCTGGGGCATAAGGACACCCCATGGCCGTCCCCTTCACCTGCATGTAGAAGGAATCCATGAACCTAAAAAAATTCCGTTTTAGTGTTAAGCCGGCCAGCTCGATTATGAATTTAGTGGGGACTCTTTGGGGTTTAGGCCGTGTCTCTAAAAAGAACTCGATAGCTTCCAATCCCTCTTCTTGGGGGATTTGTGTATATAACGAGTTCACATCAAATGCCACCATCAACTCGTTGTTATCATCAAATGGTAAATTTTCTATTTTGTTGATGAAGTCGGCCGTATCTTTGATATACGACTTGACCTCACCCATAAATGGCTTTAAGAATACATCCACATACTTGGCAAGCGGCTCAAGCATGGACTCACACCCGGAGACTATTGGTCTCCCGGGTGGGTTCTGTAAGTTCTTATGAACCTTTGGTAGGAAATAAATTACTGGAACACGTGGGTCTTTCTTGTTCAAGTAATCAAATTCCTTGGGGCCTAATATACCCTCATCAAGTCCTTCCTTTAGTTTACATTGTATCTCATTTTGTATCTTATTGGATGGATCTTCAGTTAGTTTCCTATACCATTCCGTATTACCAATTTGGCTGTTGGCCTCTTCTATATATTTCTCTTTCTGCCATACCACTAGGGCGCCCCCTTTGTCGGCCGGCTTCACCACTATTGATGTATCTTCGCTTAGTTGTTTGATTGCTATCTGTTGCTCCATCTGGCATCTCTCCCCTAGTATGCCTGCTTGCTTCTTCTCTGTCTCTGGCTCTAACCCCCTTCACCTGGCTTAGGTTTGTGGGCCCCGCACCTACAGACGTGTCCATCCCCCAATCTACTACTGTACTCTCCTTTACCCCAGGTTGGGTCCTCCTGGTAGCCTTTTCACCTTTTCCCAATCTATTCCTTGTTATCCTCCTGCTTTGATCGTCAGAATTATTGCTACTTGCTCTTATTTCAGCGAAGTTTAGTTTTTTGGCTCCTTGCCTTAGCTCCTTATCCTTTGTCTTATGGGCTGGAGAGGCCCCCCTCCCATGCTCCTGTTGCATTTCGGGATTGCAATTAGCTGGGGCCTTTTTCCCCCTCCTTTGCTTTGTTGTTTTTTGCATTCTATAGCTCCTTCCCCCATACCTTTTTATTATCATTGGGCAATAGGATATGTATTCTGTGGGTACATCCTCCGAATGACTACTCGCCCTTCTCACTACTTCCTCACTATCCACTGTATTCTCTTCCTGGGCTTCTACTGGTATTACTAATGCGGGCATCAAGTTTTTAATCTGTACCAATTCTCCAATTATATCCTTGTATTGGTCACCTTGTCTTTTTATAATGTCATTATTCAGGACTGAAACCTCTAAAATGCCCTGCAGGGTCTTTTGAAGCATTAACATAACCTCAAGCATGGATAAGCTGGTCGGATCCAGTCACCTCCAAACTGCATAGAGGCACACCTGTAGCATTGAGGCCGATAACATTTGGGCTCTTTAGACTTTGTTGTCCATAAAAACTAAATTCCCGCTCAGCAGAATTCCCTTCACCCAAGTGGTTGCTACTGTCTATTTTATCTTCGTTCACCGCCTCTGCTCCTATGTCCTGGGTGAATAGTGACTGCTACATCCTTGGTGAGGAAGACAGTCGAGGTTCCAATGGTATCTCAGCGATATTGAAGTCAGACTGGTTCAGGGGTTCCGTGCTAGATTCTGCCGAGACTTCGATGGTTTGCGGGGTCTCTAATGCACTTTTCTCCTACATGCTGTCTCTTTCCCTTTAAAATGTTTCCCGATGAAATCCTTAATGGTTTTTGATACCGCCGACCCCCCTTTTGCGCCGGCTGACTTAGAGGATGCAGGAGCTGGCAAAGGAGTTGAACTCGGGGGTGAAGTTTTTCCATTAACCATTACTCTGCTACCGGTTGGTGTTGCCATATCTTTATTTGCGTTCTCCAGGCTTTTCGATACATTGGTCACGTCCACCATTCCGGATTTATTTCCTGCTTTTTTAGAGTTTTTCTGGGCCTTACGTGGTTTTGTTTTCCCTAAGGCCATTTGTCTTTTCGAATTCTTTCTTTGCTACGTAGCCGAGGGTGCAAGGGAGCTTTGTTACACTGGAAGGCTTCTGTCACTTAATGTATGTGCAACTACCCTCACCCCCAGTTAACTTCCCTTAATTGTTTAATTTTGGGGCAAAATAATCAAATTAGGGAGGATTGCCCCTTTCACTTACCTCTGTTTCTGTGAGCCCGCACTCCCTCCTCACCTCACCATTCAAAATCCAGGCACCTCTACAACTTCAATGGCAGTATTCTCCTCTCCAGGTTATTAGTGGCTTTTCTTCCACCACCACCCGCCTCTCAGTTATGTGCGCTTAACAAGCTTCTCTCCAAGCAGTCCTTTTCTTACTGACTCGGATTTATCTAGCCCACGCTCTGCCCCTCGTGCGGTGAAGTTTTCCTTAGCACTTCACACGCTGTAATCTTAATCAGCGCGCCGTGTCCTAGGTCTATGGGCCCCCCGCGGGGGGTGCGGGCGCCGCGCCCCCTCTGTCCCTCACTGTACAGCAAGACGCGGCTTCCGTACTTGCTGCTTAACGCCAAGGAAAGTTCGGTTTTGGTTTCGTGAAGGTGGCGGTTGCGGCGGCCGAAGGTGCGGCTGGCGTTCTTGGCGTTGCACTTGCTCGAGAAACCGGAAGTCGGGCGACGAGCGTCGAGAAGTCCTGAGGTGGGCGGTCCGACGGTAGTGCTGCAGTCGGGCGGGCACAGAAACAGAGAAAAAAAAATCTCCTCATATATATTTATACTGATATACATGTTGCACATCATTATAGTGTTGAAAAGCACAAATGTTGTGCAATCCATGTTTAACCGCATGTGTGCGGGCGGAATTCCGCTCGCACGCTGAGATTTTTAAAACCGCACTTTACATGACGAGCTGGGCTCGTCATGAGCGTGCGAGGAGGCTACCTCATGACGAGCCCAGCTCGTCATGAGCGTGGAAGGGGTTAAGTTTTACTTTCCGGATAAAGGTATATCATAATATGCACACAGAACATACATACATACATACAGACAGGTCCACTAATCTCAAGTCCCAGGAAGTTGATCACATCGGTCTCCCTTGAGATGGCATCCGCCCATCTGTGCTTCATCTGGTGGGTTGCCTGTGCGAGCTTGAATGCTTCTTTGTGGTGCCAGTGCACCCCAAATGCATCAGTTTGTTTCACAGACTAATACTGAAATGGCCAATGATTAATTAACATACAACTCATTAACCATCTTGCTTTTTCAATGCATTGGCACAGATGTGCGGCTTATGACCTGCGCAATGGGGGCAATTCGATGCACAAATGAGTAGATGCGTGGGCTGAGACCCATGCAAGTGGCATATTGTCTGGGATACACTGTAGGGACAAGTGTAATGCGGGAAAATACATCTTGGTCTCACTTTCCTTTATGCCTTTTTTCTTACCTGACAGGTTTAATCTTTTCTGCTGCGCTGAACTATGTCAGAGTTAATGGGCAGGATTCCACTGTATTTATCATACACGGTGTTATGTTATATTCCTTACATTTCTTGCAATGTGATTGGAAACATGGCTGTGGCATAGGGAGATTATCGGGGATGCACTAAGTGACTATGCCCATCCTATGCTCCTCTGTTGACACTCACAGAACATCATGTAGACTATACTGTAACCCACATATCTAGGACAGAAACCAACATCATGAAGTGAAGGACACAGACTCAGTCTTTGGACACTCTTTGGTACTACACTTACTTTGAACTCTGACAGAGGGTATGTAGCTGAACACACTGTTGCAGCATACACAATCTCTAGATGTATACACTGTTACACATTGCTGACTTTCTGCTTGTATGTCTTGCACAGGCACACGTGTTCTGTACATGGTATTATCACGCACCAAATTTTCTGAAAATCTTATATATGTTGTGGGTGAGTGTGTCACACAGCAACAGACATTTTGAGTAGGTGAGTGAGCCATTAGTCATCACTGCAGTGAAACATGTTTAAATAGTCAGTTTAACTTGTGTTGTTCATTTGACATGATACTGCCATTCACACATGTTCTCTGTCTTACTCCGGTCAAGGTTTATAGCAGTACATCTAAGCAGAGTGCAGGTCTTTGTGTGTGCATCCGGGTTCAAGGATACTGCATTCCCTGACACATGCATTTTTTATGGTACACACTCAATTAGCATTTCACCTTTAGGTGGGTACAAGATTAATGATCCCCCTCAACAATGCACTTGTACACTCAGGTCAGAGGTACACAACTCTTGCCATGCAGCGGGAAGTTCACATCATAATCCCTGACAATGTGCACTGAGTTAGTGTGTATGCACACTGTTTTGTATGCCATTTTAACCAACTGAAATCAGACTTTTGACATCTCAGTATTCTTCAGGTGTTCTGAAGATGGAATATAACCTATCCAATATCATACTTCACTGGCTATTTAATCGCTGTCCAATGTAATCTGGTTATATTGTATTTTTACAGTCCTTTGTTCCTAAATATGCCCTTTATGTAGGCAGGAAATAGTTCACATGCGCTGTGTTTTGTGTGGTAAGAGAAAAATGCATGTAATCGTTCTTGACATGTGACAGCTTTTACAAGTTCACATGACACTTGGACTTTGACAATTAAACAAGTCACTCATTATCGCTCATGGAATCTGATACATTACTTACAGTGCACCACTGTCATTCTGCATGTTAACACATTTAAATCAAATCAAATCAAATAAACTTTATTCGGTTACACAAAGGTAAACCATAAAAGTTACAAAACTACATATACATAAAATCTAACATATTAAAACATACCATAAGAAGCAAACCCACTCCAGGGCAATTCTCAGTTTTAGAAAAAAGGTCCAAAAGAATACAAAAAATACATAGCTGCTAATTCATAAAAACAGTCATTCCATAAAATATCATAGTAAAATAGGTCTGCTTTCAGCTTGCGTCCTTTGGAAAACTAGGCCATCATACTGTTACCTACCCAGTGAAACAGCAACCCCCACATTATCCATCCATACAAGCCCTTGCTTTCATTATAGATTTTAAATAACCGATAATAAAAAATATACAATCCTCATTCAGTAATTGAAGATACAAAAGGGATGGGCGAACCTGACTAAAATTCAACTTCTTTTAAATAGGGACCAGTAAATGTTTCAGTGGAATTTAATTTTTTTTACAGAAGAACATGAAGTGCAGCAGGTCCTGTGAAACCGTCGCAGCCACAGGATGCTAATGCTTGTCCTCTATGATAACCCTTGGGTCTAACCAACAAACAACAGGAGGTGAAAAAGGTTCATCCAGAACCTAGTTAGTAGGAACTTCTCATGTGTAGATATGGACCCCAGAAGATATGGCTCCGTAAGTGGTGTTGTTTTAAGCATTACAAACCTACGGACACTTGGTTTCTTGAGTTCCTGCTCATCCCTATCCAATTTCTTTAATGATACGAAGGCTTCCCTGACTAGTTCCAAGTCCTTCTTGGTAATAGCTTCAGGTTTGTAAAATAACTCTACGCGACCTACCACCTCCAGGCTACTTTTAATATAATTAAGCCTTGGAATTTGGGTTACTTTATCAAGTGTCAAGCACTCTCTCAATATCATATGGGTGAAGTGTAACTCCTGGTCCAGCTAGCATTTTAACCAGAATACAAGAGGGCGCGAGGCCAGAGTATCACTCAGAAACGGGACCCCCAATTCTTCATGGGCCGCCAAGTTATAAAAGGCACACAATAGGCGCTTCCGGAAATAATTCTCTGCCACCTGTAAAGGATTCACTTTAATATGACCTCACATTTCAGTCCCATAACTGGCTATTGCCAGGCTTTTAGCCTGATAAACCTTTAGCATAGCACTGATTGGTTTCCTCCCTATTTTCGTGGCAAAATTAAAGATTGCCGCATTTGCCCTGACCAAAGCCCCCCTTTTTTTGTAATTTGGGGCCCCCATTGTAACTGGTCATCCAGGAGAACCCCTAGATAGGAAAAACACTTGTACAGAGGAGGATGATAGAAGAGCCAACCCTAAATTGGAAACCTTTATTTGATCGGGATCCCACTTGCATAATGTAAGATTTTGAGTTGTTAATGGCCAGATCCCGATCAGACATAAAGTTTAAAAAAGGCCTCAAGTAGGGATTAAAGGCCTAATACCGTCCTCCCTAGAAGGATGGCATCGTCCGCGTAAAGTAGGACGGGAAGTCCACGTCGCCCTACATATGGAAAATCTACCTCCGTATTTCTTATTAGTTTATCCCCCAAAAAATTTAAATTAAAATGGGGCCAGTATACAGCCCTGTCGTACTACCCGTTTTATTTCCAGGTCCCTGTTAACCCTGAGGTCCTGAGAGAATCTTACATTAGCCTTGGATGACCTGTGCAGATCCTCAAGAACGTCAACTAAACTGTTCTCTACCCCCATTGCCCTCATGGCCTGCCACAGCTGGACCCTGTTTACACAGTCAAATGCTGAGGACAGGTCCATGAAGGCAAGGAATACAGTATCTGGTCGCGCAACTGTATATTTACTCAATATCAGGGATTAATTGAGGCATTGAGCCACAGTAGAACGCCTGGGGCGAAATCCAAACTGGACACCCGATAACATTGTTTGCTCCTCCGCCCAGCTAGACAGTCTATCCAAAAGTACACTGCCCACAACCGTGACCACAGAATCAAGAAGAGAGATTGGCCTATAGCAATGAGTGCTATTCCTATCCCCCTTCTTGAAGACAGGGACGATGGTAGAGGTGGCCCAGGACTCAGGGCACCCATTATTTGCAGCTGCGTTAAACACTGCCATTAGTATTGGCGCCCAGAATGAAGGGTCAGACTTGAATAGGTCCGGGAGAATACCGTCGAGGCTCGGTGCTTTATTGCTTGTTAATCCTACAATGCCTTCCATCACCTCACCCAAATCAAAGATCACTACTGTATCACGGCCTACCTGAGGAAGAGGCTCCGTTGGGCTCTCAAGCATTAGTTCAAAATGGAGCACCCATTCCTCCTCCGTAATATGGGAGTCAAGGGCATTCATGTTATCCTGATCAAAAAGGGGGCCATTCACGATGATCCAAAACCTGGAGCTACTCAAGAGGGTACTAGACTCTATCAGCTCCCTCCAGGCCTCTTCCTCCATTTCACCTTTCTGTTTTGCCAGGGATTCTTTGTATTCCTTCCGACTAACTCGCACCTGGGAAGAATTCCTTGAGTTTGCTGACAAGACTTTCCTCAGTTTTTTAGCGGCCTTGGAGCAAGCACAATCAAACCATCTTGGTCCAGGGGGTACAGTTCTGCCAACCGGGACACTTAAGATTTTTCCAACTTTTTTTACAATGGATTCGTATGCAAAGATAACCTCGCCTGGGGAAGAGCCTTCATCCATGCACAGCCCTATCTCGTTGGCGCAAGATTCTCTTACCTTCCGATAAAAATTATCTGGAGAAATCTGTGACCATTTAAGACGAAGTAAACCGTCCGTTGGTTTAAGCGTCCCCGTAGGTACAACTCCACTAATCTGGGCTATCAATGGTCCCTGCAAATAGACATATAGGGGGTTATGATCACTGTATACACTCTCCTCAAAATTAAAATATAATCAATGAGTGACCCTCTACCTCTCCCATTAAAGGTGGGAACAGTGGAAGTACAATATGGGTCAGAGATGGTCATGATACACATCATGTACAAATCACTTATCAAGTTGTTTAATACCTCCTCTTGTATGGAATGTTCAAAATGAAACCGCTTTAGGTACAGACAACACAACTCGGTAACACCGGTGAGCATGGGCTTCCACACGGGTGAATATTGAAATCCCCCGAAACCATTACATTATGTAGAATAGAACCAAAATATTGAATAATAAAAGTGCCCAGAGATATTACTCACACCAGATGGGCAAGCCACAGAGTTATAAAAGTTGATAAATCCCCAGGTGTTATCTCCCCTTTTTAAAATCAATGCCAATATTCCTGGACTAGGGGATGGGATAACCTGAATCTGGCAGTCGACCGCCAGGGAGATGTAAGTTACTAGTCCACCCCTGGGTCTACCGCCAGCTGAGGGGATGGCTGGCACAAAAAAAGCCCTGTAGCCCTCCAAAAATAGTCACATTCCACCGACCAGGTTTCTGGGAGGTTAATCACAAGGAATTGCTTCACAAATTTTAACCATAGAGGATCCTGGAACTTGCTTGCTAACCCTGCAATATTCCAGGATACATTTTTTTTTTACAGATGCACCTATATTCTCACCACTATCTCTTATCGTTGGTGGGGATTTAGGTCAAGTTCAGGACCCTCTATCAAGTCATTCCTTAGTCAATCACAGCCCTCCATCCCTGTTAGTGATGAAAATCTATTATGTAGCTTTATCATGGCGCTTGCACCATGCTGTCCATCAAATAAGACTGGAGTATGGACCGCAGGAGTTAGCTGTTGCATGTGCACATGGATCAATTCTTGTGACCACCCACCTTGGAAAATGTCATTTTTACATTGCGGGGTTTTTCCTGGGTTGACCGGGTTTATAGAAGTAACCTAACAGGAATGTCCTGATTACAGATCCTGGCTTAATAGAGGCCTGATGTCAGTCCCTAAACAATAGCCTACCCGCGGTATGAGGGTTGTCAAAATTAATAATGACACAGTCATCCATACCTGTTTACTTAAGCTCCTGATCCAGTTTACCCTACGGACCATGATAATATTTTTGGCCACTCCAGCCCCCAGGACGGTATTAATTGAGAGCCAGTGGATTGTTTTATTTTTAAGCTGTCCAAAGTCCTCACTACCCCCTTGAGGGAGAGAAGGAACTTTTCCCAAAACCACTATGTAGGTGTAGATTCAGAAGGAAGATCTATTACTGGTAGACTCTGGAACTGCACTTCACTGTTCTCGTATTTCCCGTCCCTGGAATGATGGTGGATGCCAGGGGCACTACCGGCGCCGCTACCACTACTGCAAACAGGTGTATCCCTGCTAAAGCATACTGTGGCAATCTTATCATCATTCCCCGCAGGAGCTACAAACTGCTTTGGCGGATGAGTTGAGGGGGAGCACGTAGAGGTCGGCGGAATGGTCGGTTGGTTAGTCCGAGACACAAATGCCCTAACATTTTTTCTGACTTGGGTCAGCACTTAGATACCTAAAAGGGGTGCTGTGGCCTTACTAATATGCAAAGCTATGGAATCCTCAATCCGGGTTTAGCCTCTCAATAATAGGGCCCAGTTTTGCATCCAGTAAGATAGACAATGATGCCTGGAGTGTTGCTAACGCCCCAGGGTTGTGGCATTATTAGGGGGACCTATTTCAAATAAAGAAGATTTTGCACCCAAGGTGGATTTCAGTTTTTTATGTTGTCCCCCTATAGATTGAGTTTTTCTTTTGGTGCCGCCCCCCAACTGCAGGGTCCCTTTTGTTATCTGGGCTGCCTTTTCTCTCGGTAAAACAGGGGGTAGTTTCACTATATTACTAGGTAAACTAGCATCAACACCCAAAGGGGTCCCTACCCCCACCAGCTTTATTACTTATTACAATGACAGGTTATAAAGGAGTCCCCAAAGGGGGCTCTTCAACATAAGTTGATGGCAGATTAGAAGTCCCAACAACATTCTGGGAATCCACACTTCACATAAGTCCACGGTAGATGAAGGGTAATGACCCCGACTAGCAGGGCCAACATTCACTTCAGTCTCTGGTACACAAAAGCGCTGGATATTGTTTGGAGACCTCGAGAGGCGCCAATTTACCAACTCGATCTCCTTGTCCAACACAGAAGCAGCCCTTTGCAAAAAAGGATCCATGGTGGAGACCGTTACGGATGCATCCGGCTTCCCCTTCACCAAGGTGTTGGCAGGAATAGACACAACCTTACGCCTGCCATGATTAATTAAAAAGCCGTTTTGGAGTGGGAGTTTTAAAACGGAACAATTAAAAGAGAAACATAACCACATCGAATTATTGAAAAATAAGCTCAACTTTACAGCCCGAACAGTCACCTCGTACCACATCCACCGGGCTAATTTGGTAAAGTCATTACAGACAGAAAGCACCTATAATGTAAACCTAGAGGACAACCCCAGACAACACTGACTTTATCTTGGACTTTATCTTGGAGAACAGCCACAACCGTGTTTGGGTAACCACAACTAAAAACTGAATACCGGGTTTTGAGAGCTCCGATCCCATGGGTCAAAAAGAGGAGGCCCAGCCCAGCTTTGTCCAGACACGGACGGGCACAGACGGGCCCGTCCTTGGTCCAGGCTTTGTCCGGGCATTGTCCTGCACGTGTCCTGCGCCGCAGGGGGAGATGCAGCGCTATAAGCGCGATGACCCCGCCTCCCCCTCTCGCGGCAGCTGTGTAGGGTAGTTGTGCACTCTGGGGGTTGCAGTCCTCCCCATAATGAAGATGGCAGTGCAGGCTGTTTGGCGTGCCATTGGGACCCTCGTCCCACCACGGGTTCCTTCCACAGTTTAGTTTAGGCGTCCCGTTGCAGCCGGTAAACAGCAGACAGCAGGAAAAGTTGTTGAAACACACTACAATGTGAGGCTATTCTCAGGTATGGCAATTGGTTATTTGTGTTCCTAAATTCACTGAGTGCCATGTGTTGTAGATGTGTTTTGGAAGAGGTGTGGTGCAGCAGCCAGAGCAGCTGACTCTGGAACACAGAGGCTCACGGTTCGATCCCCGGTGGCAGATCAGCCCAGCATTATGTGACTCTGGGCAATAGCTAGCTATCTTCCTGACAGCCCCCAGAGCCTTGACACCCATAGGGGTAATTGTTTGTGCTTTACAAATACCAGATTATTATTTGTACACTTTGCTGTTGCACTAGACATCAAGACTGCTAGTTGTGCAGCTCTGCACTGCTCAAGTGCAAGGGGAGAGTAATCATCAATTTGGAATAGCCAATGTGTCATGCTTGGCCTGTACCTTTGATGTAGTACACTGCTTCACATTGCATTTCTATATATGCACAATTAACAGGTGAGCCCTATGGTGCTCAACAGGTCTGATGACATGATTATTACAATTTGAGGCCTACTTCTATTTGACGAGATGATGGCGAGTTGATGTTTACTGGGACAGTGACATAAACGCCAGCACTCCTCAGCCCCGACTCACAAAGATTAGCGGCAGTGCGCTAATAACTGAGTTATTATTAAAAAAAAAATCTTAAAGTACTGAAAAAAAAGTGGGGCGACACTCCTCCACCTTAGTGGAGGAGCTGCCACTGTGTGTATTATCTGTACTGAATGACTCAAGCACATTTCTCATGGCATTTCACATTAATTAGACAGTTTGCTATAGGTTTACACATGTCTTTTCCAGTTCTCTGTGTAATAGCATATAATGAGCAAGGCCTGATACATTGTTCACCTCTACATCCTGACTTTCATTGCTATCCAGAAGCTTACTCTGCTGGTTATTTAAAGGTGTTCCTGATGACTCAATGTTATGTGTACTCACTACATGCGTGCAGTGACAGATTATCGATCTGATATTGTTTAGTTGTGTCTCACTAGGTAGGTTGCAACATAGCCTACATGTTGAACACTCACACATACATATGTCCATGGTAAACCACAGATTTTGTTCTGGCCCACGTGACATTGGCACAACCATTTCATAGTTCACTTCCTTTAACCTGTGATTTTGGTGAATTTACTTGGTGCAGTTCAAACATGTCACATGGATTTTTATGCTCTTTCTTGTCAGCATTTAACTACTGTTTTTGGTAGAAAAGTTGTAATGGTGCACTTTGATTGACACATATGTATTGCAACGGGGGCCATCTTTATGTAGGACACACTGATGTTGTTACAAGGAGGTATCAACTCCAATTGTAGACACAATACATTGGGTTTACACATGTATGTGTATGACTTTACTTGTAGGGGGTTGTGTACTTCTATGTCTTTAATCTTTTACTCATTGCTGTGGCTAATGTATATTGAGATTGTTAACCTGAGTACACTATGGTGCCTTGTACATGTAGCAATGCGTTCTATGTTGATGACTGATGTATGACATGTTTGGCTGTATTGTGTTTGACTTATTAAGTTTCACATTGATGGATTCATATGCTGTTCATTTAGGCTACTTAGTCTACAGAACAGGTGAGCCATCACATTGGTAACATCCATCAATGCAGCCATCAACCTACGTGTATGTGTATACTGAAACTGCCTGCACTGCTGAGACATATGTGTGTTTTGTACTGTTAGTGTCAAAATGTTATCCAGTATTGACACATACACATTTCTGGGGCATACACTGAAATGGCATGCCACACATGGCTTTCCACATACTTCTTCCTGTGTTGGTCCAGTAACTTTGGTCAACATAGATTTATACTGCCATGTGTGACACACTTGCTCATGTCATAGTACTTGTTATCACACCACTGACCTTGTTGACCTTTGACTGATATCAAGAATAGGTACACCATTGAGGAGACACTAATCTCAGACTTTGCTCTTGTGTTGTCTATCTACTTATGTTGTTTGTCGTGCCTCATGGTTTCATTTGTGAATCATTACCCAGTGCAGTTATTGTTGTTTCATCCATCCACACCGAGTGAAATGACAAATTACTGCTCACTGACATTCTGTTGCTACTACCATTGACAAATTAGTAATTGCATGACAATGTGGGACATCACTGTGTACATGTTGCTGTACGTTGTTCCCACTATGTGCACATGACATGGTGGCCCAGATATTTGGGTAAGTGGCGCTGGGAAGCAAGTCACCTGTCTGCACTGCACTGAGTCACTGAAAAAGGGCTGCAGTACACAGTATTTAGGAAATACTGCACTTTCCTCACAGTTCTGCTTACACTGGCACGCAAAGTGCAACCTAGCACAAACACAGGCACACTTGCACCATAGGCTTCAGGTGCCTGCATTGAATATGGAACTTTCTTTGTGCAGGAAGGGGCACATAACTGCACATGATTAAGCCGCAGAGTTCTGATCGTCTAAAAAGGTGTGCCACAAAATGCAGCAGACGTAGTAAGCCGGAGTGATTTGTAGGAAGTCAGTTGTTTTTCCGTGTGACACATCACCTGGGGAGACCAATTGATTTGTCACATTTCTAAGTTTTCCTGATGTGGCATACATGACATGCCACATGAACCAAGGTAGTTGCATGGAGACACCTCCACAATCCCCATGGAACACATCCCTTGGACACAGTGATGTTACACTGCATTTTGTATTGCTCTTTACCTTTACACCATTCAAAGGCACAGAGTGAAGACAAGTAAAGGCACCGAGTGACTTTACTTGTCTTCATGCGTGACTTTGGGGTTTGCATTACATGTGTCCCACAATGCATGGTGACTTATGAACTACACCCCTCTTCCATATGGCACTATGAACGGCAACAGACACAGAGAGGGCTATTATGTCATACATTTCTTACTGCTAATGGTTCAGTTATGTGCTTCAGATTTTCTTACCAAAAAGTAGGGCATTCCCATATTGCCCATTCTTGAAGCACTCATTGATTTATGTATTTTTTTGCAGTTTTATATAGCGCAAATTCGACCCAAAGGTATCAGAGCACTTTACGTGAGCACCAGTTGCACTGATGATGCAGTGCCTGAAGATGTAGGCATCATGCACTGTCCCTGCACATGGGTGAACATCCCCAATGGTCCACGAGGGCCTGGACGTTGATAGAATAGATGCGCTTCTGGGTCCTGTACATGTGTGATGTGTGCAATCCATGGCACCTAGCACATGTGGGAATTCAGTATTTGTTTAGATACCTTGCTTGATGTCAAGCTGCTGTTGTCGTGTCTTGGGGAAGAGGATATACTGGGGTGTTAGATGGATGATGGCATCCAGGACAGAGGGTAGGAATGCAGAAAAAGATGGCTGTGTTATTCCTGCCACTGGATGTTGTGATCTGGAATGAGCCAGATGCCAGCATGTGGAGGACAGCCTTCAGCTTGAGCAGAGGAGGGATGTTGGTGGACCTGGCAGTTGGTGCCTGGAGCCTTGGTGCTATCTGATTCAGCAGTTCTATTATGGACTCCCTCCTGAGTTGGTAGTATGTGATGACCTCATCCTCCCTGAGGTCAATGATGGAAGTAGGCTGGAAATAAACTAGGCCTGGGGAAGCTCATTGAGTTTCACTTTGTGGAATTCCACGGAGTTACTGAAAAACATCACCACATTCCATTAAGTTTCGTGTCTTGCAGAGTATTTCTCAGCCAACCCTACTAGCAATAAGCCAGCATGTGATAATGTCTGAGGTGATAAGAAGCACAAGGATGCGTGGGGGAAGGGTGCTCCCTAAACGTCCTCTGGTACTAGCTGTTACTGTGTTCACTCTGTACTAGAACGTGATACTTCCTGGAGGCCTCGGTAAGAGGAGTTCATTCTTCACTAATACACCACTGAGCTGATAGGCCAGAAATAAAGGCCTGTTCCTTTTTTCCCTGGTTGGTCGAGAGGCGTCAATGCCTTGACCTTCCAGGATATCTGTTGATGGCGATAGGAGAATGCAGTTCGATAAAGAAAAATAATATTCACAGCAACGAGGAAACTCCTGAAAATTGGCTTTGAACTTGTGCCGGATATGACAGATAGCTTCTTCATTCCCAGCCATGGAGACATAATGAGTGCGACAGAAGTAACGTGAAACCACCTCCCACAGCGCACTGCTGACTAAGTGTGAAACTAGTGTCAGATGGATGTGTATTGAGCTCGTGGTGTGAGCCCTGGCAGTCTTATATAGACTCATTCAAAGGTTACGCACGCTGATATGGATTTACTACTGCGCATTCGGCAACACACAGTGCTCTCTCAATATTGAATGGAAGAGCGAAGGGCTGTGCAGGTCTTGTTCACAGGGCACATTTTAATGTTTATAAAAACTGTAGGTGTACTCTGTGCTGTGCAGTTATAGAACACTGGAAGAAGAAGTTTAGGGTGCCACAGGGGCTATTGAGTAAAGCAGATCTATTGACGACATCTTGATCATCTGGGATGGGGAGACAGACACAGCCATTGAATTCGTCAATTGGCTCAATAACCAGAACAGATACCTGAAATTCACTAGCACCATTTCCAATACATCCATGGTGTTTTTAGATCTCAACATTTATGCTGATGGAAACAGACTCAAAAGCACCACGCATTTTAAACCCACCGCGAGAAATTGCTTATTGCGGTATGATAGCTTCCATCCCAGGCACCTCAGAGAAAATCTCCCTTATGGACAATTCTTAAGGTTGAGACGCAACTGCTTAGAACTGATCAACTTCAAATCACAAGCTGGGGAACTTAGAACTAAACTGCTACAGCGAAAATACCCCCCTAAAATCATTGAGAAGGCCATGAAAAGGGCCAAGAACAATCACAGGGATGCGCTCTTGGAGGAAAAGGTACCGTCACCTGAGGAGAAACAAAGACCTATATGTGTCACCACGGACTCTACAATGTCAAACGAAATCTCCAAAATTGTAAATAAACACTGGAGGATACTGAACTGTGGCAATCTCAACCTGGAAAAACCAATGTATGCACATCGCCGTGGCAGGAATCTGAGAGACCTACTGGTACATACCAGACCCAAGCCTAATACCACCACCAGACAAACCACCATTGGAATACAGGGACACTTTCCCTGTGGGAACTGTAGCAGCTGTCACCTCACGAAGAAAAGCAATAAGTTAACATTCAGAAATGGCACTAATTGGGAACAGAGACAATTCACAAATTGCAATACCAACAATGTAGTCTACATGATCACCTGCCCATGCGGTCTGGAGTATGTGGGAATGACCACGAGACCTGTGAAAACAAGGATAGGCGAACATAAAAGCAATGTCCGCTGCAAAAAATCAACGACGAAAATGGCAACACACTATCTGACTAAACAACATGGTGTGAACGACCTGAAATGGACAGTAATTGAACACCTTCCAACAGAAATGGGTCTTTTTCAAAAGGAACAACGGTGGGTGTTCCGTCTAGGGACACATATCGAGGGATTGAATGATGATGTGCCCTGGGGGCAACTAACCAGTTGATATCTGCAAAACAACCCATGAATCTAAACCTGCCTTTCCACCAAATGTGGGAACAAACATGAGTGACCAATCTGGGCTGCCCTATACCATTGTGGATTATATAAAGAAACCAATGGCCACAACGTATTGCAATGCTACCGTTATGTTGGTGGTTGAATAGTCTTAGTTTCTCCTACTGTGGCTAAGCCTCATAATGATCATGAAATATCCAATGATCCTTTATTATGCTAGCCATATTCAGCGTATGGGTAATATCACACCAAGGTACAGCTCTTTTTACGAGACCGAACTACACGCATGCGCGTTATAGTTATCACCATCGCAGGTGCGCATGCGCCTAGCACGCCCCGCTAATCACGAACACGCACTGGTGTGCACGTGCGCGAAACCACTACTCTCTGGCGCATGCGTGCACGCGGCTAACCATTAGCACACGCAGGTGATCTCCATCGAGCTTAGATACACGCTCACTCTAACCGGCAAAAAACCACACCTGGCACCACACGTGTAACCGGACACACCATACATGGTGTGACGGTAACAAGGAGAGGATTTGCCTAATATGGGCATTAGCCATTTCCGACAATAAGCCAATAGTTAGAGAGTAGCCCTTGGGAATTCACTGTATATATAGCGCCCGGCTCCCGTTCGCAGTCAAAATCAGCGGAGCAGCGTGAGGGGAACACGGAGACAAATTCTGTCCTGAGTTAGTGAGTATGAGTCTGCAGAAAACACCCTTTTCCTAGCAAAAAAGTGAGTAAACAAACTAAAAATCCCGTTTTTGTTCCTGTAGACTGCATAATTAGCAATCATCCCCTGGCGTCCAGAAATGCTCATGAAGCAAGCCACCACTACAAAATGAGTATGACCAATATTTCGTACCTACTATCTGTGTGTTTGTGTGTTCTGTGTTGTCTGTCCTTTTCTTTCACAGGGCGACTACGCCAAGTGGTGCTCCAGGTGACTGCACCATGTTGAGCTACCCTAACAGGGCCACCACACTCATTTTATTTTTATTTTTCTTTTCTTTGTAGGTCATGCAAGTGCATGGTCACAATAAAACCCGCTGTAGGCACACTATAGCCTGTATTCAGTATTAATTCACTGTACATAGTCTTGCACTTTTTTTGTATAATACACATTTGTTAGAAATACGTGAGTAAGGTGGGAAGTTGTGCCCCCGTCCTGAAGAAGGAGCACCAGCTCCGAAACATGTTGACGCACACTAGAGGTACTGTTCATAGTGACAACAGTTAATTACCTCACCCTGCACCTTTTTAATAGTACCAGCCCGGGGTTGTGAATAAAGTTTTTTCTTAATACCCACGAGCCAGGTACTTTTTAACCTTCACCAACCCCACCACTCACATTTACTACCCCATCACTTGCATCACACACACCACACATAGTCCAACTACAAGTGCTCCTGCGTAGTCGTAGGTCGTAGCACGCCGCATCCCGTTAGAGGGGTGCGAAGACCCCAATGATGAAGCATGACACCAAGGGGCCTGTTGGTGTGTGAGGGGTATTTAACACAACACTGAGTGTCCCCACACGTGGGGTATACTCACCGTCCCTCTCACTGTGAGTAGGATTCTCCTTGTTTATGAAACAGTGCCCGTGGAGTAAGAATCCTACTTCTATACTCTACCTCCCTCTGATTGTTTTTTTCAGATCTATGCAAGATGTCAGTCTGATCACTCCATGCTTGGATCAGTGCACTGAAGAGATGCATTATTAATTACAGATGCAGATTTCAATACCCAGTGCACATGTGTAGCAGGCGTGGCAGGACACACCTGCCCTTGTGTACAATTTCCCTAAATAATGCATGCATATGTATGAGTATGCAGTGATTAATGTACACAGTGCCTGCCCTTCCTCAGTAATATATGTATACAAGTGAGTCCTCCTGTGATATTATACACACACTCTGCCTCTCAGTACCTGCTTGCACTCAGGACTCTCTGAACACAAAGTAAAGGGCCCGCTGGTCCTGCTTGCAGTATAGGAGCAGGGGTTTGTGGTGCTTCGGGCAGCAACAAGCCTGCCACCGCACCAGCTGCTCCACAAGCTTGGACATGTTAGTGAGGTCTCGGTTAGGCCGCAGTTTCCTCCAGTGGGACACCTTGCGGTACCTTTGGAACAGAGAGTTGCACTGCAGGCCCCGCCAGGTCTGGTTGATGCAGGATCGGCAGAAGCCACACCGGGTCAAAGAAGTGCTCCAGGCAGACTATGCAGGCAGCCTCCACCTGCCAGGCAATGCCAGGGGTCCAGGATGGAGGTAGTGACAGCCATGGCAAACAGAACTCCTCCGCTGTTGGTTCAAATGAAACTGTGAGTGAGGCATGGTTGGCTCTACTGTGAGTCGATTGTAAAGAACCCAGAGGGAGAACTGCAGGTGCACCACAGACCACCCACTATCCATGATTAACATGGCGGTCATCATGGAATCCCTATAGTTACTCTGTGTTGGAAGGAAATCTTCTCAAGGAATACCTCCTCTATAAGCTTGCTACCTAAGCTGTGATCGCACTGGTAAACTCTGCTCTGCTGGCAGTTGGCAGAATTTTTGCAGAACTCCACACTCCAAGAAAAGTGCGGAGTGCCAAAACTCTGTGCACTCCGCAGGTGGAGCATAGTTTACTGCCCACCCTTATAAAAAATGTGCTTCCTTCTTCTGCACTGCCTACTTGGTAGGGGGGGTGGTGGGGTCCCCTCACAACTTCCAACTGCAAAGCTCCTCCATGTGGAGTTGAGCTTGCCAAACTGTTTTGTGTAGCTTGTCTTCATGTACCACAGCCAATGCTGGTTCCGACTTCCTTAGACAAGGCACAGACCCTCTTTTGTTCCTTTCTAGAGTTCTAATCTTAGCACAGGGACATACCTGGAGTAACCAAGCGCTTTATAAAATGGAAAATAAAAATAAATAAATGTGCCATGACCTACTCCTGGGTTGCTGATGCGCAGGAGTTTTGACATATTTAAGGCTCTGTGGGATGAATGACGACAATGTATCACACATTCTCAATATCATAAATATCACTGCTTGGCTTTTACACTGGCTTTTATGGTAGAAAGCCTACCTTGAATATGTATGTGTCTGCGTGGCACAGCTATTTCTGGGGCAGGTAGTTTCCAATGCTGGCCTAACAAAACTGTGGACACATGCGTCTATTTGTGAAAATGGAGTACTGCCTGTGAGTTAAAATTAGTGATGCAACGGCAGTGCAGGCCTCTCATAAATAAGCCCCGTTAAGTTCAGTTTTAGCATAATGCAACTAGTGAGATTTACAATGAACTGAACCAACTGTTCAAAACACTCAGAAATAGCTGTCTCTGTATTAACCAACCAGAAACCCTCGAGCATTTCTTATTGTTCCCTCCTTTGTATGATGGAATTAGAATAAATGGCTATTACCAGTTATTCAAAATCTGAGAATCCAAATCTATTTGACAGCCTTTAACCTGAAGAGACTTAAATAATTCCCAACAATGACATTTAAAAGCATCTTTTATACACTTTCAAGCAGCGCAGGGCGGCCAGCAAAGTTGCTGCGTGTGTTGCATTGCATGAATCGGAGAGCAGAAATACTCCATATTTACAAAGATATGGCGCATATCTGCTCTTACCTTGCGCTGGTGCACTGTGTTCTGCCTTGCACCAATGCAGGCATGCTTGCACCATAGTACAGGGGGGCCTGTGTTTTGGCCAGGATTGTTTTGCACAGGAAGGGGAAACCTTCCTGCCTAAAATAAAATCCTTAGAGACATTTTCCTCTTTCTATGCATGATGCAAAATGCATCACACATACAAAGTGGAAGTAAAGAGGAGAAATCCAGATATTTCTCCTCGTTACACCTCACTGGGGAAAGTGTTGCATTTTGGTATACTCCCAGGCGTACTAGCTTAATTAAACTAGGAATGTATCAAAATCCATGGAAAGATGGATGGGAACGTCCATGCTCCACCCATGGAGCATCTCCTACTGTAATGTAATGAACTGTAGGCCTCTGTGTTGTGTTACTTCTCTTTACAAAGCCATGCAAGGAAGTACAGATGCCCCTTGCATGGCTTCACAAATATTACGTAAGACTTTGCGTTGGCCTGGTGGTGTGCTACACGATGCAAGGACAAAGCAAAGGCTTGGTAAATCTGAGCCTTGATGTCTTCAGATTTTTATGGTATGCATGGAAGATAAGAGCAACGTATAGTGAAGTTGTACTGTAAATAAACGTGGTGCCATGGACTGCTGCTAAATGTATCCAAATATTATATTTAATACATGTGGCACTTTATGTAGATATATTTCGAACTGTGTATTGTAAATCTATCAAATGTATTCTTCATATTCTATGCAGTGTTTTATTGTGATTTGTATTTTTTTGCTATTTTTTAGTATTATCGGGTAGTGGATTTTGTGTCTGGCCCTGAGGAAGAATCCAAAGTCCAAAGTTTCACCAAGGTGTGAGCACTTTGACTCTACTATCTCCTCTCTGGCTGGACTGCATTTGCCCAGTTGAACATCTTCTCTGGCATGATACATGTTGACCAACTTGTGGTCCTGGGGCAAGGGCTGTGCTCTTTGTACTACAGTGAATATGTGATGCACAACTCAAGTGCACTAGCTGTGACACCCGAGCCCCACAGGCAGGGCCTCAGCTACGAACCGACTGAAATCCGAGGTACTATGCACACTAAGTGACCCAAAGGTGGGGGAGCAAAATCTGACTCACAAGAAGGGGAAGGGTAGTGAACAGGGCCCCCAAACAAGCACTCCCTCTCCTGAGATGTCCTAGACCACCCTTCATACTACCTAGATTAGCCTTAAACTAAATATAGACTGTGGCACAATAAACATTTGTCTCACAGAAGTAGCCAACACTACTTCCAGCTAAAATCACCCTATGGTAATAGTGTCGGCTACTCCTTTGGAACAACCATGAAAATAAAAAAATGCTTTTTGTGCGTCTTTGTAGTTGCTATTTCTAAGAATGATGCCTCGACAGACTTGGGGCAATCCACCTCGGTACCTCAGATCATCTGCCCTATTTAGAAAACAAAGTCTGATATACTTTTTATGTTCAGGACAACCAGGGAAACCTTACTGGGACAGAGCTGCCTGCATTCACTCTGCTAAACAGCTAGGAAAGCCTGGTGGTTCCGAGCACAAAAATTAAAAATGCCCCTCAGACCCTGGAGACGTCTCCAAGGGTATCAGGGCCATTACTTGTTTTACAAAAACAAGCTCTCAGTTTAGGAGTTTGTTTTTGTAAACAAAACGGTTTACTGAGAGGCCACCTGAATCAATGATGCCACTCAGCAAACTTTCAATACCAGGCAGCACCCTATCTCTGAATATGGTGGGCAGTAGTCCACCAAGCTAGCAGGAATTATTACCTGAAAGACCTCCATTGGCTCCCTGTCAACAAGAGAATAACGTTCCGTCTCCTCACCCACGCACACAAAGCCCTCTACGACCTAGGACCCGAATGCCTCAACACGCGTCTATCCTTCTACACCCCCTCCCGACAACTACGATCGTCCAATCAAGCCCTCGCCGCAATTCCGCGCATCCACAGATCCACCATGGCGGGAGGATCCTTCTCCTACTTAGCGGCCAAAACCTGGAACTCTCTCCCCACCCACCTCCGCCTTACACAGAACCACCT
Organism: Lissotriton helveticus; assembly: GCF_964261635.1. Classification (NCBI taxonomy): domain Eukaryota; kingdom Metazoa; phylum Chordata; class Amphibia; order Caudata; family Salamandridae; genus Lissotriton; species Lissotriton helveticus. Next base: position 635,760,303 of record NC_136072.1, read on the forward strand.
CTCCTTCAGAAAGCAACTGAAAACTTGGATATTCGACAAGTAATAACACCTCCCTCCCCCAAGCGCCTTGAGACCCTCTGGGTGAGTAGTGCGCTATATACATTTTGGAACTTGAACTTGAACCTCCGGGCCGCTGACTAAAGTCTTACAAAAAAAAGACCTACTCTATTCAAAGACTAAGCACTGACAGGACCTGATTATATTGACTTGTACTGGGTGCATAAATGGCACTGTTTAGCACACTGTTAGCCCAGTATTCCGTATCTGCCCTCGGGCTCCTGAAAAAGTTGCCACTTTCGTGATTACATGTTCGGGCGTGCAATTCTAATTACTGTGCAAGCAGAAGTTTACACAGCAATCAAAATTCCATATTGCGAGATAATTGTAACACCCTTTCTGTTTTCCCCTAGCAGGTTTCGACAAGTCAATCCTGCCAAGAAGGATCTAGACAGTGAGGCTAAACATCCACAAATTGCTGTGCTAAACACTGATTGATTCTGCACATTATGCCTCATTTCCAAGTTGAAGAGCTGAGAACTGGGTGTATTTAACATACCTGGAAAATACCTCATGTCCGAGTAATGGTACTGAAAAGCTGTAGTAAATACCCTCTTCATTCCACTCAATGTGTAATCAAGGCTTAATTTTCAACTTCCACTGAAATGCTTCTGAAACTTCGATTGAAGTCCACTATCACGTTTGGAACCCTGCTGCAGTGATCTGTGTGCACAATCCAGGTCACATTAGCAGTAATGTAGCTCAGTGGTTTAAGAACTAGATGAAGAGACCCCCCCTTATACCTTGCACCTCATAGATTCTGACAGTAGCGGCCACTACTACTGCAAAATGGTGGAACAGGTGGAGAGGGACACACACACAAAAAAAGTATAAATAAAGAAAATGAAACTTACCTGCTCCAGCAGCCACCTTACTTCTGATCCTAAAAGTCCATGTCAGGAGCCTGCTGCACAAGGCACAGGCTCCCAGCTCTCAATCCGAGCACTGCTCAAATGCTGAGAGTGCTATTCCCAGCATGTGATCACGCTGGCATTGGTCTGAGTGCCTTGGTGCGGTGCTCAGACATAGACTGGGAACCTGTGTTGGTTTCTCTACCCAGCTGTACAACACAGCTCAGTGAAGAAAGGCTAAGTGTGCATGAAGATTTGGCTGGTCCCGGAGGGTCCGCAAAACCATCATGAGCATTCGGCAGTGCCTGCCGCTCCCCCCTCCTCCCTAGTGCTGCCGCTATAGTGTAATGATGGGAGGCCACACCGCTCCCTTGTAGCTTTAAAAATAAAATGCTAATAAAAATGTTTTCATTTTAATTTTCTCCTTTGCCTCTGCTGTCTTTCAGCGTGGGTGGGGGGTGATGCTCCTCCGCCATAACGGAGGAGCCGCCCCTTGATTCTAATCATAGTAAGTGATCTCAGTGTATTGAAAATCTACTGGAAATAGGGGATGGGTGTGTGTACATTTTTGTAGTTGCTATTTCAGAGAATGATGCCCCGGCGGACTTGGAACTTGCCAGAAACCGGTCCTTGGAAGCTTGTTTCCGGTCCAGGGAAGGCATGGCTTGGCAGTTCGGACTGGACTGTTCCCATGAGGCACAGGGTCAGACTGATTTGCATATATCCATGTCTGAACTGGGGTGGCAGAGTGGGCTAAAGAACGGTGATGGTTTAAACCCAGATCTTTTGACTGGGTGTGAGTGTTTGGTTCAGATGCTCCGTCCATCACCACCCCCTTTTGTACCGCTTTGGCCGCCATAAGTGTGGCAGGGTATGCTCAGACGTGAGTCCCTTGCTCACTTTGCCACTGGATTCAAGCAAGCCGGGCTGAAGACGGCTGGAATGTCAGAAACCGGTCCTCGGAAGCTTGTTTCCGGTCCAGGGAAGGCATGGCTTCGCAGTTCGGGCTGTACTGTTCCCATGAGGCACAGGGTCAGACTGATTTGCATATAGCCATGTCTGAACTGGGGTGGCAGAGTGGGCTAAAGAACGGTGATGGATCAAACCCAGATCTTTTGACTGGGTGTGAGTGATTGATTGGTTCAGATGCTCCGTCCATCACCACCCCCTTTTGTACCGCTTTGGCCGCCATAAGTGTGGCAGGGTATGCTCAGACGTGAGTCCCTTACTCACTTTGCCACTGGATTCAAGCAAGCCGGGCTGAAGACGGCTGAAGTGCCAGAAACCGGTCCTCGGAAGCTTGTTTCCGGTCCAGGGAAGGCATGGCTTGGCAGTTCGGGCTGGACTGTTCCCATGAGGCACAGGGTCGGACTGATTTGCATATAGCTATGTCTGAACTGGGGTGGCAGAGTGAGCTAAAGAACGGTGATGGATCAAACCCAGATCTTTTGACTGGGTGTGAGTGTTTGATTGGTTCAGATGCTCCGTCCATCACCACCCCCTTTTGTACCACTTTGGCCGCCATAAGTGTGGCAGGGTATGCTCAGACGTGAGTCCCTTGCTCACTTTGCCACTGGATTCAAGCAAGCCGGGCTGAAGACGGCTGGAATGCCAGAAACCGGTCCTCGGAAGCTTGTTTCCAGTCCAGGGAAGGCAAGGCTTGGCAGTTCGGGCTGGACTGTTCCCATGAGGCATAGGGTCAGACTGATTTGCATATAGCCATGTCTGAACTGGGGTGGCAGAGTGGGCTAAAGAACGGTGATGGATCAAACCCAGATATTTTGACTTGGTGTGAGTGTTTGATTGGTTCAGATGCTCCGTCCATCACCACCCCCTTTTGTACCGCTTTGGCCGCCATAAGTGTGGCAGGGTATGCTCAGATGTGAGTCCCTTGCTCACTTTGCCACTGGATTCAAGCAAGCCGGGCTGAAGACGGCTGGAATGACAGAAACCAGTCCTTGGAAGCTTGTTTCCGGTCCAGGGAAGGCATGGCTTCGCAGTTCGGGCTGGACTGTTCCCATGAGGCACAGGGTCGGACTGATTTGCATATAGCCATGTCTGAACTGGGGTGGCAGAGTGAGCTAAAGAACGGTGATGGATCAAACCCAGATCTTTTGACTGGGTGTGAGTGTTTGATTGGTTCAGATGCTCCGTCCATCACCACCCCCTTTTGTACCGCTTTGGCCGCCATAAGTGTGGCAGGGTATGCTCAGACGTGAGTCCCTTGCTCACTTTGCCACTGGATTCAAGCAAGCCGGGCTGAAGACGGCTGGAATGCCAGAAACTGGTCCTCGGAAGCTTGTTTCCAGTCCAGGGAAGGCAAGGCTTGGCAGTTCGGGCTGGACTGTTCCCATGAGGCACAGGGTCAGACTGATTTGCATATAGCCATGTCTGAACTGGGGTGGCAGAGTGGGCTAAAGAACGGTGATGGATCAAACCCAGATCTTTTGACGTGGTGTGAGTGTTTGATTGGTTCAGATGCTCCGTCCATCACCACCCCCTTTTGTACCGCTTTGGCCGCCATAAGTGTGGCAGAGTATGCTCAGACGTGAGTCCCTTGCTCACTTTGCCACTGGATTCAAGCAAGCCGGGCTGAAGACGGCTGGAATGCCAGAAACCAGTCCTCGGAAGCTTGTTTCCGGTCCAGGTAAGGCATGGCTTCGCAGTTCGGGCTGGACTGTTCCCATGAGGCACAGGGTCAGACTGATTTGCATATAGCCATGTCTGAACTGGGGTGGCAGAGTGGGCTGAAGAACGGTGATGGATCAAACCCAGATCTTTTGACTGGGTGTGAGTGTTTGATTGGTTCAGATGCTCCATCCATCACCACCCCCTTTTGTACCGGCGGACTTGGGGCCATCCTTCTAGGTGCACTGTTGCAGTTCCAACTGGAATATTTTTTGAACGTAGTACATGTAATACAATTTCATAAAACAATTTCAAGTTCAAATAATCAGCAAACCGTCACTCTATTTTGACAAGTATTTGTAATTTACTGTGTCTGCTTGTAAATAAATAACAAAAGTTTTTTTCTCATTTGCATAATGTTACATCGTAAACATTGCATTATTCATGATTTTTGACAAACACTTTCATGTATATCTCATTTTACATTGCCCGCCCAATGCATTTCGGGCCTCCAGGCCCTTCTTCAGGGGCTGTATCTAAAAAATAAACATAATCAAACATTTTGTATTGTGATGTCACGATCCTTCATACATACTCAGTGAGCAATCTCTCATTAGTTACCACTGTATTACTAAGTGCTTATTTTTACAACCAATAATCAGTGAACCTTGTGTGGGTGAACTCAGGTGGTTAACTGTAATGATTAGGAAAATGAAAATGCCAGTGCATAGGAGGAAAAAATGGGGAAGAAATGGCAGATGGGATGTAAGGTAAACCGGGAATATAACCCAAAGGTGCTTGAAAACTCTCCGCAAAACCTATGCGCCAAAGGGAATACTATAAACACCCTGGTGTGCTGCTTAAAAAAAGCTAACAACTTCTGTACTGACCTTGTTGTTAGGTAATTGTACCAAAACGGAATAAGTAGATAGATGCGTCCTGTATCCTACAATACACCGGTACCTCGTTAGCACGAGTGATATTACCGAAAGACATTACCAAAAGACAAGAAATGTGCTTAAGAACTAAAACAAGTCGTACCTTGTAGTTCATGCGAGATACATAGGCTTGTTATTCATGTAGACCGCAGTCTCCGTGGAGTTGCGGCAAGGAGATTCCTCAAACTGCAAGCAATGGGGAACGCGGTTAGCATGCTTAGTGGACGGCCGTTATTAACCGCAATACAAACGTATGGGAAATAAACTTACCAGGAATAATAAAGAGTGCTCTCGTATTCCATTTAACCGCCCGTATTCTAATCCGCTTCCGTGTGACGGGTCGCGCTTGCGCAATCTATAGTCAAAGTGTGAATACTAAAAACGGACTATCCAGTGGTGAACAGTGAGAAGGGTAGGAAAAACGGTAGGAAAAGACGAGCGCCATGTTGGGGAGACTACCCGAGAATAACCGATGTGAAGAACGTGTAGGGGAAAGTATAAAGCATGACAGTGTGTGAAGAAACAAAATAATGATAAAGAAAATAATAATACATCTTCAGTATGTATATACATTGGTTCCATTTTCCATGACTATTTACAGTTATATCAATGAGTTATGAACCCACTGTCGCACGCAGGCGACTCTTGAACAATATTCATAAATAGCATCCTAGATCCACTCTGTCATTGATCCCTTTCGGATCCTGAGAGTCTAATTTTCTTATCCAGAAAATTTCTCTCTGCAGTAACATTTTAGTTAGGTCCTTTCCTGGAGTGGGCTTGACTACCTCTAGTACCTGGAATTTAAGCTGCGCTATGGTGTGTCTTTGATTAGCCCAGTGTACAGCTAAACTGCTATTGGGATTGTTGTTACGTATTGTGCTTTTGTGTTCCGATATACGAGTTTTAATTTTTCGCTCTGTTTTCCCTACGTACAATAGTCCGCAGGGGCATTTTATGGCGTATATCAGATTCATGGAGTTGCAATCTGCATTATGTCTTGTTTTTATGGTTTGGCCTGTGTATGGATGCTTCACATTATCACTCACGATGACATTGTTGCACTGCACACAATTTAAGCATTTTCTTGTTCCTCTGAAGTTTTCTTCTGTGCGCTTGGATGATGATTTCAACATTTCTTTTATATTCTTAGATCTTTTATATGCAAAAATTGGTTTTTCTTTGAATTCTCCTTGAAAATCATTTTCATTGCTCAATAGATCCCAGTGTTGATTTATACTCTTCTTTATCTGTTTTGAGCTCGTGGAGTATTTGGATACAAAGACTTGTCGTTTCGTTTTTGGCTTGTCTACAGAAGATAGTAGTGATTCTCTGGTTTTGCTAGCGATCCTGAGTTTAGTATCCTCCAGTAGTGTTATAGGATACCTAAGAAGCACGAAGCAAACATAGTGGTCAACATCTCTTCTCAAGTTATCAGTAGCCAACAAATTCAGACACTAAATAAAGGCTTCAACTATGTACCCACGTATCACACCAACCAACTTGAGACTGAAATTGAATTCTTCAAATTCATGCGAGTACTTCGCTTAAGATATTTTTTCTTGAATATACCGGACTTTGGAACCACACGAGAAGCATCTGATTACGAGGAATTTAAACCCAAATCCACATTTATTGCTCCTACATCGCATAAAATACTGGATGCATTTGAAAGGCTCGTGTTGAATGACTTAAAGAACATCAATATACCTAAACAAAAATGCACGAATTTTTCTAGACATGAGCAACAAGCATTGAAAGCACTAGCCGAGAATCCCAACATTCGTATTGAAAGAGCTGACAAAGGAGGAGCCATTGTAATCATGGATCAGAAATTCTATAATGACAGTTTGAAAGAGCATATTGACGACATTGAAATATACCTGAAACTGGATAAGGACCCCATTGAAGATTTAAAGAAGACCTTAAATCTAATACTTGATCGAGCAGAGCAAATGAAATGGATTACCACCAAAACCAGACAATTCCTCACAGTGGAACACCCGAAACAACCAAGCATCTACATGCTACCTAAAATTCATAAAGACCTCCACAAACCACCATTTCGTCCAATAGTGGCCGGGTGTGGCACTATCTTCGAACCCCTGGGAAAGTATTTGGATCACTTTTTACAACCATTCGTACAAACATGGTATTCATACACGAAGGACACTACACATTTCTTACAGAAATTAGCAGCTGTTGAAACCAATGAGGACATGACATTATGCACACTGGATGTGAAAGCATTGTATACCTCCATTCCACATACTGGAGGTATTGAAGCGGTAGAATGGGCTCTATTAAAACAAGAAAAACTTGGAGCAGATAAAGTTTTTCTACTTGAACTTCTTCATTTTTGTCTGCATCACGCATATTTCAAGCATGAAAACAAATTCTTTTTACAAAATAGAGGTACGTCAATGGGATTTTCTGGGGCGCCTGCATACGCCAATACCTATATGGCGAGATTTGAAGAAACATTTCTACTATCAGACAATGAATGGATTGACAATCTAACCATATATTGTCGGTACATAGATGATATTTTTTTAATATGGCATAACAACAAAGAACTCCTAAAACAGAAGATCCAACAACTTAACACATACGATGAAAACTTACAATTCACACAAACCATAGAGACCAAGATGATACCTTTCTTGGACGTGCTAGTACAAATAGATGGAACCCATATCAACACAGAGGTATACCATAAATCCACCGATAAAAACACAGCACTGATGTATAAAAGCTTTCATCCCAGGAACCTTATTGAAAACATACCATACTCACAGATGCTGCGAGCAAAAAGGATATGTACAGATACACAATCTTTGAAGACCAATATTGAAATAATCACTGAGAAATATTTAGAAAAACAATATCCTATAACACTACTGGAGGATACTAAACTCAGGATCGCTAGCAAAACCAGAGAATCACTACTATCTTCTGTAGACAAGCCAAAAACGAAACGACAAGTCTTTGTATCCAAATACTCCACGAGCTCAAAACAGATAAAGAAGAGTATAAATCAACACTGGGATCTATTGAGCAATGAAAATGATTTTCAAGGAGAATTCAAAGAAAAACCAATTTTTGCATATAAAAGATCTAAGAATATAAAAGAAATGTTGAAATCATCATCCAAGCGCACAGAAGAAAACTTCAGAGGAACAAGAAAATGCTTAAATTGTGTGCAGTGCAACAATGTCATCGTGAGTGATAATGTGAAGCATCCATACACAGGCCAAACCATAAAAACAAGACATAATGCAGATTGCAACTCCATGAATCTGATATACGCCATAAAATGCCCCTGCGGACTATTGTACGTAGGGAAAACAGAGAGAAAAATTAAAACTCGTATATCGGAACACAAAAGCACAATACGTAACAACAATCCCAATAGCAGTTTAGCTGTACACTGGGCTAATCAAAGACACACCATAGCGCAGCTTAAATTCCAGGTACTAGAGGTAGTCAAGCCCACTCCAGGAAAGGACCTAACTAAAATGTTACTGCAGAGAGAAATTTTCTGGATAAGAAAATTAGACTCTCAGGATCCGAAAGGGATCAATGACAGAGTGGATCTAGGATGCTATTTATGAATATTGTTCAAGAGTCGCCTGCGTGCGACAGTGGGTTCATAACTCATTGATATAACTGTAAATAGTCATGGAAAATGGAACCAATGTATATACATACTGAAGATGTATTATTATTTTCTTTATCATTATTTTATTTCTTCACACACTGTCATGCTTTATACTTTCCCCTACACGTTCTTCACATCGGTTATTCTCGGGTAGTCTCCCCAACATGGCGCTCGTCTTTTCCTACCGTTTTTCCTACCCTTCTCACTGTTCACCACTGGATAGTCCGTTTTTAGTATTCACACTTTGACTATAGATTGCGCAAGCGCGACCCGTCACACGGAAGCGGATTAGAATACGGGCGGTTAAATGGAATACGAGAGCACTCTTTATTATTCCTGGTAAGTTTATTTCCCATACGTTTGTATTGCGGTTAATAACGGCCGTCCACTAAGCATGCTAACCGCGTTCCCCATTGCTTGCAGTTTGAGGAATCTCCTTGCCGCAACTCCACGGAGACTGCGGTCTACATGAACAACAAGCCTATGTATCTCACATGAACTACAAGGTACGACTTGTTTTAGTTCTTAAGCACATTTCTTGTCTTTTGGTAATGTCTTTCGGTAATATCACTCGTGCTAACGAGGTACCGGTGTATTGTAGGATACAGGACGCATCTATCTACTTATTCCGTTTTGGTACAATTACCTAACAACAAGGTCAGTACAGAAGTTGTTAGCTTTTTTTAAGCAGCACACCAGGGTGTTTATAGTATTCCCTTTGGCGCATAGGTTTTGCGGAGAGTTTTCAAGCACCTTTGGGTTATATTCACAGTTTACCTTACATCCCATCTGCCATTTCTTCCCCATTTTTTCCTCCTATGCACTGGCATTTTCATTTTCCTCATCATTACAGTTAACCACCTGAGTTCACCCACACAAGGTTCACTGATTATTGGTTGTAAAAATAAGCACTTAGTAATACAGTGGTAACTAATGAGAGATTGCTCACTGAGTATGTATGAAGGATCGTGACATCACAATACAAAATGTTTGATTATGTTTATTTTTTAGATACAGCCCCTGAAGAAGGGCCTGGAGGCCCGAAATGCATTGGGCGGGCAATGTAAAATGAGATATACATGAAAGTGTTTGTCAAAAATCATGAATAATGCAATGTTTACGATGTAACATTATGCAAATGAGAAAAAAACTTTTGTTATTTATTTACAAGCAGACACAGTAAATTACAAATACTTGTCAAAATAGAGTGACGGTTTGCTGATTGTTTGAACTTGAAATTGTTTTATGAAATTGTATTACATGTACTACGTTCAAAAAATATTCCAGTTGGAACTGCAACAGTGCGCGTTAGGTCAAGCGGTTGCGCTTGAATAGTTGTGTTATTAGTTCATGCACGAGAGGGACATCGTGCCTACCTACGCAGCACGCATAGATAAGTTAGAGTCAAGAAGTTTAATTATCTCAAACAAATAAACAGGTGTGCCCAGCCTCTACCACATCAGCCATCCTTCTAGGTACCTCGGACCATCTGCCCTATTTAGTGTAGAAAGTCTGATAAACGTTTTATGTTCAGGGTCATCAGGCAAACCTGACTAGGACTGGGTTGCCTGTGTTCGCTCTGCTAAACAGCAAGGAAAGCCTGGTGGTTCCATGCACAAACATAAAAAAGCCCCTCAGACCCTGGAGACATCTCTAAGGGTATCAGGGCCATTATTTGTCCTACAAAAACAAGCTCTGACTTTGGGAGTTTGCTGTTGTAAATCCGTGTATTGGTATGCACATGGTGGGTACAGAGTGCACTGTAGAAAGAGGTTTATTAGCACCAAAGTTATTTTTGCAATTTTATACCTTAAATATTCACTTATGGTTTTGATCTGGGTATTTCTTTCACCGGGACTGAGTCTCTGTTTTCGACAGTTCTGTTTATAAAATGTGGATTCACCTTATACCAAATATTCCTTGAGAAGTGTAAATAGAGCATGGTCTAATGCTGCAATTCTGCTGATGTTTGCTGATGTTTACCTCAGCTTTAAATTCAAAGGATAGCAGCACTTAATCTTGGCAGTTCATGGTCGTTCATGACATGTTAAATCAGTCCTTATGGGTTTAAATCCTGGCATTGGTTCTAAGTGATGTGGACTTGGCAGACTTGTCTAATCCGTAGTGCATATCACACACAATTTGGCATAGCTGCCAGTCTGTGCTCAAAGACGCCTACAACAGCAGTGGTTTGGGAAATGAGGATCAGGACTGAAGTATGTTGGCAAATTCAGGGTTCAAGAACAGTGCCAATTAACCCCATCGATGCTGCAGCAATGAGCAGAAGTAGCAAACAAACACCACAAGTTTTGTAGGCACGGTTTATGCTATGTGAATTCATAAAAATCTGGATGTGTGCTGTGCAATATTAACCCATTCCATCTTAACGTCTACTTCAAGAGAAAGTTATTTTATGACATGAAGCCCAGTCTATCATTCTTGGTAAAACGTATGCGTGTCTGCATTGAGATGCCCAAGTAACGCTCCCTTGAGGTAAAATTATGTAATGTTATGTGTATTTATAAAGTGCACTATCAATCAAAATAAACGTTATTCGATATCACAAAGTAAATCATAACAGCTACAAAGTTCATCCATGACAATACTTTAAAATAATCAAAATACAAGTTTAAAACAAGATACAAAATTCTTCTGGATAAAACTAAAAATGTTAAAAAGTATTAAAAAACTGTAATTGCAGCACAATCATATGTTTACTATTTACAACTGCTTCCTGTAGTTGATAATGACCAGTAAAAAACGTGGCATTACTGTACAGATACAAATATTTGGTAGTGTTTGTAGGTAAATAAATGCTGTGCGACAGTGTGTAAAACCTAACTGAGAAATGTTTACAGAAAACCATGGCATGCATAGTGTTCTGAGGTGACATATCATCACACGTGCCTGGTCAAGTGACCCGTTGTTAGTGATAGAAAAGCTAATTAAGCAGTGGAAAATATCCAGCCGAAAGGGGGTAAGCACAAACCTGTGATGAGGATTATCCACATTGACTAGATATGGTTGCATATGAAAACTAGTCAGGATCATTTAATTCCTCAGCACAGTTGGTTTGCAGATATCAGACGCTAATCTGATTTCCTCCAATAATGAGATGCATTTCCGTTTCAAAGCTTTCCTTTGCACATTGACCAGACTCTCGGGGAGATGGAAATATTCAGGATGACTGAGGTCTGTCAGAAAGTTGTGCACATATTTGAGCCACGGAATGTTATGGGCGTTTGAGGATTTTTGGAAATTAGCAATTATGGCTCGATTTAATGTTGTACATTCCGATGACCATATTTTGTGCCATAAAAGCACTGGCTGGATCCTAATCAGGGGCACCTAGCTCAGAATGACACATGTAGGTTGCGCTCCTTTTCGGGAGAGCAAGGAGAGACCTGAGAAAAACATTTTCTTCAAGCTGTGATATATCAATCTTTCCATGCCCCCAGATCCCAGCCCCGTACATGGCAGAGGATCTACACTTTGCATTGTAAATTGTCATCATCTCCTTTGGATGTTTAAAGCCAAGCTGTTTCGCAAAACTTAACAGGGTCATAGTAGTTTTCATGAAATGGAGTCGCCTTGATTTAATCACCCCTTGCCAATAACCTGATTGGTTGAAGACAATGTCCAAATATGAAAAAGGCTCTGTAAACTGAATAGTGGAACCCTCAATAACGATGTCACGGCAGCGAGTGGCCTTCTTCCCGATCTTCATGGCAAAGGTTTTGCATATGTTGATCTTTAGCCCAAGGTTTCACATGAACTGAACAAACTCGTCCACCAGGCGCTGCAGGGCAATGGGAGTGTGGGCCATTAACACTGCATCATCTGCATAACATAATGCTGGTATAGGCCGGTGTCCCACCTGGGGCAGATCAACATTTGCTTGCCAGTATGTCTCCTAGGCTGTTAATATAGAGGTTAAATAAGAAGGGGGCCATTACACATCCCTGGCGGACCCCTCTTCCTATTTTAAATGGCTCAGTACAAATACCATTAAGGCCATAACGTACTCTGCTTCTGCCTTGTGCTTACAAATCCCAAAGGAAGTTCACAATGGTGCAGTCCACACCCATGTTGGGCATGATTGCCCATAATTTATCATGAACTACCAAATCAAAAGCAGAAGATAAATCCACAAAAACTAAAAACAGATTGCCACCTTTCATGTACACATATTTCCCAATTAATAAATCTAAATTAATGGCCTGCTCTACAGTTTCCGGCCCAGCCCTAAACCTGTACTGTAGGTCCGAAAGGATATTATTTGTTTCAGCCCAATCCTGAAGTCGTCCTAAAAGAATGCGACCAGCTACCATGACCAGGCAGTCCAGAAGAGAGATGGGCCTGTATTGCGCTGGGTTGTTGCGTTGCGGTCACCCTTCTTGAATATGGGGACAATAAGCGACTCGGGTCAGGTGGATAAAAATCCCTGTTCTTGGCAGGCTTTAAAAAGCAAAGTAAGTATGGGGCCCCAGAGCTCAATATTAAATTTGAACAGATCAATAGGGATCCTTTAGGGCCCTGGGGCTTTGCACCCCTCACTTTCTTTCAATGCCAGAACAACTTCGTCCAAGGAAAACTCTAGATCTCTTGAAGCCTCTAATGGGCCAATGGATTTGGATGCATTGGCAAGAGGAGCGGGCCCATTATGGGCGGAAGCACTAACAGGGGGAATTACAGTGTCTTCCCTAGGGGAATACAGATTAGTAAAATTAACTATCCAAGCCTCCTTTGTGATAGCTATCTCTGCACGAGGAGAGTCTGGGAGATTATGAGAGGGAGAATTGATGACACGCCAAAACATGGTATTATCATTAGATAGACTAGCCTCAAGTAACTTATTCCATATATCCTCCTACAAATTTCTTTTCTGTTGTTTAATGGCTGATTTAAATGCTAGTTTACACTCTCAGACTTTCCTTGCAGTTCTAGGTTGTTCCTCTAGGGCTAATTTCAATCTCTGTGAGTTTTTGTACATGCTGAGTCAAACCAGCCACGCACACCCGCCATTGGTGTTTTCTGTTTTGCAAGAAGCCCCTCGTCCTTTTTTATACGATTGAATGCTGGAATGAATGTGTGCGCCTCTGTAGTTTCATCTAGACATACTTCCAAAGCCTCCCTCTCTTTACGATTCAGTTTTACTAGGAAGTTAGATGGATTCATCAGGGTCCACCCTAACGCCTACCCATTGCGACGAGAGATTACAATTTCCTCTAATGCAGTAACTTTTGATGCGCCACGTGATTGTCCAGCAAGGTCAAAATCCAAGGTGGCACTTTGGGGGAAATGATCGCTGAGCGCTATGTCATGAACAGTAAACTCTAAAACCAGTGTTGAGTAACGTTGGGGGAACAATAGGAAATCTATCACACTGTTGTAACCCCTTCCATTGTAAGTACACCTCACTATAACCGGTATATGAATTAATTCATTGCAGAACCACAAATTGTGTTTAAAATTTAAATCAGTTAGAGTATCCCCACACTCCGAATGAAGAAAGTGAGTTATCTCACAATGGTCAGGGGATGTCATACCACATGCCTTATTAGATATCACCGGGCATGTGCGTATGTTGAAGTCTCCACCCCATAAGATAATTGGATCACTACAATTAGGGGGAAAAGCCTTTTCTAGGTCTTGATTTCCTTGGTGGAGAGCTGTAATAATATCAGATGAACATGCGTTGTTGTAAAAACTTAACAATGGCTAGCGTAGCATGTGCAGAGATTAAAAGAAACCCAATTTGGTAAAAAAACTCTTGTTACAAACACTGTGGTATTTAGAGAAGCCAACACGCTTGAGACATAAATGTACAGGCCCCCTTTCGGTCGCCCGTGCTTAGACTCTATCGCTGGGCTATGAAATTTTTAAAACCACTTAAGTGGATTGGCTCAACTGCCCAAGTCTCCTGTAAACAAAGTATGTTAAACTTGGATGTGAAGCCCACCAAATCATTCATAATGTATTTATGGCATAAACCAGCAACATTCCAATAGAGGACATAAAGGGCTGTGGCAGGAGTTCTAACTCCAGCTGCTGCTAGCACCGAAGGCGGTGGATAATCCACAAGACCACGCTCGGAAATTTCTGAAGGTACAGATGCCTCGTCTATGTCTATCTCCGTTTGGGGACCCCTATCTTGCAGTATGACTGTCACAGGACCATCTTGCTTCTCCCTGTTTACTTCCACATATTTCTTTAATCAATTCACACCGTTTAATGTGGAAAGACAATCAAACCTTTTATGGGTTTCAATTGGGCATTGGTACTCTAGCCAAAATCCCTGGTGCTGTGTGCCTACTGCATGTGTCAGCTGTTGGATGTGACAGGGGGTTTGATAGAAAAAGCCAAGTGGTAAAACCATAATCTGCTTAAGTGTGAGTGACGGGAGACTGGCTCGCTCAAATATAAGTTTCACCAGATTGGGAGAAGTGAATGAGAGCACAACACAGCCACCCTCTAATGTTTTGCTTCCTGTTCCCACCCATCTAACTCTCCTAATCATTTTCAAATCAGCAAAGAGAGCCCCCCAAGCCCTACCCTAGTGTTCAACCAATTTAGGGATTTGTTTCTAAGAGATTCCCATGATTCGTGTACAGAGTTAGTGAGACCTGGAACGTTAGCTAAAATTACTATATAGGGTGTAGCTGCGGGTGAGAGCTCTAAACAATCCATTTTTGTAGCTGGAAAAATATGCCTAGAGTCAGTGGTTATAGGGTCTGTGTGAGTTGGATTGTGTAGGGGGTTAATGGAATGGTGGGGCCGCTATTGGTCCCAAGTCGAGAAAATGAAGGTTGGGGAGGGAGAAGGGGGCCACCCTGTGATCAATTAGTGCTTGAATCGGCATTTATTATGTCCCCTGGCTTGCCACCCACTAAACAGTAGGGTTGATTTATGCCTTACACGTTAGGAATGGAGTTAATACTCAAAGAGAGTTACACACAGGCACTATTTCTGTACTTTGCTGAGGGTGCTGATGATTATCCGACATTGGCTGGCTATTTACACGCAAGTCTAATTGGGAAAGGATGTTCTTCTCTATCTCTTTTAATTGTTCAGTCAGAGAACTAAATGCGACCCTTACTGACTCAGAAAAGGATTGAACTGAAGCAGACAGTGCTACATAATCTGCGTACTGCCGTTCTAACACTGATTTTTTTTTTTTTTTTTTTGGGAGAACCTTTATTGTTACTTCAAGTAAATACACGCATGGGCCTACAACCATCCTGGCCGGCTGCTAGTCAAGTCGTAAGTACAGCAAATCAATATAGAAGAATACAGCAGCCCGAAAATCGGGGACTAATAAGTGTCCAGGATATAACTTGTATTCAAGCGTACAATGCAAGATTCAGGATTCGAGAAGGTTCATTTTACAATAAAGAAAAACTCAGAATCAATGCCACACGGTCATACAAGGTCCTACAATAGCAAGCATAAAGCAGGAAATCCGCAAATAGTGCAAATACGTTTGAAGTACTGGGGCTAATGCATACAAGTCAGGATAAATGTAAAAACAAACACGTTTCGTAACAAAGCTGCACCCCACCCCTCAAAACGAAACAAACTGTAGGAAACATGAAAAACGACGACACCAAAAAAGAAGAAAGACAAAGGGCCATAGAAACAAAGAAAGGACAAATTAACAAACCCCATCCCCCTACCCCCCACCCTGCACCCCTGCAGAAGGCTACGGCCTATCCCCCCCCAGCAGCGTGCCTGTCGCCCTAAATAAGAGACCCGAAATATAGAAAAAGAGAAAAAGAAGAAAAAGAGAAAAAATGTGGGGAAGAGCCATCGATCTGGCCACCCGGCCCCCCCCCCACCACCGCGCACAGTAAACATCCTAAAAGCAAGATCAGAATAGCCATGGAAAACATTAATCACCGATAGCACAATCAATAACATCCCCGCTGAGTGTCCCCCAAATCACCGTCAGCCAACAATAAGGTCCACTATGTCCTAGACAGTCTCACCCCTGGCCTTTTCTATCAGTAGTACCAACATACATCCACTTATCAATCGGCATACAGAGCAGCGTGGAAGGTCCAAGAGATCCGGGCGGACCGGGCAGCGTTGTTACTCCATGGGACTTCAGCCACCAAAACACAGCCGAATATGTATGGCGGAAATCCACTGTGTCAGTATAGACCCCGAAAACATCCTCCAGTCCGAACACAGTCTCACCAGCCAGGGAAAGAGAGTCACACCATCCGGTAAGCGCTGAAACGCCGCCGGGGAGGCACAAACCATAGATCGACGTTGTTTCCCCAGCCGCCGAATAGATAAGTGCCCTGACGAGTCACTCACATGTACAACAGATCTGTCCAAAGCGATCTCATGAACCGGGTCTTCCAGCGTCTCCACGAACATAGGCGTAGCTGGAGCACTCATCACTGACGCAGAGGCGGGCACATCGGCGCTTCCTTGAGATCGAACTATGTCCGTGTGGAATGGTGGGACAACAATGGCGGCCATCCTCCTTCCCAGATCCCGGGCGTCCCGGATCAGGGTTATATGCAGGGTTGTTAGCGCAGCTAGTATATCTCTGGACGTGGGCTCCATCTCGTGTCGCCAGACCCCAGGACTCTCCCGCACAGCAGCTTCTCTGCCTGGATGTGGTCTGCGTAAGAGGATGCCATCCGCCATCTTAGCTGATCCGGCCTCGTCCTTCTCCACCTCACCTCGGGACCGGGCCCCACACCAGGGCGCAACAGGATTCACCACGAGGATCCCGAAGGTCAAGGCAGGCTTCCCAGCGAAGGGTCACTAAAAGGCTAAACAAAATCTCCTCCTCTCCCTGGGAGCCGCCCGCCGAGTCCGGGAGAAGTCATTAGTCATGCCCGGACACAACACTGGAAAGGGGGCCAAGTATCGTGCACTCCCCTCGACCCTGCTTTACCGCACATCCCACAAGGCACTCCGCTAGATGGACTGGGTCGACACCGTCGCCATCGGCCCATCAGATCTTCGGTGCCCTCCGGCCGACTCCCCACCTCCACCAGAGGCCGCTGTTGTCGCAGTTGCGGCCGGCTACTCTCCTCACTCGACACCCCGGTCCCAGCTCCGTGAAGGCCGCAAAACAGTCGGGGACATTTCCACGGGTCTGCCGCACGTAAAAGCCTCAGGAGCAAACGGTCAGTGAAAGTTGTCCTTCGCCTACTTAAATATGTCGTTACGGCTCAGTATATTTGCCAGGATGTATGCGCGGGGTAGGAAGGCTCACGGAGCCGAGTGTCTATGCAGCCATCTCGGTCGCCAGCTTGGCTCCTCCCCATTTCTTTGTTTTTTGGTCAAAGATTGCTTATGGGTGCTCTTAGAACTTGGCCCACTCCCACCTGCTCTTCCTTCTTCACTAAATGCAGATAAAGGGACTAACGGGACCTGGCACACTGTAGTAGATGGGGTTTTAAATCATTTGCTAGGGGTTGGCTGGCCAGTTGGATATCTGGAAGAGCGAAATTAGGGGATTTTTGGGGGCACTTCTTTTCTTCCCTCTGCCCAGCTGCCTGCAGACTAACAGCACTGTCAGGACTAGAACTAGTAGCAGGATTGTCAATGATAGTTGTGACTGTGCCAGTAGAGGTTAAACCCGAAATATTATTAGTGCAAGTTGTTAGGGACTCCTCCACACTCATAATTTGTTTCTCTAAAACCCCCAGTGCACCTGTGATATAATTCAAAATGGAAGAGGGAGGGTGTGTGGTACTCTGTGATTTAGCAGCCCAGCTTGCATGTTTCCTTTTCGCATGCGCAAGGATGGTAACAGAACCAAATTGGGTAAAATAGCAGCTATTAGGCTGTAAGAGACCACCACAAGTCCCCAATTGGTCCCCCAGTGTCAGTATATCAGAGTCAATGAACAAATGTCCCAGGTAAATCTCAAGAAGTTCAGGTGGGATAGAACAACAGGGCGAAACTTACTGCTGGGCGAAATAATCACGGTCCTCCTATCGTGTCGAGTGCCAAAGCCAAGGGGGGTGGCCTTGCCTTGCCTCTTCCTGTTGCTGATGGGCGCGGGACGGGCCCACCCTTGGCCCGGGCTTAGCCCGGGTGCGGCCCAAGCGCGGCCCGAGCTGCGGTGTCGGTGGCGCTTTTTGAAGCGCTTGCCAGGTGCAGGCTCCTCCCTCCTGGGAGCGAGAAGAGTTCTGGGGTTGGAGTCCCAACCAAACAGTGCCAATCAGCAGTGGCAGGCAGGAAAAGCAGTGTCCCGCGCTGCGTTGTCAACGCTTTTAAAGAGCTTGCCAGGTGCAGGCTCCTCCGCATGGGAGCGCGTACAGTTCTGGGACTCGGAGTCCCCACCAAACAGTGGCAATCAGCAGTGGCAGGCAGGACATGTAGCGTCCTGAGATGTGGTGTCGTTGGTGCTTTTTAAAGCGCTTGACAGGTGCAGGCTCCTCCCTTCTGGGAGCGCGAAGAGTTCTGAGGCTTGGAGTAACCACCAAACAGTGGCAATCAGCAGTGGCAGGCAGGAAAAGCAGCGTCCTGGGATGACATCCTGACACTGGGCAGGTTACAGTCTAGCCTCACCTAGGGCAGGTGGGATGGGCTATTTGAACAGCCAGGTCTTCAGCGTCTTGCCGAACTCATGAAGTGAGGAGGAGGCTTTGATATGTAGCTGTGAATGTGGTTCATGGTGGTGATGAGGGCTATTTCTGTGCTGTGGTTAGGTTTGAAGCAATACTGTGTGATGCCGAGGAGTTGGTGGACACTGAGATACTTGGTGAGACATCTGTTGATGAGTGTCTCCAGATCTTTGGTCGGGTATGGTAGCATTGTTGTTGGTGAGCATTGTTGTGTCTGCAGAGGATTTCTTGAGTAGTGTTCTAATCCATGATGACTTAGCTCATACTCCATCTGTGCTCCATGTGTTTGTAGTGGTGTTTTGTCATCCTGAGTTCCTCCTTTGTACCAACTGGCTTGATGTCAGGATCATGTGGCTTTGTTGTACCTGTAAGAGACGAGGCTGTTGGCACAGGTGATGATACAGTTGTTGAAGTTGTTGATGGATTCAGACAGGCTGCTGATGTGTTTGGATCAGTGTGTGGAGACATTAAGTGACGCAATGTTACGCAAAGCAATGCAGAGCTTTGCAAAGCAGTACAAAGCACTGTTTGTCCCAGTGGAAAAAAAGCACGTTTGCACTTGAAAGTAAAAACCCTTGCGGGCCTTTGCATCACTTTCTATGGCTCTAAACCTGTGAGAAGCCTTAGTCAATATAGTACAAAGGGGCTCATTCCATATGCAAGCCCTGGGTGATAATTGTGCATCGAGTACATCAATCAATCAATCGATTATTTATAAAGTACTGCTCTTCACCCCTGAGGGCATTTGGGTCTGAGGTTTCGCTAGTCTCAGTTTAAAAACAAGGTCTTGGGTCCCTATCTGAATTCCGCCAGGGAGGGTGATGTTCGTGGGTGCTGGGGTAGGTCGTTTCAGGCCTTGGCAGCAGGGTAGGAGAAGGAACAACCTCTGCGGTTGCTTTGGCGAATGCAAGGGGTGTGTGCAAGGGATCAGGAGGTCGAGTGTAGGAATCTGACGGGTACCTCTGTGTGTGGTATTTACCGGGAACACAATTTTTGCACCATTCAGAGTTTCATAAATTGCAGTGGGTGATAAAGTGTAAATAGCACATACATTCACCCTTTCCGAGATGCACACACATGAACAACCACTATTTTCTGCATGATTTATGCCAAGTTATGACTGGCACACATTATCCATTGAAACACCATGGAGTGCAATTTGTGCATTAATTATGATCCCTGTGTTGGAGTAGCATGGCCCTTGGGTGAAGGTTCTAGCCACTGTCATCCACACAGAGAGAAACTTGGTGACATTAATTTTTAATTCACATATCTTGGTATTTAATTCAACGGTGAGATTGCCAGTAAGAGAAAAGGTAATGGATGTGGTCATTCATTACTCAACAATTATACTTCATCGAGTATTGTATAGGCCGGGGTAAAATGTAAATGATGCCAGTGTAATTCACGTAATTTTGGGAAATTTTGCATTATGCTTGTAATGCAAAAAACTTTAAATTGCGTCCTTATGTCACTGCAAAATGTTACTGTGAGCAGACAGGAATAACGCCAAAGGCCAGGGTGCTTCTGGAGGCTCCACACACAGCTTGTGTTTTTCACGCTATTTGTTCCCTCAGATTGTGTCCTCGCGTCAAACATTGACAGAGGGTCGTAGTTCACGTTAAAATATAGCACTAAAATACACCCTTGCCGTTCACACAATTATGCTTAATTTTGCATAATTCGCACCTCCCTAGATTGCAATGACAAAGATCCCGGTGCTGTTGACAGACACATAATATAACATCCTTACAATAGGTATTCCCCTGAGAAAGGGAGCAACCACCTTAAACATTTACAATTCAGTGCACAGAGTGGCCAGTCTGTTAGGTTCCGCCTTCACATTGAAATTGCTGCTACTTTGGATTCTGCTCTCTCTTGTCACAGGCCTTTCCGGTTACACTCTTCAGAGGTGGTGGAAAGTGGATCACCGAAAGATCGGAGACAGCATGTCAGTGCCGCGGACACCTGCAGTTGAGACATGTATCTCAATCTCAAAAAGGTCAAATGTGGGACGTGATGAAGTAACTGAAAATGTTCTGACGGTAGCACAGAAATGCGCGGCAAAGACAGATCTACACAGCGGTATGTCGATTGAACCGTAAAATGGCAGCCTGCTTGCAATTTTATTCCTTTTATTTTCATTTTCGACCTTCTTGGTTCTGCACTTCTACCTGTACAAATTCATGTTTGGACTCGCCACTTATAGTTACGTGAAATTCATTATTTTAGGTATTTCCCTGCGCTGGCATTAAACCCTCTGTTTTGCAGTCTGATACGGTTTCTTGCATTGTCCAAGTCTATTGATATTCACACTGCACACCTTCCAGTAACTCCACTCCACTTGCACTGAAGATCATTTCCGCTCATTGAAGAGCTAAGATTCCCTTTCAAAAACCCATCCTGCTTTCCTTTGCTCAGTGCTGGTTTGCACATTTTAATATTTGTGTTTTTATACTAATATAAGCATTAATTGTGGCTGCCACAATAGAGCAATAAACATTTCAAACCGAAATGAATCACAGTAACAAATTCTTAACGTTATGTAATGCAGTGATGCTGGAATAATTTTCAGAGTTGGGGTGCTAGAATCAATGTACATCGCTGAAGTCATAGGGAGTGTGAAAAATCCAAGCGTCACTCAAACAACAAGTGTAGCAAATGAGCAAAGTGGTAAGCAGCCAGTGGTGCATTTTGAAACACACTCCCGCAAATATAATACTACAGCATGATGTGGTACAGCTCCTTCATTTACAGCACATTTTCCGTTGAGTTGGCACAAAATACGCATTCATACGCAGTTTTAGTGTTAAATCTATTTAGCACAGAAACAATAAAATGTGGAAATCGGTCTTCAGCAAATATTTACCATTTGCACAACACAAAGTCAAGTGTCTTCATTTGTTCCGATCCTATTAAAATCTTTGTTTCATTCACACTACAGAATTACACAAAAAATATGTTTTATTTGTGCTTTCCTAATTTGTCCTGTTATTTTACTGGTATTTAAATGTCTTCTACAAATAAACTGGCATCTACAGGCTTTCATATCACACTACCTGTACCACATCAAAATTGTCACATAGCTCACTACAAAATCCTCTACCTTTGCAGTTAGAGAAAGAAAATACCTATCCCCATGCTAAAGGAACAAGCCGCAATTTGTCAGAAGACTTAGCCTGACATTTAACCTCAGTCTTTGTTAACACACAGCAAATGTGACAAGATAAAAAAAAACAATTTAAGCCATCTTTATTGCCCATGCATCTCTTGAATTCCAGCATCATTATTTTGAGGGTGCTGCAGCACCCCCTGCATCTCTACTTCCAGCACCTATCATATAATGTGGTGCAAAACAGAGTCTCTACCTCACAAACATGGCATATGTAGCTAGTTGGCCAATATACTTTCCTATATTTTGAGGTGTCAAATATGTTCTATGCACATACTTATATTAAATTAGCCAAACACTGATGGTTCACAACACTTTCTGTGTGAATGACAACGCTGCCTTCCAGACCCCATCATTCAATTCACTATCCCGGACCATTTCCCATTTGCTTTTTATACACTATGATCTCTCCTAGGTTATTTAAATGTCACAATACATTATTTTAACTGCCTCCTTCCATTTCCTATCTACAGCAGCCTTTGCAGTGCGTCAAACATCACGGGTTCCTCATCTCATCATCCTCAAGTGTCTCAGATCTGTTTAATCAATGACCCCTATTGTAAGAAGTAGCACATTGTGGCTACATATTTTCCCCTGTCTCTGCAAACGTTCTTATTCTGCAGTTGTTACACAGTTCTCCCACTCTCTCTACACCCTCTGACAGACATAACTTCACTGCACCTGATTGTTTGGCCTCTGTTCCATCTACCAGGCTACCCAATTTAAATTTGGGGACATACAGCATTGCCGTTTTCTTTCTTCCTAAGGCATTGGCTCCAACTAACTATATTTTGTCACTACCTGGAACTTGGGGTTGAAATGCATTTGTTTTGCTTCATGTAACATGGGGGTTGATCTATTATTGTTTCCCATTTCTAAATAAATGTGCAGCCAGGCTCCCACCTCAGCATTTGTTGGTCTAATAGTCATCTGACCAACCATTGCAGCAGTGCTGCCATTTACTAGAACTTTAAGTTCAGTGCCAGTCACTGCTCATCTAGCGGCCTCATGGGTGTTCAGTTCCCAAAAAGTATGGCTGTGAGGGATATAGGAATTGTCTAATAAAAACAAGTACAATGGCAATGTCACCATCTTTAATAGTGCAATTCTGCCCTTCACTGACTGAGGCAATTTTTCCAGAAGGGATTGCTGCCCTTAAATGGTGCCTCAGCTACCCTAACATTCCCTGCTATGACATCTGGTTCCTCCATATACACTTGTATTCCTAAGTATCAGAATATATAACATTCCATGATAACACAGTGCTTGGCAGGTCTTCATTGTGTGAGTCTTTAGTCTGCCTTATAAGAAAAATACATGATTTCTTCCAGTTCACCCTTAGGCCAGACAAATAGACAAACTTCTGCAGTGCTCCTATTATCTGCCCCTTATTATTCCTTCAATGGGGCGTGCAGTGGATATTACTCAACCAATCCATGTTCTAGCTGTGGTGTCCAATGTATCCTAAAGAAATATGCACAGTTTTTCTAGGTTACACCCAGTTGCTGAAACATACCAAACGGTATGTCCATCCCAGTGTGTCAAATGCTTTTTCAAGGTCTATGACTACATCTGCTGGTAGAGTGTCTTTATTTTCAAAGTCCTCCAGTATTTAGACAGTCTTGGAATATGAAAGGAAGTACTAAATCCAGCTAGTAACTTATGTTGATTGGGTTGTGCTATTTCTGGTATTATTGTGGTTGTACGGTTGGGCAGCATCATACTCAAACAGATCCAGTGCATATTAGGCATCAACAACGATCTGTAGGATTTCCTGTGTAGTGGGTCACATCTTGGCTTGGACAGCAACACTATTGTTGCTTTGCTCATATTTTGTGGAAACATTCCATTTGCCGTGGCCTCCTTATACACTGCAGTCAGGCCGGCGTCCCGTATATCTGTATATATCAAATAAAATTCCTGTGACAGTCCATCAGTTTCTGACGTTCTTCCATTTGTCAGCTTATCTATTGACCCCTTTATTTCCTGTTCTGTATTTGGTGCTTCTAGTATTTCCCACTGGTGGACAGTCAATGTATGAAGATGTATGTTGTTTAGGTAATCTTTTATCAATGTCTCATTCTCTAGATTTTCATGTTTTTAAGGCAGTATAATAATCGCAAATAACTTATTGGTTTATATTTTGGAGCTCGTTGCTAGTTTTAGATTTATTTAATGGGTGCCACCCATGTATCTGTATCTTTACAATCACAAAAGTAATCTATCTACTCTTTTTGATGTTTAATAAGCTTCATTGGCAACAAAGAATGCAAAGCGTAAAAGACAATCATTACAATGAATACAAATGGATCAGAAAAGTAAAAATGCAGCACAAAAGAAAGCTGTTTACAATTAAAAAAATAAATTATGGGAAGGAGAGGGCAGGGGTAGGAAGAAAAAAATAAAATAAATTATACATCATACAACTGAGGGTCGAATGACATTACACCACACTATCAATTAATTTCAATTGTTAAAATACCTAGAAGATAAATATAATCGCAAGAACTAATGAAAAAGAGAACAGAGAATGACAGTTCGTGGAGGTTTAAAATATTCAGCGCAATTGCGAAGTTCCTGTCTTTTTGCAACCTTATACAAATAAGAAATCTCTGTTTACATGCTGTTTGCAAGAAGAAGCATATGCACCATCTAATCTAGGATAATGACAAACATTATTCCACCAAACTTTATTTGACATTTTAGAGGCACATTTCCAGTTTAGTGGAATTTGTTGAAAGGCTAAAGCTAACATAAGGTCAAATAAACTATGTTTGAAAGGAGTTAAACTCAAAGTATCTGATAAACTATCAAGAAAATGTAATACTTAGGACAAGGGACATTGTAAATTAAAAATGAGCGAAATATGGGACCAAACCATTTTGCAAAAGAGGCGACAGGTAGGTAAATAAAAAGAAGATGCAACAAATTCACAAAAGGTTGGCCACAAGACCAACACAATGAATTATTTGTGTGATAAAAAGTGGCACTAGAAACCAGTGTGTAATATCATCTGTAAAATAAAAATAACAAGGTTTGAGTAGTGGATACAGATCTAGAGATCTTTAATGACCTAGTCCAGATCTTCTCCCAGAAAACAATGCTCCAAAAACATCCAAAATCAGCCACCCAAGCAAGTTTCAACTTAGTTTTAACATGTTCAGGATTTTAAAAGAATGAGGACGACTAAAAGTAGCCTGAAATTGAGTAAAAGAACAAGGAGTCACACCATCAAACAAGTATTGAACCCAATTTATACACCTAAGTCTCCACGCCTTCCAATTAAGAGATCTATTATTGATAGTGATAAGATGATGGTACCATAAAGGGGATTGGAGAAAGTCATCTCCAAAAAGAACTTTTCGGTGATAATGGGTCGCAGCAAAGAACAGGTATGTTTAAACAGTGGGAGAGAGGAAACAGGAGTCTTTGAGGAAAAAGTAAGAACTTCTTTTACAGAAAATGGTGTAAAATTGAGTGCTCAATAATACATCATAAAGGAAAAAAGGGAGAGGAATCAGAGAGGAACCATTTAGAAGCCTGTCAAAAACAAAAAGCTTTATGGTAAAGTCAGAAGTCAGGAAAGTTCACACCACCATTGGATTTAGAGTTCTTAAGACGCGATAAGGAGAGGAGAGATTTTGTATTATTCCAAAGAATTTTGGAAAGTAGCGAATCTACGTTTTTAAAATAAATGGATGGAATATGAAGCGGAATCATAGACAAAATATAAAACAAAATAGGAATAATCATCATTTTTTTAGAGTCAAGACGTCCCCACCATGAGATAAATAATGAATTCCAATAAGAAAGGAGTTTTTCAACTCTATTGAATCCTTCCTTCATATTGATTGTAATTGTATCCGAAATAGCATTAGTAAACCAAATATCTAAATATTTAATTCTAGAACTGTTCCAGAGGAAACCAGTGAAGGTAAAGGACTGTTTTATATAAAATGTAGTGATAGGAAGAATTTCAGTTTTACTGAAATACTACAGAGAAGTCAGAGCACTACAGGGGGGATAGACACATCTGGATTGGATATAAAGAGCAGAATATCGTCAGCATATGCGGACAGCTTTAAATGATGATCACCATACTAAAAGCCAGAGATAGACTCATTATTATGGATAAGGGATAAAAAGGGTTCAAGGGCTAGAATAAATAAAAGTGGGGATAAAGGACAACCCTGACGAACCCCCCCCCCATTGTATTGGAAAAAAACAGGGAAGTATGTCCATTAGCTAAAACTGAAGCATGCGGGGCTGTGTAAAGTAGAGAAATAAGGTAGATAAAAGGTAGATAAAAGAGTGTCCGAAGCCATACCAGGTAAGAGCTTTAAGCAAAAAAGACGAGTCAACTCTGTCAAATTCTTTTTCCGCTTTAATGGAAACTGCAGCCAAGGAATAAGAAAGATAAGTAGCTTTATTTAAATGATTAAAGAATAACCAAGAGTTATCTGAAGTTAATCTACCCTTAGCAAATCCACATTGGTCTTTACCAAAGAGAAGAGACAAAATAGGATCTTTTAGCATGTAGAGAGTTCCATAAGCGATAAATCAGACCCAAGAGATGTGAAGTCAAGATTACCCTTATAGGGAGAGGGAATATCATTAAGGTAGGTATCGATAAAAGAAGGAGAGGCAGGAGATTCAGGGAAATGTAAGTGTTGATAACATTTCGTGAATTTGTCCAAAATCTCCCGATCTTTAAAAAGGAGCGTTCCATCTGATGACTGAACGGGGTTAATGAGGATACACTCTTTCTGAGACTTAAGATAGTTAGCCTAAAGGGAACCCATCATATTATGACCACCTATAGTAGCGAGCACAACTACGCAATTATATATGAGAGGAATTATCAGTGGAAGACTTATTGAAATCAATCTTAGTGCGAACAAGCTCCCTCAGAGTAGTGTCAGAAGAAGTAGTATAAAATTGTTGTTCCAGGCATTTGAAGTTAGCTAAGAGAATGTTGTGTTGATTGAGGAAATGTTTCTTTTTTTCTAGACATAGTCAATAATAATGCCATGGGCAGCAACTTTAAAGGCATCACACAATAATTGGGGAGAAGTATCTAGTTTTGCGTT
This sequence comes from Lissotriton helveticus, assembly GCF_964261635.1. NCBI lineage: Eukaryota > Metazoa > Chordata > Amphibia > Caudata > Salamandridae > Lissotriton > Lissotriton helveticus. The sequence goes on from NC_136072.1 coordinate 635,787,298, forward strand.
CAATAACAAAGAATTCATTAGCAAAGGAATTGAATGAAGAAAAAACCAGGGCACTGCAAAAGAGAATTATTAAATTGCATCTATTTAATTTAGGTTGCTGACAGAACAAATATAAATCCGTGACAACCGGGGAATTATCAGAAATAACAATAGGTTTGAGTGAAACGGAGATAAGGTTTTGAGACAAAGATTTAGAAAGAAAAATATAATCCAATCAAGTAAAAGCTCCATGGGGAGGTGAAAAAAAGGAAAAATCAGTTGCATCTGTGTTACACAGATGCCAAGCGACAACAAGGTCAGGTTGTGAGTTTGTGATGGAAATTGTTTGTGGGACTGATGCGGAACAAACCATACATTGGATTTCCGATCTAGAAAGGGATAAATAAACTGATTGCAATCCCCACCCAAAAATTAATCTTTATATTGAATGCATTTTCTTGTAATATTAGGCCAAAATGTGTAGTCTGGTTGAGTCATGCCATAAACATTGAAGACAGTTAGAGGAATATCATCAATAAGTAATTTAACCATCAACAACCTACCCTCAGAATCTATTTCTTGAGATAAAACAGAACATTTCAACTTTTTATGGCATAAAATATTTACCCCATTTTCCATTGGTGGATGTAGGAGAGACCAAGACTGAACCAACACAATTATGTTTAAGTTTAAAAGCTTCCATCTCTGTAAGATGTGTTTCTTGCAAAAGAACCAAATTTGGGTGATAGGAAGCTAAATGAGAAAACATTCTTTGCCTTTTAATAGGATTAACAAAACATTTCACATTCCAAGATATAACTCTAAATAAAAAAGCCAACAAAAAATTAGAAAACTACACAACCATCAGTAATCAAAAGGAAGGAAAGAGAGGAGGAAGAAAAAAAGAAGGCATGGAAGAGAGTAGATAATAGAATATACAGAGCAGGGAGAAAAAGGGAAAACAGAATAGAGAAAGGAAAGATGAAAAAAAGGATACAGCATGAAGGGACAGTACATGTCAACATGACTGTAATACGTACTGTTTAGGGGAAAAACAGGAAAAAAAGACAAGGAGTGGTGACAAACAGGTGAGATGGCACAATCAATAGGGGAGGAAGTATCACATCGGGATGCCAAGCATCCCAAATAGGGAAACAGGCAACAAGAGATGCAAATAATCTGCAGAGGAATAAAAGAAGAAGAAGAACTTCAAACAAGTGAAAAAACAAGCATCAAGTACAACCTGTAATGGAAGCACACATGTGTAAACCAGGCACAAAAAACAATTGCATGAAAGTCAAGTTAAAGAGGAAGGGCCAAAAAACTCCATCAACATCACAGAGTGAGAGTGAATGAACTTCTTGAAATCTGCAGGATCGTTGAATGTAGGAGGGCTATTCTGGAAACTTGCCTTAAAGAGACAAGGATGAAATAGGCCATAATGTGCACCTAAGGCATGCAGTGCAGGTCTTACTTCAAGGAACTCTTTCTGCTGCTTAGCGATTGCTGTGGAAACATCTTGTGAAATGAATAATTTTGTACCAGACCATACAAGATGCTTTTTAATCTTAGCTGCATTTAATACTTGCAGAAGGCCAGTGAAATCTCAAAAAGAGGAGGATCACTCCACAAGGTTTTGAAGGAGCCCATGTTGAAGCAAAATGAGGTCCAAATTTGTTTGCTCGCTGGATATTTAAATTAGTAGATGCAGGAAGATCTAGAAGTTTTGTGAAAATGGAAGTGAAAAAAACAACTGGCTCATTTCTTTCAAGACCTTCAGGAAGACCATATAGAAAAAGGTTATTACCTCTGTTCCTATTTTCAAGGTACTCAGCTGACTTTTTAAGCAGTAAAATATCTTTCTCTAGAGTCGCTTTTTTACAGATGTATACTGAATGCCACTGATGTGCTGCTCCACCAAGGATAAACGTGATTCCATAGATGACCATTTATTGTCCAGAACTTGTAAACAAGTGTAAGTTTCTTCAACAAATGGTCGTAAAGCACATATTTACTCTAGGACAGTGTCCAAAGATACAGGAGAAAGGGGTTTAGGTGGAGAAGGAGGGTCTTGTTTAAAGTGTTTTCTGGCAGAAGATGTTGCTTGTGTCTTGGAAAATGACAAAGACAGGGCCACAGACCGAGAAGAAGTGGTGTGAGCACAATCCATTGAGGGCCCAGTAGAAGAGGATTCAGAAACAGGGTTTTACTTCTGCCTATAAGTGAATTTAAGTAAAGAGGCGGATAAGTAACCACAGGCAAATAGTCAGAGCCCTCCCTAACTCACTAATCCTGATGAAGGAGAAAGCAGATAGCCCACAAAATGATAGCAAACACGTAGGAAAAGTCTGGAAACCCTTGAAAGAAGATAGGGGGGATGCCCAATAGTGTAAAAAAAATAATACATTTTTCAGAGACAAGCTCTGATTGTCAGGAATCCTCTTACCACGCCTACCTAGTGTTTAGACTGCAACTCCCATGTGCCCTTGCAGCAATGGGGTATTTCCTGACTGTTCGCGCTTCTGAGCATGCGCGTTATTCTGTGTTTCCTGTTGGCTGGTAGTCTCCTCAACGAGCGGTTGCTCCTCTTCGGTGCTTGGTGTTGCCCGGAGATCCCGCGTCCTCTCCATTCAGGTACCGCTTCGTTTGTCTGGTGTATTTTAGGGGCGGCTGCCCCTGCTGTTTGAAGCGGAGCGCTGTGTGTCATCTGACCACGCGCTACTGTTTCCGCAAGGCTGGTTTTCTCCATTGGTTGGTGTCCCTCCGGCGCGGCTGTGCTAAAGACCGCTAAGCGGAACGTAGTGAGGCGACGGACCACACGTTACCGATTTAGCTTCTGATGAACAATTGGATTAAGTCACAGAGCATAGTAGTGGCTGCTACATGCTACTGGTTGATTGACTATTGGTTTCTGATGAAAAACGGAACGCAGTGTGTATTCCGCCACGCGTTACCGTTGTTGGATATTCTAATGTGACTCAAGTGTGTCGTGGGTTGGATTTGACCTCACCACTTTTCGTTCTGGAACATTTCCACATGTTTTTGTGCAGAGCGAGATTCAGATGTCTGTGTCTGGATTGTAGTGTGGTACAAAAGGAATCCTTCACGGTATATGAAATCCTAATATACTGTGAAAGCAAGGAAGACTACAGTCCAGGTGTTGTACTAGCAACTAACTACTCCAGGTCCTGTTTTAGGAGAGTTATCCAAGCCCAGTGTTTTGTGTACAAGAGAAGATTCTTTCTTCTTGTATTTCGTGGATTTGGGTTATGCTTTGTTTTGTTTCCTGATCTGCTGAGGATTGAAACTTGGTTCACAGTTGGAGGTGTGTTTCCATTCTTCCTTATACCTATTCCCCATAGCGAGAATTCATGAGAGTAGAGTATATAACTTATGCTTTGATTAATGTTGTTTTATATGTTTATGTCTTTCAGAGCCTAACATCCCAGCAGTCCCTTCCCCTTCCCTGTTTTTTCCCTCGCCTTATGGTTCGAATTCCCTGTATATACCAGTCAGGGAGTTGGTAACATTAGGAGGTGGACCCCTTTGAGCTGCAACCGGATCCTGTGGAGCGTATTCCTGACACTGATGTGAAACCTCAGCGCATGAAGAAAACAAAATGGCAGCCGGAATGCAATTATGGAGCTCAGGCGACGTGAGACAGCAAAGGACACAAAATACAGAAACAAGAAGCTGGCTTTCCCTACTGGAGATGTTCCGCTGCACTTAATTGCCCATTTCCATTGTGTCAAGTACGTGGAAACGGCATAAACGAAGCATCAGTCCTGACGCGATACGGAGCCCCATATCTAGGCTGACATCTTATGCGGCGTCGCGCAAGCTCCAGTAATCTGTCTACTCTATCTCCCTCTGCATGATGATTGTTCGAATATCCCCTGAAATCAGTTTCTCTTGCACCTCTGCATTTTTCTTATTGCATGTATGAATCCGTATGGTGATATAAGGAATTCTGAGTGTTTTTTTCTCTAAATATGTGGTTCTTAACCTTTTTTTTCTCCGGACCTCCACATAGTCATTTCCGGAATCCAGGCACCCCAATGAGTCGTATGTTTTGAACTGGAAAGTAATTCACACAATTATCGAAACAAACATTCATCAAACAAATACATGTTGCTTATTTATTCACATACACTATATTAATCTTTAATATTATATATGTTTATTGTTTAAACTTTTGAAGACCCCCATAGTAGGTGTCACAGAACCCCAGGGGTCACTGGACCACAGGTTAAGAACTGCTGCACTAGGGTAGTTATTGCACCCTGCATCAATTAGACCACAATGGTAAATACAGTCACTAAAAGCTCTCCTCTCTTGCATTATGGAGAAATTGTGGAGAGGTGAGTGTGATTTGTCCAGAAGTATGCTCAATTAAATAATACACCCAGTATCATAGGTACGTCTACCAGGGCTACCAATCTCAGAGATAGTTCACTTAAAAATGTCAGTTTACTTAGGTGCATAAAGGCTGGCTATTAGTACATGTATGACCTCAAGTCAACTTGCGACTTACACACTTGAACCTCTATGTCAATAATGGACTTGTCTATAGAGAAGGAGACCCTGGATCAGAGCCATATCATGACCTCCCTGGGGTATGCAGAGTAACTAGTGTGCACCAATCCCCTATCTATTTCATCCTAAATTTATTGACCTCTTTTGTCGTGAAGATTGGGCTCCCGCAACAAGGCACTGTGGACCCCCATCCTCTTTAGGTGTGAATGAATCCAATCAAGTTTAGCTGCTTTGTTAGAGACCCCGTTGCTTGAAATGTGTTTATGATCTATTAACTCAATAAGTGCTAGTGGGTGCCTGTTCCATCTTGCCTCTACTGGGCCATCGTCTTCCACGTTCCTACACATACACAGTATTGCAGTCTTTGCTTGTTCACACCTCCTCTCACATCTAACAATTTTTATTACAGAAGGTCCATTTTGATTGATCCTCATAACACTCATCCCTGGGCAGGTCCATAATGTCAATGCATCCAATATTATTTAAATAACCAAGAAGAATCTCAATGTCATATCTTGATGAAGGAGCAAACTACTAGCCTCCGTGGCGCTCCAGGTGGGGCAGTGTTGATGGTACCCTATGTGCATGCTCGACTCATAAGAAGTTTGACAAATCCTTGGGTGCCACCACTACCATTAGCCATTCTTCCAAGCACAGTTCCATGTTGTAGTCCTCCTCTTTCTCAGTCAGCCCCACTATGCACATATTATTCCCTGTTGACCATCCCTCTGTGTCTTTCATTCTGTATTCGAGAAACCTAACTCATTCTATCCAGTAGAGAGATTGTTTTTAGAGATCTTCTGTGGTTGGTTGAGGGTGGCAGAGTATTTCCTAACCGTCTCTAAATCTTTATTTTTAACTTCCTCAGGTCATCTCTTAGGAGGCCAAGGAGGACGAGATCAGTCGCCACAGAATCAGTTATATATTCCTTGGCCTTTCTGATGGTTTGGATGGGGCCCAATATGAAATCCAGTGTGTTCCCCATGCACTTTACATTGGGTGTTGGCGGTATTGGGGTGCACCCCTCCAACAATTTGGCTTCAGGGGCCATTGCTTTCTTTGCTACCTGTGCAGTGTTGCTTTACGCTTTCCCATGGTGCAGTTACTTATAGTGGTGGCACTGTGCTTCTCTAGTCATGATCACAGGTAAAGGTTGGGCTCCTTGCGTATATGCCCCTGAGTGCCAGTCCAATCATTGCATTGCTACAAAGTTGATTACTAAGTAATCAGTCCACGACTCATGTCCTGTATATCACTCTCAGGCCATTTTTCATTGCACCACCCTTAGTAGTGGGTCGCTAATATACCCAAAGGAATTGAGCATTGAACGCTTGCACTACACATATTCTTTATCGGCGTGCCATGAAGGATCCTTTTGCTGCCTCTGGCCACCAATGCATATTGTTGCTACCCTCTACTGATACTGCCATGTCACTTTACTTTGCAGTCTAGGTTCTTTTATTGTGTTGGTGTATGTGCACGGTGTAGATCATTTCTAGTACCAATGTCTTAAGGTCTGTTTTGTCCCCCTCCAAGGTGCTCAGATTCTATGCTGTGAGCTCTCCTGGCTGTGATAAACACCTCCAAGATCAAACCTATCAAAATTTACTTTGAAATAAAGTCTAGTAAATACTGAATTGTGGCAGTTGATTTGATAGCCACTGAATTTCACCTGTTATGCCCCATTTCTGAGTCAAAACTCGAAATAAACTATTCTGACCAGTTAAATACCCACCACACCGGTCTGAAAAATGTCTCAACCCTCTTCAGGGAAGCTGTAATTGGGACCTAACTTACATCTAACACACAAAATGTTATGGGAGGAATACTTGCTAATAGCTAACCATTTACAACAGATTAGGGTAGCATTTTAACACAGGGTTTTTTGCCCGTTAAGCCTTCTCATATTAAACCATGCCCTCTGCAAATCTGCCTTGGTCCTGCTCCAATATAAACAGTCCAGCACCAACTGACAATCCAAGTCCTGTCTTCAACAAAACACAAACAACCCAAGACAGGTTTTGGCATTGTTGGGCCCCTTCAGTAAGGCACAGATTAGTTTCAGTGGCACCGTGGGCATGGATTCCACGTCTGGGCATACCCGTGACCACTTAGGGTGTTACATCAAATAAACAATAGCTAATGGGAGGAATGCTTGAAAATAGTCTAAGCCACTGGCAATAGCTTGGGGGAGCATTCCAAACCATTGTTTTTTTTGCCCACTAAACTACCTCACATTAGTCCCAGTCATATGCAAATCAGACTCAGTCCTTCTCTAATAGAAACAGCACAGCCCGAACTGCCAAGTCAGGTCCTCTCTGAACCAGAAGACAAGCAACCCTAGACCCAAGACTATTTTCAAACATTTCTCCCGTCACCTTTTGTGTTTGACTTAATTAATTTCTACCAATTGTTACCTGTCTTCTTCTTGTTGGGACATGCAATGCATATCTTTCATATCGCTCTGTATCTGCATTTAACTTTGAGGATCTATGTGTATGTCTTTCAATCCTCCTGAAATAAGCAAAGCGTTATTTTAAGGCCATTCATGCAGACTGCCTTGAATTCCGCAGCTGTGCTCACCTGACAGCAGGTGACTCTGTTAGGTGCATGTCTAATCACCACTGCGTGATGTTTGCAATTAGTGGGTTGATACCTTTCTAGTGAATAAACATATAGTGCAATTTGGGTGCCAACATACATTTGAAGTCAGAGTGAGACCTACTAAAATGTCAGAGGAAATATTTAAACTATTAAAAATATATCTATTCTATGTCAATATTTTTATGAAATGTGCTCTCATAGTTCACTGCTAATTTGTTTATTATTTTCAACTGATTGATTCTACACAGTTCCATTTGGATGCTATTTTAGCTCGAAATGATTAATATGGAAGAGGAACAGTGTCAATTCCAAATGTCTTTAGCATTCAATATATACCAGAGCTAGAGATACCCATACATGTCATCCCTAGAGCATTTTTGAAACATAGGATAAAGGGGAGAACATGGCAGGCTGTAAGTTTAATGGACGCTTTTGAATAGACATTTCATGCTAGCCGTGAGGACACACACATACTGGTACAAGGCGAACAAATGTGAGAGTGCCCGAATAGGGCCTATTGCTTGATATAGAAAACGTTTTAAGGTGGTCGCTTACATGCGTGCAGGGAAGATTTAATTTGGATAGACTCTATACGTTTGTTTGGCATTGGAGAAATTCCGTATTTACAATATAATAACAGGTGTAGATCGCAGTGAGGACTTTAATCGCACCTTTGGGGGCGTGGCAGAATAGGGTAAATAATGCGCTATTGGTGGAATGCCCGGGGCTAGCGCGTGTCTATTACTCGTGATTATTGGATGGCCATAGGCTGAAATATCCTGACCGGATATAATTCAATGATTTCCGGTATCCGTACGATAATGCCATAAATGTGAGGGTGCTTGCATAGGACGGATTGTTTGAATAGAGGACGCATATTGTAAAAGTACATGCGTGTAGATTGGATTGGGATAGATTATACACGCTTTTTGACATTAGAGGAATGTTGAAACATATTGAAAGGTGTATACCGTAGAGAGGACTTCATTCGCGTCTTTGGGGGCGTGGCAAAATTGGGTAAATGAGGTGCGATTGGTGGAACGCACGGGGGTAGCGTGGGTCTATCACCCATGCATACCTGATGGCAATAGGCTGAAATATTTCGACCGGATATACTTCAACGACTTCCGGTTATCATACGATGCATACCGCTTAGAAACCAATTCGGCTAGGACCAGATATACTTCTGTATTTCCGGGCTTCTGAAACTGCGGACTGATGAGGAAACCAATTTTTAATTGATGGGGCGGAGACAGCGTGATATTTGCCGTGTTGTGATTTGTTCATTTAGAATTGAAATAGATGTTTGAGTGTACTGGGGGTTGTCGACGGATTATCAAGCGGATCGCCCGAGGAGTATGATGCGGTGAGAGAAAAGATTTATTGGAATAGGTAAGTGACGAAAGAGCTGAATTAGCTTTTGAGTATGTAGATTGGAATAGATTTTAAGGTGTATGGATATTAAGGGTGGTAACTGATAAAGGATCTCTTAACTTTTGTTGGTCCTTTTAAAGCAAATTGGATAGAAGACTAGAACTAAGAGGAACTGTCGGTACTTTACCCTGAAAACGAGTGGCAAGCTGAACGTAGTAGCAGCAAAACGAACACTGCAGAGGTAGGAATTGGGGAACCTGGCAATTATGGGAGAATAGACTTGGTGACTTTAGTGAATTAGTTGGGGAGCGGCTGTGACTATTTTGTTTCTTCTATTATAGACTGTGCAGCCATACCATAATGGTTCTAGAAAGATTTCAGATTTTATAAATAGACTGACAGCATTTAAGTTGAATAAGGTGAACTTTCAAAATAATAGCACACGAGCAAGCCAATGATGAGTTATTAACATAGGATGTTGCATCAGCAACGACTAATAAGTAAGGGCACACCCAGTTCTGATCCTATAACATATTATATATATATTTTTTGGATCAAGAGCTATACAGACCACAAAAACGAGATTACCTTCTGATCAAAAAAAAAATTATATTGGAAACTTACCCCAGATTCGCATCTATGAAATTTTGCACATTAGGTGAGTTAGTACAATTTCTGTTCTCTACACCACTTGTAGTGGGCGGGTGATAGTGGTCAGTCACTTAGCCCTCCTATTGACCCTGAATGTACTGTTTTGTTTACTTTTTAAATTCAGATTGCCCTCAAACGTGAGTCAAGGGGGAGAATCATAAAGATTGACTGACTTTTGAGACAAGATAGCATTGACCCTATCTAAAGGTGAGGGACTGCTGGGGATTCCGGGTAACCTAGGGGATTATAGGTCATGACTAATGTATTTGACGAGATGGGTGGTTTTTCAAATAAATGTGTTTTTTAATATGGTGTGTTATTGATACCATGATGAGAATGGTTGAAGGTAGCAAATGTTCCCACTTAGTATGGGGTTTTCCGTTTTTGATCTCAATAAGATGATTTTGGCTTGTAGAATGGTATATAGGCCGGAGCTTGTTTAGAATGTTAAATAGGCAGGGCAAGACCAGTTTAAATCAATGAACTAAAGGAAAACATATTGTTGATGTCAGCGAATGGCTAGTTATTGTTCTTTTCTTTCTACTTTTTACAGCCCTGATGATGTCTAACGGGGGATGAAACGCGTAGGCTGTATCTGGCTGTACTTGACCAACATATGACCTGTATCGATATCATTGAATCATCTCTTCTAAAGAAATCACTTGAAGTGTGAAAATAAAAAGAAGAAGCAAGCCTGCTATAAAGAGTTTTTTCTTTAACTGATTACGTCTAAAAGTGACTGTTTAATGATTACAGTTAGGATATAAGAGACTCCTTAGTTATTGTATGAAATTTTCAAGTTTAGTGGCTTTCGCGGTGGGCCATTCCAAGTGGAGTGTCTAAAAGTTGTCATTAGATTGTTGTAGGAATTTGATAATTTGGATGACAAGCTCACGGTGCACAAAGTAGGTGGCTCTCATCGCATAGAGTTGTTGCATTTAATTATAGGGCAGTTGTAGCACGTGAGACCAGGAAAGATTATGGAAGATGATCGTGAGAAGTGGGCCGCTGAGGTATTCCAAAATAAGGGGACTCAAACTGGGGCGATACCCAATAAGCCAGTGGTAAACGATGGACTTAAGAATTTATTCTTAAAGTTAGAAAAATTGAGAAAAACTGAACTCTCAAAATGGTGGGACGGGATGACACTTAAGAATTATCTAGACCAGAAACGTATCCCAAGGGGATTAAGAATATTAATCTTCGGGGGCGTGGCTTGCACGCCGCTTTGGAATGGCGGTTTGTGCTTGAGCTCCGAGCCGAGCGAGGGCCGTCGGAGGTTCAGCTCCGCTTCCAGTGACCCCACACTTGCAGAAACGGAGCCTCATGTATCGGAAGGTGCCGTGTGCTGGATGAAGATCCTTCCTGCGCCCTGGAGCTACTGGTGCCTGATATTTTGACACTTTGAGGTGGCGCTCGATATTTCTGTGAACGGCGGCCATTTTGTTTCACCTCCCACACGCAGTTCCGAGTCTCCTCACAAGCGGAGGTGCATGGCTACGAGTTTCTTCGAAATGAGAGCAAACAGGTGTTGGTGATTACTATTTACCTTTACATGCTTATAAAGGCTTATTTTTACGTTCGACATGCGGTGGGGCTTTAAAATGAGTCCTTTTTGCATTTTATTTTACTTGGCCTTTCTTCAGAGCGTCTCCATTGCATTTCATTGATACTACCTGATCTTTGGTACCCTGCTTTTTGGCTTCTCAGTTTTTGACGGCGTATTCTTCTTATCGGCAGGGTCCTGGCATTCTGGTGATGAGACTTCTATTTTTGTGCATTAAACCCGCCGCTATTTATTCCTTTGCGATACCTGCTGGTTGTACGCTCGCACATTATTGCTTTTTTCCTTTTTTCTACTCTCCTTGCCTTCTGAGTCCACCAATATCCTTGGGCCTTGTGTTTTTCCTCAGGTCTCTGCAGTGGTTGCTTCTTCTACCTTTGTTTTGGAGGTTCTATGGCGGCAAATATGGGCTTGTCGCCGACTGCTAAAGATGCAAAAGAGTCGAAAGCTTCTCTTAAGAGACTCAAACAACTATCTCCTACACCTGAATCCTCTCAAAAAGATACTAATTCCACCCTGGAGGCTATTCTGACGCGTCTTAATGATGTCCATGACATTGCGCAGTCTACCAAAACTAATACAGATTTACTACAGGTGGAGGTATCAGCCATCAGAAATGATCTTACGGCTCTCTCCATTCGTGTCTCTGCCACGGAGACACGTATTAGTGGCGCAGAAGATACTATGCAAGAGCAATCTAGATCTCTTGTACAATTAGAGCGCTCCATGGCGGCATTGCGGAGGGATCTCACTGAACAGGAGGACCGTAACCGCAGATCCAACCTGCGCATTTTTGGCCTTCCTGAAGAAGCCGAGAAAGGTGCTCCATCTATGATCGACTTCTTATACCAATGGTTGCCTTCTACTCTGCAAATTTCTTTTCAAAGAGACTTTGAGCTGGAACGGGCACATCGTGTCCCCACTTTTCGTTCTAAATCTGCTACGCAACCACGGGCTATAATTTTTAAGCCGCTACGTCATCAGCACACGGAACAAATTTTGGCTCATATTCGGAAGATTAAAGTTGTTTCTTGGGAAGGCCACCGTATTTCCATTTCTCAAGACTTTGCCAGAGACACGGTGATAAGGAGGAAAGGCTTTCTTAATCTTCGGAAACGTTTATCAGAAATGAATATCCCATTTTCCTTCTCTGGCCCTTCCAAATTTCGCATTACCTTCAAAGGTCGTTCCAGAATGTTCGATGAACCTGCTGACTTGGCCTCTTTTTTAGACAATCAGATGGAACTACAGATGGAACTTCAAATGGAGGCTTTGCTTGTTCATGGTGCTTCTGGCACTTGATGTGATTCTGTTGCCTTCCTTGTTTTTCTCTTTTTTCCGGGTCTACTAAGCTTACCTTTTTAGGCCTGCGTGCTCCATGGTTGTTAGTGCGTTTCTGGCTTTCTTTTGTGGTTGGTGTTGTCAGTCACGTTTTTTGATGGTGTTTTTTCTTTGGTGTGGTCTCCTTTCCATTTTTAGGTTGTTGTCATTTGGCACATTGGGTTTTTTCTAATTGTTGTCTCTTTCTCATTAGGGTAGTAGTGCCTTTCCTTTTCTTGTCGGTTCTCCTTCTCCTTGCTTTTGTCTTTTCGCTTTGGTAGTGTTTTTTTCTTCTTCCCTATGGATTGTTCTTCGTGTCTTCGTTCGCTCGTTCGCTCATTCCTCATTGTTATATTGGACATATCTAATTTTTGTTTCCTTGTTCCACTTTGAAGTAGTAGTCTGCTAGCATCTCATTTGATTTGTATTTGGTTCTTTCGTTTTGTGTGATCGTTCTGCTTGTATGTCTTTAGTCTTATTTGACTTCGATATGTCTGATACTGTTTCGTGTTCTGGTGTAAGCCTTGGTCATAGGTTTGTTATAATCTATTTTCTATAGTTGTGTCTAGCCTACGCTCATTATGTTACAGTTACTGTGTTTTGCATCTCTTTATATGCTTACTTGGTTATTGGTTTACTGCTTAGGGTGCTCTACCACTATTACATGCTTTTTTCTTTTAGGTCTAAGGTAGTGGCTCTATTTTATACTTTATTATTAGCTTGTCTAAGTATCATATATGAATTTCTTATTTTTTCGATGTTCCTCCCTGTTTTCTTTAGTCACCTATAACGAGATTTATATACCTTATGCATGGTAATTAATTGCTTACAAGGGCCTTTGAATATTTATGGTATATTTGGTTTTGATATATATTTACATTGCTGTTTCATTGATTGTTCTGCTTCACAACTATTTAATATCTTCATATATAGGCGCTAGTTCATTGCAATCTATGTACTTCTCTTATACTTTATAATAAGTTATTCTAGTTATATGGCACTTTTTAGTCTCCTGTTATCCTAGTTTCTATTACTATATATCTGACATGTTTCTGCATTTTCGTATTAAGTTATTATACCAAGTTCTCTATATTTAAGTTCAGTTAATTGATTGCTTATCTTTCGTTTTTCCATATTCTTCTTCATTATATTATTGCTCCTTGTTCTATCTCACATAGTGCTTCATTGATTGTTATATTGCCCTGCTTTTTAGTGCCTTTCTCTTTTGTATTTCATCTCTTCTCTTTATACTGCTCCCTGTAGTCTTCTTGAGAAGTCTGTTTTTCTTCTACTTATTCTTTCCTGTTACTTATGATGCTTATTTCGCCTTCATTCTATCTACTCTTCGTTCACTTTTATGATGTTTTTGGTGTTTTCTTCCTCTATCATACGATATATATAACTACTACTTGCTATTGCATTTATTCTATTAGATGTCTCTCTCTCTTTCACCTATTTCACTTTTTTCTGGTTACCTTATATTCTACTCTTGTATTAACTTGGTATATGCATATTGCCTTTATAGATTTATGTGATGCCTTGTTTTTGTACTACTCTAATGGTATTAGTTCCTATTTCAGATGTTTTTCTCTCCTAATTGCGTACAATCAGTTATGTACTGTACTGTTTTGGGGTGTTCATATTGATTGTATCTATTCCTCGTGACGGTCCCCTTGCTTGCCTTCCCACGTTCCCCCTAGTATGAATTTGGTCTTTTTCAGACCTCCCCTGCTGGCTCTTTTCTCTCTTCTTTCCTCTTCTCTCTTGTCTCTTTTCTTTTTTGGGATTTCCCCTATGGACTCTCCTTCTTCGACGTTATTGTTTGATGTCTGGTTGCTTGTATTTGTGCTGGTGGTTTTGTGATGTATTCCTATAGGTTCTGTATCGATCCCCCTATTCCTGACCCTATTCTGGTTAACAAGTTAACTAGCAGCCATCCCATGAGGCAGAAAACCCCCATGATGCAGGAACCGTTATCTGATAAAGCCACACTACGGCACAGGAACGTGTTATCTGATTAGGTCATAACGCTTGCCATCTAATTAGACAAGCGATATTCCTCCAGCCCCTGATAAGGCATACGGAGTTCTCAAAACAAATCAAACCTATGACAGACCTGGGAAAAACCCTGCGGCCATTGTTTTGATTTCACCGAGAACTTCAGCAAAAGAATGTGCTAACGACCAGGTCGTATGACATCCTTATTGACGTATCTATGTTCATCCTTACGTCAATCTCGGCACCTTAAAGGTATAAATATTACCGATATTGCCCTATGCAAACACACGCGGTGGTGACGAGATCGGAGCAGCCAGACTTGCCGAAGCCCAGAGCAGAGCAGACCCCGCTGGCGCAGCCCCACCTCCCTGACGCGCTGAGAACGAGACGCTGCTTTCTCCTGCCGAGAAATCCAGCTCCGGCGCTTCCGGGTAGCCCTCGCAGGCAGCCTGGAATATCGAGACCAGAGACGAGAGATACCATCCCTCATTCATCCTAGATTCCAGGTACAGAACTGAATAACCCCTTGCAGAGAATTCTTTAGTCAGTCACTTGGCAAAATAAACTTAACTTAAACTGTAACTTTCTATTCCCGCCCACGTATTAGGCTTAGGTCAGGTACACGGGGTAGGCGTAGTTAGAAACACCAGTTGAGTACGATTAGTCAAATGTAAATGTGTATGTATTCATTTTATTAATTTTAAACCTTCATATGGCTTAGAAACCATATCAATGTTTTTACAGTATTATTTTATACTTCTGCTTTTATTGTATGCACTTTACTTAACCATAAGTATTGCAATAATATCGATCCATTTCTCTTGTATGAGAAAAGAGACTGATCAATAAATAACATCTTTTATTGAACACGCCCGTCTCTTCCTTTTCTCTACAATCTGGTGAGACTAAGAATGCACGTACTGACTGAGTAAAATAAGTCGTCTTTTGTTTTCACACGACTCTAGAGATACACTCTTGATTAGGGGAGAGCAAAGTTGTCATGTTCTATGGTTGTCAGAAACTAAATCCCTTCTTGTCTATCCAGGGAGGTTCAACTCCTCCTTGCCTATTCGAGAAAGTTTCTAGTGAACTCTGAGCTAGCTGGCAAACCCAAAACTTTAAGTCTAATATCGACAGTAGTAGACCTAGTTAACGTCTGGTCTAGGCCTATACTATTGAAGGTATTATTCCAATGCGCAGAGCCTATTGGGATAATAGGAACTACACTACATGGCGCCCAACGTGTTTGGAAGGGCGATAAAACTAACGTAAGACATTTAGAGTAACTCAGTCGTGCTTTTTCACTCAGACCCCTTTTTTCCCATAATACTCCAAAGACGTCTGGAGTGGGTAAAAGGTAATATCCGCCAGACCTCGCAGGAGGAAACTCCTATGTATGGTCCTTGGTTTAGTCAACGTTGAAGGATACACTGTTCCAAAATATTGTGCATCTAATCTTTGTTTCCATAAGAAACCTGATCTGCAAACAAACTAAATAACCTTCCTGTCGGTAAAATGGTAGACAGTGATGAAGAAAGAGAGACAGTTAGGATAGCAACTGAACTCGCAGCAGCTGATAATGCACTGCTAGACACAGACCCGGATATAATACTCATCCCGGTCATCAAGAGGAAATCTATAACTTTAAAACTTATAGAAAATGGACTGACACCTAGAGGTGGCACAGTCATATTCGTGATTGAGGCACACGAATATCGGCAGACAGAGGTATATTATTCATGGATACAATGGGCTAATTCTCTTGCTGCAACAGACGTGGCATACGAATTTGATCCTAACTTAAACACACAAGAATTTCTCCAATATGAATTTGAATGTTCTCCGCCGACCGAAATTCTGCCTCTAGAACATTACGGCTGTATAATGTATACAGACGGATCAGCACAACCCGCAGTAGGGGGTAAACAAGCTTACAGTGCTGCGTGCGCGATTGTTAAAGGTCGCTGGCACGAAGGAAAATTCAAACCGGCTATCACTAAGACACAATCTCTAGGAGATTGTACAGCTCAGCGAGCAGAACTACTAGCGTTTAAGATGGCGCTTGAAAATACCGATCGAGAATTCCCCACACTCATAGTGTGCGATTCGTATTACTGCGTTCAGTCTTACAATGAATACTTGCAGATCTGGCTTCAGAATGGCTTTAAGGATGCAAAAGGAGGCACAATCAAGCATAAGATGCTCTGGGAACAAGTAGTTCTATTACAAAAAGAACTACCAAAGACTCACGTGATACATACGCTGAGTCATCAACGTGATGGCGTTCACGTTGCAGGGAATTCATTGGCTGATGAGGCCGCGAAGGCAGCTGTGCAAACGGCTTCCGTAGCTGCCATCACACGGTCAAAAACAAAAATAGACAGCGAAATATTACAGGCTGTCAGCGCTACAGAAAAGGATTCGATAGAAAGACTCCCGAAAGGCTTTCCAGTAAAATACTCATACATAACTGATGCAAACAATGTTCCTTTTGCTCGAATCCCTGGAGTGGGGGATAGGGCAATTCCAAACATGGAACATAGGTTAGGACTGATAATAGCGGCACACGAAGGGCTTGCTTCTATACATGCTGGCGTCTCAGCCACAGTATCATTATTAAAACAGAGATACTGGTGGCCACAAATGAGAAGACAAACAAGGAACTATGTTTTAGAATGTGAAATATGTCAAAGAATGAAAGTATCAACGGTGAGACGTCCAGCGCAGACGCCCCTTCTAATCTCGGATAAACCATTAGCCTGTGTTTACCTAGACCACTGTGGTCCCTTACAAAGGGATGGTAACTATAAATACATCTTGGTTGCAGTGGACTCATGCACGAGATTCATATGGATGTGGCCCCAGCGAACGGCTGATGCCAGAACTGTTATAAAAGATTTGCGAGTCTTTATCGGCACATACGCAATTGGCATGCGGCATTCGGACCATGGTCCTGCTTTTAGCTCTAGGGCTTATAAGGAGGCCATGGTCAGCATGGGCGTTACATTGCGGTACTCTTGTCCATTTCACCCTGAGGGGAACGGAATTGTTGAAAGAAAAAACCGTGACATAAAGCAATCTATAACGGCAAAGGTATTAGGTTCGGGAGCTGGGTGGGTCAAACATCTAATAAGTGTCCAACGTAGTCTAAATAACTTGCCAAGAAATTCTCTGAAGGGATTCAGTCCGTACGAATTATTATTTGGAACTAGGATGTTAGTCTTAGACCTCGACAGTCAGACTTCAGTGGTGAAGGAAAAAAGCTTTGATATCAAAGATCGTTTGGCTGTTTTGCAGGACTTAAACGAAACAAGAAAAGACCTGAGCAACATAAAGTTGAAACAGCAGCCAACAACCACTGAAGAACCACCACCTGTCCCAGCAAGACCTGTCTGGATTCCAAAAGTCGGGGATCTAGTCAGAGAAAAGATCGCGGTAAAGAAGGAATTTGGGCCTTCTTACAAAAAAGCAGTTCCTGTCTTGTCTGTCAACGGGACAAGATCAGTTGTACTACCGCCGCTTGCTGGTAAAAAGGAGAACCGAGTTGTATCCATCGACCTGGTAAAACCACAACATGTGGCCGATAACAAATAGTAGGCCAAGTGGGCTCCCGAGAAGTAGTAGAACACCAAGATTTGCTACTAACACAGAGGTTCAATCTAAGAGGCTAATCACATTCGAAACGCCTACAGAACTACAACAAGGACTATGCAACAATGCAATGGAACTTAGACCTCTGAAAACCCAAATAAAATCATTTAGCAGAGACACACCAATCTATAATGAAGTAACAAACGACTATGCAAGAAACAGTAATCCTGAAGCAATTGGAACAATTGACAGAACTGCATCCGGCTACTTCATAAACTTCGATGATTCCTCTGAAGGCTTCACTGAATCAAAAACACAGCCATCAACAAAAACCTTTAAAGATAAAGTTAAAGTACTTTTGAAACAACTGAAAGAAACATATCTAATTTCTCCATGGATTGAATTTTGGGTGGGTTTTGGTGCATTTATCCTCATACTTTGGCTCATCATGGTACTAACTTTGGGACGCTTCATTGAGGGAAAATATGCTAAAATGGACACAGCAAGTCAGAAAATCAACTTGATCCTCAAACCACACACATCTTCACACGTCGAGAAAAGAGAACTTTCTTCAGTCAACTTCACAGCCAATCCTATACCGGGTGGGGTAGCATGGGACAAAACTGACTACGAAATTTATGGGCCGGTTGAAATCCTGAAATATCCACACCAAATTAAGATCTCGTTGAGTGACTTTGTAAAACCAAGCTCATTTGCTGATGATTGGGACTTTGAAAGTATAAATAATATGATGTCTGACTTAGTGATGTCTGCTAAATTTACCAAACATGATTATTTGCAGGGTTCGACAAATTATGATAGTATGTACTGTTATAACCACTATGGTAACCATTTTCTACATAGATCTGCACAACCTAGAAATGTTTTAAATTATAATCAATGGGAACATTGTGCAACCCCTCCAAAAGGAAGCTCAAGAACCGTTTATGACAAATATTCATACTTTTCAGGTTTTAACACAAGTAATGCTGAAACATTTTATTTCAAATTGTCAAATAAGACAGGGACAAAGACCATGATAACAAACACGAAATTGATATATTCAGACTCATTCTTTGAACAAATGAATACTTTTGGTTTTGATTATTGGGACAAAAATGTTGAAGTAAAGAGTGTTTGGGGTACAAAAGAATGGCAAGTACAGGGTATAGAATCTTTGTTTAGAGCCTGCATGATCCCAGAACAAATTATATTTTTAAATGACACTGTTCAACAAACTACCTGTCTTGGCTTAGCCAAAATCAAAGACTTAAATAAACCGTCTATTCCAAAACCAACAATGAACAGCAATAGCTCTACAGATGAAGAGAAAGACGTAAATTATGTATTAAACCAAAACAGAACACATCCTGATTGGAAAAAGTGGTTGATCTGGCCCACAGATACTAATAACTGTCAAGACAGATTCCTGAACAAAACACAGGGGTTCAAAATGACCAGGCCAGACCCTAGATATTCCCAAAGACAACACCCAGGAATAATAACCACCTACAGTGTGGGCAAATTATGCCTTCAGTGGCTACAAACTTCCACACTGGCAGAAATTAAGCAACACCTAACTTTACTTACTGATGGTGCTGACTTGCGTGATTTCATTATGGGACCGCGCAAACAGCGTCAGAAACGTTTCATAGCAGCCTCTGTATATGCAGCATACAACGAGGCCTGGAAGGTGACTCAAATTGAGACAGCAGAAAGAATACGGGAAATTGACCGTATTAATTTGGAAAAATCACTTTCTGTAGTGGACAATGGGTTAATGACTCTGTCCTCCAGAATTTTTTCTCTGGACAGCATTGTGTCTTCAGCAATCGACATAATATCGCAAGACTTGCTGTTGTTACAACACGGTCAGTCTCAATTGCGTTCTATTGTACAGCTTGGCTGGACGTTACAAAATCTGCGTTCAGGCTATGTGCCTTGGCGTTTAATCAACACAACGTCACTATTCAATATCTTTAACCTTACTGATAAACAAATCAGTATGGCACAAAAGGGTGCTGATTATACAATCCTGAGCATTGAGAAACTCGAGAGATTACCAGTGACAATGTCAGAACGACCTGTCAGTGAATGGATAATACATGGGATAATTAATATTCCAATATCAACCTTCAGGTTTCAATACTACCAAAAATATATACAGGCTGGCATGTACGAAAAATTGGGAAAGGGGTACATTAAAACAACATGGAACTTGCCCTATTCACATGCATGTGTCAGTAATAAAGGACAGAAAGTGTTTCTTAGTGGCAATAATTGTGCAATGTCACTGAGCGGTACACTTCTGTGTAATGGAATTAGTTTGCATGGAGCCTGTGAAGGGAACTCAAATAACCTTTCATGTCACCAGCTAGGCGCACCTGCAACAGAGATAGAACCATTCTTTCAAAGACTCTATAATGGGAGTTACATTCTAATTGTAGATCGCAGATGCTGTAGTCTTATGCCCGGGACTCCTTATCTCGTAACTACGACTGCGAAGGTCAAGTGCTGTGGACGCTTATTGTTCCCCAGCTCCCTTCCAGACAGGGAGGCAAGGGCATGGCCCAACTTGAAAATTACTTCTATTCGAATAGATACTTTAAGCAGAATGAAAACAGTGCTTCTTCAGACGCCGACCAGACTCACGTCATCAAAAGAAACGTATGATCTCCTAGTCGCAAGGACGACTGCAGAGATTCACTCCTTATTATCAACTAATTCCCCCATACATTTCGCAGAAATCCTGAATGAAATCTTAAATATTTCTGATACCAGTGGAGTCTCAAAAGTATTTAAGACAGTATTTTCGATGGCATTAACACCATTCAAAGCCATACTGGGTATTTTTCCAGATTTCGTCCATTCGATTTTTGGCGGACTTCCCCTCATCTTAGGACTAATTGCAGGAATCCTATTCCTAGTCCTTATATTTCGTTATGGCAAACCATGTCACAGACAAAACACCTGCGACAAGGGAAGAAACAATCCTAGCCATTGGATACCGGGACCGGATATCAAAAATCCTGGGACTATCCCGGCTTAGAGACCTGAACATGACTTGGTTTCTTTCATTTCGACCAATGTGGCATCGATGTGTTTTACCTGTATTAAGGTGCTTGCTATGCGGAGAAGAATGCGTGTTAGACACCTGTCTGACTCTACAATCAGATGCGCCAATGGATGCAGAAACATTGTTGAGTCCAATAAAGGCTCATGCTTTGTGCTGCCCTCAACGGCTACCAATCCTGATGACGGCATTCGTGGAAGCTTCACCACTACGATTAAGGGGTAGTGAAGTTCAAGATGAAAGCAGCATTGATCAGGTACGACCTTCTGTCAGCAATACTAATCAAAACGTCAATGGAAACAATCATGCGCACGAATGCATGGTTACATCTTTTTCCGAGTTGGTGGAACTCTCCCAGGAAGCTGTTGACAGCTTTTTTGACAGTCTAAATGATATGATGTTCTCACCAGAGCAGAAATAGAGACTTTTGAGCAAGCTCGCACACGGCGTTCCCTGAATTTGGCCTTCAACTAGAATAGCAAAATACCATGAACAATTTTCCCTCCAGTTCACGGACAGCAATTTTTTTCAGCAGCCCCAAAATATTTTTACGAATTTTTCGGGACACTTATTTTCTGCTTAAAGAAAGAACTATTCTTAGAGAACTAAACTTTCTATTTTTAGATACTTTGTAGACATTAGCTGCCCGCTGGAATGTTCATAATTATTTTATTCTGTGATGGAATGGTCTTGACCCTTTTTTCTGTATTAAGAGCCATTTCATGTGTAAATTCTCATATACAAATTAGTGATAATGTATAGATATGCGTGATTACTTTAGCGTTATTCTACAGCTTGAGTGCATACATTACATGTGACTGTTTTTTCCGTATATTTGATAATTTCAAAATGCATTTATGTATTTTGGGGTGGTAAGGTATACACGATACTCTACAGTATATTTTACTATGCATAGATTCGTAAATATGTCCATAGTTAGCGTGGAGTGGGTGTGATGTATTCCTATAGGTTCTGTATCGATCCCCCTATTCCTGACCCTCTTCTGGTTAACAAGTTAACTAGCAGCCATCCCATGAGGCAGAAAACCCCCATGATGCAGGAACCGTTATCTGATAAAGCCACACTACGGCACAGGAACGTGTTATCTGATTAGGTCATAACGCTTGCCATCTAATTAGACAAGCGATATTCCTCCAGCCCCTGATAAGGCATACGGAGTTCTCAAAACAAATCAAACCTATGACAGACCTGGGAAAAACCCTGCGGCCATTGTTTTGATTTCACCGAGAACTTCAGCAAAAGAATGTGCTAACGACCAGGTCGTATGACATCCTTATTGACGAATCTATGTCCATCCTTACGTCAATCTCGGCACCTTAAAGGTATAAATATTACCGATATTGCCCTATGCAAACACACGCGGTGGTGACGAGATCGGAGCAGCCAGACTTGCCGAAGCCCAGAGCAGAGCAGACCCCGCTGGCGCAGCCCCGCCTCCCTGACGCGCTGAGAACGAGACGCTGCTTTCTCCTGCCGAGAAATCCAGCTCCGGCGCTTCCGGGTAGCCCTCGCAGGCAGCCTGGAATATCGAGACCAGAGACGAGAGATACCATCCCTCATTCATCCTAGATTCCAGGTACAGAACTGAATAACCCCTTGCAGAGAATTCTTTAGTCAGTCACTTGGCAAAATAAACTTAACTTAAACTGTAACTTTCTATTCCCGCCCACGTATTAGGCTTAGGTCAGGTACACGGGGTAGGCGTAGTTAGAAACACCAGTTGAGTACGATTAGTCAAATGTAAATGTGTATGTATTCATTTTATTAATTTTAAACCTTCATATGGCTTAGAAACCATATCAATGTTTTTACAGTATTATTTTATACTTCTGCTTTTATTGTATGCACTTTACTTAACCATAAGTATTGCAATAATATCGATCCATTTCTCTTGTATGAGAAAAGAGACTGATCAATAAATAACATCTTTTATTGAACACGCCCGTCTCTTCCTTTTCTCTACAATCTGGTGAGACTAAGAATGCACGTACTGACTGAGTAAAATAAGTCGTCTTTTGTTTTCACACGACTCTAGAGATACACTCTTGATTAGGGGAGAGCAAAGTTGTCATGTTCTATGGTTGTCAGAAACTAAATCCCTTCTTGTCTATCCAGGGAGGTTCAACTCCTCCTTGCCTATTCGAGAAAGTTTCTAGTGAACTCTGAGCTAGCTGGCAAACCCAAAACTTTAAGTCTAATATCGACAGTAGTAGACCTAGTTAACGTCTGGTCTAGGCCTATACTATTGAAGGTATTATTCCAATGCGCAGAGCCTATTGGGATAATAGGAACTACACTACAGTATTTTGCCTGTCATCTATGCATTATGTTATCTTTTTTCATTTAGGTCTATGCCGGGTTTGAATGTGTTGTCCCTTAATGTTAAGGGTTTAAATCATCCAGTTAAAAGGTAAAAAATCTTAGATTATTGCAAATCTCTCTCTTCAGATTTAGTCCTTTTTCAGGAAACAAAGGTCTCTACCAGAGAGGCCCTATTCCTGAAGAAGGAATGGGTTTCAGATGTTGTCTGTTCCGCTGCTTGTGGCAAAAGAAATGGTGTCATTACTTTAATTTCAAAAAATTCAGGTTTATCCATAGTCTCTTCTGATCATGATACTGAGGGTCGTTGGCTATTAACTAAGCTGTCTGATGGTAACGCTGATCTATATGTTATGAACATTTACGCCCCTAACAAGGGTGAGCCGTCCTTTTGGAAATTGGTTTCCAAAAAATTAAATGATACACCTCATTCAGGGAATCTTATTGTTGGTGGGGATTTTAATTTACCAATGGATCCCATTCTAGATAGGAATTCAGCTTTTCAATTTTGCCCTCCTAAATCCCATAAACAAATGCTTAACATGTCTTCCATAACTCATCTTCAGGATATATGGCGTCTTCATAACCCCACTGGTAGTGATTTTTCCTTCTTTTCTTTGCCTCATTCTACCTTTTCTCGTATTGATTATTTATTGGTTCACTCCTCTCTTGTTTCGTCTTCCTCCTCGCCGCTTATTCATCCTATTCTGATTTCTGATCATGCCGCGGTTACTTTTACATTGTTGTCCTTTGCTCCTAAGTCTAGAGCTCGCTCCTGGAGATTAAATACAGAAATTTTACATGATCCTGCTCTAAGTGATGAGTTCTCTAGTGCAATCGAAACCTTTTTCCTTGAAAATGAAGGTTCAGTCTCTTCCCCAATTGTCCTCTGTGATTCGTTTAAATGTAATTTCCGTGGCCAGGTTATTCAATGTATGTCAAAAAGGAATGCTGCTATTAAAAAAGAACTTACAGATTTGGCAACTGAAATAAAAGAGCTGGAATCTACCTTTAGACATTCTAAGGATAAATCTTGCCTCCACTCAATCAAGCAATTAAAGTACTTGTATAATACTATAGTTACCAAAAGAGCCCATATTGGGGTTCAGGCTCAGAAATCCAAAAGGCTATTGTTAAAAAATTGAGCTGGGAAGATTCTCGCAGCTACATTAAAATTTCAGGATTCTTCCTTTAAGTCTTCTCAAATCTCTTCTATTAATGATCACCTTGGCTCTAAGAAATTTCAGACTGGGGAAATTCTGGAAGTCTTTCGTGATTTCTACAATAATTTATACACCCCTTCTAATCAGGCCTCTTTTGAGCAGTGTCAGGACTTCTTGAAATCTGTCCCGGTGAAGTCGGTATCCGTGGAAGATAGCAATTTTTTAAATGGTCCAATTACTCCTGACGAAATTATTGCCGCAATTAAAGCCACTCGTTCTGGGAAAGCTCCAGGGCCTGATGGCTACCCTATTCTGTTTTATAAAACTTTTCTTTCTGTGATTGTTCCCAAGCTTCAATCTGTCTTTGACGCCTTTATTAAGGATGAGTCTGTTTCTGGCACGGCGGCTGATGCTACCATTGTAGTGATTCCAAAAGAGGAAAAGGATCATTCAGATCCCAAAAACTTCCGTCCTATTTCCCTTCTTAACATGGAGGCTAAGATTTTTGCTAAAATCTTGGCCAAGAGATTAGAATCCTTCATTCCTAAACTGGTACATCCCTCTCAAACGGGTTTTGTAAAGGGCCGTCTTGCGCGTGATAATATACGTACTTTTTGCCATATTCTCGGAGCAGCTAAACGTTCTCATCTCCCAGCCGCGGCTTTAGCTCTTGATGCTGAAAAAGCCTTTGACAAGGTTTCTTGGCCTTTTCTTCGTGCTGTCTTGTGTGCACATAATCTTGGTGACTCCTTTATTAATATGGTAATGTCTCTATACTCTCAACCTAGAGCTAACATAAGGGTCAACGGTGCTACGTCGTCCTTTTTTAATCTTCGCCAGGGCACCCGTCAGGGTTGTCCCTTATCTCCACTTTTGTTTTTATTGTCCATTGACCCTCTCCTCAGACTGATTGAGCTACACCCAGACATTAAAGGTTTTTCTTTTGGTCCTCATCGTATTAAAACTGCTGCGTATGCGGACGATGTCCTTATCTTCTCAGATGATATTGCCTTGGCTATCCCTGCTATATCGGATACGATTTCACTTTTTTCGAAGGTTTCAGGGTACACCTTAAATAAGGATAAGACTGAGATGTTCCCCTTGAATGCCTACTGTTTTCTACGCATATGGGCTCGGCTGGTTTTAAATGGCAGTCTATGCAATTAAAATACTTGGGTATCTATTTTTGCTCTAGCTTATCGGCTACAATTGCCTATAATGAAACCCAGACTATTCTTAAAGTACGGCGTCTTTTGGATACTTGGTCTCCGAAACACATTTCCTGGTGGGGTCGCATTCAGACCCTCAAAATGATGATTACACCTATTATTAATTTTGTCTCCTCTATGCTCCCGGTAAAGTTATCGGATTCCTTCTTTCATGAAATTGATGTTCTGACTTCTAAGTTTTTATGGAATGATAAACGGGCTAGAATTGCCTATAAATTCTTGCGGAAGCCTTATGATATGGGAGGATGCAATCTTCCTGATTGGGACAAATACCAAACTGCCTTTTTGGCGTCTCAAAGGGCTCTATGGTTCTCTTTTCCCCCTCTTCCTGTCCCTTCCTGGTTATTAACAGAACAAGAATTGGCTTCTCCATTACCGACTGCTTCCTTTTGTACTGCATCTACCTTGTCCCTCCCGTTCTCCCGCTCTATTATTTTAGATACTCTTGCTGCGGTCCGGAAGGTAGACAGGAAAGTGGCGATTCCAATTCACAAATCCAGGTGGTCGTCTATTTGGCGGAATTCTAAAATTAAAATCCATATTGATCCTTCTCTGATACCTTATTGGGCTACTAAAGGGATCTCGCTTGTTAAACATTTTTATGGTGCGGATAATGAGCCGCTACCTTTTTCATCCTTAGCTCAACAATATTCTTTAACTAATTTGGATTTTTATACTTTTCTCAAAATCAAAGTAGCACTTGCTAAGGTGCGTCTCCATCCTACTTCTCCTACGGTTACTCTCTTTCATATATATGGACTAAATCTGGCCATGTAGCCTCTAAAGTCTATACATTTTTATCAAATGTTTCACTACCTTCTCATACGGTTGCTCAACAAAAATGGTTGCACCATTTTGAGCAGGGTGTTACTGACCATATTTCTTCAGACACTTGGCAGTTGATTGGTAAACTTTCTCTGCGCAATAAAATCGCCCCATCGTTAATGCAATCTAAATTTTTCTCTGTTAATCTTCTTCATTGGACTCCTGTTCGTTTACATTCGCTCAAACTCAAAGATGATAATCTCTGTTGGAGCTGCGGTTTATTGGCAGGTGACTTTCCACATATGTTTTTTGAATGCTCCCTCCTCCAACCTTTTTGGGACCTCATTCACAAGCACCTCATGCTCATCTTTGGTATTCAGTTCCCACTCTCTTTCCCATTAGTTTTATTAGGTCCATTAGTGAGGTACTGGGTTTTTAGGAACCGGTACCGAACCGGTAACCCAGCGGTGCCAGGGGATCAACACACCAAAGACCTCGGGTTCTCCTGAGTCAGACCCACAGAAACTTCAGAGTCTTCTAGGTGAAGTCAAAGATTAGTTTATTGGCTGCAACCAAGGTGACAGGGTCCTAGAAGTACAATGCCAGTATATTCAGGAGACTGCACACTTTCACAAAGTTAGGCTTCTCTTCTTATACATAACATTTGCCCTTTGGCGAAACATTCCTTGGGTGAGCGGTATTTCATTTATGGTTACTGATTACAAAAGAAAGCAGAGTCATGATGACATGTACATATTTCACGTTGTGATGCCCATAACAAATCATCCGGCAAGGCCCAACATTTCATCAGATATCGCTGGACCCCTAATAAAAAATGGTCACCTCCCCACCATAAAATAAATGAGGAAAAGGAAAGAAGAAAGATGTGAGCGAGATATGGCAGGTCTGCGTACTGAAATGGCTTTATGGCCGGTTGGGCCTAGATACTATCTTGCTTGGTCACTGGGAGGGAACTGACCTAACGAGCTCGGCCTGGGGCAATGGTTCTAACTTGTACTGGGGTCAGGAAGAAGTCGATTAAGGAGTACGTGTCCTTGTGGAATCAAATTCGACTGGATTAAGGCCTATGAAAAGGGCAACATGCAATTAAGGGTTCAGAAGGTAAATGACGATTTCGAGGTGAAATTGTCACTCGAATATACTGAAAATACATGTGCTTGATGTACTCGTCATTTCCGGTCTTTTGATACCAAATTCGTCCTATTTCGACGAAGTTTTTATTCTCGAGTCCGGTACTGTTACGGATCCATATTTTTCAGAACCACAGACCCTCCTTTTGCCCTTACATAGGCAATTAATCTATCCTTATGTTAATCTGAGTCCAGATCTATATTCCTAAAGTCATTGAGGTGTTGCTGCAACATCATTCTAGTGCTGAGTTCGTGTCTTGACACAGGCTTCCTTACACATGATGTAGCACAGAGGCCACATATTGCAGGAGCACACTGTATGCATAGACAGAACAGGAAAAGAATGGCTAAGACCATCCCAATGACCATCAGAATTTTCCATCCCCAGGCAGATATCAGTCCCCAGAGCCATCCCATTAATGACCAATCTCCGTTATCCACATGAATAGATTCGGAAATCTTATGTAGTTTGGAGATGGCTCCGTACACTGTTGGAGCATTATCTGGAATGAAAATGCAACAACTGGACTGGATCAATTTTCATACTCCACCCCGGTCCGCAAGTATTACATCTAAAGCGACCCGGTTCTGAAGGGTCATCAGTCGATCCGACTGGAGCTCAGCAGTCAGGTTACTAAGGGCACCGGCAGTCTCGATCACAGTGGATTCAACTACCCTTGTCAATTGCCTTATGTTTCTGCTGTTAACCATGGCTCCCCAGAACGGCAGAATACCCATTGCAAAGTCACCAAATTCTTGACCCGCAGTGTCTTCTTTACTCAAAACACCTCGGACTGTCCTTGTCCGATGGTAATCCGCCGCTGCTGTGTAGGTGGGAGGTAACAGGAATGAAACAAAACATGAGCCCGAGAAGTCAGGGGGCAACCATGTATAGGCTCTATCGTGACAGATGAAATAAGTACCCTTTGCGGCTAAAAAGGCGGGGGAAGTCTGAGATCCAAAAACATACGTTTCTGTGCAGACACTCTTCCCTAGCTGAGCTCTGGAATTCCTACCAATACCTTGCAGACACAGGTGCCCTTGATGGGGCACGATCCAGATAGGGGACGATCTCTTAGCTTGCTGTTTCTCACTTAGTGTAGTGCCATATCCGGTCACATTCCAACCTACATATGCAAGTATCTCATCGTCGGGGGTATCTTCGTAAGAAGTCACTTCCTTGATCATGTCAACTATACCCTTCACTAGGGCGCTAGTCTTGAGGTTGTCTTTTACAGAACGTAGGGGTTGGATTTCTCGTGCATATATGAACATTGTCCTATATGCCCATACTGACCCATTGTGACTAAATGGCAGGACCAAATAGGGGATACCTCTGTCCGTGGTGTGGGGCATGAGACCACACACCCAACAGTTGGTTGTGTTCATTACAAGTTGGTGTTGGTGTAATAGCTGAACGAAGGAGTTATTAATGAACTCTAATCTCCTATTTGATTCGTGGTCAGGCAAAGAGTGGAAAGAATGAGAGGAAACAGTAGGGGGAGGTATGGGTGATGTAGTAGGTGTGAATGTCACATGAGAAGAGAATAAAAAATAGCTTATCAAAAACACCATTACGCTAAATATCATAAAAATACACATCATTATAAAAAATTTCTTTCTCATTGTTTTCAAAAGTCTCTGCTTAAAGCTCATTTGTCTGGCAGTTCTCTCCACATCAGGAAACTCCATCCTCTCTAAGGTGCTGCCCGCGGCGGTAGGTTGTTTCTGCTAAGGGATGCTTCCGTCA
Source organism: Lissotriton helveticus (assembly GCF_964261635.1). NCBI lineage: Eukaryota > Metazoa > Chordata > Amphibia > Caudata > Salamandridae > Lissotriton > Lissotriton helveticus. Next base: position 635,816,386 of record NC_136072.1, read on the forward strand.
GTCTAGGGTGGCTCCCTTCGACCAACTGGAACCAGCAACCTATTGTTGTCAGCTGCACCCAAAAGTCTTTAGTCAACCGCGACCCTAGCAGCGGAACCCGGATGGCGGTTCAAAAAAAACAAAAATAAGCAAGTTACCTAGATGGGAGAATCTGCATTTTCAAAATAGCATTTTGGAAGGAAAAAATTCATTATTTTATTAGTCCACAGGTTTTTCTCTCGGATCAAAAATAAATCACTTTTCCTTTAGTCTGTTTTTCTCGGTCGGAAATTATAGCGTCTTTTCCCGGGTGCTGTCTGGTCCGGAAATAGTAGCTCAGGTTCCACAGAGTTCAATTGTTCTGATGGCGGCGTAGTTTCTTGAAAAATGTTCTTACTGTCACAATCACGTTTAGCTTCTTTTACGCGTTCATCAATTGTGCGCTTTGAGTCAGTGCCTCCTGTCCGGACCCATTGGTCATGTGGCAGAGGGAAAGGTATTTTCTTACAATGGATCCCGTGGACCCAATTGGCCTTCCCCTCCACCTTAATAGTTGACCTTGTAGACAGGAGGACGAGGTGAGGTCCGGTCCATCTGGGCTGGTCGTTTCTTGTTCTCTGGAAATTCTTGACCAACACCCAGGTGCCGGGGTCAATGGAGTGACCCGGTGTCTCGGAAACCGGAGGCAAGGTGTTGTGGACCTGTTGATATAAAACACGCAATTTAGCCGTCAATTCATACAGATAGTAGAGCAAAATTGGGTGTTGCAGCTCGCTAAACTTCGTGGGCCTAGGCACTCCCCATATGTTGGCTGGCCGACCAAAGACTATTTCATAGGGGCTGAGTTTCATTCGCGAATGCACAGTCATTCTGGTGGATAGGAGTGCTAAGGGTAGAGCGTCGGGCCATTTAAGACCCGTGCTCGCTTGGATTTTGGCCAATTTAAGTTTAAGCGTGCCATTGTAACATTCCACTAATCCAGCTGATTGGGGGTGATTTGCAGCGTGGAACTTCTGACTAATGCCTAGCCCTTCACACACTCGTTTCATCACACAACCCACAAATTCACTTCCGTTGTCCGACCAGACCATTCTAGGCATTCCGAACCTGGGGAAGAACTCTTTCACAAGGGCTTTCGCTGTGGACAAGGCAGTATTGTCCCTTAGGGGATAGGCTTCTACCCATCTTGAGAAGGCGCAAACAACCACGAGCACATATTTTAAGTTGTTGCACCTCTCCATGTGTATGAAATCTAGCTGCAAAACCTCGAACGGATACGTAGGAGGTGCGAAATGACCAGCTGGAGTTGGGGTTCCCCTACCAGGATTGTGTTTCAGACATATCATGCAATTCTTGACAACATTCTCTGCACACTTGGGGATCCCTGAATTCTTCCACACTGGGGCCAATAACTCGCAAATCCCTTTCGCGCTGATATGGGCCATCCCATGAGCCATTGTAACCACTGCAGGCACATACGCATCGGGTAACAACCATCTTTGTTGCTCTGTCGATTCAATCCAACAACCATTTACATCCATTCTCCCTGTACTTTCTTTCCACATGCTTAACTCTTTCTCCGTGGCCTCAGCTTGGATGGACTTCACACTCTCTATTGTGTCTTCACATATTCCAACATCGCCAGTCCATCTTTCTGGGCTCGCAACATACATTCGGCTCATCACATTCTTTGCCGTTTCTTTAGCAGTTTCATCAGCAAATGCATTTCCACGACCAACATCATCGATCACTTTCTTGTGTGCACTACATTTCACAACTGCTACTTTCAGGGGCAACGTCAGTGATTCAAGAAGCTCATTCACCAACTGACCGTGCTGAATCTTAGCTCCATGCGAAGTCAGGAACCCACGTTCTCTCCACAATCGTCCAAAACTGTGAGCCACTCCAAAAGCATACTGACTGTCGGTATAGACAGTCACTTTCATTCCTTTTGATAACACACATGCTCTCGTAAGTGCCACGAGTTCGGCGGCTTGAGCCGAACCATGTGGTATTCGCGCAGTTTCAACGATTGTGTGCAAAGTTGTGACAGCATACGCTGTAGTCACGTTACCGTTTGGGAGTTTAAAGCATGAACCATCCACCCATAATGTACCATTACATTCGGCGAGAGGAGTGTCGGATAGATCAACTCTCCCTTTGGTCTCCTCCTCCATCCTGAGGAAACAATCGTGCTTTTCTGAAGCATCTGATTCCTCAGCAATTGGTAACAATGTGGCTATGTTCAGGGTACTGCATCTTTTGATGTGCACATGGCTTGCTAGTAGCGTCAATTCGTAACTGGACAGTCGAGCACTAGTTAAGTGCTGTGTCTTGGTCCTATTTAACAATGTGTCTACTGCATGCGGGACCATCACGATTAGTGTATTATTCATTACTAGGCCTGCAGACTGTCGAATAGAAACAGCTGCTGCTGCTGTGGCCCTTAGACAACTTGGCAAAGCTCGTGCTACCGGATCCAAAGTTGACGAAAAATAGGCGCATGGCCGTTGTCTATCTCCGTGTAACTGAGTCAGCACAGACAATGCACAGCCCTCCTTCTCGTGGACATATAATGTGAAGGGCTTACTGTAGTTGGGGTTACCTAACACAGGGGCCGAACATAATGCTGTGCGTAATTCGAGAAAACTTTTCTTACACTCGTCGGACCAAGGAATGGGATTGGGTGTATTTGTACACGTTAGTGCCAATAAGGGTTTGGCTAATAACGAAAAATTTGGAATCCACTGTCTACAGTACGATGTAATGCCCAAGAAAGCGCGTACTTCTCTCTGTGTTCTTGGCACATTCAATTTAGCTATTGCCTGAATTCTTTCTGGGGTCAGTTTCCTTCCCTCCTTCGATAAGAGATGACCTAAGTAGGTCACTTCTTGTCGGCAATATTGGAGCTTGGAAAGTGACACCTTGTGATGTAGATCACATAGATGACGCAGTAGTGCCAATGTGGCCAGTTTACATATTTTCTCAGTATCCGCGGCTATGAGCAAATCGTCCACATACTGTACGAGAGTGGAACCTTTGGGCAAAACCATTGCGTCAAGCTGACTTTTCAGAGCTTGACTGTATATTGAGGGGCTCTCACAGTAGCCTTGAGGAGCGCGTTTAAAGCGGAAACTGCGATCACCTAAACTAAAGGAAAAAATATCCCTGCTCTCCTCAGCAATCGGGATACTGAAGAAAGCATTCTTCAGGTCAATCACCGAAAACCATGATGCGGAGGCTGGAATCATAGTCAATAATGTTGTAATGTCGGGGACAACTGGGAATTGTGGCACCACTATCTTATTTACTTCCCTAAGATCAATCACGAATCTATACACAGGTGGCTGAGAAGGGTCAGTTCGTTTTAAAACAGGCAGAACAGGACTATTGCAAACATTGCCTCGTGTTTCTTCAATTACGTCTTTCTCAATCAACTCGTAAACAATCGCTAGCAAAGCTTTTTCGCCCTCATTGGATATTCTGTATTGGGGAATTCGTGGCATTTTGACATTCGACTTCAATGTTACAACGTATGGTGGAATTTCTAAAAGACCCACATCATTCGGACCAGTAGCCCAAAGAATATCTGGAAGAAGTGTCAATTCTGTTGGAAGCGTATTTCTCGACAAATACATGGGAGAAACCACTTTCTTACCTAAAGTCAGTTGTACTCCTGAGGGAGAACAGTACAAAGTCGCATACAATCTTTTTAGCAAATCTAATCCTAGCAAATTTTCACCACAACCTGTTGTCAAAATAAGGGGTGCTTCAAATTCACAAGGACCAACAGAAAGAGATAAAGGGTCAGAAATCGGATTTTTAACCGGGGCGCCAGAAAAACCTACGGAAACGTTCATTTCGCCAGACAAAGGTGCGCCAGGGAGTTTGGAGTGCATAATAGAACTCTTTGTAGCACCAGTATCCAACAGAAAAGGTTCTGACACACCCGATGTAATCACCTCAACGTAAGGTCCACTCTGATCTACTGGAACTGAAACAACTCCCTCTCTTCGTCTAAGGCTGTCCTAGCAATCGTTATTCTCCCACTGCTCATTTTCTGTGTAATACTCATCGACGTAGTATTGAGCTGTCCTGTCAGATACGTTATTTTGCTGGTCAAACCTGTTCATAGAGTTTTGTGGTGGAAGGGGACGTGCGTCCTGAGGGGTGTTTCCACGCCCTCTACCTCTAGGCGCTTGCTGACTACCACGACCTCGTATACCAGAAAACTCGTTCGTACGTTGCGGCAGGGCAGGACAGTCATACTTGTAATGACCTTCTTGTTTGCAGTATAAACACTGATTGGGACCTACGCGGTTTTCATTGTAATCGAATCTCTGCAAGTTTCTCTGCGGTTGCTGAAAAGTGGTCCGGTAGTGATTCGGACCATTATTATTTTTATTACCACCACCACGTGGAGGATATGCTTGCTGTAGCAAAACCTTCGTTTTGAGTTCTCTAGTTTTCTTCTCTACTTTATCTTTCTCATCCTTGTCTCTATTCTCATAGTATTGTGCGGTAGCTAATATCTGGGCTGAAGATGAGACTGCCCAAGAGCTTTCTGAATCTTTCAATTTTCTACACAAGTCTGGAAGCAGATTGTGCACAAATTTATCGACGAACAATCTCTGACCACCTTCTGTAGTCATATATTGACCGCTGTGGTCAATGAATGTTTCTTCAAATCTGGTGAAGAAATCTGACACAGTTTCTTCTTTCTTTTGCTTGCATGCAGATAACTTATCCCAATTTACACGTATCGCAGGCATTATTGTCTTCATGTAATCTACTATCCTACCAGGTAATTCCGCTATCAGGGGCTCAGGCTTGGCACCACCAACTTGTCGTGCATCTGCAACAGTAATATTAGCCCACGTGTCACCTAATTCCTGTTCATGATCTTCATGACGAATTTTTCCCCATAAAGGCTGTGGAACGACGTTCCCGAATAACATATCGATATCGGCTAAATTCATAATGCATGATCCAGCAGTTTGCGACAATTCTTTATAGTACCCTGCAGGATTTTTACGCGGATCTGGTAGTGTTTGTTTGAGTGCTAAAACTTCAGCTCGCTTCCATGGAACATGTACCCATACTCGGTGAAAGTGGGGCAGGACAGGTGGGACAGCTGTCGCGTCACCCTCTCTCCATTGTGGGGGTACTTCTCTCATAGGGTATTGTCGTGCCTTTTTCCTACTAGATGCACTAGATTCTGGTGGTGACCCAGAACTACTCCCCTTACTTCGATGTGATAATAGCATTTCAACTGCTTCTTCCACATCGGGACCTACAATCATACCCAGACTAAAATGAAACCTTATACGACACATCTCTTGTGGGAGGCAATCCTGATCATTGTCTTCTAAATCTTCGCAAAGAAAAACACACATCTGTTCGAACACATATCTCTGTGTCGCTGTTTCCCATTGATGGAAAACTTCCATGACAGACTGTAAATCATATTTTGCAGTGTCCATGACCCATTTCCGAGCTAAATTATTCAGGGAATCTCTCTCTTGATAATCGGGCAGTTGACTTCGCAACTGTCTTTTTCCTATGTTAGGGGTCGTAGCAGGCGACCCGAAAAGTGGTAAAAGAAGATTAGTAACAGTACTGGCCATTTTCTGCCGAAAGGAAGGTGAAACGGAAGAACAAACAGATGAAAGAACGGGGTGAGGTAAAGCGGATGCAGAGATGACAGAAGAGGTATGAGGAATAATCATAGAAGGGGCATTTGTAGAAAGTACAGTAGGCAAGATCGTAGAAAACACAGGAGCAACAGAATTGGCCGGTGGGCCTAGAGGAGGCTGCACCGAAGAAGTAGGAGCCAGTTGAAGAACAGCTGGTGGGTGCTGTGGAAAAGCCAGAGGCGCAGCTTGTGCAACTAAAGGTTGCGGGGGTGCGGTAGCATTCTGCGCATAGGGCGGTGGCGAGGTTAACAATTGCGACATTAATTGGTCTTTTTCACGCTCTTTTACTGTCCCTTGCTGAAGAGACGGCAAAACTGGATAACATTTATCTATTGCCATTTTACGTTGCCTGTGCAATTGTTCATTTATCTGCTCTTCCTCATTATCTTTAAACTGCACGGCAGCTTGTATTACTGAAAGTCCCTCTTCTCTCTTATTTTTCTTAGCTAATTTAATCTCTTTTTGTTTGGCTTCTTTGCGCCATATGCGGAAAGAGTCAAACATCGCCGGCCGGGCTTTCTTTTTGAAGAGTTTAACTTCAAGGTTGTCTAAGATTTCAGAATCAAAGCTACCATATTGGGGCCATTTTAAAACACCGTCTTTCCTAGTGTATTTAATCCATACCTCGTTGTAAACGATGGGGCCTACCCCATGTTTAACGTATAGCTCGTAAGTCGGAGTTCCAACTGGAGGAACCGGACATGAGTCCTCCAATCGGGAGTCCCTATTATTATTACCAAGACAAAACAAATTCCCGAGTCTAAGACTAGGCATCCTTTCTCTCTAGTCTAGTTCCAAAACTTCAAAGGAGTTATCGATTACGATATTGCTCGTGAAAACACGAATCCTTCGGTTATGGTACTTGCAAGAACCAATAAAAACCTTTATGTATCTCTAAGATATCACAAAGTAAGTCCAACTAAGGACTAGGAGACGCTCCACTTATACTTAACTGAAAATTATCGATGGCTTCACCAGAAGACTCGTCTCAGCGTTTCGCTCTACCGAAAATGTCAAGGGTCCAACATCAGTGCGATAGCCAGGGCAGCAGTCCTTGTAGCCGTCGGGAAGCGGGGAACCTCGCAGTAAAGACCTTCGGACCACGTCGACATGCAGGGGTCGATGAGGTGGTGGGCCCTCCTCCGGAATTTTCACACAAAGCTCCTCACGATCTTCAGGCTGATTGGTACCACTGGAATCGCTCCAACGCTGGGCGCCAAATGAGGTACTGGGTTTTTAGGAACCGGTACCGAACCGGTAACCCAGCGGTGCCAGGGGATCAACACACCAAAGACCTCGGGTTCTCCTGAGTCAGACCCACAGAAACTTCAGAGTCTTCTAGGTGAAGTCAAAGATTAGTTTATTGGCTGCAACCAAGGTGACAGGGTCCTAGAAGTACAATGCCAGTATATTCAGGAGACTGCACACTTTCACAAAGTTAGGCTTCTCTTCTTATACATAACATTTGCCCTTTGGCGAAACATTCCTTGGGTGAGCGGTATTTCATTTATGGTTACTGATTACAAAAGAAAGCAGAGTCATGATGACATGTACATATTTCACGTTGTGATGCCCATAACAAATCATCCGGCAAGGCCCAACATTTCATCAGATATCGCTGGACCCCTAATAAAAAATGGTCACCTCCCCACCATAAAATAAATGAGGAAAAGGAAAGAAGAAAGATGTGAGCGAGATATGGCAGGTGTGCGTGCTGAAATGGCTTTATGGCCGGTTGGGCCTAGATACTATCTTGCTTGGTCACTGGGAGGGAACTGACCTAACGAGCTCGGCCTGGGGCAATGGTTCTAACTTGTACTGGGGTCAGGAAGAAGTCGATTAAGGAGTACGTGTCCTTGTGGAATCAAATTCGACTGGATTAAGGCCTATGAAAAGGGCAACATGCAATTAAGGGTTCAGAAGGTAAATGACGATTTCGAGGTGAAATTGTCACTCGAATATACTGAAAATACATGTGCTTGATGTACTCGTCATTTCCGGTCTTTTGATACCAAATTCGTCCTATTTCGACGAAGTTTTTATTCTCGAGTCCGGTACTGTTACGGATCCATATTTTTCAGAACCACATTAGCTGCCCTTGTCCCTCTCCCCTTGGAACCCATGGAATTACAGCTGTTGGATCTCCTTTTGACTATTGCAGTGAAAGTAATTCTTATGGATTGGAAATCCTTTTCCTCTGTTTCTTATCATACTTGGTGGGCTTGGGTTTCCTTTTTACGTAGTGCTCATACCTCGGTCGATCATGCTCACCTTTCTCCATCTATTGCTAGTGGGGTTTGGAAGGCTCTGGATAACTATATGGAGCTGTCATCAAAGGGATTGGTTGACCAATATCCCTTCCATTTGTCTGGTTGAATGGCGTCTTGTGTTGGGTTTGTTCGTTGGAAATCCTTCTTTCTTTCTTTCTTCTCCTCCTTCTCTGTCTTCTTTCTCTTTTTCCATTCTTTCCCTCTTTTTCTCATTCTTTCTTCTTTCTTTTTTCCTTTCCTCTCTTCCCCTGAGCATACCAGCTGATAGTGATACTCTTGGTTGTGGAACCTGCCTAAGATACTTAATTTATCTTAATTATTCCATTTTTCTGTTTTTGGCAGACTGCTTCTATCTAGGGCTGTATTTGATACAACTCATTTTTGAATGTCAGCTTCTGATTGCTATTTATATGTTATCAATGGTATCAATTTTACTTTTAATCTGTATCTTCATTTGCTTCTTTATAACAATAAAATTCTTTTGAAATAAAAAAAAGAATATTAATCTTCCCTACATGCGACGACCTAGACCCAGATCTCTTAAAAGACTGGGAAGAGAATCTTTATGCCTCGTCTTTCAACATGATGAATATACTGTTTAAAAATTCAGAACGTAAGGTAGAGAAATTGAGATTACAAATTGCAGGAATTGAAAAGGAAATTGCTGATATGAACATGAAAGAAGTAACTGTGAAAAATTACAATATTTTAAAGGAGGTGATTAATTATCACCAGATCAAGATTAAGGACAAGAAACAAAGCAAGATAAGACGCGATGAGCGCGACTACAAACAGGGGCGCATCTTCACCTATGCTAAGGGGTTTGACGAAATTACCAAATCCAAGAAAATATCTAGTGGAAAGGCTCATTCTGAAGTAAGTTCAATAAATGCTGGTAGCTCTAGCATTTCTTCTACTGAGGAGCAAGGGGCAGCAGGGGGTGGGACATTGCCATCCACCTGCTCGTCTTTTTCAGAAGAGATAGACAGGATAAAGAGAGGCAAGAGAAAATTCCCAGAAGTACAAAAAGGGGGAGGAGGAAACACAGGCGGTACCAGAATGGGAACCAGGAGCCAGGACCTATCGAGGAAATAGACAATGACCAGAACATAGAGACTAGTCAGGAAGCATCAAGAATAGAATTGGAAGTCATTCATCTTCCTCAAAGAAATCTAAATGCCATTGAAATTGCTGTGTTGAAAAAGGGCCTTTCTTTCTGTCCTCAGAAACAATGTGACTTTACTGAAACTAAAATTGATTTGTTTAAATTTTCTCGCTTGTTAAAATTGAAGAGTTTTTTCTCTATGTTAAATAAGAATGTTAACCCTAAAACAGTAATTAAAGAAACAGAAATGACGATTGAACATCTACGTGAAGTACAATTATTGTTGTCAATTACAGAGGGGGAGGAACTAGGGATCAGTGATGTTGCAAGCTTATTAGGAGTAGAAACTAATTACAATTTAACAAGCGGTTTACACAGGGCATCAAAATTTACACCACAGGGGGTCCAATTCGCTGCTATTGATGTGTTTGCACAAAAAAATTACAAGATTTACATCAATTACAGGACAGGGATAAACGGCTGCGGCGGTTTGGAAAACATTCTGATAATTTGACGGTAGAAGAGCGATTGGCCATTAGGAGTTTGAGGAATGACGAATCAATAGTGATCAGAGAGGCCGACAAAGGGGGCAATATTGTGGTGCAGGATAGAACACAGTATTGTGGTGAAATTGCTAGACAATTGGCAGACCAGACCTGTTACCGAAAACTAAGACAGAATCCTACTACAGAAGCAGGTAGAATGATTGCAGAACGTCTTTTTTCTTGGAAAGAAGCAGGACTATTGGATGATGCTGAATAGAAGTATCTATGAGTTTTAAATCCATCCTTTCCCTTCATATACACACTCCCGAAAATACACAAGTCTAGAATTGACCCACCAGGAAGACCAGTCGTTTCCAGAATAGGAAGCTTGACAGAGCATCTGTCAGAATTCGAAGATGGATTCTTGAAGCCCATAGTATATAATTTACCTTCCTATGTAAGAGATACTATGGATATATTGAATAAATTGGAGAACGTAACCTGGGAGGAGGGGATGAGCTTTGTGACAATGGATGTAGTAGGTCTCTACACTTGTATAAATAATGACAAAGGAGAAGCAGCCTTAAAACATTTTCTGGGGCAGAGAAGTGCAAGTCTGGTGTAACATTCAGAAATGCTCGTGGGCATGAGCTCTCTAATCCTGAAACATTAACTTTTTCCTCTTCCAAAATGAGTGGTATCATCAAATCAGGGGTACGGCGATGGGCTCCAGGTTCGCCCCCTCTTATGCCAACCTCTTCATGGGGTGGTACGAGAGGGAGCATGCCTGGAGCCCACGAGCCGCGAATTGAATAGATTGCATACTATTCTGGGGTCGTTTTATAGACGACATTTTAATCCTCTGGAGAGGGACTCGGAAACAGATGGAGGATTATTTGTTATTTTTGAACGATAATTCGTTCAATGTTACTTTGACCATGAACTTTCAAAACGAAAAGATTGAGTATCTGGATGTGGAACTCTTTGTAGAGGGAGATTCTATTAGAATTAGACTATTTAGGAAAGTGACTGCAACTAATTCTATTCTGAGGGATGACAGTACACATCCGGCATCAGTTATTAAGGGTATACCATTTGGCAAAATGGTTAGAATCAGAAGAAATTGCAGTACTGAAGAAGATTTTAAAGAGGAGATTAACAAACTCTGTTACAGGTTGGAAAAACGGGGTTACTCTAAGAAAATGTTGGATTCTGCGCGCAGAAAAGTGAGTCAGATAGAAAGACACACAACCTTGACCTCGAGACTGAAAAACAACAAGAAAGAGTCAAACAGATCTTCGGTGTTCTTGACAACATACAGCACTGATAAAGACAGAATTTATAGGATCCTTAAAAAGAATTGGCATTTGTTGATGGGTGTACCAGGTCTTTTGGGAAAAATTGGTGAAGTCCCGAGAATAGTGTATAGACGAAACCCTACAATAGGTAATCTCATCACTAGAAATTATATCCAACCCACTCAACGAGTAAGACGAGAGTGGATGCCTATCACACCCAATGGATTTTTCACATGTGGTAGTTGTAACATGTGTCCTTGGGGCTTGAATAGAATCAAAGAATTTAAATTTCATGGACTCCAGAAAGTAGACCCCACATAAGAGGAGGAGATTGGGAATTGCAGATCAGGAAGGAGGAAGCAAAATGGATAAGTCGTTGTAGAGCTGTAAAGGAGGGTTTAAACAGTGATTCAGAAATGCACCATTTTTTATAATATGTAAAGGAGTAATAATGTAAGTAGGACTTCAACATATGACTAATTGTTCATGCTGGGTGGTACATCATGAATTGATACAAGTGGTGTTGGGGGGAGGTGTTGCAGATTGAATTGTATAAAAACCTCTCAAGGGTAGGTTGAAGCAGTTTCAATGTAGATTACTCCCAGCCTTCTATTCTCCCTGAATGGCCACAGAGAATTTTTTTAATGGATTGAGAAGTGGCGGTTGTAAATACAATAATAAGGTTATGCCAGATAGGATAATATGGACTAATAGAGATAATAAAGTCTTGATTGGCTTAGAGAACGAGACTGTCGAGATGGCAACTTTTGGGCTTTTAAGCGGGGAAAACTTTTAGAACATGCTTCGTTTACACATTAATAGAGCATTTTTGAAACATAGGATAAAGGGGAGTACATGACAGGCTGTAAGTTTAATGGACGCTTTTGAATAGACATTTCATGCTAGCCGTAGGGACACACACATAATGGTACAAGGCGAACAAATGTGAGCGTGCCCGAATAGGGCCTATTGCTTGATATAGAATGTAAGTTTTTAAGGTGGTCGCTTACATGCGTGCAGGGAAGATTTAATTTGGATAGACTCTATACGTTTGTTTGGCATTGGAGAAATTCCGTATATACAATATAATAACAGGTGTAGATCGCAGTGAGGACTTTAATCGCACCTTTGGGGGCGTGGCAGAATAGGGTAAATAATGCACTATTGGTGAAATGCCCGGGGCTAGCGCGTGTCTATTACTCGTGAATATTGGATGGCCATTGGCTGAAATATCCCGACCGGATATAATTCAATGATTTCCGGTATCCGTACGATAATGCAAAAAATGTGAGGGTGCTCGCATAGGACGGATTGTTTGAATAGAGGACGCATATTGTGAAAGTACATGCGTGTAGATTGGATTGGGATAGATTATACACGCTTTTTGACATTAGAGGAATGTTGAAACATAATGAAAGGTGTATACCGTAGAAAGGACTTCATTCGCGCCTTTGGGGGCGTGGCATAATTGGGTAAATGAGGTGCGATTGGTGGAACGCACGGGGGTAGCGTGGATCCATCACCCATGCATACCTGATGGCAATAGGCTGAAATATTTCGACCAGATATACTTCAACGACTTCCGGTTATCGTACGATGCATACCGCTTAGAAACCGATTCGGCTAGGACCAGATATACTTCTGTATTTCCGGGCTTCTGAAACTGCGGACTGATGAGGAAACCAATATTTAATTGATGGGGCGGAGACAGCGCGATATTGGCCGTGTTGTGATTGGTTAATTTAGAATTGAAATAGAGGTTTGAATGTACTGGGGGTTGTCGACGGATTATCAAGCGGATCGCCCGAGGAGTATGATGCGGTGAGAGAAGAGATTTATTGGAATAGGTACGTGACAAAAGAGCTGAATTAGCTTTTGAGTATGTAGATTGGAATAGATTTTAAGGTGTATGGATATTAAGGGTGGTAACTGATTAAGGATCTCTTTATTTTTGTTGGTCCTTTTTAAGCAAATTGGATAGAAGACTAGAACTAAGAGGAACTGTCGGTACTTTACCCTGAAAACGAGTGGCAAGCATACCTTAGTAGCAGCAAAAGGAACACTGCAGAGGTAGGAATTGGGGAACCTGGCAATTATGGGAGAATAGACTTGGTGACTTTAGTGAATTAGTTGGGGAGCGGCTGTGACTATTTTGTTTCTTCTATTATAGACTGCGCAGCCACACCGTAATGGTTCTGGAAAGATTTCAGATTTTATAAATAGACTGACAGCATTTAAGTTAAATAAGGTGAGCTTTCAAAATAATAGCACATGAGCAAGCCAATGACGAGTTATTAACATAGGATGTTGCATCAGCAACGACTAATAAGTAAGGGCACACCCAGTTCTGATCCTATAACATATTATATATATATTTTTGGGATCAAGAGCTGTACAGACCACAAAAACGAGATTACCTTCTGATCAAAAAAATGTTTATATTGGAAACTTACCCCACAACCGCATCTATGAAATTTTGCACATTCGGTGAGTTGGTACAATTTCTGTTCTCTACACCACTTGTAGTGGGCGGGTGATAGTGGTCAGTCACTTAGCCCTCCTATTGACCCTGAATGTACTGTTTTGTTTACTTTTTAAATTCAGATTGCCCTCAAACGTGACAGAACGAGTCAAGGGGGAGAATCATAAAGATTGACTGAGGGGATTCCGGCTAACCTAGGGGATTATATGTCATGACTAATGTATTTGACGAGATGGGTGGTTTTTCAAATAAATGTGTTTTTTAATATGGTGTGTTATTGATACCATGATGAGAATGGTTGAAGGCATCAAATGTTCCCACTTAGTATGGGGTTTTCCATTTTTGATCTCAATAAGATGATTTTGGCTTGTAGAATGGTATATAGGCAGGAGCTTGTTTAGAATGTTAAATAGGCAGGGCAAGACCAATTTCTGTTAAATCAATTAACTAAAGGAAAACATATTGTTGATGTCAGCGAATGGCTAGTTATTGTTCTTTTCTTTTGACTTTTTACAGCCCTGATGATGTCCCATGGGGGAAGAAACGCGTAGGCTGTATCTGGCTGTACTTGACCAACATATGAACTGTATCGATATCATTGAATCATCTCTTCTAAAGAAATCACTTGAAGTGTGAAAATAAAAAGAAGAAGCAAGCCTGCTATAAAGAGTTTTTTCTTTAACTGATTACGTCTAAAAGTGACTGTTTAATGATTACAGTTAGGTTTAAATATTTTTTGATTAAATTAAAAATTAAATACTCCTTGGTTATTGTATGAAATGTTTTATGAAAGTGTAGCACTAGAATGGAGGTCAGCTTCTAAGACTCACTTTCAAAATGTCAATTATGTGCTGGGAGGCTTTTTCACAAGTGTCAAGGTTATTTTTGTAGTTTTCTATGGGACACCTCAACGATCTTCATGTCAGTCTTGCACAGAAAAGATGATAGCAAAAATGGTCCTGAATGGGCCTCCCTTCATCTGATGTCTTTTCTGTCTTTGGCACCACAGGTGATAAATGGCTGTGCCAGATGATATAGCAGACAGCAGTTCTGTCATCTAGAGCCACTGCCTTCTACTGCTAACAAAATAAGATGGTAGAACGTTGAGGATGAAAATGGGGTGGTTACTTTGTTTAGCAGATGTCATGTTACCGTCCTCCACTAAATCAGATTCTCTGTGTTTGAGCTAGCCTACTTAGTGAACGTATGGTTAATTCTGGGGGGATCTATTCCCACCCAAAACACAAAGAAATGTGTTTCAAAAGAGCAAAATCACTTTCCCCCTGTTTTTTCTCCTTGCAAGTTCTTTCATTTTCGCTCATTCCTTTTTTCTTTCTCCTTTCTTCTTCTATATTGCTTCTCTTTCTCCTACTTCTTCCTTCTTAATCTTGGGTTTTTCTCCTATTCCTACATATGTCTTCAATGCACACTGTTTTCTTCTTGTTCAATTCACTCTCCTCTTCCTTCTCGCACTTTTATTACTTCTTTCTTTTCTCTTGATTTGCTCACCCTTATTGATTTCTTTATTGGTTTCATATGTAACATACTTGTTGCTTTAATGTACAAATTATGTCTTTAAACATAACTTCCTGGAATGTCAAGCGTATTAATTCTCCAATTAAGCGCCAGCGCATTTTATCCCACCTAGCTAAATTAAATGTTGATGTTGCGTTCCTTCAGGAAACTCACCTTTCTGACACAGAATCTGCTAAGCTTAAAAGAGGTTGGGTGGGTGAAGTTTTCTACTCACAAGGTGATGGTAAGCGCAATGGTGTTGCTATTCTATGTCGCAGGTCGCTCCCCTTTACAGTCATTTCCCAAGAATCAGATACTAACGGCAGATGGACACATGTCAGACTATCGCTTAGAGGTGTTCCAATTTCTCTTCTTATAGTTTATGGTCCCACTAACGGTGAACCCCTTTTTTAGGCTGAGTTTTCTCCATGCATTACCCAATTCATGGATGACAATTTCATCCTTGCGGGAGACTGTAACCACCCTCTTGACCCATTTCTGGATAGGAAATCTGATGCCACTTATATTCCCACAAAATCACATAAACTTTTTACCCAAGCTAATAATAATAATAATAATAATAATCCACATTTGTATAGCGCACAATCACCCGTAAGGGTCTCTAGGTGCTGGGGGCCGTCGGGAAGATTAAGCAAGCTATTGCCCAGAGTCACATGGTGCTGGGCTAACCTGCCGCCGGAGCCGGGGATCGAACCCTGATCCCCAGATTCCAGCGCCAGTCGCCCTGGCCGCGGCGCCACACCTCTCCCACCCACCCAAGCTATATCCCAACATAAACTTGTTGACTCCTGGCGTTTATGTAACCCGACTTTGCAGGAGTTTACTTTTTATTCACCCTATCACCGTTCCCAATCATGAATTGACTATATTTTTGTTTCCCACGATCTTGCTCAAACGCTCACTGCGGCGGAAATTGGTCCGATATTGCGCTCCGATTATGCCCCTGTAGGAGTTAGCCTTGAGGTTATCCCTAAAGTTGATGGGCCCAGAAGATGGCGTTTTAATAATGCCCTCCTTTTAGATCCCAAGTTTTCCACTTATTTCACTGCCTTTTTTGATGAATTTTTTCTGTTCAACGACGTCCCACCCGTTTCGAAACACAATCTCTGGGATGCTTTTAAAGCAGCTGCATGCGACTTCATTATTAATTTTGTTGCTAAAAAATGCAAGACTGCCCGCAAATTCACTAAAACCCTCCTTCATGACATTAAGCGATTGGAACACGCCTATTTCACTTCACACTCCACAGATAGTCTGACAGCCCTGGTCGCAGCTAAGCTCAAATTTAACGAAAAGTCTACTGAAGATGCTTCCTTGTATTTACTTAAGTCAAGTGCCAAGTTTTATGGTGGTAGGAATAAAGCTGGGAAAATCCTTGCTAATTACTTAAAGGTCAAGCACAATAAGGTGAATATTGAATCAGTTTATGATACTAATGCACACTTACAACATAAGGATGCTGATATTCTTGCTACATTTTCCCATTTCTACGAGACCTTATACACTTCTGACACCCAATCTTTTCCTCAGTCTCTCACACACTTCTTCTCCACCATTCAAACACCTACACCTTTCCCTCCTGATCTTTCCTCCTTGGAATCTGACATCTCACAGAAAGAATTGTTCACTGCCCTCCAACGTCTTAAACTCAACAAAGCCCCTGGCCCGGATGGTTTCACCGTGGAGTTTTATCTCCACTTCTCCAAATTATTGATTCCAAAGCTTCATTCCCTTCTCCACTCTTTTGCTGAATTAGGTACTTCTTCAGGAACCTTTTCAGACGCACACATTTGTTTAATACCCAAACCCGGAAAAGATGTCCAATACTGCAAAAACTAAAGACCCATCTCCCTGGTCAATATCGATTGTAAAATCTTTGCCAAATCATTAGCGATAAGATTGGATCATTTGCTCCCTGACCTCCTAGGTGAAGAACAATCAGGCTTTGTTAAAGGTCGTTACATTACTGACAATACCAGGCTTTTATTTAACATATTAACAAAATCCTCCCATCTCCAACATCCCCTCGCGGCGATAGCCCTGGACGCTGAGAAAGCGTTTGACAGGGTCGAATGGCCTTATCTCTTTCATACTCTTCGATGGTTCTGGTTTGGTCCTAAATTTACCTCCCTAATCTCATTATTGTATTCTTGTCCACGAACTGCAGTTTATGCTAATGGCCAAATCTCTCCTTACTTTGACCTTGGTAGAGGTGTTCGCCAAGGATGCCCCCTCTCACCTTTTCTCTTCAACCTTGCTTTAGAACCCTTTCTGTCTTGATTACGCCAAAAACCCAATATTCACGGTTTTCAGACCATGGAACTCTCCATTAAACTTGCTGCCTACGCATATGACATATTACTCTTCATCTCGAACCCTACGGTCTACATCCCCACTTTCTTGGAGGAAGTATGGACCTATTCCTTAATTTCTGGTTATAAACTCAACCATGATAAATGCAAGATCCTTCCCTTGACGAAATTCACCTTTAAACCTGATTTCAGCGCCTCCAATTTCACCTGGAGCTCTTCCCATATTAAATATTTAGGACTGCATTTCACCCCTTCCATCCCTGATACTGTTTCCCTTTGTCTTACTAAATGCATTCAGAAATTATCCGACCTTACAGCTAAGTGGCACCCTCTCTACCTGTCTTGGTGGGGTCGTTTAGATACTATTAAAATTATGTTATCCCCCATTGTTCTTTATACCCTCTCCAATATTCCCATTTCTATTCCAGCAAAGTTCTTTAAGAAAGTTAACTCAGACTTGTCTTCCTTTTTATGGCATAATAATAAACCCAGAATGTCCCTTGCTAAACTCACTCGCCCCGCTTCTGAAGGTGGTGTCAATTTTCCGACTTCCCGGCTTATCACAAGGCTTTTTTGTTGCGTCAATCTTCTTTCTGGCTACAGGACCCCGACTCCCCTTGCCCTCTGTGGACTAAGGTTGAACGCCTTTTCCTTTCCCCTTTCTCCTTTGCTGAGTATATTTCCTTCTCGCGCAAGCCTCCCTCAATTCCTACTCTTATCCATAAATTCACTGTCAAACTCCTTTTTAATCTCTAATCCTCCCCCTCCTGCAAGTGTTGCCGATTTCCTTTCATCCACTATTTGGCATAATAAACACCTTCTACTCCGGGGTAAGCCCTTTTACTGGAAATCTTGGAGAACCAAAGGTCTGCTTTGGATATCACAGTTATTCTCACAATCTACCTTTTTGCCTTTCCACACTCTTTGTTCCACTTTTAATTTGCCCCTCTCCTTTGCTTCCAAATACCTCCTCCTTAAAGCAACGGTCATGGAAACTTATACGAGACTTTCCAAGGCGATCCCCTCTCCCATCTCACCTGATCCTACCATTCAGCTTTATTCTATCCTACAAACCCTTCCTAAAGCTTCTGTCATTTACAAACACCTTCATACACTTACACTTCCCAGATCCAAATCCAAGGTGGAGGAGCATTGGGAGAATGATCTCTCCACATCATGGCCAATATCTCTTTGGGACCACATTTGGACAAAGCTTCGTAAAACTTCTAGGGCTGCGTCTTTAATGCAATCTATATTTTTCATATATAATCGCTTGCTTCACACTCCTTCTACCCTTCACAAGCGTTTCCCTACCACCTCAGATATATTCTGGTCTTGCTCTTCACCTAATGCCACTTTATTTCATATGCTGTTCCTTTGCAAGAATGTACACGCCTTCTGGTTACAAGTTTGGGCACAAATTAATGTTATTTTCTGCACTCGTATTCCCTTCTCCCCTACTCATATATTTTTGGGAAGTCTTTCTCCTTGTTGGGACGAGACGGATTTTCATGTTCGAATTGTTGACTTATTATTGGCTGTTGCATTTTAACAAATTACTTTTAATTAGAAGTCTTCATCTACCATTACTTTCAAAGCATGGTGGTATAATGTTTGTCACAAACATAGACTTGACACTGCTTTTGTTTTTTCTGCCCAGTTGGCAGCTAAGCATGCTGATTTATGGCTTCCTGTTACGATGTATTTAGATAACTGCACAACTCGTTCCTTTTGCCCACGACCTGCTCAGCAGGAGGTTTCCAAACCCCCTTGATGCCCTTTCTCATTCCTCATTCTCTGCTAAGATGTTTAACTGCATACCCACAATTGCATGTGCTTTTATTGTATAATTATTGTACCCTTTCTTTTTACTTTCCGATACCCATGATTAGTTTATTAAGTTTCTTATTGCTCCTTTCATTCTACAATGTATTATGATTATCATTCCTGTGATTTCCCTTCCTTTCCTTTCCCCCTCTTGTTTTTCCTCATAATTCCTTAATTATATTATGTATTCCTACCTTGCAATATGATTAATAAACTTATTTTGAACTTAAAAAAAGAGCAAAATCACCCTGATTCGACTCACTGGATTATTTTATACAAACATTTCAGACCAGAATCATTATAAATTGAATGTCAAGCCTCTGGGAGTGTTGCTTTCCCTACTTCTTTTTTAGATGTTGCTTGAAAATTCCATTTTCTGCAATACCTATTGTTACCAATACTGTATACATAGGGTGGTTTTATCCTCAGGGGAGTATTTGCGACTTGACTCATGCAATTGACTGTGTGTTCTATCATTTCCCCTCCTATAGAGTACTCGCATAGTAATGCATGAGGGAATATTTTACTTTTTAAAACTATACGGAATCATCACACAATAAATCATTTATCTCATACATGCATTGTATTCAGACACTAACCGTTTTTGTTTTCTGTTTTCACTGCTATTTTAATATTTTATTCGGAACTCAAAATGCCAGCCAGTTCTATTGGCTTTGCCAATGCTGGTTTAAAGAATGTATCTATGGTAGGGGAATGTACTAGGAACTACACATTACTTCATTTTAAATATGATTTCCATTTTTCTAACTTTTATACCAATCTACTAAATCCTAGTCTTTGAGAGATCATCAAGGCTGACATGAAACATGTGCTAATAATTTACAACATCAATATGGACTCATGTTATTGTTTTATTACACTCTTGTCTTGCAGGTGTCGGGTGACGGACCCGTCTGCTGACTGGGTACCGACATATTCACCTGCAGTTCACGTTAGCAGAGTGAAGTGGCAGATGGGCAATAATTTCAAGAAAACGAGTAAACCAGTGAGACCTGGTCTGAGGCCTAAGATTTTCAAGAATGCATTTATTTTAGGGGAACCACAAACATTCCCTAACTAAATCCTCAAGTGCGCATGCCTGGTCCTCTCACTGGACACATGGCGGCAGATTTATGCCGGACTTGCGCCACGTTTACGCCGCCGTTGCGTCACGCAACAGCGGCGTAAACGTGGCGCATCCCTGCGACCCATTTACAACGTGACGCATCTAGTCAGATGCGTCACGTTGTAAAGCCCTGCGCCACCTGTGGGCGTTCCGGCGCAGGGTGGGCGTTCCGGGAAGGTGCGCCTCGCAAAAGTGCCTGCGTGAAATCAACAAGATTTCACGCAGGGACTTTTAGGCCAATGCTGCGTCAAAACCCTGCGCCTGCTTGAAGCAGGCGTAAGGCTTGACGCAGCATTGGACAGATAGGGCCCCCCAGAGCATTGCTCGAGCTGCGTCGCGCTTGCGACGCAACTCCAGCAATGCGCCGCCTTTACGGCAGAGATGCATCACGCATCTGTGCCGTTTTTTCCCCATGGTGAGCCACATTGTAAATGCGGTGCACCATGGGTGGCGGAGCTGCGGCGCACAATAACTGGCGCATCCTTGGGGATGCGCCAGTTATTGTAAATCTGCCCCTAAGGGATTTTTACACAGAGTATCTTACATTCAAAATGCTCCATTTACTTATGTACTATTCATTCATTCAAATAACTTTATTCGATCTAGTTAAAAGCATAGATCATAAAAATACATACATTTAAGATTTTCCAAACAATAAAATCTTATAAGAGGTAGATAAACACAATATATGTTACAAACCCTGATCAGTAGTAGTTCCAGTGTAACTATTCTCCCATAAGCCAAATGTATGTAATTAATATCACTAACCAATGCAATATACACAGTGCAAATTCGAATTTCTCAGTTACCTACAGGAACCCCATTTAACAAACAACTGACAATTAATTACAGATAAAACTATCACAGTGATAAAAACAATAAAACCACGGTGATCAATTTATAAACACCCCCTATTTAATACTCTCTTATCAGCTACATAAAATATATTATATATTAAATATATTATATAGACGAGAACTTTAACAAAAAAATCTGCCAATCTCGGTTTGACGAATTGTCTCCTTCGCCTGCATGCCCAGAGAAATTAAGTTACAGAAAAACTCACAACGGGATCATTAAGCTTTTTCTGAAAGTAATGGGCAATGCGGCATTGCACAAACTTAAATCGTTTCAAAAGGGTTAAGATATATCTCACTCTTTGTTAATTTTCATGACATTTCCAAATCAAACAACAGGCAAAAACGAATTTTCCTTTTGGGTACTGGCAGCCCCTAGTGGGACACAAAACAGGAAGCAAAACTGTGTTTGGAACGAGATATGTTCAAAAAGTTGATCTACGAGTCAAATTGCACTGTAAGAGATCCACTTATTGACAATCAAAGACGCATTTTAAGGTGGCATTGTGTCTGCGGGGAGTGAAACTCTAGCTGCCACTTCAGTGCGCTGCTGCCGCTATTGCTGCCGCCCGCTGCTCTTGTCTCAGCACTGTGATTGCTTGGTCATGCCTCCCCCGGGAGCTCAATGGGTTTGGTTCAAGCACAATTGAACAAGATACCACATTAATTGCTCTGGAGGGTAGCAGGGCCTTTGAACTGGCTGTGAGTGATATTTTGCTGCATGACATATGTCAGCACTTGGCTGGCTAATGCTGGGCCTGGGCTCGCACGGCATGCTGGGAGCACGGATCTGGAAAACCACTTTGCATCCTAATCTTACATCTGTTCTGAATCACGCTGTGAGATTGACTAGCCGTTTGCATCGTTACAGCCTCCCACCGGTGGAGTTTAAATCCACAGCAAAAACATACAACGTGAAGGAATATTATCACTTTGCATTGAGTCCTGTGATTTTTGAAGCAGCTGGCATGTAATCAGAAGCACTTCTTTCGACACAACCAACTAATGCTGTGACCTTTCACCTTGGGGGAATTGGATTAGTTTTGTAGCAATGGAAACTCCATGGTAATCAATTGAAGACAGGACTTGGTCTTACTGTAAAGTCTGATCAGTCCTGCCGTGCTTCAACTACACGTCCTGTGCATCCAAATTAAAGGCTGCAATGCTACGATTGGACAATTTTTTGGTATATATAAATATACACACACACACATATATATACAGTATACATAGATATAGATAGATAATAGATATAGAAATATATCAAATACATATATCTATATCATATACATACATATAATTCGATAGATACAGATATAGATGTAGAAATATACACACACATATATATATATATATATATATTCAGTGAAAAAACCATAGGTTATAGACATATATAGTTAGGAATTAGCATTTACAAAACCTTGAAAATTCACTGAAAAAACCATAGGTTATAGACCATATATAGTTAGGAATTAGCATTTAAAAAACCTTATTTTACTCACACAAGTACTAACTATATATCGCGCACCCGCAATCCACTGCTGATCATGTCACATATTACATCATTCATGACATGGTCAGTGACATCACTGATGACATCACTGATGACATCTCAAATGACATCACTGATGACATCACTGATGACAACATCCAGTGACTGTATTTTTCTGTAAAGTTAAAATATGTCTTGAGTGGATGTATAAGTGTCTGGATGAAGGATTTAGTAGGTGCATGACTGACTGTATGAGTGAGTGATTAAATGTGTCTCACTGAGTGCATGGGTTAGTGACTAAACTGTCTTAATTTGTGCATCATTATGTCTGTTGTTCTGAAAACTGCTGCATGTGTTGTTCAGTAGCTATATGAGTAACTATATGGGTTATTGATTGGTTGCCCAAGTATTTGTATGGGAGACTGAGTGTGTGTGTGGGTGGCTGGGAGGTGTATGACTCTGTGCATAGATGTGTGAGCAGTTGATTCACTAGATGTATGGGTTCAAAAGTGCATGTGGAAACAGCTGTATGGGCGGTTGACTGTGTGCATCAGTGTATTGGTGAGTGAATGGATATCTCAGTGCTACATGTCAAAGTAAGTACATATGTAAAACACAGTACATGTGAGACTTGACATATATAAATAACTGTGCATAAGAGCCAGTGAATGTGTGAGTGGCTGTATGCATCATTGTGAACTTGTATCCGGGATTGTATAAGAGAGTAAATATGTTTTAGTATATGTTTGAATAAGTAAGGTGTGTATAACTGTATAGTTGGGAAAATGAAGGTGTGATTGATTGTTTGCATGACTGACTAGGTGTGTGTGTAACTTCATGGATGAATGACAATCTGTGAGTCTGTGTTTACACTGAGTGTATCTAAGGTTATATTAGAGTCTGAAGAGGTTCATCGTATTATCACATGAATGATGTCATCAGTGATGTGATCAGTAATGTCAAATGAGATGTCATCAGTGATGTCATCAGTGATGTCATTTGAGATGTCATCAGTGATGTCATCAGTGATGTCATTTGAGATGTCATCAGTGATGTCATCAGTGATGTCATTTGAGATGTCATCAGTGATGTCATCAGTGATGTCACTGACCATGTCATGAATGATGTAATATGTGACATGATCAGCAGTGGATTGCGGGTGCGCGATATATAGTTAGTACAACTAACTATATATGGAATTTCAATGGTTTTGTGTGAGTAAAATAAGGTTTTTTAAATGCTAATTCCTAACTATATATGGTCTATAACCTATGGTGTTTTTTCAGTGAATTTTCAAGGTTTTGTAAATGCTAATTCCTAACTATATATGGTCTATAACCTATGGTTTTTTTCAGTGAATTTCAATGGTTTTTTAATAGCAAATATCATAAGCTGTCGAATGTCAAGTACGTGGTAAGTAAAAACATTTTCGTGTTTATGCACACTGATCTGCTTTGAATGCTGCCCCCCCCCCCTCATTTCTATTAGGAGTACTCTCTCTTTGCAGATAGTGAAGGGTAGTTAACGCAGGCCTTTGCCCCCGTTGTAATCCGTCGTGCCTGCTTCTCTCTCCATTTCATTGATTGTTCTCTTTGGTTCATTCTCTATTTACAAACAAGCACAGAGTCGCAATACTCTGTTTAGTCTTTGCAGATAGCGAAAAATCGTGTAAAAAAACAAAAGGAATCGAGCAAAATCAGTAGGCCACTAATGGGATCTCTTTTTGACCTGGCTAAAATAGAAACATTAGGAACAACCTGTTGAAAATAGCAATGTGTATGTACATAAGCGGCGTTCATTTGTGTTCACAGTACCCCTTGTTGATTGTTTGAATCGAGCATTGAATTGTTCGAAGTTGGTTCTCTTAAGGATCTTCTCTGCCTGCAAACGAGGAAGAATAGGAATATTCTCTCTCCCTTTGCAGATAGTGAAAGGTAGGTAACGCAAACCTTTAACACGTCGTGCCTATTTCGTTCCTCATTGATTGATTGTTTGCCCGAACATTGACTGTTTGGGAATTGGTTCTTTTTGGAGGTATTCCCTGTTTGCAAATAAACGTAGGAAAATCTTTGCAAGTAGTGAAAGGGTAGGTAATGCGGACCTTTGTCCCCCGTTGTAATCTGTCATGCCTATCTACTCCCCACTGATTGATGCACCTGTTTCACCCGGACCATTTACTAGAGATAGGTCATCTGGCCCGACCAGAGAGCACCCCTAGTGAAAAGGACATATGCAATAATAACGAAGTGATCACTGTATCCTGTTAACAGAAACTTTAGCATGAAACAACCTGGAAAGAAAGGAATAGGAAAACGAAAATCAGTAGGCCACTGATGAACTTTTTATTAAATAACAAACAAAGAAACGATAACAATACGTAATGATAAAACCTATTATTGTCCTAGAAACAAGAAACGTTAGAAGTAAGCCCGTAATAAGAAACCTGAAAACAGTAAGAGAAACCAAGTGTGACATTGCAACGGCCACAAGGCAACGAGGCTTCATCGCCCCTCACTGCCCCAAAACGTGTCTGTCCCACCGCCTGCCACGCCCAAATAACGGCAAACTGGGAAAGATACAAGTCAGCAGACATCCGCCCCATTCTGGAAACTTTATCAGGATTGTACTTGATTGAGTGTGATGTCACAAACATTTGTGCGGATCTAGATTGTGTTAAGGAATACAATAGGTTAAGAAGAGAGTATGCGCCACATTTGCCTCAATATCCTTTGTTTGAGAAACAGGTTTCCGGCTACTCCCAGCCGGAAGCAACACATATAAGGCGGGTCCTGCTGCCAACCGTCGGCCAGGAGATCATCACGTAGGGTGTAGCCGGAGGAGAGGCCGAGGCCAGCGGGACCCGGCCAGGGGGATTGCTACGACCACCCTGGAGAGTTGCAGGGGGGGGAATGTCCGTGTCCTCGACCCTCCCCTCTCTCTCCCAGTCCGGCCACCATCAACCAGAGGCCGAGGCTGACGGGATCCGGCCGCGGTGGCGGTAACCCTGGAGAATTGCAGGTTAGACCCTCTCTCTCCCAGTCTGGGCCAGCATCCATGGAGGGCCTGGGAGTGGAGAGGCCACTGCACGAAAGGCCCAGGAGAGGCACCACACGCCAAGGCCTGCCCCACCGGATGAGCCAAGGAACCCGTTCATGGGGCCAGAGCAAAGGGCGTCCAGCCGCCATCCACCGGAGGTCCGGCCCAAAGATGGACGGGACATTTCTTCTTTCTTTTATAATGGCTGCGACAACACTGGGGGGGGATGTCTTGCACATGCCTCCGACCCCCCCCCCTCGTCCTCATCGCCTGGTCCGGCCATAACAAATGTCAAGCGAGACGCCGTGGGGTGCACTGGGTGGGAGAGACGGTGCGAACAGGCCTCTCCCGCCTCCCCAGGTGGAGGCTTCCCAGCTGCACCCTCAGCGCTCCAGGCGCCCGGAAAAGGGTTCTTCCACTGTGGCGATGCTGCAACGTCTCGCCCGGCAGGGTGGAGCCCGTCCGCTCATTTGACCCCGCGATCGCCAGTAGCTACCGAACTCTCAAAATGGCGGTCGACCTGGCAAGAGCGGGCCCAGCATGAAGAAATGGCCCGGTCACTGGTTGACTCCACCACCGTAGTCCTCCACGACCTTGAAGATTCTAGAGGAGCCGCGGGAGTCCCCGACCCCCGCAGACACCCCCGATGGGGAATGACTGCCATGATCGCCCGTGGAGTGACAAAACTGTAGCCGCGGGACGTCGGCGCTCCCATGCTGGCGCCAGCCTCAGTTTGAATGACTAGAAACCTGCAGACCTCAGTTCCGGTGAAAGCACAGTGTGACCCGGTAGGAAAAATTGTTGCACCCCCTCCCCTTTTTGACTGATGGTTCAAACCACCGATCCTTTCCTTTGCCCTTTTAACGGAACTTTGGACTGCCTTCCCCCCCCCCACCCCCCGCGGCGCCCCACGCCGTTATTTGCTGGGCGGCAACTTACTAGACATCACCTTCGTGCCATCCAGATTTCAGCGCGTTCTGCTGCCTTGGAACTATTCGCACAACAGACCGCTACTGACAACCCACCCCCCGGGACGCCCCACGCCGGATACCCAAATCAGTGCGGCACCCAGGCAACATCTTCTGAATTTTCATAATTTGAAAGAACTAGTAACATGTCCTCATCAGGAATTTCCTCTTCAATCATCTCATCAGGAATCTCCTCATGAAAAGTCTGCAATGATGATTCTTGTAACTCTATGGTCTCCAAACATTCGATAAATTCGCCATCAAGAGATTGATCAAAAAAATCATTCAAGTCATCTCCTCCTTGTGAGAATATTTCATTATTGGTGCTGTCAATTTCATTAAATGTAGTGGATAATTCAAAAGAAATTGCCACGGTCTCTTCATTGTTTAAATGTTTTTACTGTTTTTGTTTTGTTGTATATATTTATAAGTTATTAAAGTTTTATATTCCTACTACTTTGTTGGAGTGCTATATATTTTTAATGTGACACATAATTGTAAAAACTTTGATGTACAAAGAGTCATCCCTGGAATCTTCCGCTTCAGGCTCGGTCCCCTCCCCAATCACAATACAGGATGGTTTTCAGATAGTAGGAACGCGTGTGGTTTGACGGATCTCATCGGGTGTGGGCCTTGATCTACTATAACTCCTTTGAAGAGGGGTGATTCTTTACAGCTGGGGCCATAAACTACATCTGCAGGGCTAGCTGATAGCCTGGACAATCGGACACAGAGGAAGAGGAGTGTCAGAGGGTGCGGTAGTGAATAGGGCGAAAGGGAGGTGTCGGGCGGGCACAGAGTGTGATTCTCAGGGAAGAGCAGCGCAGATGGGGGGAGGTTTATTGCCGATGCATAAGACAGAGAGCGGGGGTGACCAGTGCCTGGGGAAGATGCTTGCGAGGGTGGGGAGCCATGCTACGGATCAACAGCGTGCAGAGAGTGGGTCTGGTCAAGGCATCTAAAATGGCTGCCGTGCACGACAAAAGTGTGGCATTTCAAAAAAGGCAAGATGGCGCAGACAATGTTTTTCAACACTTCCTCATTTCCTTCGAATCGAACGTTAACAGACGTTGGTGCATATTACCAAAGTTAAGCGATATTTATCGCTAACGATGCTTACCAACGAATTTTTTACCGCTAAGCATCGTCAGAAATTATCGCAGATAAACCTTGCTATTATCAAGGTTTATCGCAAATGCGATAAAAAACGGCCGCAAAGCATGAATATCGCTAAAAAGTCAGCGATATTCATGCATTACCGAGCTAATGCTCTTAGCCATGTTATCCACCTCCCATTGGATAACATGGCTAAGAACTGCTCAGGGCAGGTGTTAGTTTTTGGAGATATTCGCGCTTAGCGCGAATATCTCCAAAACTTGGTAATAGGAGATAGATATCTTGCATGTTGTAATGCAAGTTATTGTGGTATATGGAACTCATACCATAATCTCTCAGGAAAACAGAAACTGATCCTTTTGGGACCGCCTGAGAAGGCCTAGGGGGTGAGGGGTACTCTACTTTGCCCCCTTTTCACGTTCCGAACTATTTTATTTTACTCTCTTCTGTAATTACACAAAATGGCAGCGATAAGATGCATCAGACACAGACAGTGAGAGAAAGGAGGCCGGAGATGAAGAAGAGATGTCAAATACACATTGGAGATAATATAGTGGGACAAGGAAAGTAAATATGAGTAAACTTACCATGTAACATAAAAATGTTGCACTCTATACTATAAGTCTCATTTTATACTACAATCACTTCGCTACAACCTCATAAATTAAAAATAAAAATGAATAATGTCTCAAACAATTTTTGATTTCTAAATATAAATTTATTCTTCTGAATTTTCAAAATTTGAAAGAACTAGTAACATGTCCTCATCAGGAATTTCCTCTTCAAATCATCTCATCAGGAATCTCCTCATGAAAAGTCTGCAATGATGATTCTTGTGACTCTATGGTCTCCAAACATTCGATAAATTCGCCATCAAGAGATTGATCAAAAAAATCAATCAAGTCATCTCCTCCTTGTGAGAATATTTCATTATTGGTGCTGTCAATTTCAATAAATGTAGTGGATAATTCAAAAGAAATTGCCACGGTCTCTTCATTGTGAGCCATTCTATTTTGAAATTGCTTGCTGTAAATTGCAGAAAAAAATAATCACTTTCATTTATCGTTTTTAGTAATACATAATATAAAACTAACTTTATCAAGTATTTAGTATAACAGAAGGACTGTAAATAAATAACAGAAAACATTTTTCAAATTATCTTAAAGTGTACAACATAGTTCCCCTTACAAATTAACAACTCACCTTTTTAAAAGTAGGAGAAGTGTTAGTACTGTGTAAATCAAACACCAGAAATTGAGCACCAAAAATTCCTCACAAATATACCTCAGACAGTAGTATCACAAAATGGCTGTGGTTTCCTCTCATTTTAGATATATACATAACCAATTAACTTTCATCACACACAAATACAAAACCAAAGTAACATTTTAATTGGTTCTAAATTTCAACACTTTCAAATGTGCTTTCCCCATGCAATTTTCCATAGGACATTTAGATACGTCTACAGCCTGAATGGCTGAACGGAATTACACCAAACTTGGCAAAATGGTACATCAAACCTAAGAGGTCAGGGAGGATCTACTATGCCCCCTTATGGTCATTTGCCCCTTCGCTTTGGCCTCCTCTTGTCTCTCGATCCTACCGAGAGACAAGATGGCGGCCGCTACGGACTGTTTGGAATGTTTACAGACGCCGGAGAACCAATCAGCTTCGCAAAGCTCCGTAACGCGAAAAGTACGCGAAGCGGAGCGCTGTTACAGATATATATCTTTTTTTGAACGTTAATTTCTCAAAATCCACTGGAGCACATATATTGAGACCTAGCAAAGGCACATCAGGCTACCAGTCCCTAATATTTTGCCAAGTTTCGTGCAAATCCATTCAGCCGTTCGATTATTATTATTTATTTATTTTTTTGCCCCGCGGGGCCCTTTTAAAACCTCCACATCAAACCTAGGGGGTCAGGGAGGATCTACTATGCCCCCTTATGGTCATTTGCCCCTTCGCTTTGGCCTCCTCTTGTCTCTCGATCCTACAGAGAGACAAGATGGCGGCCGCTACGGACTGTTTGGAATGTTTACAGACGCCGGAGAACCAATCAGCTTCGCTTCACAAAGCTCCGTAACGCGAAAAGTACGCGAACTGGAGCGCTGCCCGGTCCGCTGTTACAGATATATATCTTTTTTTGAACGTTAATTTCTCAAAATCCACTGCAGCACATATATTGAGACCTAGCAAAGGCACATCGGGCTACCAGTCCCTACAATTTTGCCAAGTTTCGTGCAAATCCATTCAGTCGTTCGGGCTAAAAGTGAGCCCAACCGCCCTATGGAAAACTCAATGTTAAAAACACGTTTTGGGACCCCCCTTTTTTCTCAGCCCCCCTTGACAAACCCCCCCAAATTTTCAGTGGCTGCTCAGAAACAAAATGTTCCATTTTCCTGAAAATTTCAGCCAATTCCGTCCACAAACGCCAAAGTTATTAGACATAGAATTTTCAAAAATCCCATAGAGAAAAAATCCTAACTATATATACCTACTGGCGACCGCCAGTAGGTAATATATATATATATATATATATATATATATATATATATATATATATATATATATTTTTTTTGCATAACTCCGAACAATAGCACACTATACGAGGGAGCTCTCACATCATATTTACTAGCCACCGCAGAGAGCTTTTCTGTTCTCAAATTTAGTTTTGTAAATCATCATTAATTATGGTGAAACCGATACCGTGTGCATAATTTAAGAAATAAAACGTGCCCGCGAAAAGTCAACTATTTTTCTGCAAAGTTGTTCTTTATAGTTCTGGTCGCTGACACCTGCAAACCGTTCTGAACAGCACTGAAAGGTCAGCCTGTTTCATAGTTTGATGAATCTACGGCACTTACATAAAATGTTTCAGAAAACACGCGCTTGTTTTGCAAGCGTACAGTTTGTCCCAGACATAAACATAGCTATTATTTTTTATCTTGTCTGCTCCTAATGATACAGAAGATGAAGAACAGTCCGAAAAGCGTTATTAAACAAAGTATGGTTTGCAGCAGGTACTCAACGGTTACAAGATAGCGCCAAGAGATGCACTTTCGAACAGGTATCAAAAAGCACGTGTTAATGATTGAAGCCCCGACAGTTTAGAGAATGAATATGGAGAGATGTGGGGTAGTCGGTAATTTGCTGACCTTGAACCCTTGAGATCTCTGTGCAAAGCAAAACAGTGGGACACAACCTGAGGAGGGATCTTAAAGTATCACGTAAGTTGGCCGTCTGTCGGATGTACTGGCAGTGTTAGCTCTAGCTAATTTGCAAGTACAATATCTTCACTTCTTCACGATGATGTGTGTGTAGTTATGTGGATATTGAGTGGATGAAAATGAGAATGAGTCAACGGTTAAAAGAGTGTGAGAGTGAGTGAAACAGTGCATGGATTATTAACGGGAGAGCGAATACATGTAAGGGAGCAAGCAGGTTCCCCTCGCTGTACAGGCTTCAGCTCCAGACAGCAGTAGTGATAATGCACACAAATGCCAAGAAGTACCAATATGATGCCAGTGCAGTCATTACATAAGGGATGAGCATCATCGTGTCAAGACTATCTGTAATATATAAAGAATTATCACCGTTATGACAGAGCAGCATTTCACAAGAGTTAGACACTATTGTGGCAAGAGCGGCTCTAATCTTTTAAGAAATACCAATGTTGTGAGAGTGCAAGCATACTTAGGAATTGAAACCATAGTGCCAAGAATGTCTACAATATGTAAAAAATTACCACCGTTATGCATGTTCTGCATTGCACCATTGTTCATTAATCTTCAATGAATCTTCAGGTTTCCCTCAGAAATCTTGAATGCCTGGCCAGATTTGCACCATGACTTAGAGTTATAGACTGCAAGGCTGCATCTGCACCATCACTGATTAATGCTTAGTTCCTGTTCAGCTTTGCACCCCCACTCTTTAACCCTAACTGAAAGTTTAGATCTGCCACATTAGTCAACAATCCACAATGCACATAAAAAATCTGTGAGGGCTTGCACCAGTGCGCGCAAAGAGCCCAGGGAGGAGGCAGAAGCTCAGCTTCATTAAGCCCTTTCCATAAACATCATCCGCATCGGAGACATGCTCATTTACCCTGCAGATTCCTACAGTAACGAGCATATGTCATGACTCATGGTTCTAACTACACCTACAGACACCCTACTTTAGATTGAGATCATCAAAGTTGAAAATTGGACTTTCCAACTTATACATGGCAATGCCCAGAGGTTCCTTGAAACAGGGATTGTGCTTGTTGCATGGTCTGCATAATTCTGAAGTTCTACTTCTTGTTTGAACTCAAGAATGTAGATTCTCCTGCATGTCTCTTTGCCAAAATGACTTCTGGGTGGAAGTTATACAGCCCTCCTCAAAAGTAAATGTTCTACTGTAGAAAAGAGTTGTTTGCTGATTCCAGAGCATGCTCTCCCTGATTTTCCAGAAGTCTTTCTTTTCCTTTCAAGGAAGACTAAATGTAAATGTGTGTATACTTGTAAAGCGCACTGCCTCCCCATCTTGGGGCATCCTGGCGCTGTATACCGCTGTGGAACCCATCCTGGCTTTCCCTGTGAGATGCCCCCTCCGGGGCACCCCCAAGGTGAAGCCAGGCATCCCAGCGCTGTTGGGGCCTTTGTGGAGATTAAGCAAGCTATTGCCCAGAGTTGCAGAGTGGGACCCATGATTAGAGTAGGCATCGTGGCGAGAAGTATCGAGTCCGCGGACATTGAGCCCAAGACCCTTCCGCGTCGAGAATTGAACCCTGGTCCCAGGCCTGACCTCTGCTTCAGGGTCTGCCGCTTCTAACCAGTGAGCCACACTTCTGGCATGTTATGTCATGTTTTTGTTTCCACTGTCCTTATGTATGAAGGATACTACTTTGCTGTAGTTTGGATGACTCCTCTTTGTGAGCCTTTGCGATAGGTGTTCACTATATCGTCTGTGATATAACTCATGGCAAAATATTGCATGCATTACATCATTTATCAGCATGTTATGAATGTAAATAGATGTTAAATTAAGAATAGCAAATCTATTCTTAGCTACATTACTGATCTTATTGATACAGTGGTAGGAGATATAGTGCCTGAATTATTGAAAGTTTATTTTGTCCACCTGTGCAAGTATAGGCTCTTGCCTCCTCCCCTTTGTTTCCTTTTCAGGAATTCTTTCCGATTTTAGAGGCAATATCCTCAGAATCGATAACAGTTAGATACATCTCTGCCTAATCATTAAGTCATGCACCTAGTCCTGCATGAGCCTGCTGTCACAGAAGAGCTTGTATGGCATTTTCTCTGCATACTCTGACTTAGTCTGACCCAAACTACCTAAGGAGGAAGTCGCTGATTTCTGATCCTCCCTAAGCAGTATAATAATCGCAAAAAATACTCCAATTGACCAACTGGTGGTCAGTGGTGCTTGTTGACTAACTATGCACGAGAAAAGGGACAAAAAAGAGGGAGGCAAAGGATGAGGAAGGGGAGCCTCGCTAGTGAAAGGTTGTACCTAACTCAACCATTAATGTGGGAAAAACTTTTTTGTTTAATTACCCTCACACACACTGTTGTGTCATGCTTCATCATCGGGTCACCCTGACCCCTAGAAGTCGGGGTGGGCTCAACCACAGTCTTGGGAGCTCTTTAGATAAATGAAGATCAGGGGGTTTAAATATTAAAATACATCAGGCAGACCCCCGGTTTCCCTTTATTATTGGGTATGTCTGGGTTATTAAAGAAATTCTGAAATTTGGGTCTTGTTGAAGTATTATGGTCCCTGGACCTGGACTAGTTGGACAATTGGAGTATTTTTTGTGACTATGAAAAAGACCTCCCAATTGAAAGATAATTGTAAGATAACAAAAGTCAAATTAGTTGGTGCTCCTCTCTTCTTTACACATTTCTAGGCTTGCATTGCTGTATCTTCAGGAAGCCTGTACCACTCACAACTCTACCATTTGCTTCAAAGATAAATATTTGTGTTTGTCCCCTTGAGAGCATTCATTGCTTGTATTGTTTCGTTCACCAAACTGTATCTTCGAGTCACTCTACTTTCATCTTTTTGCACCATGTCTTTTTCCAGAATGCTAGCAAAGGCAGTTGCTACTCTCGACTCTGATGATGGTTTGTCAAGAATGGCTAGTCTTGGGAGCATTTCCTGTTCGATCATCACTATTGTTGTGTGTTCCGTCTCATTAAGCTCTCTCGTAAGTGGTCGAATAGGGCATTCTGTTTGCCCTGCATGCTCTTTGGGTTAAGGCGTCAAGTCACTTTGCTTTCCAATGGTCCTTTGGTGTCCATATTTGGGAACTCTTCATCTGTCAATGGGGTAGCTAGAATGACTATCTCTTTGTTCTTCATTTTTGATGAATTTGGAAAGAGGATTCAGGATCAGGGAGATTAAGACTTAAGGGGGCTTCCTGGTGATCCAGTGCAGCATTAATTAGCATAGGGATCCAATCCTCCACCCTGCCATGGAGTGCTCTGGCAACAAAAGGCCTCCCTTGCCCCTGTATGCCTTCGTTCTCAATCAATGAAGCAGTTAGGAGTTCATCAGAAACTACATGATTCCTTAGAGAGATGTCTGTTTTCTATTCCTTTAAAATGTCCTAAGGAATTAGGGGCCAGATGTAGGTAGGCTTTTACCGGTCGGTAACGGCCGATTTCGGCCGTTACCGACCGGTAAATGGATTTTGAGATGTAGGGGGCATATTTTTACAGAATCGGTAAATTTACCGATCGGTAAATTTACCGATCGGTAAATTTACCGATTCTGTAAATTACCGAATCGGTATTTTTACCGATTCGGTAAATTTGAGATGTAGGTGGGACTCTTCTGAGTCCCACAAGCCTTACCGAATCGGTATTTTACCATCAAATTCAATTTGATGGTAAAATACCGATTCCGGTGTGCATGCACATGTGTGCATGCACACCTCTGCCATGTGACAGGCAGACCTGCCCTTGGGGCATGTATGCCTGCCACGTGGCACCCGAGCCTGTTTTGGGGGGGCCAGAGGGTGTCAAAGTGACACCCCCTGCACCCTTGTGAAATTCGGTATTTACAGATTCGGTAAATACCGAATCGGTAATGCCCATTCATTCCTATGGGCTTCAAAGCCCATAGGAATGAATGGGCATTACCGGTCGGTATTTACCGAATCGGTAAATACCGAATTTTACCGATTCGGAAAAAAAATCTGGATTGTCCTACATCTCCCCCCTTCATATTTACCGACTCTTAAATACCGAATCGGTAAAATTCGGTATTTAAGAGTCGGTAAATATTATTTACCTACATCTAGCCCTGGATGTGTTGCCAACTTTGTTCTTGCCGTGTATTTGTTAAGTTTCGCGGAATTCATGGAGGCACCTTCAGATTTCACCATGAAAAATGTAACCCATAATTCAAATACCACATTATGTTATCACAAAAAAAGTATTGCAAGCATTGTAATGTGCATAAAAAACGTCACTATATACTTTCAATTATATACACACCTTTTAGCTTAATCAGCAAACAAAACATTTATAACTATGTTTATTTCAGGACCTCCAAATATATGATAATTCTGGTTCTGTGGATAAAACTGATGTGTTCGTGGTAAACATCCTGATAGTGCTCCAGAAAGGCAAACGTCTGAAAATTGGAAAACTTTTTTCTCTAACTGGACCACCCTAAATGTTTTAACAATAGACATGGTGGTGAAACAGTAACGCCTCACCCACCCCTTAAACTGTGTTTTGAAAATGTTTCCAAAAGACGTTTGATACCTGAGAAAGTTTGCACTAATGGCCATCAGAAAACACAGTGTCTCCTTCTTATTCCCTAAAATCTCCATATATGTTAACAATGTTGTGGCAATGGTTGCTGGTAAAGTTAATATCAGCTCTGCTTTTTTAACAATATATAATGTTGTGGTCAGCATCCGAGCCTTTCTATCCTACTCAGAGTCTATTAAATGTATACCCAAGTAGAATATGTTTTTCTTTGTCACTCCGAGACTGCTAGCTTTGTTAATGCCTTAGTTGACCATATTGGTATTCCAGATCATGCATGTTGCAATATTATGTTTGATATCAGTATTCTAATGTCTTCTTAGAAGAGCTATTATACAAATAAACAAGCATCAATGCCTTTGGGTAATTGTGGATTACACTAATCATCAAGTTGAAAATAACGTTTAGCAAGGGACATCCAAAAGAGAGAGACAAAAGCTTATTGATGTATCACGTAGGAGAGGTTTTAAAGTCATTGGTGTTTTCAATTACTCCGATACTCTCTTGCTGTGGTAAATGTGTGTAGAGAGACTCAGTGTCAACAGGTAATCAGGAGCTATCATTGGCTGACGGTTAAAAACCGGATTAAATTCAAAACATTGTGTCTCACCTTCAAAGCAATTCAGCAGCATGGACCTCAATTTCTCAAACAGAGACTCCTGCTATACCGCCCCAACAGACAATTACAATCAGTCAATTCTTTTCATCTCCTGGTACCAAGAACGAGGACAGTTACTTGGGGAGATAGATCCTTTACCATCGCAGCAGCTAGACTCTGGAACACTCTTCCATTAGCTAAAAAATCCACCCCCACGCTGCTACAGTTTAGAAAACTGGTGAAGACATGGCTGTTTGACCAATAATTTGATCTTGTTATTTAAATCCCACGATTGGAACTGTATTCGAGCATATTGAGGCACTTATGAGTTTTTAGCGCCAAGACGCCCTAGGGCATATGTTGCGCTTTATAAATTTTAAAATAAATAAATAAAATAAATAAAAGAGACAAGGAGTTCTCTTGCAAGGCTGAATGTATGATCGTTAACCCCTTCGCTGCTAGGCCTTTTCCCCTCCTGTGCTAAGCCTTTTTTTGGCGATTTGGGGTAGTGAGCGCTTAGGCCCCTGTAACCTTTTGACCACATAAGGTATCCACGCCAAATTTGCGTCCTTTTCTTCCAACATCATGTGGATTCTAAAGCTGCCCAGGGTTTGTGGATTCCCTTGCAGGGGTCCCAGAAATTAAGCAAAATACAGTAAAGGTTTTGTTTTTTTCTGAAAATTGGGAAAAATGGGCTGCAAATGAAAGCCTCCGGGTTTTTCCCTGCAAATGTTATCAAAAAAGGGTTTGTGGGGCTGAAATCTCCATTTTCCCAGCTTTTAGGGAATGACAGTCTTTTGTCAGAGAACCAACATTTTTCACACAGTTTTGGCATTTTTCTGGGACATAGCCTATTTTTGCTATTTTTAGAGCTTTCAACCTCCTTCCAGTTAATGGTAGAAATGAGTTTGAAAGCAACAATTGATCCTGAAAAGTAGACAAAATTCTGAATTCAGAAAGGGGTCATTTGTCTAAATCCATGAAGGTGTCTTTATAGAAACTAACAGTTAGATATTGGAATAATTGAAAATTAGTTGAAAAAAACAGCCTTTTGTCTCAACGTCTTCACCTGTAACTTCTTGTAATTTTGACAGCTGTTTGAAAGCAATATACCGTTACATCCGTTTGACCTTCCTGGTTGTGGGGATATATAGGACTTGTAGTTTCACTAAGAACCGGACGAACCCAGAGCCAAAAACTGAGCAGCAACTTGCAATGGTATTTTATTATTTACTGGGTATAGAGCACTTATTCTTGGAAAATGTATACATGGAAAAATCGGTATGAAAGACACCTATGTATTTCTGAATTGGGTACAAATTATAGAGTTTAGAAACAGTATATATTTTCACATTCTCAAAATTGGGAATACTCATACTAGCATGAGAACTATTGGTCATTTTTCAAAAAGATTTTTTTTTACACAATATCTTTCATTGGGAAGGGAGAAATGCATGAAAACTCAATAGCTAATAACAGTTGATTTACAAATCTTAATTACCCTAAGTCTGCCAATAAAAACGGTACTTCACTTGTGTGGGTCGGCCTTGTGCCTGCGACAGGAAACGGCGCAAAATGCACCTTGGTCACACCTCAATTTTGCAGTTAAAAATGGACCCTTTTATGGCAAAGTGCCTAGCTGTAGTTTTTGCACCCTAGCTCTGCCGGCAACTAGGGAAACCTAGCAAACCTATACATTTTTGAAAACTAGACACCCAGGGGAATTCAGGATGGGGTGACTCGACTGCCTCCCGCCAGGTTTTGTTACCCAGAATCCCTTGCAAACCTAAATAATTGGGGGACAAAATGCATTTTCCTCGCATTTCTGTGGTGGAAAGTTCTGGAATCTGCGTGGATCAACAGATTTCCACCCACCCCGCGTCCCCCAAAGTCTTATGAGAAAAATGCACCTTGGTCGCACCTCAATTTCGCAGTCAATACTGGCCCTTTTTTGGCAAAGTGCCTAACTGTAGTTTTTGAACCCTAGCTCTGCCAGCACCTTGGGAAACCTAGCAAACCTATACATTTTTAAGAACTAGACACCCAGGGGAATTCAAGATGGGGTGACTCGACTGCCTCCCACCAGGTTCTGATACCCAGAATCCCTTGCAAACCTAAAAAATTGGGGAAAAATATGCATTTTCCTCACATTTCTGTGGTGGAAAGTTCTGGAATCTGCGTGGATCAACAAATTTCCACCCACCCAGCATTCCCCCAGGTCTCCCGAGAAAAATGGTACCTCACTTGCCTCGGTCTGCCTAGTGCCTGCGACAGGAAACAGCGCAAAACGCAACGTGGTCGCACCGAAATTTCGCAGTGAAAACTGGCCCTTTTTTGGCAAAGTGTCTACCTTTCGTTTTTGAACCCTAGCTCTGCCGGCACCTAGGGAAACCTAGCAAACCTATACATTTTTGAAAACTAGACACCCAGGGAAATTCAGGATGGGGTGACTCAACTGCCTCCCACCAGGTTCTGTTACTCAGAATCCCTTGCAAAGCTAAACAATTGACAAAAAAACGCATTTTCCTCACATTTCTGTGGTGGAAAGTACTGTAATCTGCGTGGATCAACAAATTTCCACCCACCCCGTGTTCCCCCAGGTCTCCCGAAAAAAATGGTACCTCACTTGCCTGGGTCTGCCTAGTGCCTGCGACAGGAAACAGCGCAAAATACAACGCGTTTGCACCGCAATTTCGCAGTGAAAACGGGCCCTTTTTTGGCAAAGTGCCTACCTTTCGTTTTCGAACAGGCCAAAAATGTATTTTTAAGAAATTGTAGCGTTCAGGATGGACAAATTAAGCACAGAGAATTCTACTGTTTTGGGGTCATCCTAGTCACAGGCCTTTGGCCCACCCACATAAGTGAGGTATCATTTTACTCGGGAGAACAAGGGGAACGCTGGGTGGTAGGACATTTGTGCTGGCACAGAGATCCCATGCAAAATGTATGGAAAAGTGTTTTTTTTAACCTAAATTTAAGGTTTGCAGGGAATTCTGGGTAGGAAAACGTTGGGGGACCGACGCATGCTATACCTCCTTGGACTCCCCCGGGTGTCTAGTTTTCAGAACTGTTTGGGTTTGGTAGTTTCCAAAGATGGCCGCCGAGCCCCAGGCCAAAAACTCAGATGCCCCCCCAAAAATAAGGTTGTTTTGCTAAAGGTAATTTTTAAGTCTCCACCGTACGAGTTAGGCCTTTTCCTGTTGCAGCCACTATGCCTACCCACGCAAGTGAGGTACCATTTTTAACGAGACCTGGGGGAACGCTGGGTGGGAGGAAATTGGTGTGAGCCCAGTGATGCCACGCTTTCCCACACAAAAATGTGTGAAAAAACAGATTTTTTAGGCTAAAATTGAGGTTTGCAAGGGATTCTGGGTAAAGGAACGTTGGAGGATCCATCAAGCCATACCTCCTTGGAAGCCCCGGGGTGTCTACTTTTCAGAAATGTGTGGGTTTGGTAGGTTTACCTAGATGGCCGTCTAGCACGGGGCCAAAAACCCAGGTAACACCACTTGAAAAAGCTGGTAGTTTTTGACATAGGCAATTTGCCTATGTGAAAACCACCAGCTTTTGCAGCAAGTAGAGATAGCAGCTCTGCATTTGAGACTGGAAAAGTTCGAGGAGACAATGTCTGGACTGCCAAATAGATTACATGAGGCTGAGGCAACAATTTCCGTATTAGAGGATCAAATGAATATAGTTATGGGTGAGCCAAAGAGGCGGCAAAAAAGAAGAACGTAAATTGTAGGAGCTCGAGAACCATTCTCGGAGGTCAAACCTCAGGATTTTGGGGGTCCCAGAAGGCATAGAAGGTTCCCACCCGCTTCAATGGGTTAACTCATTTATCCAACAGAAAGTATTGCCAGAGTTTGAGGGCAATCTCACCATTACGAGAGCCCATTGGGTTCCTGTACAGTATTTCACCAATTCTACTATTCCCAGAACTATCTTGCTGAATTTTGCAGATTTCCGGATTAAGGAGAAGATCCTGTCAAAAGCCATTCAGCAGAGACAGTTTTCTGTGACAGAGACAAGCAAATGCCGCATATTATCGGACATGACTGCCACTGCTGCACGGAGGAGGAAAGAATTTGTTAAATTTCTCCATTTATTTAAAGCACATGGTGCACAAACTTCAATCACTCAGCAGTTAAAGCTGAGAGTTTTGGTGAAAGGAACATTTTTTATGTTTACAGATCTAGAAGAAGCACAATCCCTTCTCAAAGAAATCTCATCAGGGGCTAGTGTTTGAATATTTATGTAGGGGTAGTTTCACCAATAGCAATGGTAAAGGATCTCCTCTTTCAATACTCAAGCTGATTTGAATGCTTGGTGTAGTCTTATGATATTGAATAGGATCCTTAGTTTGATAGCGTTATTATTTGGCAACACATGTGCTTTTTTTTTAATTTCAAATATTTGTTGTGCCTGCTAGCAATTTTAAGAATTTAATAGTGGCACATTGCTGGGGGGAGGTCTGGGGTCAATGGGGACACTTGGGGTGTGATCACATGACACCCAGGTTAGAAGGGAGGGGTGAAATGTGGGCAGCGTGGTTGGTAGGGGGGTTCTCACATTTCGGAGGTGGGAGGGGTTTCGTAAGGGGTAGGAGGGGTGGGTTAGGGTTAATAGCAGTAAAAAAGAGTAAGAGCAAGAGGTACAGATATTACTCAATTAAAAGCTCAAGTTATCTAGTGAGTAGAAACTTTAATGGAAACTAACAAATGTAATATCCTGTTGATCAACGCTAATGGAATTTTAAACAAACAACAATATGGCGCCCTTGTAAAATGGCTGATATCCTTTAATCCCCATGTGGTATTCCTTCAGGAGACACATCTAAAGTCGAATGCTCCTAAATTATTTTTACCCAGGTTTTTTCCCGTGCATTTTTTGCATCGGCAGGGGGTGCCCAGAGAGAAGTCGCCATTTATTTTTCAAGAAGATTATCCTAGGAATTTTTACAGGTTTTGAGAGGGGTCCCGGGTCAGCTTATTATAGGAGGGGATTTTAATTTCATACAAGATTAAAAAAAAGATACTTCAAATAAAAACAAGAAACAACTAAAACGAAACACCAAAAGAATTATAAAAGCTCTCGTATTTGAATACCAACTAACAGACCCCTGGCGCTGTAGTAACCCAGATACAAATGCTTTTACTTGTTATTCACATCGGTTCCGGACAGCATCCAGAATTGACTTTTTTCTTATATCCAGATCTCTCCGGGTCTCTAAGACAGATAGTGGATGTAATCCCTTTTCAGATCATGGAAAAGTCGAGCTCGAAATTGTATTTGGGATGGAAAACAAAGAGCGATCCAGGTGGCAGCTGGACCGCACTCTGCTCCAAAATCAGGATTTGGTGGCGGGTTTCAGAAAATGGATCTCTGAATATTTCAAAGTTAATGATAATACTGCAGAGCCTTTCTCTGTGTGGGGTGGGTTTAAAGCAGCAGCTCGTGGCCAGATCATTGCCTATACAGCTGCCCAGGTAAATGATAGGAGGCATAAAATAGCCAAGCTACAAATGGTAGTCGAGAAAGAATATACCCTGCAGCTCCAGCAGTATCCTAACCAACTTGAGCAGGCGAAAGTGGCCCTGAGAGACTTTTTTATATTGGAAGAAATCTACAGCTCAAAAACATACCAGCAAAAGGTGTATGAAGACAGTCAATTGGTAGGGAAACTATTGGCAAATTCAGTAAGAAAGAGACAGGAGTCGGCTATAATAGTAAAGATACGTGATCCCCAGACCAGCCAGGAAGAGGTTAATGGTGATAAGATTCCAAGGACCTTTTTAGAGCATTTCGATCGTATTTATTCTACGGAATATTTAGTGGGGAAGAACTGATCCAGGATTATTTCTCTAATATAGATATTCCCAAAATTCCAGACAATCGGATTACTCAATTAGGATTAGATATAAATTCCGCAGAAATATTGGATTCTATTAAAGCAACAGCCGGGGAAAAAGCATGTGGCCAGGATGGCTTCCCAATCGAAGTTTATAAAACCTTTTCCAATGAACTACTGATACCCTTGAAAAAACCTTTTAAATATATCAAGCAAGGAGGACTGGTGCCTGCAATTTTTAAGGAAGCAATAATAGTATCTTTTGTCAAAAAAGACAAAAATCCAAAAGATGTAAATTCTTACAGGCCCATCAGTCTTTTAAATTCGGATTACAAGATTTTAATGAAAGTTTGGGCCGAACGTTTTGTATTTGCTGCCCAGGAGGTAATTCATAGTGATCAGACAGGTTTTATAGCGGGAAGATCTATGGCAGCTAATATTGAGTTTTTAATACAGGCCTTGGACTATTTTAATATCAATTTAACCCTGGCATGTATTTTAATGGTCGATGCTGAAAAAGCATTTGACCTGATCAACTGGACGACCCTGTTTTTTTCCCTCGGTCAATTCGGATTTCCAGCTCAAGTAATCGATATGCTACGTAATATTTATCGGGGTGCATCGGCCCAGGTATTAATCAATTCAAAATGGGCAGGATCAATAAAAATAAACCGAGGGACAAGACAGGGTTGTCCATTTTCACCATTGCTTTTTACCTTTTTTATCGAGCCTTTAGTAATTAAAATCAGAAATAATGCTGCTATCCAACCCCCTATCCCCCGTATGGCGAAGCTTAAACTTTTCGCGGACGACATCATTTTATATCTGTTGCCCAACAAAGAAAATATGGAACGTATACTGAGGGAATTTAGTGATTTTGAGCAAGTCGGGGGCTACAAAATAAATTCTAATGAAATAGAGGTCCTTGCCCTAAGCACTGATCCAAATCTTTTTCCATCTTGTTTACGGGTTCAAGCTGCCAACCAAGATCCAGTTAGATATCTTGGGATATTTTTAACTAGCCAGTACCATCAGCTATATCATCTGAACTATACAAGAATGAAAAATAAGATTAAGAGCCTTTTGGATCCTACTCCCTCTTTCATTAGTAGACAGGGTATCATTAATTAAAATATCGATACTACCGATGCTTATATTTTTGTTTAGTAATGTCCCTATAAAGATTAATTCATCCTTTTTTAAAGAAATGGAAACGATGCTTAGAGGCTTTATTTTGGGGAAAAAAATATCTAAGGTCAAGCTGTCAGTAGGACAACTACCCACCGACTGGGGGGCCTCGCTTTACCCCATTTAAAAACATATTACGAGGCCGCCTTTTAGATATAGAGGTGGGATTGATGGGAATAAAATACATTCAAGATAGCTTCTTCCTTGATAAAGTGCAACAAGAAATTGGTTCTCAAACCCAAGTGTTTTTAAAAACCTCCAAGCTTCCAAAAAAGACGAGATACAAGACCCTAAGGGAATATTCGTTTAGACTTCAGTCTTTTATTAAAAGGTCCGGTTCCTCAGGCGTAGAATATTTGAGTTTGAGAGAATGTACCAGTTTCGGTCCTCAATTGAAGTCAAGTCATATAATAAACTGGCAAACTTGTGGGCTACGAGAGCTGAGACAATTTGTTATCCAAAATAGGATGATTACTTGGCAAGAGGTGATGACAAGGGCAGCGAACCCTAGGAGACCAATTTTTGGGGAATATCTGCAAATCATTCACTTTTTTAAAAACATTAGCGGTCTTTTTGATTCGCTAAATGAATTGGTAGCAGCCCTTTATAGGGTCAAAATTAACAGCATAGGAAATTGGTATAAGTTGCTTCACCACCCTGGACAAACTTTATTGATAGAAAGCCATTTAGGTAAAATAGGCCAAGAGACACAATGCGCTTTTTCACGTAAGGATTGGGAGACCTTATGTCATTTGGGAAGTAAATCCTACGCACGCCAATTTTAAAAGGATGGCATTCCTATCATGTTGGCTCGCTTATTTGACTCCGGAGGCCCTGGGGAAAAGATATTCGGAGGTTGAAAACAAATGTTTCAGATGCCAGGCCAACGGTCAGGGCGGGTGGCACCATATTTCTTTCACTTGTCCATAGCTATAACCCTTCTGGGAGGCCATACTTGCGGATATAGAGTTGGCTATTGGGAAGACAATCCAGCCTAAGGCCGACTTGGCCCTGTATGGTAAATGTAAAGATAGGAGGATGTTAAATAGGGGTGAGGAAGTGTTCGTATTTATATCTTGTACTGTAGCCCGCTCCTTAATCCTCCAGAACTGGAAATCTAGTGAAGTTCCCTCCCAATTGAAGTGGTTCAATAAAATGAAAAGGACTCGCAATTTTGAAAAGGCATATGCAAGTCAGGTTGGAGCCATCAGGAAATTTGAAAAAAACTGGAAGTATTTTGAGAACCTAGAAGAATTAAGGGGGGGATGATTTATACTTGATATTGATATTGAAACGGTAGCAGTCGTCGTGATTAAGAGCATTAGCACTTTTTTCATTTATGGTTGCACTTTAGAAGCATTAGCACTTTTGTGCTTTTGCACTTTAGGAATATTTGCACTTTGTTCTGCTGTTGCACTTTATTGTATCTCTTTTTGCTCTCTCATTATTGCAGGATTTTGCACATTGTCTTTTTAGAAATCATTGATGATGATATTAGATGCTACTGTTTTTATTTTTTATCTTTTATCCTTTTAAATCTTGTCATAGCAGGAAGAAGATATTCAATGTTTTTAAAAAAGGTTTCAATAATAGTGTTTTTTTTTGGTTTTTGATTGTGAAATGTATGCCTTGTACCAAATGCTCTGCTCAATAAAAATGTAATTAAAAAAAAGAGTCAAGGCCTAAAATGCTGCCTTGTATGGCACAGAAGTATGGGGTGATACTGATATCATGAGGCTTGCAGTGATGGAGGACATATTCCTTAGATCATTGATGATGGTACCCGTAAATAACTCCCTGGTCCCGGTTTACTTTAATATGGGTATAAAAAGAGTGTCTGATCTGGTGCACTTAAAGCCACCATTATTTTGGATCCATTTCTGGACAACTCCGGAATTAGTTAAATATAGAGATACCCTGAGTGATGTAAGGGTTATGAATCATGCTT
This sequence comes from Lissotriton helveticus, assembly GCF_964261635.1. Lineage (NCBI taxonomy): Eukaryota > Metazoa > Chordata > Amphibia > Caudata > Salamandridae > Lissotriton > Lissotriton helveticus. Next base: position 635,861,340 of record NC_136072.1, read on the forward strand.
TGGAGGTACCCTGGTTTAGATTTGTTTGTGACTGGTGCAAAAAATTGGGCTTGACTAAACTGTGGGACTCACCCGAATCACTTTGTAAGGAAGACAACCAGGTCTTAAAATCAGCCTACTGGTCTCAAGTGAGGCAAGAGATAATAACCAGGGGCACTCTGGGTCATCCTACCGAGCAGTTCTTGTCATTCAAACCTACTCCTGCTTTTGAAAGCTATATGGACAATATGACAGCACCCCGGGCCAAGAGCTTAGACTTTAGATTTAGAATAGGCTGACTGCTGCATTCCTCGTCGGATTCATGCCCAGTCTGTGACATGAATTCTGAGACTCTTGATCACATTATGTTTGTATGTCCTGAATATCGCAGTGTTCACAGAGAATGGATGCGCCCGATCTGTTTTCAATGGGAGTACCTCATTGTAGAGAGGAGAAATGAATATTGATGTCTGACACGGTGCACAGACATAATATCGACTCCAAAATATCGTTTGGACAGAATATCGAGTTTTAAATATCGTTTGGACAAAATATCGACAGGACAGAATATCGACAGCCAAAATATCGTTTTTAAGGTAAGTGAAGTAATATCGACTGTAAATAATATAGAAAGTGAAAATATCCAAGTATATAATCTAAATAGTAAAAAATATCGTTTTTTAAATAATATTTAATTATTTATAGTGTTTTTATGTTATAATATGTGTGAAAAGTGTCATTTTATGTTATAATTATTTTTAATTAATGATTTTTTTAAGTTATTGTGTAATTTTATTCTGTAGCGGGTTGTGGGTTTATAGGGGAATAGGGTGGGAAGTAATTTAATTATAATTAATTAAATATGTAAATTTATTAATTGGTAGTAATAATTAAATAATTGGTAATTAAATAATATTTGTTAATTATTTAAAATGTAATTGGTAATTAATTTAATTTAATTGATTAATTGCTAATTATGTAAATTAAAATAATTTATTTCCTGTAGCGGGTTGTGGGTTTATAGGGGAATAGGGTGGGAAGTAATTTAATTATAATTAATTAAATATGTAAATGTATTAATTGGTAGTAATATTTAATTAATTGGTAATTAAATAATATTTGTTAATTATTTAAAATGTAATTGGTAATTAATTTAATTTAATTGATCAATTGCTAATTGTGTAAATTTAAATAATTTATTTCCTGTAGCGGGTTGTGGGTTTATAGGGGAATAGGGTGGGAAGTAATTTAATTATAATTAATTAAATATGTAAATTTAATAATTGGTAGTAATATTTAATTAATTGTTAATTAAAAAATATTTGTTAATTAATTAAAATGTAATTGGTAATTAATTTAATTTAATTGATTAATTGCTAATTATGTTAAATTAAAAGGGTATTTTTAGGGTTCAGGGTCAGTTTTTGGTTTTTGGGTAAAGGGGTATTTTTAGGGTTCAGGGTCAGTTTTTAGTTTTTGGGTAAAGGGGTATTTTTTGGGTTCAGGGTCAGTTTTTAGTTTTGGGGTAAAGGGGTATTTTTAGGGTTCAGGGTCAGTTTTTAGTTTTTGGGTAAAGGGGTATTTTTAGGGTTCAGGGTCAGTTTTTAGTTTTTGGGTAAAGGGGTATTTTTAGGGTTCAGGGTCAGTTTTTAGTTTTTGGGTAAAGGGGTATTTTTAGGGTTCAGGGTCAGTTTTTAGTTTTTGGGTAAAGGGGTATTTTTAGGGTTCAGGGTCAGTTTTTGGTTTTTGGGTAAAGGGGTATTTTTAGGGTTCAGGGTCAGTTTTGGGTTTTTGGGGTACAGGGGTACAGTGTAAAAATAAAGTAAAATTAAATTTACATTAATTTAATTTAATGAAATGAAATGAAATTAAATTATATTAAATTAAGTTTAAATCATTTAAATTATAAAAATTATTATATACTTACCAATACTTACGTTGTAATGGTAGTGCGTTGTAAAAGTTGCGTTGTAACGTCATATATCCACTGTTGCACTCTTTGGAGTGGGAATAGTAATTTTAACCCCTACGCTATCCAACGCTTTCCCTACTGTTGCACCCACTGGAGTGGGAATAGTAATTTTTACTCTTTTGTATTTGTACGTTAATAATATTGGCTATTATTTAATTACATTTTGTTACTATATATATATATGTTTTAAGAAATATGATTAAAAAAATATTATTTTTTACTTTCATTAATTTTTTAATTATTAAAAGTTATTTTAAGTATTGTTAAGTATATTTTAGTAATTAATTTTTTATATTAATGTAATTAAACATTGTTTTTATTAAAGTCGATATTTTTTACAACTATATTTTTGTAAACGATATTTTTAACTCGATATTTTTGTACTTACCTGTTTGTAGATAGAAACTCAATATTTTGTCTCTCGATATTTTGTCAACGATATTTTTGTTGGTCGATATTCTGTCCCTCGATATTATTTCAGTGATCCGTCTGACACAACTGGCCTGTTTGATTTCTTCGTGAGTAGGTTCTTGTTCGACATTTGGACAAAGCGGGAGGAGATTTAGAAATTATTGCAAACTTTAGCGAAATTTAATGTATGGGTTGTCTTATGGAAACTTTTTAAAGTATTTAGGCATTATGTAAATACATGTGTTTATATGGTTGTTATTTATTGGGCATTCCTCTTTAAAAGCACCTTAGCGATCATTGCCCTTTTTTAAGACAGCATGAGTTTTATACATTTCATAACTTGGAGCCGATTTTTAAGTAATGACCTAGGCGTTGCCGAGTTAGGATTATCAATTTGGGGGAGTATCTGGTTGTATAGGGATAACAACAACTGTAGTGAAATAGCAAATTGCATGAAGTCTGCTGGGATTAAGTTTTATGACTTTTATGTTTTGTTTTTAATTTTTAATGTTTTTATTATATTATATTTATGGATCAAGGATACTAAAGGAAGTAAAGTTAAATTTGCTAAATGTATCATATGGTTGTTTTGCGTCTATGATGGTTATGAAACTGAATAAAGAAATCTTTGATTGACTCAGGACCTAATTAAGAATTTGGTGGCATGGTCCCGGTACTGCAAGACTGGTGGTCCACCAGCCATTTTACAACAATGGCGGTGGGACCATCGGAGGACCACCGCAACTGCCGGGGATCACTGATCCTGCGACGGTGGTGCAGCAGTTTGAGGCTGCTGCAGCACCGCCAAGCATCTTACGAGTTTCCTCACAGCAACCCTTTTCATAGCAGACAACATTGTGCATTTCTGTCTGTGCAGGAATGGGCTTCGGCTCCCACTGCCCTGGGACCGCTGCCGTAGGACCACCCAGCAGGATTACAAGTTAAAACACGTCAGGCAGACTTACTTCAAGTTTGGCAGTTTTGGAGCAGGACGTGGTGGCCCACTCCAAGACCGCCCAACTCGTAATCAGGCCCTTAGTAACTGCTTTCTTTTCTGGGATGTTATATTGTTGGCTCTCTCTGTCATTTATATCTGAAAGTAGTGTAATAGTATAAATATAAACAATTTTCTAAAGTTTATACATTTGTTATTTTCATTTAAAATTATGCAACTTTTACTATTTTGTATACTACATGTATGTTCTTTTCAGATGTTTCAAACTGTTTTGCAGCCTTTCCGTTGGGGTTGTGCTAATGTGGAGCAGGTGATTTATTTTTGGTTGGAAAACAAAATAAGCATCAGTTTAATTTTAAATGTTTATTTGTTGGTATTTTGTAGAGGTTGAAGTTGTTAGGTTTATTTTTACTCACTATTGGGGTGAGTCTATACTTTTTAAAAATTCATATATACTTACTTTGTTAAAGCTTTTTGCTGGTTTGTGATTGTTGTTTGTTTCTGACAGCTTATTACTTTTTGAAATTCTGTTTTCTTTTAGGAAGTACATGTAAAGAGAGAAGTTGGAGAGTACATTGGTAATTATTTGCTATTTGATATTTTTACATTTATTTAGAAGTACGTTTTAATTTAAATATACATTTTGTTTACTTGGTTAGGTAGTTGTTGAAATGTATACATATCTTCTTTAAGGGTCTGGTCAAAGAACTTGTCAGAGTTTCCTCGTTTTGCATTATTTGTCGTCTTTGAAGTGTTTCGTTGATAAAAATGAGTGTGCCCTTGATATTGTTGATTTAATTGTTTCACTGATTTAACAGGTTAATTTTGTTTATTGGTTAGTTAATTTTTTGTGTGAATTTAGTTTTTCCCAGATATGTCCCTCTATGGTAAATGCTAAGGCGCCCATTAGGATGGCGGACTGACCTGCGTCCGTCCGCCACCCCCGAGGTGGAGGGACCGTCCGCAGGGGCAGCGGCGGTCCCTCCAGTGCAATTAGGATGTGACCGCCACCCTGGCGGTCACATCTCGTATATTTAACCTTGCGGCGGGTGCAGCTTGAAGCAGCACCCGCCGCAAGGTTAAAAATGCATGATTTGCATGCATTTATATGCACAAAGCGGCAGGCACTGCGCGGTGCCTGCTGCATTGTGCATGCAAATGCAGGGGGGTACCATAGGTACCCCCCATGTGCACCCCCCACTCCCCCTTCACCCTGGGGGCCCGCAATGGGCCCCCAAAGAAAAGACCGTATGCCTCTCCGTGGCGGCAATGCCGCCACGGAAAGGCATGTCCTGAAGCTCATCCTAATTTGGCTGGCGGTGTCTGATAGACACCGCCACCATATTAGAGCTTTTCCGCCACAGTCGGAAGGCGACCGCGACGGAAAAGCGGCGGACGGTCTTCCCGTCCGCCGATGACCCCCCAGCCATCCTAATGTGGCGGGGGGGTCTTTTCATTTACCGCAGCGGTGAATCCGCATCCTCCGGGCCGGCGGTGGCTTCCGCCGGCCTGGAGGATGCAGATTCACCGCAATCCTAATCGACCCCTTAATTAGGATTGTTTTTAATTTAAACATGTAGAAAATGTTTTATGCTTATTTTAAATATTGTATTATGTAAAAAGTACTTTTTTATATTTATTTATAATATTGTAATTATTTTGGTTATGTTATTGTAGTCAATATTGTGTGAATCTATATTTCTGACATATTATACCTTTATTTATAAGTGACTATATTTTTGTTTCTTATATTGTGTTTTCGATATAAGTAAAAATGTATAATATTAATAACTATATCTGTGTTCTTGACATTTCTGGTTTTATTAGTTAAGAAAAGGAAGGCAATTTAAAGATATTCTGATTTCCCAATATTTCTTGTGTTTCAGTATTGTATGCATCTATATTATGTCAGTGATCCGCTTCTGACTATGTGTATCTGTCTCATTATATGATTAGTGAGTCAACCAAACATTATGTGAAACCAGTGGGGTAGAACAGTGGCAGTTCAATAAACTTCACACCAGTAGCTGCTTTTATGGAAACGCTAGTTACCACCACTAAAAATATTCTAATTGAATCAACCTCATGTTTCATAATGTTTATGACAATGTAGGTTGGCGATTTGTGCATATTCATGTATTCATTCACCGGTACAATATAGCTGCTCTGCTTTGAAGTGTGTCATGTAACCTTGATGGGTCAGTTGAATTCTCTTTAACGCTCAGTTTGAAAATGTATTCTCACATGTGCAGCGTCAGCACATGTATTGACGTCATCAATACTGGTGAACATATTGTAGCAAACACAGTGGTAAGCCCGGGTTATGTAGCTTGCATGCAGCAGTGGAAGACATTTAGATTAAGCGTGTATTTCAAATATGGGTCACAGATGTTTGCCTACAAGTTTACTGAACCACAGCAGTTCCAACTAATTGTTTTTATATAATGTTCAATGTATGTATATTAAAGGTTTAATCACTCGTTCTAATGCTCTGACATTTAAAATCTAGTGAATCTGTTATAGTAGACACAGAGTTACAAAGCTGGCAAGTCACACTTTGGGATAGCAGTTTTCTGTTGAAGTCATTTTAATTAGTATATTTTGAGTAGCACCTACTGATGTGGAGTTTATTGCATTGCCACTGTTCTAGCCCATCAGTTTCACATAATGTTTGTTTGAATCATATTTAAGATTGTTGAATAGACACATATTGTCAGAAACATGATTCACGTCTGGTTTATTTCTGTTTTTTGCTAAATGATTCTTTGCGGTTTTCTTATACTCATGAGTGATTTATTATGGAATGCAATTGTTCTGTTGTAAACTAAACAGTATGCCCCTGAAGAAGGAATTTAAATTCTGGAATGCATTATGCATGACATGGTCAGTATAAGAATTACTACATATTCAAAAGAATGAGGCTTGGATAGATACACACATGGATTAACAAAGTGTTCATGTACATAAATTGATAACTATTGGATTCTGATTGTTGAAGGCATTGTGCTGCAACAAGCACTGTGCTTTCAGGGATTATATGATTTTGACCTTTATATCTTGATGTTCATTACTCAGAAGGCTGTGAACAGACAGCCTACTTGAACAGCACATGGCGAATGGAAAATATTGCTGAAGATTGATTGCAAACGGAGTGCTGAATGAACAGGATATTGCTCCTCTTTACAGTGCAGAAACAACAAGGTGATGCATGGAATGCTTGAATTAATCTCAGCCACTGCCAATCACTAGGGGCTGCATCCCAATCCATCGTTTTTGCCCATCATGCCAATCCAGTTTGGACCCATCTATATGTAAATCAGCCTTGATCCTGTTCCTCATAGGAACAGTCCAGCCCAAACTGCCAGGCCAGGTCTTCCCTGGTCGAGAAGACAAGCAACCCAAGAACCATTTTGTCCTTGCTAAGGGCTCTTCAGGTGGATATAGCTTGGTTCCAGTGACACAGTGAGGCCAGGTCCAACATCTTGGCATATTCATCACATTTAGGGTATCAAATAGAAAAACATCAAGGTGATGGATGAAATGCTTGAAATAATCTCAGTGACTGGCAGTTGCTCAGGGCTGCATCCCAATCCATTGTTTTTTGCCCACCATGCCAGCCCAGTTTGGACACAGCCATATGTAAACCAGCCTTGACTCTGCTCCCTGTGGCAGCAGTCTAGCCCGAATTGTCAGGTCAGGTCCTCCCAGAACCAGAACACAAGCAACCCAGGAGTGTTTTTTTCCTTGTTCTGGGCTCTTCAGCTAGATATAGTTTGGTTCCAATGGCACAGTGAACATGGGACCCATGTCTGGGCATACCAGAGTGCAAAGTAGCACATAGTTGCGCAAATCACTATTTACAGGCTATTAGGGCTACTTTCCAGCACAACAAAAGCCTCTAAAAAGTAAGCACAATACCTTGGGTGCTACTTTTGTGACCTTACACATGTGCAAAGTATTAATATATCTGCCCCTATTTGTGTGATGCTTTCTGAGTCAACACTGATAGGTACACCAACCGAAGTATTTGAGATGGGGCATAGGTGGTGACAAACTTCATTGTCAAAGTGTTGGCCCTGCCACAGGCCCTAGCACACCACCAGGTGCCAAACCACAATTGTATGTCAGATACCCTACAGTACATTTAATGTACCCTGATATAGACATAGTCAAAGACATAGTAGACCCTTTCTTTGCTGTTTACTCTCTAGTAGAGATACTCAAATCCCCAAGAGAGTTCAAAGAAACTTCATGTGAATGTAGTTCAGAGTAGGTGATGGCTACAAAACCAGATGCTCAAAGAGCTCACCACATAAGTGCCTTCCTGCACAGCAGTACTCTCTAATATCAGGCAAATATCCCTCCCTAACAATGAGTTACAAATGCAAAGCAGATTATGCAGTCTTACATCCAAGCTGATCTATTAATAAATCTAGATCAGTGGCATTAACTGATGTGTTCAACTGGAAAATGTGTGGCTATTGTCTGGTGTAAAGTAGAGCTTTTCATTGATAAATTCATCTGCTTATTTTAGTAAATGTTCAACTGCATGGATTATATGAAATAAATATCTGTGGTTTAAAATTAAAATTATGGAAAGAGAATACTCTTTTTACTTACTGAGAATTCGTTTTAGTCCCTACTACCAAAAGTGTGGAATAGAATTCTGGCACTTCATTATCTTATCTGGAGCTATGTCTGTATTCGAGCATAACATTTCCCTTAATCTTAGTGACATAATTATGTGACCTAGCTGTCTAGATGACCATGACATCACTCCATGAGACCTATTTGGCTTGATTGTCTTCCTGTAGCCAGTAAGGTGGTTCTTAAGAACATCCTAAGTATTGCGCACCAGTTAAAAATTATCTTAAGATGGCCATTAGCATAAAATGTGTGCTTCTTCATTTGATTAATGTGTTTGGGTTTCCCGGACTCAATAATCCAGCATATAAAAATATGATAATGATCTGTAAAATTGATTTGGTTCAACGTGATGTGAGCCCACGCAAGAACACAAATGTGCATACCCCACCTAATGATGTGACGTTGGAAGATACTTCGATCCTGTGGGGGACCAAGACAGTAAAGCACACCTCTTTTAGTTTGGGGGGGTCTTTTCTTTGTTCCATCACAGATCATAAGTCCAATCACATACCTCAATCAGTGGTTTTACATTTTCAATGTTTGCCTTCATATAGGTCTGGTATAATATGAATAGGTACACCTGAAATAACAATGAGCAACGTCATAACAGAAACCATGTCACACATTTGCCTTGCATCTTATCACAGCCCTACTTATATTTATAACTTTGTCTCATGGCAAATGTTTCTAACAGAACGGATGATAAAACGTGGAAAGAGGATCATGTCATAGATGTGCCTCAAGGGATAATACCCGTGGAGCAAAGGGAGCTGGAATAAAGGCTGGGAATCAACTTTCATCAGAATGCGTTCCCCTATAAGCAGTTTTTTGGGAGAAACTGGGTTGTTGGTTGAATGAGGGGTGACCGAGCAAGAGCTACAATCCCTATCAGTGTGAACTACAAAAGTCATCAAATTAACCTGTGCTTAACCCTCTAATAGCTTGGCAAAAAAGTATCCAGGTTTAACTTAGAGGCAACGTGTAAATTATGTATGCAGCACACAAGCAGTAATAAAGTGAAAAGACAACACAATAAAAAATCCCACACCAATTGAGAATAATAGAGAACATTTTAATAAATCATTTGAAACCAAAATGAAAAAAAATCCAATCAATATAACCAGATCTATGAATTTTTAAATTTCAAGGTAGAAATTAGCCCTGAAATTATCAAGGGTCATATGTATGAAAATCTGTTTTTGCGATTCTAAAATATCAATTTTTTGAGAATCCGTATTTGAGAATTGCAAAACGGGATGTATTTAAAAATTCGCAATTTGTTTGCAATTTCTAAGTATTCCTTAATTGCGATTAGCAAATTGTGAAATTGCAAGTAAGGGATACCTTCCCATTCATTCCCATGGGCCGGGAGGCCCATAGGAATGAATGGGAAATCATTCTCAATTTGCGATTCACTATTTGAGAATCACAAATTGAGAATAATTTCAAGGGTGCATGGGTGTCATCAGCACACCCTGATGCACCCCTGAAATGAACATGTGTGCGCATATGGTGCACATACATGCCCTAAGGGCATGTATGTGCGCCACATGGCACCTTGAGAAATGCCAAAAAGTGAATTTTTGAAAGAAATCGCAAATTTCCACCAACTTGAAGTTGGTGTAATTTGCAATTTCTTAAGGAGAATTCGCATAACTTGGGTGCTTGTTGCATAGCATTTAAGGAATCGCAATTTGCCCTTAAATACTTACGCAAAACTAAGGAATTGCAAATTTTGCGATTCCTTAATATTGCAATGTGATTTTGCTCAGACATCGCGATTTGCAAATGTTTAGTTGGAAACGCTGCTTTTTTGTGATTCGCAGCATTTGCGACTAAAAATTACATATGCCCCCAAAGCACCAACGGCAGACATCTAATCATGAACGAATGGGTCAAAGTCAAAATATATGGGCGACTGTGATTAATCACAGATCAGAAGCAGAGTGCTTTGGGCCCAGCCAGCGCTGACCCTCAGGCTTGGAAGAAATTCGGAGAAAAAAGTTCTGAGAAGGTAAAGTTCAGCAGGGCAAGGCTGCAGGCGGTGTCTAAACAGGGAGCGTCATAGTCAGGGAGCCACTGATCAAAGTCATGGTGATGATTTCAACGTTCGGACTTAGGACCTGATTTACATCTTGGCGGTGGGTTACTCCATCACAACATGGTGGATATTCCATCTGCTGAAATATAAATCCCATAGAATATAATGGAATTTATATTTAGGCAGGTGGGATATCCATCACAGTTGTGATGGAGTAACCCATCCGCCAAAATCTAAATCTGGCCCTTACTGTTTTTTTGGGAAGTTGAAAATCTCCAGCGGGATGAGGAAGGAGGCTGCAGCCTATGAGGGTTCCTGAGGCTAGATACCCCTTTGGCAAAGGACCACTGAACAGGATATGCTGAGGAGGAGGAGAAGAACATATTGGGAGCTGCCATGAAGTCAGGCCAACCGGTGATGCATCTTGGGCTCATAGATGAGCAGGTTGGTGTGGTCTTCTCTCAGTTTTCAGTGCAGTTTTTAGCCCAAAATTTGTGTATCAGGGTGCTTTTTGCACCACTACCAAGGATTCAAATGGAAGGGAGACCACTTGGGGGCAAGGGGTCCCTCAGTCTGGCCCAGGTGACAGTTCCTTTCTGTCCTTAAGACTCAGAACAGGTGGCCAGCAAACTAACCCTTTACTCACTCTGGGGGTCCCGGGTGCAGGTGATGAAGCAGGGCTCAAGCAGTAGGGTAGGTCTTTAAGAGTTCAAAGCAGGCTCCAGGAGAAGCAAAGAGCCCTTCGATCAGCAGTTAAGCAGTGTTGTGAAATCCACAGTAGGCCACAGCGGCAGGCAGTCCTCTGAGAGTGCTTTCACGGGCCCAGAAGTGAACACTGTCTCTCACCACACCCTATGCATCAGACTCCATGATGGCGGCAGCCCTGATAAAGCCCTGGAATGGATCTGCTACTTCCTCACTGGCCAAACACAGAGAGTCAGACTATCTCAGTTCAAGGATCTAGACGAAGGGTTTTTAGTCAGGTAGAGAAAGGGCGCACAGCTAATAGTTAGCGCTCGGTATGGGTCCGTTGAAGTGAGATGTGAGGTGCAAAGAGGTGGAGGGGATAAGCCCTATAACCCCCCAATTTCAGTAACAGCCTGAGCCACCACTGTATGAACTACAAGACAAATCACCTATGCACACTCTTGTATATACAATAGTTTTGTCAAAGGGGACATAGAAAGTAAAGGACACAAAGCCTATCAAACAAATAATTTCAAATAACCCAAAATGATAACAAATCTTGTCCTTGGAGTAGGTTGATTCAACAGTAGTGTCTTTAATGTTCGAAAGAAACCAGCCGACACGTGTTTCGTCGCACATGAGACAGTTTCCCGTCACTCCTCAGGGCTGGCAGAGAAATGCAAAGGAAGGTGATGGGGTACATGGTAAACAATAAGGCCATGACCAGACACAGATGACAATCATTACAAGGTCAAAAAGTCAAAACATGTGTTCGACTGCCAAAGGAGAAAAGGCCAACAGAAGTACTCCTAACTCGATGCTATGGCATAGTGAGACGTTTTATGTCTAAAAGGGAAAGTGAAGGATCTTGTGAAGAACAATACAAGAAAAGCCCAGGTCATGCCAATGACCTAACAAAGGCGGTGTGATTAAAGTGAAGGACCAAGGATACTAGCAGTGATCCATTTTACACGACTTGTGCTAGCAGTGAAGAGGAAGGGATATATGTAACGTGCAAGAACTTTATGTCATGCTAAAAAACAAGTGTTACTATATACACACATGCGTAGGTGAGCACACAACCATACAAACATTGGTACTTGGTAGGTCATACCTAGAAATACAAAGAGTGTCGTTGCGGAAGTCTAGGTAGGGAAGAAAAACACAATAGCACGCACCCAATCAATATGACTGCCCCAAAAGAGAGGGGTAGAAACTAAAAGATAACGTAGGAAGGTAAAATAAAGAAAAAGGAAAGTAAAAATAAGCTCACTGCTCTGTCTGTGATAATTCCGACCCGTCAGGGCCCAGGACTTGTAGGTGGGCAATGGTGGTCGTTCTGGAATTTAAATAACGGAGGAAAGCTAACCAAAGGTATAATGGGTGCACATGAAAAGAGACACGTGTAGTGGGAATGGTGCAAAAGACCTGCTGACCTTAATCTTCCAAGATCCAAAGATGCTGGAGAAAGGGTATCGGACGGGTATAAAGGACACTCTAGATGGAGGGATAGATAGTCCGGGATGTACTGCAAGAAAAATAAGTACTGGGCAAATAAAGAGAGGACATCACCGGAGGGGTGAGGCTGGTCGAGTGAACCGTCGTGACTATTGTGCAAAATTTAAAAGATATCCGTGCCCATAGTGAGAATTAAGCGCCAAACACTAGTTAGAATATGGCCGGTAGCGCTCGACAAAACAATAATGGTGCCGGTGAATTTAAAATGATCTATAATGAGACGCAGGTGAAAGAGACACGTGGCGCATGGCCGAGTGTGTAAACTGTCATGACTGCCGTGATGAACTGTGCTAGTGGTAGGAAACATGCCCCAATGCAACTTCGAAAAACAGTAGTAATCGACCACTATATATAGAAAAAATAGTAATGGTGTGTGAGAATCTAACTCACATTGCATATGTTAAAATTGAGGCCGAGGTGCGTGGTAACTGGGTGTAGATAAGGTGCAAGGACCGCCCAAACACATAAAAAAATGAAAAAGCGGGGCCGAGGCGCAAGGCAACGAGGTGTCAATGAAAAGAACAAAAGCAAAAACTACCCCGATTGCAGGGGAGTTGCACCATGAAGACAACTCCTTCGTGGACACAATATATGGTAATGAGCCCGTGGTAATGAGCCCGTATGCCCTGTAGGCGAACAAAAGGGCTAGACTAACAAATTTAATGGTAATGAGGCACCAAAAGTAAATCTATTGAGTAAACCATGCTAGATTGAAACCCCTATACACCAAAAGTGAAAGGTGGCAAAAAGACACTGTCGTGCCCACTTACTAGTAAAAGCTCGCTGTTATTTAAACAGCTGATTTAGAAAGATAACAATGAGGATAAGGAACGAATTTCTAGTTAAGAAAGTCCTGTAAAAACACGTAAAACAAATACAGTGGAAGGTCGTCTGAAACTCCAAAGTCCAAACAAGCGATAATATCACTGAGCTTCTATTGTACAATGTAGCGGACTCGGAGCCCGCGCCCAGCCACGTGAGAACAAATCACTTACTGTAAATGGCAGACGGGTGCATCTGGACATGGTTCCTCGTACCGTGATCAGGTAAGGTCATGAGTACTGGGGTTGCCGGAAACGTATTTGAAGACAGGGCGGGATGAATACGACCATACGTAACAATTCCCTCCCAAATACAATATGAGTAACTACACTAGACTATATGAATATCAGTCTCCTTTATTCTAGCTCTTGTAATGTTTTCTACATACATATGTAATTGTCTACCAAATATTACCTGTTGGGATATTGTTAGCTGTTCTATCTCCTTACCCTGATCCCGACTAGGTCTATGGGTTATACTCCTGTATTACTCTACTACTTTGTTAGGTCACTGGCATGACCTGGGCTTTTCTTATATTGTTATTCACAAGATCCTTCACTTTCCCTTTTAGACATAAAATGTCTCACTATGCCATAGCATCGAGTTAGGAGTACTTCTGTTGGCCTTTTCTCCTTTGGCATTCGAACACAAGTTTTGACTTTTTGACCTTGTAATGATTGTGACCTGTGTCTGGTCACGGCCTTATTATTTACCATGTACCCCATCACCTTCCTTTGTATTTCTCTCCCAGCCCTGAGGAGTTGCGGGAAACTGTCCCCTGTGCGACGAAACACGTGTTGGCTGGTTTCTTTCGAACATTAAAGATACTACTGTTGAATCGAATCAACCTACTCCAAGGACAAGATTTGTTATCATGTAGTGTCATTTAATGATAATATTAATAATTCACATTTGTAAAGCGCACAATCACCCGTAAGGGTCTCTAGGCGCTGGGGTCCGTCGGGAAGATTAAGCAAGCTATTGCCCAGAGTCACAAGGTGCTGGGCTAACCTGCCGCTGGAGCCGGGGATCGAACCGTGATCCCCAGATTCCAGGGTCAGTCGCCCTGGCCGCGGCGCCACACCTCTCCCCTATTTGAAATTATTTGTTTGATAGGCTTTGTGTCCTTTGCTTTCTATGTCCACTTTGACAAAACTATTCTACATACGAGAGTGTGCATAGGTGATTTGTCTTGTAGACTACCTCAGTTCCTCTCTGAACCCAAAGTGATCAGCTGCAGAGTGTCTCAGGGCTCCTCCCTGAGTCCCACTCTTTTTGTTGACATCTACATTGCCCCTCTCGCAGCCATCATGAGGAACCACGGACTCAACATTGTCTCCTATGCCGATGACGCCCAGCTGATTCTCTCCCTCACCAACGAACCCACAGTCTGCAAAAACAAATTTCATGACAGGATGAAGGCTGACGCCACATGGATGTAGAACAGCTGCCTGAAGCTCAATTCAGAGAAGACAGAAGTTCTCATCATGGGCTTCAGCCCCTCCGCTTGGGACAAGTCCTAGTAGATTGCAGCACTTGGTACCCCCCCCCCACACCACAGATCATGCAAGGAACCTCAGCACCGTATCAGCACCATATCAATGCCTTCTCATCATCCCACTTCTACACACTATGCCTGCTCCGAAAGATATTCAAGTGGATCCCCACCGAGGCCAGAATGACGGTCACCAACTCACTCAACAGTAGCAGAATCGACTACGGCAATGCACCCTACACTACCATCACCCAGAAACTCCTTTAGAAACTGCAGAACATTCAGAACACCCTTGCCAGACTCATCCTCAACATCCCCACCGCAGCCACATCAAAGGCCACCTGAGAGACCACCACTGGCTCCCAGTCAACAAAAGAATTACCTTCAAGCTACTCACACACACCTACAAATCCCTACACGACGCAGGGCTTGCATTCCTCAACCACGGCCTCGCATTCCACATACCCACCAGAGACCTCTGCTCCACCCAACTGGCCCTGGCTACCGTCCCACGTATCTGCAAGACCACAGCCAATGGAAAATTCTTCTCCTACCTCGCAGCAAAGACCTGGAACACCTTGCCTCTCCACCTCAGGCAATCACTGTCACTGCCTCAATTTAGGAAGGACCTCAAGACCTGGCTCTTTGACTGAACCACAGAACCTTCAACGGACTAGCAGCTCCAAATGCCTTGAGATCCTTATGGGTGATTAGTCCCCCTTTACGAGCCACCTGATTAATTGATTGCACTAGAGAGTGTCTCTGGGGGTCCTCTTTTTGTACATGGTGTTTTCTTAGAAATATAAGTTTCTAAAGAATTTCTTTTGAAGTTTGCTGACTCCTCTGTCCAGACTCTAAGCTGGCTGCATGAACAATACAGGGGTGGCAATTCTTTTGTGTAAGGGCAGAGTACAGCCTATTTAGCTGCAAGTGGGGTGGTGCCCAAATCCGCCCCCCTCCTACAAGTTGATGGGCCATCCAGGCACACCTATCCTTCTATTGTGTGGCTGTCTGTAAGGAATAAACAAAGTCCCACCACCAACTACACCCAGTCATGTGAACCAGGATAGGCTGTTGGCATCAACTAGGTAAGGGCAGGTAAATGACAACTTTCTAAAAGTAACATTTTCAAACTTGTAACTTAAAATTCGACATTACCATTAAAGAGGATTTTTCACTACAATTTCTCAGGCACCAAACATCAAATGCTTACCTGTTTCTAATAGAAAATTAGCACTTATTACATGTAATCCATGAGAGAGAATGGCCTCACAGTAGGGTAAAAACAAATTTAGGAGTTTTCCACTACCAGAACTTAAAAAACGTAAAAATACATGGCTAACCTTTTAACTACAATGCACCTTGATCTGTGGGCTGTCTAGGGCCTTTCTTAGAGGTGACATGTGTGCAATATAAGGGTAGTTTAAGGCTTGGCAAGAATGTTATATTGCTAAGTAAAATTGCCAGTTTAAAACCACATTCAGGCTGCAATGGCAGGCCAGGACATGTTTTAAGTGGCTACTTAAGTGGGTGGCTTAATAAGTACAGGAATCCCATAAGTAGAATGTCATTTACAGGCCCTGGATATAAGGTATACCATTCTATAAAGGGCTTATAAGGAAATTAAATGTGACAATTTTACCATGTTTAGGGGAGGGAGCACAAGCACTTTAGCAGTGGTTAAGTGAACAGTCGTCAGGCCAAAAAAAACAAATTCAGCAAAAAAATAGGAGGGGTGAAGGCAAAATGTTTGTGGGAACATCACAAGGCAGACAGTTCTAACATTTGTTAAAGTTCGTAACTTTGTAAAGTTGCAAAAATTGTCACCTGTGGAAAACTTTACCTGCTGGTGTCATTTTTCCAACTCCTCTACAAACGTTTTTGCAGAAGGTCTTTCCACAAAAATCTTTTTTTGTTAAATAAATCAGTTAAAATCTTAGGTTTGGGGAACCCATTTGAAACATTCATTTGGGAGAATTTGTATTCTGTTCCTTTGTTTTAAAACTTCTTCTATATATGACCATAGCTAGGTTTTATAAATACCAGTGTTTGGTGGTTAAGTCCAATCTGCACGGCATAATGTAACTTCAGTTAAAATAATCCTTGTATTTCCAGAGGAAGTACTAAATCTGGTGGGGTCCCCACCATTAGATTGGCCTCCAACATACAATCCCCGTGCTTTAGGACATTATGCTGTGGATTCATCTCTAGATTAAGCACTACTGTTAAAAACTGAAGTATTTTTCATTACTACACCAATTAATGCCTTCATTAGGAGTGATCAAGTAATTCCCTTGGTGGTACCATGAGTTACCACTTCCATCTGAATTCTAAGATCTCCTTCTTTTTACACTCACGCTGTACGAGTTGCGGTTTGTCTACTATCCTGAGCACGGACTAGGTGTCCAGTATGGGACGGCCAGGTCTGATAGTAAAACAATCCAGGGTGTGTAATCTAACAGGACCCAGCACATATATTATATATTTCAATATGGGAAACTACAGTTTCACGAGACGCATAACAAGGTATATTGGCTGTTCAAAATCAGAACGCCCTGAAGAAGTTCTCAGTGGTGCACAAAACGCGTTGGCTGTGATGTTTTGCTGTAACACTTGGATCAATAGGTCTACTGTACAAGCACAATAAAGAAGATATAGAACATTCTCCATTTTGATATAGGCTCTTTCACATTATTATTTACTGTTGGTGCACCACTAAATGTATTTTTCAGAACTCTAAGGTCTGTAGAACCACTCCAGATCTAGTGCATTTCACTCAGATATTTTTGCTACTGAAAGCAGATGAAATCTCTTGGTGAAACTTGGAGGATAAATGGAGAATTACTGAGGGAAATGGGTGTAATATTTCTTTCTTTTTTTTAAAATATATTTTTATTTTAAACTTCAAAACCAAAGCACACATCTTAAAAGAATACAAATTTTCTTCTTACATTTGTTCATATCACAATAGAAAAAGGGAAACCTAAATTGAAACAAAATAAGCTCAAGAGAAAAGCAACCAATACATCAAGGTACCAAAATATCACATTGCCGCATTTATGAGAACAAATTAGTAAATCATCAGCACATCCTATCAGCCTATCCCTGTTCTCCACTTCTCCAAAGGTCCCCAGATTTTGATACCTCGTGCTCTCCCCACCCTACCTTTTCTTGCATATATGTGTTTTTCTAGATTATGTATAGCAATAAGATTTGATAACCATACTTGCATGGATGGGGGACTCTTATCCAGCCATACTCTGGCTAACATTAATCTAAAGACAGCAGCTACCATAAAGAGAAACATTGCATCGTTAGTATCCATTTGGGCATTTCCCGCATCGACTCCCAGCATAATTAAGCTAACTGTAAGCGTTATCTTTATCCTTAATGAATTGCCTACGAAATGCTCAATATCCTTAACTACAGTATATAACTGGGGACATGTAGTAAACATGTGGACAATATCTGCCTCAGAGGAATTACATCTGGGGCAGGTAATACCCTCGGTACCCCCCCATTTTGCAATCCTAGCTGGGGTGTGGTACAGCGAGAATAGTGTTTTGTAGTGTTGGGATTGCAAGGGGGCAGAGCAAAGCATTGTCCGACCTAGTTCCAAAGATTCATTAAAGGATTCGGAAGTAGCCTCTATTCTCTCCCCCCATTTATCCCTATGCTTATTCAGATCATCCGGCTTATTTTTTGCCAACGCAGCATATATCGACCTAATGGAATATTCCTCCCCCGTAGTTATCCCTTCCATCAATTCATTAGGTTGAAAACCCAGCGGCCCTCCTTGTTTATTTCGTAAAAAACTCCTAATCTGGAGGTATTTAAAAAAGTCCCTTCTATTTATTTTATATACATTTACCAGATCCTCAAATTGTACAATCGTCTCTAAATTTATTAAGTCCCCGATTTGATGTATCCCTTTGACTTCCCAGCCCGCCATTACAGAATCAGCAAAGATTTCTTCAGGGAATGATTTATTTTTATAGATTTTGGTGTACCTATTGAATCTACCCATACCCGTCTTTTTCAGAAAGGAGCTCCAGATTTTTAGTGCCGCCCTAAGAGTCTTATATGTCTGTCTTCTAAGAAAGCCCAAATCCGTAAAGTACAGAAAACAGTTTTCTGTATTTTGCCCTAATACCAGTGTATAAGCTTCAATTGACATATTAATAGTTTTTGATAGAACCCCACCTCCTCCTATTAGTCCCTGCATATATTGGAGAGCAGCAGCCAAATAATACAGTCTAAAATCAGGTGCACCCCAACCCCCTCTATCCCTTGGCAAAGTAATGAATTTATAAGCACTGCGGGTTTTTCTTTGGGCCCAGATAAATCTATTAGCTATACTTTCCAACATATTAAACCATTTATTCTCAAAAATTAAGGGTATTGACCTAAATAGGTACAAAAATGTAGGTAGGACCATCATTTTCAACACATTCGTGCATCCAACCAAAGAAAGGTGCAGGTTGTTTATCCTTTCCAAGTCACTTTTTACCTTTACTATCAGTGGCTCCATATTACGCTCGACTATCTCATCCAAGTTTGCAGAAATATCGATCCCTAAATATATTGCACTGTTGACCACTCTATTGTCCTGACTACTTGCAAACCTATTCATGATAATCTGAGTTTTGGTTTTGTTTAGGCTATATCCTGAGACCCGCCCAAAGCCATGCGCCTCTACTTCTACTCCCCCTATAGCTGTATCCGGATTCGGAGTCAGTATAGCCACGTCATCAGCGTAGGCGAGAGTTTTCATAGTGCAACCATTTAATGACATAGACCGAATTACAGGATTTGCCTCTAATTTGCGAAGTAGTGGCTCTATGTATAAGGCGAAAAGCAATGGGGAAGACGGACATCCCTGCCGAGTCCCTCTTTGTATATGCACTAAATCTGAATGCCCTCCATTCACTCTGATTTTTGCAACCGGGTCTCTATATAGGGCCTGTATGGCAAGTATATATCCTGGCCCGATACCACACCACTTCATAACTTCCCACAGATATTCCCAGGCGACCCTATCAAAAGCCTTCTCGGCATCTAAAAAGAGTGCTGAAACAGGGTCGCCTGTGACCTCTGCCGCATCAGGCATAGTAATCACTGTCCTAATATGCTGTGTAGTACCCTTCCCAGGTATAAAGCCATGCTGTGATGGGCTCACCAAATGTTCAATACAGCCTGCTAGTCTCCTTGCCAGCATCTTTGAATATACCTTAACATCTGAGTTCATCAGTGTGATTGGCCTGTATGATCCCGGAAGAGTTAAGGGCTTCCCTTTTTTGGCTATAACAATTATATCGGCCCCTCCCCATGAATCCGGTGGCTGCCCCCCTTGTTGTACATATAACATAACTTCAAACATATAAATCAATAAACAATCGCGAAATATTTTATAAAACTCGACCGGAATTTGGTCAGGCCCTGATGCCTTTCCTGATGGTAAACTGCTTAATGCCTCAATAAATTCCTCCAAGCCTAGGTTAGATTCTAACATTTCTCCTTCCTCCCTTGAGATAGATGCTGGGACTATATCTTTAAGATAGTTACTAATTTCCGCTATTCCCCCTGTGTCTTCCCGTGCATACAATTTTTCATAGAATATTCTAAAAACATCTCTTATCCTATCCGGGTCTGTAACCGTGACACCCAGTGGATCCAAAATCTCTTTTATCTCTGCCGCTGCCCTCTGCTGTCTAACTTTAACCGCAAGGATATGTCCCACTTTCTCGCTGCACTCATAAGCTTCTTCTTTTTTAGCTAGGTATTTTTCAGCCAGCTTTCTAGAAAAGCTCTCTACAGCTTCTGCCTTCAATTCTACCAAGTTTAATAATATGTGTTCCAAACTGGCTTTAGATTCTACTGCAGCAGCTAATTTTCCTTCCTCTATATTCAACTTTTGCCGGATGGTTTCAGTCTTTAACCTCTCCTTCTTACGTCTTGTCAATACATAGCACAATGTTTCTCCTCTAACCCTAGCTTTGAAGCAATCCCAAGTTTGCCCTATAGAGGCAGTACCATAATTAATCTCCCAAAATGACCTAATCCATCCCTCCATGTGCTTCCTATATTCGACATCTTGGAGAAGACTCCTCTCAAAGGTCCATGTTGACCTCTTGTTCTGTGATTGCGGAACCTTCACTGTCAATACTAATGGGCTATGATCGGAGATAACCCTTGGTAGTTTTTCAATTTGTGTCTCCGAAACCAACGACCTTGAAACTAAAAAGTAGTCTAATCTTACCAACACATGATGTGGTGCAGAAAAAAAAGTACTACTATCTAACAGTGGATGTTGCATCGCCCAGGGATCTACCAAAAGATTGTTGTTGACCATGTTAACAATAGCCTTATTTACCTTTCTCTTTCTACCACTGTACACCGCTCCTATATTCATGAATGAACTTGTGGGGTCATGTAAATTAAAATCGCCACAGCATATCACTGGTTCAGGCCACTGTGCTAATTCTGTATCTATAAATTGCCAAATCTCCGGATCATCCTCAGTAGATCCATATACTGTTACTAATGTTAACCTGAATCCTTTAAAACATAATTCCGCGATGGCCCATCTCCCCCATTGATCTTCTTTTTTTCTTTTAACTACCGCATCTCTTCTTCTCCCCAGGATTGCAACTCCTCTTGTCCTAGATCCTTGCCTACTAGCTGCCAATACATCAAAGCCCATTTGGTTCATTACAAATATATGCTTTTCCTCTATATGCGTTTCCTGTAAGCATACTAAGTCTACTTGTAGAGTTCTGATGTAAGCCGCTACATTCGCCCTTTTCCTTGGATCGTTTAACCCACATACATTTATAGAAGCTAACTTACATGACATTGTATATTATGTCAAAAAAACATTTCTTCGTAAACCAACTACTTCTTTAGCCATCTTATCTCTTCTTCCAAACTTTCTCCTCCCTTCTCTACTCAAAAAAATAAACACCAAACTATATATGCAATCGATGTGTGCTACAAAGCCTAACCAAACTATACCCTTCCACTGATTTTTTTCCTCCCACACCCTCTTCTTAAAGTGCTGTCTTGTTTTACGACTTGTAGATCTCGCTTCAGATTGTATTTGTTTCAACATGTTGAATACCATTCCTAGTGCATCATCTTGTCTTGGACCAATTTCATACTCTTCCTGAAATGTCTGTGATGTTGCCGAATAGTCCCAATCCAATTTCCTCTCAGCACCTCTTGTGGATGATTTTTCATACCTGCAGCGCCTTATCTGTTTCCTTCTTTGTGTAGTGTCTTTGCCTAGGTCAGTTCCTGAGGAGGTAGATGCTGACACTGAACCTTCTTCATCTTCATCTTCATCCTCCTCCTTCTCTGCCTCTCCTTCCACCTCTTCATCTGTTGTCTCCCCCTCTTGTTGTATAACATCGGAATCCTCACTTACTGAGTAGAAATGCTCCCCCTCCAATGAGCCTACATCTTCTTTCTCCCTGGGGTGTCTAGCTTCTACTTTTCCTGATACTAGGCTTATCGAACTTCCCCATGTGGGATTAGAGGAATTGGTCAAAAGTTCTGCTTCCACCTGCATGATTGCTTGCAACATATGTGCATTTTCTTGCCCCCTTGGCTCCCCCTTACCGCTTTCATTATCCAGAGTAGTCGTCCTCTGCAGAGTTTCCTCCACCACTCTCTGCTCGGCAGCATTCACAACCCTCTGTCCCGGATTCTCATGAACCTTCTCTTCTGTGCTCCTGTCAGCGATCTGTTCCAGGCTCTCAGAAAGCAGTTGCTTAGCAACAGCCGGCTCGGCGTCTGACACGGCGTCTGTCTCGTCTCCAGCTCCCGTCGCTGCTGCTGCCGCTGCGTCCTCGAGGACGCTCCTCTGATCCGATTCTGAATCACCAGGGGGCCCTGCTGCCAAGGTCGCCGTCTCCACGCTGACCGGGCGAGTAAATGATTCCGGTAAGGTGGGCTGCCTAAGGGGGGTTCCTTTGTTCTTCCTAAGGTTCGCAGGCTTTTCCACTACTTTGGTGTGCCCTTTTACCGTAGAGCACTCCTCTCCGCCCAGTGGTTTTCCTTTTGGGTCCAGTTTCTTTCTTGTAGGAGGCGCTGTTGTTTTCTTAATAGCACCCGGGTTCTTCGCCGGCATTTGTGCCTTCGGTGCAACGGGTGTCTCCGGTTCAGCAGGGATTGGTTTACCGATCTCCACCCCTTCTTTAGACTTCATCTTCACAGATCTTAGTGACATTTTTGCGCGCCACGAATCACTTAGATCCTTGAGACTTGGTACTGAAATGTACCTAATTTGCCGCAGCAGGCTACCCGCGAGAGCACTGAGGTTCCGTGTAAGCCTGCCAAATTCAGTCAGCACTTCATTTCTAAGCTGGCTAGTAATCGGCTGACCAGGAACCGAACCATAACCAGGATTCATATGAACAAGTTCAACGGCCATCCGGAGGGTCTAGCACTATCATTGTAGCGCCCAGCTATTCCATGTTGTAGCGTCCAGATGGGAGAGAGGTTTTGGTGCGACTGCTCACCACAACCCACCCGCGGCCATCTTGCCTCCACATGGGTGTAATATTTCTTATTCCTCTTGTAATTCCTTATTTCAGAATTTCTGTAATTCCTTATATTTGAGTAAATCCCCAGGCTACACTGCAAAAGAACCCGGTATCACCCCACCAGGTCTTACTGATACTCCTGGTATTGAGAACATAGGCCCAGGGAAGTACTGCATTAAGCCCTGCTGCACTCAAATGAGATCCATAATCAGAAAAATAAAGGCCACTGACTTTAATAATAGCAGCTCTAGTTCTTTTTACTCATGAGATTTACTGTTCACCGTATAACAGGAACACACCATTTTCTTCCATCTTTGAAGAACAAACCAAAACAGTGTTCGTTTGAAGCAACAACATGAGATCATGAAACAATTACAAATTTGCTATTATACACCTTTGTGTAAATATTATATGCTGTGCAATTAAGCAGAAACTACAGGAAAAACTCGTTTTTTTCAATAACAAATACAAATAATTCCATATTATATTGAGCTTCCTATAAGATCCCACATGCACAATCCACTGTAATCAAGCATGTGTCCCATGAGAAATCGACAATGTAATTAATTAATAAAACACTCAAGAAAGTGTTTGGTAAATCAATATCTGTATTACTTAAAAATTTGGGAAATTAAACGTGTTTATCTGCTGTCCATGAATAGGAGTGTCCTAAGCTACTGAAACATCTGAGGTTTCCAGTACAGATAGTCGACTCATCGTCATCGCCCGGCAAGGATCACCATTCACACATATTTCAGTACCGGCACTGTGGAAATGTACAACTCCAACTGGTCTATACAAAACAGATTTAATTCCATGGGATACTGGATCTGTTTACTCCAATTACAATGATCCCTCTAATGTGAACATTTCATAAACACATCTAACAATTTTCATGCATTTTATATACACAATGGCAACAACATCTCATCTTCAAATATACAGTAATTGCTATGTACCAGCAGTTTTCGAAATTCTCATTTGTAAATCATTTTACTTGAATATCAAATGACCATAGCTAAGTCAGAGCTTATTCATCTTTTTGGCAAGAAACTTCTCTTCAAACTTGAATAACTAACTGGAAGAAGATGAAAATCAACAGTTGAATGTCTGAACATGGAAAGCAAGTTAACTTCAAAGGAAATCTCCGATAGATGACGCCTTGTCTTTTTTTCTCTGGTAATGATCACATTACAGATGTAAGCAGTGCATATTCCATGAGAAGAGCGTATGCTAAGTCCTGATTGTAAGGCAGTTGCTTAAATAGTGCTGTTGATATTGAGTTGGCCTGTCCCAGAATGCTTTGCAACAGGTGACCTTTAAGTTGCAGGTAAAACGATAAATAGTATGACGAATAATTACTGGCCATCAAAGAGCTACCTTTACCTAAAAACTCCACAGCCAAATTTAGGTATATCAAAACACCTAGGCCAACCTTTAGTAAGGATTTGCAAAGTGGCCGCTCCTCCGCTAAGGCGGAGGAGCATGACCCCACTGCTTTTAAGCAGTGTCACTAAAGGAAAAATAAAATGATAATACAATGCTGCATTGCAGTGTTAAGTTTAGCTATCAAGAGGTTGGGAGCTGGGTGCACACTGCTTTCTGCTTCCTGCCTTGGAAGTGGGGAAGAGGACTGAGAGGAGGTGACTGCAGGTGGCAGCAGCAGACAGGTAAGTGTGTACTTTTATTTTTTTATTTTATTACCTCCCCCTGTACCCTCCACCTGTCCCGCCTTCAAATACCAGCCGCCACTGGCTTTGCACTGTGCAAAGTGATGAAAAGTGACACAAAGCCATGAACTGATATTTACTTTCCATCGCAAAATGAATTTTTTGCTGGGAAGGTACTTTTCCATCAGCCAAAAAGTGATTTGACTTAGTATCAAGTGGCCAATTACTGAATATTACTTAGATCATCGCAAACACCTAATGGATCCCAGGATTTGCTTAAAAAATTAACACCTCCTTGAAGCAGGCGTTATGAAAGGGGACATGCTTTCATTTACTAAAAACACAAAGCATTGCAAGCGTGCTGAAGTACGTAGCACACGTCCAATGTGTGGTAGCTTTCTGAAGTGTGTCTGTGTATAGGAATTTGCACAGTAAGTGTAAGCTTCCAGTACACATCCGAGGTAGACAGTGCACCCTAAACTCTGCAGAATTGCACAATAGTGTTAGGCTATGCATTGAATGCGTTGAGCAAGTTAGCACATTTGGAGCACCAGGCCGGGGGAAGCCAACAGGAGCAGATCCATCTTATTAGATATGGCTCTGCAATGTGTATTCCCACACTTGAGCAAAAGAGCACAGCAAATGTGGTTCCTGCTCTACGTTTCGTGAAATATTAGTAAATCTGCCCTCAAAATCGAATCCACATCGCAAAACAAGTGCCTGATGCCGCCCAAGGTCGTCCTCATAGAGACATTTTACCAATGTGTTAAGTTTTCAGGAGTAGTAATATTATGGGATATATTGTGGGCACATGCAAACATGTTTTTTGCCCTTGGTCCAGCCACAATGCAGTGCTTTTTGATGACTCCTGCATGCAGAAATGTACCTTATATTACAGATGTGCCACCCACGATGAGAAGTTGAAAGCAAAACTCAGCTGTACCTCTACCTTCATCTTCTTTCCTGGTTGACAACCTCCCATACATTTGTTCGTATTGCATACAGGTGGTGTGCACAATTAGCCACACTCTCACCCCCATCCTCACACGGTGATATATGCAATGATGTAATTGAAACATTTTAAAGTGCCAAATAATTGCAGGATGTCATGCAGCACTTCTAACTGCAAAGGCAACAAACATTAGCTACAAAATATCCATATGAGGGCACTGAGCTGGGAAAGGTCAAATACATGTAATGTGTGAAATTCCCTTTTAAGGAAGACATGCAATGACATCTTGCATTAGATTATGTAAGGGTGTAAGTAGAATTAGATGCATTTTCTGTCATTTAGGAGTAGGGGTGGGTAAAGTTTGATACTTTTGCGACTGCCCTGCCCGCTTCCTAACGTTTTTTTTAATGTAGCAATGTACATGCATTCACAAAAGTGACAAACCTTGCAACAAGCAGACTATGTGAAAAACGTTAAAATGTTTGGGCCAGAAACTTCTATCACCATAGAACTGTACACAATTAATAAAATTATGAATTTAAGAACTTCATAAACCTCCACCCTATAACAGGAAATCTGCATTATGCTTTTCAGGAGTCTTGAAAGTGGTACAGGCTGCTGTACAACCAATTTTAAGTATGCATGTACATAAGTAGTGTTTCTAGCACGTACATGGCCGAACAACAGTGGAACACTGCACAAGACCAGAGACAAATATAAAGTCAACGAATGATAGGACAGGAGTGGTATCTGGTTTGTGGATAGGTAACATATTATGATGTAGTGTTCTTTAAAGAGGTGTATCTTCAACTCTTTCCTAAATTGGAACAGTGCTGGGGTGGTACTAATGGAAGTGGGGTTGTTGCTCCAGATCCCCAGTGCATAGATAGAAAAGGCCAGCTGCCTTGCTTTTAGTAGTTTATTGAACACCATGGTAACTAATGTACAAACTTGATCATGAGCTGTTAGACCCAGCCAGGTGAGTTATTTGACCCCTAACTGATATACCTTATTAGTTGTCACAAGTAATATGGGATTTCACAGGAATGTCTGAATAAATGGTTCCTTTTTCCATATATTTGTGAAATGAAATGCAATCTAAACACTTATCCTTCCCCACCCATAACCTGCAGCTTTTCCACCTAAAGGATAGTCAATAGACCATATGTAAAGAGACCAAAGTCCTCAATTAGAGGGTGACAGGCGGCCTACAATGCCAACGAGACGATGGTTTCTGCTCCCCTGGTTGAGATCTTCCCATCAGATTTAGAGGTGCCGGTCTGACTTTTGGGCATCTCTTAGTCTTCAGAGCAACTGACACTGTGGTGATGACTCGGAAGTATGAATAGTTAGCCAGGTGGGTGCCATGTTTAATTTAACACCCAGGACAAAACAAAGGAGTTCATGGTATTGATATGCCAGCATTTTTCTCCTGCTCGTTTGGACCTTCTATGGATTACTATCCCTTGACAATCAATGGCACAAAAATCTAGTGACATACTCCAGACCAAAATAAGGTGAGATGGTGGTCTAGTGCAGGGTTCTCAAAAATAGGTCCTGGAGGGAAGGATCCATGCTAGATTTTTATCATCTCCCCATTTAGATAAATGTCTTAAAAATCTGGCATGGATCCGGCCTTCCAGGGCTGACTTTGGAGAATCCTTTTCTAGTGGACGACAAGACTACATTTCAAGGATTTCCAACAACAGATTCCTCAACTCTGAAAGGTGCTAAGCAACCCAAGTTTGGAAGTATGGGACCACCACCACTCAAAGGAGGTATACCGCTCTGCCAAACTCTTAAAGTTCAAAAGAAAGTTTATTAAAGCAAATAAGGTAAAAGTTGACAAAGTACAGCAATGAAAATATTGTATAAAATCATACAGCAAAAACAGGTAATTGGTAATAAGAGTAAATGAATCCAAAAATGAATATGAATATAACCATCAGAAATTACATGAAATATGAAAGAAATAACAACAAGGAAAAGTAAATATACAATGTAGGTACATAGCATATAATATGAAAAGTATATATAACAAGCTCGAGGAAGTCATGTAGGTTTAGTAACTTCTTGTTGCAACGGAGAAAGAGACAAAGAACGATTAGCACTTGCATCAAAGAACGTAGTGACAGGGCCCCACAGTTCTCTTCTTTTGGCAGCCAAACTCATCGGGTATACAAACGTTGTGTCTAATCTGTGATTATAGCACACAGCATACCACCAAGCCTGAAAAGATATTTTGGTGGAATTCTTCCAAGATTTAGTAATTTGTTGGAAACTGCCAAACTCTTAATGAACATGCAAATGTAGATCCTGGCTAGCGCTCCATTTTTAGTGATGTCCTTGGTCTTTGTTGTAATGAGACTTGTGTATGAGACTGTTTGTTTTGAATTGCATCCTCAATTCCAATAGCAACCTTTGAAGTGCATTCAGGGCCAAATTCATATAGACACATTTATGCATATTCAACCAATTTTAATGCTTGATCTACACTATTTCCAGGCAATTGATGGCCCTGTGTTAGCGACCTCCGTAGATAATGCTACTGACGGTGACAATGTGCCCTCATCAGGACTTTTATCAGATCTATGTAATGGACAAGTCAAAGAAGCAAGTGGGTTTTCACTATCATAGAAAGCTGAAGATCTATCTATACTCTACACTACAACATTGATTTAGGTTGCATATGTAAGATCTACTTTTAAAATGATTCCAAGGCTGTTGTTTTTGTGTTGTGGTGGATGTATCCCAAACTTGAAGATTATTGTAACCCACTTACCAAGTTCTAGGAACTCAGGGGCATGTTTACAAGCCCCTAGCACCACAGGAACGTCACTTTTAAGGACAATAATGTGGCTATTGAGGCTTTGCCTTATTTACAAGGTGGCATTAAGCCAATTAAAATTGCTTAATAACGCCTTGAAAAAAAGGCACCCCTTCACCATATATTTAGCATGAAAGGGGTGAGCAATGGGTGTTGCGGTGGACGTTCCGCCTCAACACCCATTGATTTTGACACTGCCCCCTATTTACAAGAGTTGCGTAAATAGGCGGCAGTGCCAAAATTAAGATGGCGAAATGAAGAGAAAGGCTTTATTTTCTCTTATTTTTGCTATTTCTATGTGTGCTGTACTGAGCAGCACACATAGAAACAGCAAACCTCCATGCATGATTGTTGATGTGCTGGAAGGTGTCCCTTCCTGCAAATAAACAGTCATTAAAAATAAAATGACGATTTGCAACTTCTATGTGTGCTGCACAATGCAAAGGGACAACTTCCTGCATGTAAACAATCATTCCCTCAACGCAGGCACCCTTGCACTATGGTGCCAGCGCTAGAAAAAACACAGGGATGTGCCGTATTTGTTTTTTAATGCGCCTTATCCCTGCGATTTTGGAATGGTGGAGCGTGGCATTAGCATTTTGTGCTTAATGCCACGCTCCACCATTCCATTGTAAATTTGCCCCTCAGTCTTGCATTCAGGTGAAGGAACCAGCCTTTCCCCCAATAACGTACATGGCCCAGAAAATTGGTGATATTTGATGGTTTCCTCACTTGTTCTTCATTTGGGTAAAAATGGGATTGTCATCAGTATACATTTGATGTACATTTGGGATTCTGCCTATTACAGAGACACAATTTGCACCAGTTGGTGAATGAAGCTATTCAAAACTGAGGATTGGCACTTGTTAACAAAAGATCCCATTAATACTTTCTGGCCTTGGGACAGGAGGAATGTATTAATCTAATCTAGGGCAAGTGCAAGCAACATCTACTAATTGTTATAGTCTTTTCAGTAATACTCCTTAATCATCATTGGCACAAGAGGCCAAAAGTTCCTATAAGATGAAGGTGGATTGTTGACTTCCAACTAGGGGTGGGCGAAAACTCCGCCAACCACTGCATGGTTGGCTTATTCTTGAGCAAGAACTTTCATCCCCTGGTGTGATAGTTGGGCGCTAGAACCCTTCCCAGTGAGATTTCCCAACGTGGGCAGTGGCAGCAGGTCGTGACCGTTCACGTTGAGAAAGCTGCCACACAAAGCTGCCGTACGAGTAGCAGATCTACTCGAGGGGCCGCAAGAAGCAGCACTCTCTAGCGTGCTGTGTGGTGTTATTCATGCTCATTTTACAACATAAAATCAGCATGACATGCCTAATTCCACCCACTTGCTCAACTCCTTTGAATCACACAGAGTTTTTATGTACCTCCAGTGCATTAGTTCCCCCCACCCATATCTTCAACTAGGGCAATGAGCAGGTTCTTTCAACAGAGTTTCTGTAACTTGAGCGGGCCTGAAGGTTCATGCTTTAAGTGAAACTGGATAGCATTTTCCAAATATACATTCTGCTGTTGTGGCACCTCTTTTTCAAGGAATGTACTTTGGTGTGTAGGGTAATCGCCTACACCTGATGTATCTACTGTTGTCTTCCACAAGTGGGGTGTTCCGATTAAATATCACAAAGGTGATGGGCTATTTTAACATGCATGGGATTTTGGAAGTAAGTGTTAGAAAGCTTGTATCATGCAATAAGCTGTGCAAAGCCCTAGTGGCAAGTTAGATGTTTAGCTTTTTTACCAAGCCTTATATGCTTTTGCTTTTCATTTGGTTTGAATATAATGAACTATACTTGGAAACAGGGATGAATAATGGGGTTAGGCATGATGATGGTTCAATTTTGCTTAGTCTCACAAATTGTGGTGATATTGTATATAAAGGGCAAAAGGAGTTCCATCCATTGTCTCCATGTTGAGCTGAGCTTTTTCTTTATGATATATTTGTTGGGCAGTTCCCCAAAAATGCTGAAGATCCCAAATGACTTATTTGATGTCATGGTAATTTGTGTACTGAAGTGAGCCATTTTTGCTATTTTGACAGCTTTGGGGGTTTGCCAGTGTCTGTTTAGTTTGGAGGATAAAATAAGCCACCTAATTGGCAGTCATGCCTACTCTGAAGAGGTGGAATTAACCCAGAATTTGCAAGACTAAGAGAACAACAAGAAAAAGAATCCCGTTGAGACAGACTGAGGTGAATGAATGACATGTTTAGTGTATGATGTGAAAAGCCTGAGGTGATCATAAGATTTTCTCTCTACTCAGATGTTCAGACTGTGTAATATTAGTGCAGAGATGGATAGCAACTACAACACCCTCACCGTTGTCTAATATAGTTTTACGGGTAGGCAGAGGCAACAGATTAGAGTCCTATTCATTTTAATGACCTTTTAGTCAGTCAAAGATACTTTATTTAATTATACATATATAAACATAAAAGTGACTGCCCAACAAATACATACCTAATTACAGTAGCGGTCAGTGGTGGTAGTAGCTGCCTGCCGGGCGGTGACTTGGGGAGGGGGAGGGGCAGTGTGGGGGGTAGTAATCTATGGATTACGGAGGATTACAGGTAAGTAAACATATAAATAAGTAAAATGAATTTCGTTGCGCGCACTGCATTCCCAAATTGGATGCAGGCCACTCAATGAAATTAATTTTATTTTTTTATATGTTTACTTACCTGTAATCCTCCATAATCCATAGATTACTACCCCCCACCCTGCCCCTCCCCCTCCCCATGTCACCGCCCGACAGCTACTCCCACCACCAACCGCTACTGCCTAATTATGAAACAGTGGAATGTTGTGATGCCGCAATAAGATTTTTATAAAGGACAAAACAGCAAAACAAATTTCAAATTTGACAGAAACACAAAGCGTTTCTATGTCAACACATGTTAATCATTTTCAACACCGGAATTAAAATTCTTTTGGTAGGAAACACAAAAAAACATAAAATGTGATGAGGTTTGTTCAGAAACCTCATCACAAGACCAGAAAAAATTGGCTCAATTGAAAGGAACTGTAGGTGGTGTATCATCCCAAATCTAAATCTCAACAGAAGACCTCTCTCCCAAACTCCAAAATCCATGACAAGGTATGGTTCAGCAAACATAGGGGTCTGGATTGGGACATTGATCATGAAGGGGGTTTTTTAAGTTTGCTTTCCTTGCACAACACCGGTCTTCTACCGATAAACAATTCTTTACACCAAGGTTTATCTGCCCCACATATAGAGAAAGATTTTAAAGATAACTGGAAACTATCATTCTACGACAATGCAGTTTTAACATAAGACAACCATAGAATGTTTAAGCCCTTGTCACAATTCATACAATTGGTAATATCATATTTGTTTAAGGGGGATGAGACATATTGAAAATCAAAATCGAAAGCAGTAAAGGTGCAAGTTTAATGGTATCCTCAACATAGGTAACCCCCCCAAAATAGTGATTCTCCTCAACATTGAGACTCTCGATGTTGGTGCACCTCCACATTCAAGCATCTTACATAAGTATAGAAATACAATTCACATTGTAAATCTCCAATAGACGCGAAGCAGGTCAACTACCAACCTCACTAGAAATATTAAATACAGCATCAATTAACTGTGAAAATTTGATGCATCTGGCTGCCAGACAAGGAGACCATGAATTTAGGATATCAAATGTGACCCACTAGATAGGGGTAGTCGTGCACTTTCTACGGTGATTTGCCCTTGACAAATACTGTTTTTGCCTTTGTTCTATTAAGATCAGAAGACAATATTTGTAATTTGGAGAAATTTGTCAATAGGTCAAGGTCATCTATATAGCTCACAAAAACATCAACCAATGCTTTCAACTCATCAGGTCTCCCGGTCAGCAAAACTGCATCATCTGCATATAGGAGAGCGGGACTTGCCTAGAGTCCACTACCGGATCTTCCTGCCCAGATTCAAAAAATAACTCAGATCATTAATGCACAAAATAAATAAAAATAGGTGCAGGAACACATCGCTGCCATACCCCTGCCTTATCACCTAGTCAATTTAATTTTGGTTACTTTCATTAGTTTCAAACATAACAGTGCCTTTGTTGTGAATGTTTATTTTGTGATTCTTGTGGGTTGAAGATATGTCAATTTTAGCAGGTTTACAGACCATTTAGTACTTCAATTTCATTGTTATGGTTCAGTCTACCATCAGCACTTCTTGTCATGCACCATGACACTATAAGACAACATAAGATCGTTTTAAGGTAGTTGCTTATTCTAGTGTACTTGTAGATTAAAGTTAAACAGATACACAATGACAATTTTTTCACTATTGCAATGTAAATGAATTTTCTTTGATTTTGTAGATTAAGTGTATATTACTGAGTAGCTCTGTTCATTATAGGCATCAAAGTACTCAGTTGCATGGTATGTATGGTAAAAGATCATTGAGGGGTTAGTGCTACACTCCCAAGCAATCAAGCTAACCTTTAAGGAGTGGGGGCGTGGCCGAACAGCCACGATGGCGGACGGCGCTTGCTAGAGCTCCGGGCCCAGCCGAGAGCTAGATCCTGCAGAAGCGGAGCTGTGGGTGTTATCCGAAGCTCTAACTGACCTGCGCTGCAGACGGAGCTGGGCTGCTGCTTTGGGCTCAGTTCCGAGTGTAGCTGAGATCCCTTTCACCCGGGAGCGAACGAGGCCTCCCTGACGGCGAAAAGCACCGGAGCCGGGGAGTGGCGTGGAGGCGGCGCCCGGCCGGCCTGCAGCGAGGCTGGGAGAGGTGTCCGAGGACCGTCCGGGAGAGAGCCAGGGAGAGGCCGTATACGTCTATGTATATGTATATTGTCGGACCCCCCCCCCCCCGCCTGAGACTCGGCCCGCACCTGGGGCACAGCGGAGGAGCAGCCGAGGGAGAGGCGTGCTGTGCTTGGGCACAGGATACGGGGGAGGAAATACCTGAGAATATGTGGCGAATTGTACTCGAACACCCTAGGAGAGCTTCAAGTAATGTAAAATTACAAATTTTTCAGTCTATGGTTCTTCATAGGGCGTACCTACCCCCGGAAAGGATCCATAGGATGTTTCCAAACTTTCCCCACTGCTGCCCTAGGTGTAGAGCGGATGAGGCGGGCTTCCTCCATATGCTTTGGACATGCCCACCACTGAAGAGATATTGGGGGGAGGGAGGTATGCCAGACACTGAGAGAGGTAACACACATGCGGATACAGGAGACAGCCGAGTACTGCCTAATGGGAGCCCGCCACCGCCCTAAAACACTGAAAGTTAAACTGAGATTTATAGATCAGGCGCTTCTCTTAGCCATCAGGGTAATCACCATGAGATGGAAATCCCCCAGGGCTCCCTGTGCGGAGACATGGAGGAGAGATGTTGTAAAGTGGGGCCAGATAGAGAGCGTCACCCTTAAGAGAGAGGAGGACACTGGAAGACGGAAAACCCCCATAGCTATAGAGTGGGAGGTCATGCTACTGGATTTAGATAGACGGGACCCAGCACTATCCCAGGGAGATAGATCACAGGCCACACACTGAGTAGAGAGGTTTGAAGACACTCATGCCAAGGCCAGATTTGGAGTCTAGGTTTCTGTAAGAACATAGTAAGGATGTAGTCGGTACTGTAGACCGGAGAATCACACCAATTAGAGACTCTTGCGCCCAGGAGATATGGGGTTGGGGGAGGGAGGGGTGGGGAGGAGTGAGAGGGAAGGGTCTTCTTCTTCAGACACATGTAAGGATATGGGAGTTCTCCAGCAACCTTCCCGAGGATAGGTGTGCAACGTCACACGCCGAGGGGCCATAGAAGTTATGTGGATTTGTGCGTATTGAAGGGGATTACTGCTGTATGATCTACTGTTGGGGTGAAAATAGAAAACCGTGAATGTTA
The DNA here is from genome assembly GCF_964261635.1 of Lissotriton helveticus. Lineage (NCBI taxonomy): Eukaryota > Metazoa > Chordata > Amphibia > Caudata > Salamandridae > Lissotriton > Lissotriton helveticus. The sequence continues at coordinate 635,895,751 of NC_136072.1, forward strand.
GACATGCGTTGTTTATAGATGTGTTGTACCATGTATGTGCATTCACGAATAAAGAATTTAATAAAAAAAAAAAAAGCTAACCTTTAAGGAGACTCAAGTCAGTGCAAAGCCCAACAAGACATGCCCATTTAAACTAACACCCTGCAAGGGGATCACAATCACCACTAAACAATGCTGAGCTATATATTTGATGGATGGCATGAGGGGATAGCCACTCCTGATATCAGGCTGGACCCTCCAGCCGCACTGGCATTGCCAGTCTTTCTGACAGCTCTAGGGACATATTATGGGGTTTATCTCCAAACAGACAGTGCCAGGGAGGCAGAAAACACCACAGCACAATAGAAATAAGGGGGGATGTAATTATTGAGAGGGGTCTCTCACCTGCAGTTCAGCTATTCCAGAGGATTGGATGACGAATATGAACTCCTGACTTACTCTCCCAGGGTCCTAAATTACCCTCTGGCAACAGAGGGAAATTTTATGTCAAGCGAACTAATAGAAATAGAGTAGGGAGACTGTAGACATAAGACATGTGTCTCTCTAGCCTTTACCTGCTATCTATATTTAAGCTACCCAGGGGACGATATGGGGGTGAGAGCCTCTGAACAACCAACCCACACATTTGGGCATGAATTGCACTCTGAATGCCAGGAATCATTTTCAAGTAAAAGTATAAACAGTCAGGACCTGTGTATCCTAATTAAAGGAATTGCTTTTCTCTAGCCTCTACCCCACCTGCTTTTCAGCTGGCCTACAGATGGGACGTGGTAGTTCTATATCAGAATTCCCCCTGGACACCAGTACGATGTTTTTGTTAAGAGAAAAAATAGACACACATGGTCCGGTTAAGACAGGCATAGCACTGCAGGGATAAGACAATGTCTTCTATGAGCTATCTCTCTGCCAATACTGTGCCATGACACAGGTAATGTCCCAGTAATGGAGAATATCATCTAGGCAGGGACTACCCACATCTGTTTACCCAAGTCTTTTCCCAAATATAGTACCTCTCACAGAAGTATCACTCCATCTCGCTTGTGATCAGACAAAGAATGGAGAGAAGGGCATTCTGACACCAGGTATATTCCTCTCTAGCGTCTACTCATTACCTCTATTTCAGCCAACATATAGGAGGTGTTATGCATGTATTTTCCCCTATGGGAGACCTGAAATTCCCCTTACACACCAGGGAAAATAATTTGTCAACCAAAAAAAGATTGATTAACAAGCTGAATGCTTCACCAATCTGTGGCCTCCACACACTATCTGCATTTCAGATATGGTAGGGGAGCAGATAATGATGTTAGCTACCAATCTACATCTGTTTGAGGACTTTAGGTGATTCTAAATCCAAGGCATATTGTTTTGTCTACCGAAAATCTTTAAATAGAGCGGAGAGTCTGTCATCCTGACACAAAGCATGTATCTCTCTGGCATTTATCTTCCATGTGTAATTTAGCACTTTAGGAGTGCAATTGGAGAATGTGAGTGCTCAATGTTTTGCTAAATCAAAATACAGAAACTGACTTGTTAGCCGCAAACGCTGATACAATCCTTGTCTTTCTCTGTCCTCCTCACATCATTTTCATTTCAGTTGCTGGGAGAAGCAGATCAAAGGATCTCTACCTTATAAGGCAAATTAGGAAAGCTAAGACCCACTAATTACAAAGAATAGTGTACTTTAGATAACAGGTAAATGAACAGTACCTGTATTCTTTATGTAGTGGCTAGCTTCCTTTTCCCTCCTCATCCAGGTCTCCCAAACCTGACTCTGTCACAATGAGACCTTAGGGAGATGTACAACCACTTTTTGCACTCGCAAACGGGAAATATGCCCATTTGCGAACACAAAATAGGTCTGCCCTATTTACAAACCCTATTTTGCAAGTCAGTAACCTATTATCGACTCACAAAATCGGATTAGGAAGGGGCATGCCAAAGGAATTCACTTCAATGTAAGATTGTTTTGCGGCCGCAATTGCGACCGCAAAACACTCACAGTTTACCACCCATTTCAAATGGGTGAAAAAACCCACTTGCAAACTCAGAAGGGAATTGAAAGTAGCTTTTAAGAGCAGGCAGTGGTTTCAAAGACCACTGCCTACTCTTAAAAAATTAAACAGTAACATTTCATTTTTCTTTTTTAAATGCAGCACATTTTCCTTTAAGGAAAACAGGCTGCATTTAAAAAACAGCCTTGCTCATCGTAAGCAAGGACTATACGTTCAAAGTGTGTGCTAATGCACCGACTGCAGGTTTTAAAAACAAATGGATATAAGGCTTTGTCATTTACAATACCAATGGCTCAAACTTTAATAATGCGAGACCTATTGCATTGTAAATGCTTGTTATTTTACTGATGTGTGACATTTTTGTCACACATCATTGAGTGTACTGATGTGTGACATTTCACTGCCATCAGGTATTTAGTGTCTTTTCAACTTGCATTCTTTTAGTGTACTCTAATATGTATTTCAGAACGTACTGTGTCCTTGTGAGCCAGATGTGCTGAATGTCAAGACACACAGCTCTCAGTAGAGGCAAGGGAAGCGAAAAGGGGAAGAGGAAAGGGAAGCGGTAAAGACAGTATCCCTGTAAGGGGTAGTTTGTGTTACTGCTTTCCGTGCGAGTGTGATTTGTACACAGCTTTTTGGTCATACATACATAAGCAGTCTGTGACAGTCCATGCCCAAAGTTGCGACAGTGGTGGCGGTGTGCTACATTTTGGGCTTTTCCCCGAGGCTGCGTCCAGGATGGGTTGGGTGGTTACTGTGGCTTGCTGTCCAAATCCATTCCAGAGAGGAGCTTTTAGGGTTGGATGGGGGTGGGGGTGTATTATTTGACCCTTCTCCTCCACGTGAACTGGTTAGTCTGCATTGGGCCTCTCTGCGCATGCATTATACCAGAGCTGAGCCCATTGGCTTTGTCAGTAAGGCTGGCTGTTCAATGCGTCTCATTTCCCGACACACTCCTCACACGGGCATCCTCATTGCAGACACAGAAGGTCCAGCATTTATCACAGCACTACCACCACAGACCACCTCGTACCACTGGAGACCCGACACACTACACCCACACCAGGGTCTGTGCCTAGCACACATTCGTACCACCACAGAACACCCCCTGCCACTGAAGGGCCGACACACTGCACCCACACCATTTAAGGATCTTGAAAATCAGCTGTCGGTGAGCACACACATCGGCTCACTGCAGTTTAAGGCCCTGCAGTAGCAACGGTCAGTGCAAAGAGAGAGATGCCCCAGCACAGCCGGCCGGCGGGCACACGACACACACAGTGCTTCAGAAGGGCCGGTACCATCAGGTACCAATGACCAGCATTTGTGTTTCATCTTGAGCGGGAGAGCACGCCGCACGCACTGCTCAGCAGAGGTGAAGCACTTTTAAAGGGAGGGTACCGGCGCTTCCCAGAAGCGAGCTGGGACTCCGGGAGAGGGCGCCTGCACGCCCGGGATTCCATTCCAAGAACTAGATATGCACAATCTACTACATGTGCACAAATGGATACAATCATGGAGAGCCCCCAAGCCACACAGGTGAACACATCCGCCCACTCAGCAGTGCCCATGGAGACTGCCCAGTGATTATGTGCTGCCCCCCCCCACACACACACACACAGCACCAGCAGTCCCTCTCCAATGGACAGGGCCCGTTGCAGCTCCATCACCATGGGCATTGCCCACTCACGGGCAGCATTTCTACTCTCTACATATTGCCACCCACGCTGGACTCCACCCGCCTGAGCAGTGCACCCACCTGAACAGCGATTAACAGATCCACACCCATGAAAAGTGTGGAACACTCCAACAATCTCAGAACGACCCCCCATCCCCATCAGTGCTTTCACCCCTTTACTATGTCCGTAGCCCCTCAATCTTTTTACAGCGCTTTGCACCCCCCTGGGCAGCACCGAGTGGTTTTACTTCAATGGGAGGGAGCTGGTTTCTACGGTGGGAGGGGTTGGCCATATGGGTTGTGCGGTCCCGCGCCCTGTGGACTTTCCACTGCCAGTGACACCCCAAACCTTGTGTCTTACCCATCTTGGACAAGCCCACCCACCACCCCTTCTAGTCCACCCAAGTGCCACTGCCCCATCAAACTCTCAACCCCTACCACAGCCCTGGCCACCCACCCCATAGCACTGGGGTTTCTCATAACTACACCCACCATGGACAGACCGTGACACCTCCCTGCTCCCCACAAATGACCAGCGCCCCTGCCAATAGAGCACCCCACATGACATATAAAACACCCCCCCGTCCCCGCATCCAATCCAAAATTGCTTGTGCAGCCCCTTATGCACAGCTCTTCTCCCCAAGTTGCATTTACGGTACCGAGGCACCCCCTCCCCACCACGCACCCCTAGGAAGGTCTCTCCATCTCGTTGTCAGTCACAACCCTAGCACTGCCCATTCACTATCAGTGCCCCATCGGTCAGCATCTTTTAAGTCCATAGTCAGTGCACCTCCCCCTTCCCCTTCACATCTCACCCCCAGGGCAGTGCCCCACAATGTATCTGTATCAGAGACAATACCTCGCATTGGAACGCGCACGCAAATCAACACACAGGTGTCTCTTCCTTCTCAAAGAAAGACACCCCAACCCTGTCCAGCTCATAAACCACACAACAGTCCCCACACTGCACCATGTCCATCCTGTTCCCCCAAAATGCACCGCAACCGCTGCCCCTGCATGCACAACGAGCCCCGCATCCCCGTAACTGCAGCATGGGAGTGAGGGTTCCGGCACGGGGTCTGCAGCTCTAGCCTGAGGGGAAGGGGCTCCAGCCTAGTCGGTTGGGGGCTCCAGCTTGGGGAAGGGGGCAAGGCTTCCAATTTGGGACAGAGGGCGAAGAAAAAGGGTCTGCGGATGGGGTTTCTGCGTCCAGCTGGAGACGGTGGAGCAGACAGGGAGGGAAGAGATGGGTGTGAGAGGGTGATCGGTGGGGAGGATGTGGGATAGAGGAGGGTGTCTATAGGCTAAAGGGATAGGAGGATGAACGGGGGCTTGGACGGAGGGCGCTGGGGGCCGGAGACAGAGAGAACTCCAGGGGATAGAGGGAGAGTTGAGCTGGGGAGGGAAAAGGCTGGGCTACATGCGGAGGGGTGAGTCGGGCCTGGGTGGAAGGGGCCGGGCGAAGGCAGGAGAGGTGGCGCCGGGAGGGGAGAGGGAACGGGGGAAGCTGAGGATTTGGGCAGCAGTGGAGGGGCTGGTCCTGATGCTGAGGGGCCTGGAGCTGGTACAAAACCGTGATCTAATGCAATCTGTGCATGACTCAATCAGATGAAAGATGCCACGAATCTGCCAGAGCGAGCACATTTCCTACTTCAACAAGCGGCTGGAAAAAAAACGCCCGCGAGTGGTGCGCGTGCATGCTTTGCCTAAAGACCAAGTTTGACTCTCTAGAATTTGTTGTGTTGCCCACCACTACCTGGGAGTACGGTAAAGCTCTGAGCCCAGGAGCAGGCTGTTTTTAGAGCCCTGCACACCTCAGTGTCTTCCAGGGCTGGCCTAGACAGCACGTGTACCCATTACAGCACGTCCAGCCCTTATTTGTATTCCAGACTCCGCCGGAGAATCCGGGCCTCGGGGGACACCGCGCGCATCTAGGGCTCGTGCGTGACTTCAAGGGCTCCCCGAGGACCATAAAGGGCTGCTCTGACAACAACTCGGCACTAATCCGATTAGTATCAGCCCTTTAAAACCACATGCACTCTGGGGAGAGGAGGGGCAGCGGAGGGAGGAGGGGAGAGGCGAGGGAAAATAAAGAGCGGGAAGAGGAGTGATAGAGAAGGGTTGCCAGAGCCAAGAGCCCGAGAGAAGGAAGGGCGGAGAGAGGTTAATAAAGAGCTAGGAGTAATTGTAAAACAAGGACGGCACAGCAACGGCCGGCGGAGGCGGCGCTCCGCACCCGCACGAATTCCTGGGCCCTGGGTGCAGCTCATCTGGAGCCTCTGGGGCAGGCGCCAGGACCCGGCAAGCAGGCTGAACAGGCGGGCACGGTGGCAGAAGCTGCTGCACTGGGGGGCGCCATAAGGCGCTGAAGCTGCGGCTGTCTGGACAGACAAAAAAAACGAGTGGTACGCGCGCCCATATGCTTTCATTTATCATGCCCGTGTCTGGGCACGATAATTCAAAGCATATGGCAGGAAATGTGCGTAATGGACACCAATAGGCCTGCTATGGGCCCGACTCTGGCCTATTGGTGTCTATTTTACAAAACAACAAGCGGTGAAAGGTCAATAGCAGGCTGCAAATGGAAAATCACACGCACAAGCTTGTGGAATTTCCAGGTCCATTTGCAAAACCAGGCCAAAAGGACTCTTGCTGCGCTAACACTGCTGCGCAGTGTATCGCTAGGTGCGAGACCTAAAAACTGCTTTACTTAAAAAGCAGTCACAGACATGGTGGTCTGCTGACCCCAGCAGGCCACCTTTCCTGGGAGTGCTAGTCATTCCTAATGGGGTCATACATTGCATTTGTCTCATGAATATTAATGAGGCAGGCAATATGCAACCCAATAAGGAGACACTGTTGTACATTCCTAATTGCAAGTAGCATAGAAACGCAATTTGCAATTCGCAAATTGGTAGGTTCATACTTCTGGCCCAGTATGGGCAGATGGTTACACACAATGGAGAAGAACAGGCTAAAACAGCTTGCAGGTGTAGATCATCTATTGTAGAAAAGCACTATTTCCTTGCATTTAAGAAGATATGGGGCAGATGCATTAAGCATTTTGCAGTTCGAAAATGGCTGATCAGTCCATTTCCGACCGCAATAATGCTTTACATATGTATGAAACACAAATTGCGATTCGTTAACATGTTACATGCGTGTTTGGGTCGTGTTCAGGGCATCCATTTCAAATACCGAATCTGAATGGGATGTATGAATGTTTTGCAACCGAATTACGGATTTAACCAATTCGCAACTGCGAAAAAGTCCCCAGGGGGGCCTTCCTCTTTGAGAATGGAAAAAACATATTTTAAGAGCAGGCGGTGGTCTCACGGACCACTGCCAACTCTTAAAACATTAACCCGTAAAGTTTCATTTTTCTTTTTAAAAGCATCCCTTTTTCCTTTAAGAAAAATAGTTGCATTTTACAAAAAACAAAAAAGACTGCTTAATTTAAAAGCAATCACAGACATGGTGGTCTGCTGACCACAGCAGGACACCATCCCTGTGATGGCATAGATCCCTAAGGGATCCCAAATTGCAACCTACCTCATTAACATGCATGAGGTAGGCTTATTTGCGACCCTTTAGGAATCGCTAACGAAACAAAAGAGTTTTGTACATTAGGAATAGCGATTACCTAATTGCAATTTGGAGAAAATAGCAATTAGATCATCCCTACTTGAAATAATGATACATGTGGCTGAATGCACCTTGGAATTCAAATCAAATAGCAAATTAACAATCTTCATTCATTCACACAACAGTGCCACAAAATTGCGTTCTGAGCGCCATCAGTGTGCGACTATGACTGGTGGTTTATGCACAGAAGCAGTCAGGCAAGGGTTTGGTAATGTAAGTGACCTGGTAAGACAAATCATGGGAAATGTCCTGAAAATAGAAGTCCCTGTGAAAAAAAGACTTAAAGATTAAGTCAGCGCAAGGATCAGGGAAAGAGACAATTATGGATGTGTTGACTTGGATAATCCATGCTGAAATGTAGATAAGCTTAACAGTGTCCTTTGTTATGGGGTCTGTGCTGGAAATGTGTCCAAAACATCAAACGTCTGGCGCAACTCAACCAGTGATCTGTTGCTCTTGACAGTGTTTTGCCAGAATCTGTGCCAAAGGGAAGATGACATGGCAACATCACACAAAGTACCCTGTGTTCCAGGTCTTTCCTGGCTTACCTTATTCCTCTAACCCACCTTTATGCTCCCGCCTCCCTTGGAGGACAACTTTTGATGGTTTGGTATGGTTTATACACCACACGTGACAGCATCCTCATATAGACCTTTGGTTAGAGGTGCCCTAATGGTTCCTAAGGCCTTACAGTTCACATGAAAGCGGTAAACAGTATTTGGGCTTGGGTCAGCTGGCACCCCAGGAAGCATTCCTACCTCAAGCATGAGAACTAAAGACCCAAGACTTAAAAATATACAGACGTTAGGATGTTTCCCGGGATGCTAACTGGCCTTGGGCCTAAATACAGCAGCCATTCACATCCCAATAAAAACAATTTTCTTAGTAATTTCCATGCTCTCTCCATGAGCCTATTTTTGGCCTCCTCTGTCCTTACAGAAGTGAAGTACTGCTTTTATCTTAAGAAGTGTGGGATTACAGAGTGGTAGGAAATTCTACTGTACACATACAATGCAAGATTCACTGCCCTGAACTTCACTTTCTCTAGTTTTCAGAAATGTCTAGTTTTATGTAGGGTCACCTGGGTGCCTACTAACCCTGGGCACTATTACTGCAGCTACACACATAACAAAAAACAACCTTTTCAATGGAGCTTGTGTACCTTTTACATGGTTGCCCGGTTCTGTTTGAGGCGATAGCGGCATCCACACATTTAAGCAACGCATTTTATTAGGATAAGTGTGGCAATGCTAGGGAGTAGAACATTTGCTATTATAGATTGAATTTCTCCATATTATTCACTTACTATCTTGAGTGTCCCCAAAAACTCGCAAAGAATTGTAATTGCATCTGTAATTGTAATTGCATTTCTATACCACCTACTACCTATGATGGCGCGTTGAAGCAGTTTATCCCTAAAAGCACACTCCTCCGTAGCTCAGGTTAGTCTTCAATACAGCTGTTATTGTTGGGTATTGGTTATTAGTAGTTATTGGGTTTAGTCATGTGCTCTCACATAAACCATTTCATCCATTTGTTCCAGTTTCTTTGTGGGAGATTTGAATAGAAGAGGTTATGTGAGATTATTAGTAGAGGCTGTGCAAATTCACGGAAATGACTGGTGGGATTAAGAGATGGGATAGAGGAAATTAAATATTGGGAGATGCAGGGAATGACTATAAAAGAAGCAGCGATTGTAATCTTAGAAATGAAGTGCGCACAATTTGCAAAAAAAGGATAATAGAGAACAAGGCATACCTGCAAATCCCTTACAGTGAGCTTTTCCCAGAGAAAAGAGGTAGGCACAGGACTGGAAATAAGGAGCGGGTTATTTAAAGAAAAAAGGTGAGGGAATAGTCGGGGGTTTACTTTTCATGCAGGGTTTTAGAGGAGGCTTTTTCAGATAGCGGTACAAAAGGGGGTGGTGATAGATGTTCTGCATTCTGTCCATCAACTGTTGTTTTTGCATTTGTCACCCTGAGTGGGATGGGTATGCTCAGACGTGAGTCCCATGCTCTCCTCACCACTGGAGTCAAGCTATCCTGGCTGAAGACGGCTGATAGCCAGAAACTGGTCCTAGGATGCTTGATTCCGGTCCAGGAAAGACATGGCTTGGCAGTTCGGGCTGGACTGTTCCCATGAGGCACAGGGTCAAGGCTGATTTGCATATGGCCATGTCTGAACTGGGGTGGTGTGGAGTGCAAAAAAACGATGGATTTAGGCCCAGATCTCTGTACTGGGGTGAATGTATGACATTGTTCTGCATTCTGTCCATCAACTGTTGTTTTTGCATTTTTCAGATATTAGCCCTTCTATGGGTGCAAGACTGTAGAAAGAAACAATATTACCTACTTTTGAAAGGCACTGCCATCAGACAAACAGTTTGTGCTCTGATAGACAACCACTAGCCCACCGCCTCATCAAGAATAAGGAATCAGCTCCGAGATTGGAGGCATAATGTAATGGCTGCAACTACATAATCTGAACAATGCGACAAACCATATGGGGTAAATAATGCACACTTATAAAACTTAAAGAGTCAGAAAATGCTGGAGCGGCTGTCTTCTGCTGTCAATCTTAAATGTTGTCTCACAGTTTTAATTGCAAATGCCATTATGCAGTATGCTCCTCTGATAGGTCCGAGGTGCATCATAGCTGTTGATCCTAGGGTTTCCCAACACACCAGTGTTTATCGCTGGCCACATTGAAGTTTCAATTGTAGGGGAGTTTAATGCGCATTAAAGAATGCAGGACATGTACACAGGCCATAAGCAATTCAGAGTTCACATCTTAAAGGTACATTTTAGTGTAATTCTCCTCTTGTGCGCCTTGATTTATCTACAGCAAGGTAAACTTTCATTGAGTAGGCCACCATCTCTAGCACATTATAGATTTAAATAAGGGCTAAATAAGGGAGCATAAGTGTTTCCCATGGCAATGATGTTTTTGGTGACATCCTGTTCGGTCGAGAATTGTCACTGCCTGGGAGACGGCATGGCATGTTCCCCGGTCGAGTGCCTGGTAGCATGTGAAACTGGTATCCTGACTTTATTTTAATCTTTCTATATCACCTTGCATTATAAGTAATCCAGGATTCAGAGTGAATTAAATGATATCTGTCCTTACACTCAGATTTGTAAGCGCATTTCAAAATGCATAGTACTTACTCATACTCGTTTTTTATAAATTACATATTTCATTATTCAGTGATGCTTTCACAATAAAAGTCATTGGAAGGCACAACGTAATTATTTGCCCAGGATATCGCAGGTTTTGGAAAAACTACACACACTGTGGGGCATATGTACAAGTCCCTATAGCCATGGGACCGTCACTTTTTGTGACGTTCCCGTGGCGATATGGGCCTTGCCTTATGTACAAGGCAGCGTTAAGCCACTTGGCTTCCTTTCACGCTATGTTTAGCGTGAAAGGGATGAGCAGGGGGTGTTGTGGTGGGCGTTCCACCACAACACCCATTGTATTTGATGCTGCCCCCTAAGTACAAGGGTGGCGTACATAGGAGGCAGCGCCAAAATTAAGGCCAGGAAAATATTGGTCTTAAGTTGGTGAAATGAGGAGAAATGCATTATTTCTCCTCGTTTCTGCTTCCATGTGTGCTGCCTTGTGCAGCACACATGGTAAAAGCAAAATGCCATGGTTTGTTTATGCACAGGAAGGTGCCCCTTCCTGTACATAAACAAATCTTTCAAAAAAATTGAATTTTGTAACTTTCATGTGTGCTGCATGAAGCAGCACACGTCAAAGTTACAAAATGGCATTTTAGGATTGTTTATGTGCAGGAAGGGACACCTTCCTACACTTAACCAATCCCCCCTGCACACAGACACCCCTTTGCAATCTGGTGCAAGGGTGCCTGCGTTGGCGCCAAGTTGTTAAACTTAGCGCCATCGCAGGGGGAAACGCAAAGCTGCACCATATTCTTGTAAATATGGTGCATCCGTGCATTTCCGAAGTGGCGAAGCGTGACATTAAGCTGAGGAGGCTAACAACATGCTCCACCATTTCATTGTACATATCCCCCTGTATGCTTCTCCTACTGAGTTTGGCAACCGTAAGTGCATACTGAGGGGCCGATTAGGATCGCGGACGGACTTGAGTCCGTCCGCGACCCCTGAGGAGGAGGGAACGTCCGCATGGGCTGCGGCGTTCCCTCTGAGCAGATTAGGATGTGACCGCCAGGGTGGCGGTCACATCCTCTATCTTTAACATTGCGGCGGATGCAGCTTCAAGCTGCACCCGCCGCAATGTTAAAAATGCATGCATCGCATTTGCATGCACAAAGCAGCAGGCACTGCGCAGTGCCTGCCACTTTGTGCATGCAAATGCAGGGGGGTACCATAGGTACCCCCATGTGCACCCCCCACCCCCCTTTCACCCAGGGGGCCCGCAACGGGCCCCCAAAGTGAAAGTCCGTATGCTTTTCCACGGCGGAAAAGCCGCCGCGGGAAAGCATGTATTCACCACCATCCTAATATGGCTGGCGGTGTCTGATAGACACCGCCAGCCATGTTAGAGCTTTACCGCCGCGGTCGGAAGGCGACCGCGGCGGAAAAGCTGCGGACGGAATTCCAGACCCACCAGCCATCCTAATTTGGCGGTGGGTCTTTGGAGGCTCCGCAGCGGTTTTTCCGCATCCTCCGGGCTGGCGGTGGCTTCCGCCGGCCAGGAGGATGCGGCAAAACCGCAATCATAATCGGCCCCTAAGTTTGTAGATGGGTCTTCAGTATATAATGTTACTTTGAAGACTTTGTCGTTTATGATACTTTATTACCGCTTATTTTATCATTTTTTTATTTCAACTATTAGTTTCATGGGTAAAGGTTTTAGCCATCTACAAACATAAACGTTGCTTATTTCCAAATTGTATCTAGTTATGAGAACTTGGGACTTTTTCTGGGCTCACCTTTGGTTTTTAATACTATTTTCGCCCCTTCCGTTAAATAACCATCAGAACAAGAACATTTCTGCTTTTCTTCATGTAGGTCTACATATCTCAACCTAAAAGTAATATCAACAATATTTCAATGAAAACGTAATATCAACCAATTGCATTCTTTTTTTAAGAATCTCTCACGACTTCACTTTTGTTAACGAATGAAGGTGACATAGTTGAAGATAGCATGAGTGTTCACGTAGCAAACATTATATTCTTTTTGATGCCCACAAGCTGTTTCTGTAGTTACATTGCTGAACTTGGACACTGATAACTCTTATTATGTCTGTGAAGAAAATAACCCACCTGGATCAGCCCTCGCTGGAATGTGTAGAATCTGTCATTCAATCAATTAATTTGAATATTGTGATCTGAGGCATATTTCCTTTCTTAATACTTTTTGGGATCAGTAGAAAACAGGTAATATTGCAGTGGCATTCATGACTCCATCTTACATTTCAGCACATCTGCACCTGAATTATTTCTTCACATTGCAATACGGTAAACAACCTTTACAACGCAACTTTTACCACGCAGTGCCTTTACAACGCAACTTTTACAACGCAAACCATTACAACGCATTGCGTTGGGGGGCGCTCTAGGATAGGGAATAGGTTTAATGTACTATCCAACACCTTCCCTACTATCCACGGGGACTGGAGTTGGAATAGTAAATTAAACAATTCACTATCCAGTGCCTAAAAGCACTATGCGTTGTAATGGTATGCGTTGTAAAAACCGCGTTGTAAAAGCATGCGATGTAAAAGCATGCGTTGTAATGTCATACATCCTGCAATACTCTTAGAAATATGCTATTGGGACAGATTTTCTAAGATGACTCCTGTAATTTCCAGTGAATTTAAAAAAGATTCGCAATGTAATCTAAAGTTAGAAGTAACGCCATTGGAGCAAATCCAATTTCAAACTTTTTCCTGGAAAACTTTGTGAATCTAGACGTGTGTTAGCAGAAAAACCTCAAGGGAAAAGTAGATACTCATGACAAGGAAAGGCCATTGCGTTGATTTGTTCCTGGTTTGCATGCTGTGACATTATTGTCTTCTTTTTCCATTGCATGTATTAGAGTATGCTGAGGAAAGAAGAGTATTCATTTTACCATTACTGAATCTGCCTCCAGCTGCATGCAGAGAGAAGGTATTTTCTTGGGGCCCTTGATGTTTTTTGTGCAGTTAAGATATGTAGATGTATATCTTGTTCTGCTATGTTATGTCAAAAAGTGGTTTAACTTAAATTAACGTTTCCTATTGAGAGTCATCTACATTTTCTTGTTTTCATTTCACCTGAAAGAACTGCTAAATAGTTTGAGGTTCACATTGCCGAGTTCTAAAATTGCCACATGCATTTCGGTTACCTGTCTCCTACATCACAAAGTATTGAGAAATATAATATTATGCACCATGTCTCTCTAAACATCACATTTGGAGTTGGTGCGCATTTCTTGGTCCATCGTTAGACCTGACTTATCACAGAACATATTTGTTTGTTGTATCGTTGAAGGCAGTATACAATTACTGAGTTTAATTCACAAACATTTTACTATGAATAGGTGTTACTTTTTAAAGAAGCACTATTAGCTCATTTATGAATTCCAGGAGTAAGCTAAGAGCACTCCTAGGGGCATAGTCACAAGGACTTCCCTCCGATTTATCTCCACCTTAACGCATCAAAAGTGGAGATAGAACTAACACCCCATTCACAAGCTGGTGCAAACAGCAGACATCGTCAGTATTCCTGTGATAACTGCCCAAAACCTAATACCACGGCGGACACAACCAACTAACCCTAATGAGATGCAGAGTAGACGTTCCCGTGCAAAGACACACGAAAGAACAACAACACCACTTTCACAATGAACTGACAGATCTGCGAAGCAAACCAAAAACAGGCGATAAACTGCGGTAGGGGCAGGTATTTAACACCTGCCTCAAGCAGGTGTAAAGACAGACAACTACCTGTAGTAGGCAACGGAGCCCTGCACACAGCCATACCCGAAGAACAAACAACACCATGGAGCTACTCATCATGCAGCTCGGAGCCCCAACAGGGTCACAACACCCACCCCCACAACCCCCAGGACCCAGACCCGCACCCCCTCGGACCACCACAGAGGCAGCGCAGAGTAAGACAGCGGATCTACAGAAAATGCACCACTCTCACAGACCTAACGCCAGAGGAAGTCATTGCCCACTACAGGCTCAAAAGGACAACCATCATCCGCATCATGACCCACATCACCCACAGACTGACGGTCCCAAAACAGCGGAGAACCAACATCCCTCCGCAGACAAAGCTGCTGGCTGTGCTGCACCTGTTGGCCTTTGGTACCTTCCAACTAACAACTGCCAGAGTCGGATGGGTCTCACAGCCAGCTCTATCAAAGTTCATCACACCTGTTCTGGATGCCATCCTCAGCTTCATACCCCAGTACCTTCACTTCCCCAACACTGCCCAGGAACAACTGGAGACAAAGCAAGGCTTCTACGCCATAGCCGAATACCCGGCCGAGTTGGGGGCAATCAACTGCACACATATCCCACTTGTGCCCCTGCCGATACAGCACACCACTATCGCAACAGAAAGCAAACGCATTCCATCAATGTGCAGGCAATAGTGGACCACCGGGGACTCTTTACCAATGTCATCGCCAACTACCCAGGCAGTATGCATGATTCCTTCATCTTCCGACAGTCCATCATCAACCAGCGCTTCCAGGATGGCACATATGGAATGGGACTGCTCGTTGGTAAGTACCAAATCAACACACCACACATCTCAAAGCCTCGAACGCACAAAGCACAACTGTGGGGAGGCACACATGACCAAACCATATTCAAAATGTCAAACTACACGACCACCTACCAGACACGACCACAACACTCCATGGTAATCCTGGGCTACCCCTGCACCCAATACAGACATTTCATGCAACCACAGCCACACAACAGCTGAATGCAGTCATAAAACATTTGAAGCACAGCTCTACCCTCATGACCCTACCCCAGTCTCCCTCAGATCAGCGTCCCGTGGCGGTGGGCCCGTGTCGGCCGTTGCGCATCGGGGGGCCACTAGCCCTGTGTGACTCGAATCATACCCCTTGTAGTTCTGACATTGCATTTATGAGTGCCTGCTGACTGTTGGTGCAGGTCCCAGCATCAGCTACTTGCAGACGGCTGGCTTACACTCACCCCACACACAGCCAGCACAGGCGTTACTGGATTGGTAGACCAGCCATCACATCCTGCCGAACCAAGTATTGACTTTTTTCTCCCTGCACTGTCACAGTTGATCAAGGATATGCACTCTGCCCTTGGATGATGACACCCCTCCGAGACCTGGCCACACCCGCACAGAAGCAGTACAATGCCGCCCACATTTGCACTAGGGGCATCGTTGAAAGCACATTTAGCATGTTGAAGTCACGTTTCAGGTGCCTGGATGGCACAGGTGGGAAGCTCCTCTACAGCCCGGACATCGTGTGCAAGATGATCGTTGCATGTTGTGTGTTGCACAACATCTGTGTTCGCACCAGGGCCCCATGGATCCCAGTGCCAGAGGTACCAGATGATGATGGTGGTGAGGGGAAGGTGGCCCACATCTCACTGCAGCTGCGTCAGGAATGGCCTGTAGAAATACCATCATTGACACTTACTTCTCATGAGCACGTCACATTGTGACCATCCATGACAATCACACGACAGTAGACATTTTCCTGCTGTTTCAGATGTGATTTGCCAGGTGGAGCACATTTGCAGAACCAGTTGTGTCCTGTGTTCAATTGTGGAGGGGTTGCTGTTTGTACCGGGGTGTTGTCAATGTCCAGGTGCCCTTCTGCTTATGTCCGTATGCTACACGGTGGGTGTGTCGCTCCTGCAGCTCTGATTTGTCTGCCACTGGTCTCTTTCATACGGTGTGCCTGTCAGTTCTGTTCTTCCATGGTGCTTGAATGTTGTAGTGTACATGTTATCCTCTGCAGTTGGCCAGGGTGCATCCGTGGTACTCCACTGTTGATGAATTTTGTTCTGTGGCATTGTCCATATGCTGTTCTTGTGCTTTTTCCCGCTTTGCGCATGAGTATTGCTGCCCTCACGCTGGTTGTCACTGTTTTCTGATCGTGTTTTAGCCCATCGCAGGTTTTTTCGCGTTGGGGTTTGTGTTTTTATCTCCGTCAAGGTGGTTGTATTGCGGCCCTTGGCCGCGGTTTCGGCAAACTATCGCATGCTCCCACCATGTTGTGAATTCCACGTTGTCACAGTGTTGTTTTCCTGCGATAGGCTGTGATGTTGAAAGTTGTGTTACGCTACTCTTGCGGTAGTTATCACCTGTTCTTGTGAATATACCCCCTAGTTTACTACCCTCCTCCTCCTAGAATGCAGGAGTGGGCCAAAAGCACTGCATGAGGTAATGACAGCAAAACCTTTATTAATAGTTGGTAGTTTGAACATCCTTCCATGCTAATTAATTTACATTCTTATTTGTTACACTTTATGCTATAGTTGGCCCTTGAACATTCACTGCCTGTCTGCACATATGTTTCATACTGCACCCATTTTCTAAGGCCTCTAAGCACTGTTGATTACCTGCTTTCCTCAGCCCTGAAGCATTGCCACCCTCAATTCTGCCCTGACAGAAGCTATTTACATTCTAAGCATTTATAGTCTAATTTTCTCTGTAAGAATGGCTGCATTTGCAGAGCAGGGCAAATCACAAAACTGTGTTGTAGAGAGATACTATAAGGAATTTCAAATCTAAAATGTTTTGAATAGGGCCAGCCACATTTATTATCTGCATTGGAGATGGGGATCTCTTCTTTTCATTCCCCAGATCAGATCAATCATAGCGATTGCATTTTACCTGTAATTTTAAAAGTAAGATCACTTTACATTGTGTCGCACTTGTGCAAACTAAAGTTCATCACTGCGCCAATACTACTACACTACTTGGAGAAAGAAGTGGACTATTATTTTTTGCTGTTTTTCTGCCCTGTCTTATTGAATGTATATTTTCATAATTCAAGTCAGTTACTAAAGCACCCAAGTGTTGCACAATCTGTGGTTGATGTAGAGGGAAAAGCATTACGCATTAGGAATGACTCAGAGCAAAGTGAGTGAGGGTGCATTCCTCAATAGCAGAGACTGCTGCTTTGTTTGGGCCTTATTCCAAATCATGGAAATGTTGAATTACCTATGTTTCTTAGAAATATAGAAATATCTTCTAAGTATTTCCGTCTTTCTGGGAATAAAAAAATGAAAATCTATGGAAATTGTAGGCTTCCATGTGTACCACCCACTAAATTTACTCCTGTGGATTATCTTGTGGGTGGATTATTAGCATGACTACATTTAGTAGGTTTGTGTATTAGCTTAGAATTTTTTTCATAAACTAGTTTTACATGAGTGTAATGATTTTGTCTTGGAAGAACCACTTCATCCTCATACCTCTCATACCTGTAACATTTGATGATCATCGCTTGTTCTTCCCAGTTGTACGGACATACGCTGCTGTATTTTGCAAGACTATATTTGTGTGTGTTTTCAGGTTAAGAAACACACCTATATTTTTGTGAATACCCAAACATAATGGTTTATTGTTGTTGCTTGTCTTTGGCATGATCACACCATCTTCACCAAACCAATTTTAAAATTATGCTCAGTACTACCAGAATGTTGTGATTGAGGACCATTCTAAATCAAGAGCGTCTCATTGCTGGTCTTCGAAAGATACATCCAACACTTCTTTTCTGCCAGGGGGATAATGAATAATAAAACCATAACTATTAATTGTTAAGTCATGCATTTACAATATTATTCGAAGGAAATTCTAATTTTAATTCAATAAAATTGATCTTCCTCTGTAGAGGGGAAGAAGATCATAATTCTTTGTGTGATATTCTCCAGAAGATTTTGAATGGTAAATGTGTGGCTGAGTTCTCTTCAGGAAGGTAAAGCTTCCATTCAAAGTTATGTGAGTTTGACTGCAGATGAGCATTGGCGTAAAAGCATTTTCCATCAGGCCTAAAGTAGTTGTTGGCCTAATTACTTTACATTGGACATATATTGGAAGGGAACAACGTTTGTTTTGGTACAGATTGTTAAGAAATGCATAGCAACCCAATAATCAGGCCTAAAGTAGTTGTTGGCCTAATTACTCTACATTGGACATATATTGGAAGGGAACAACGTTTGTTTTAGTACAGATTGTTAAGAAAAGAAACCCAATAATTCTTTTGCCCGGATGCAAGAAATAATTTCTAATGTTTAAGGGAAAAGATCACCTTCTGGAGGTCCAAATACCACACTGCAACAATATTGAGTCCACAATAATGACATTCGCTATACTGTCGCTATAAGTAGATGCGGAGTTAAAGGGATTATCCTGTGTAGATAAAAATGGTTCTCTTTACCCAGTCTTACATATCCAACAATCACCAACAACAGGCATTGCAAAATGTGTGTTTTTTTATTGGGTTTGTGATCTATTCTGACATTATTTGCTGGGTTACCTTTAAAGGTTACTGAATCTATGCTTCCCTCTATATACCTATGTTGACAATACAGAGGTAATCAATATTGTGCACTTGATACTGTTGCAGATTAATAGTGTGTTAGTCAATAATTCATCAAATCAGTATCAGGTGCCTGAATCCTCTGGGCATGCTTACACCAAGAATTGAGTAAAAATCCTACAGCTTTAAGCCATAGCAGAGGGGTGAGGAGATCTGACACTACACAGAAAATTATACAAAATAAGTATTTAGTATTAGTAACTTAGGTAGGAAATAATTTCACAATCCTATATATTGTATGTGGATGGTACATGGATTAATCACAGTGTCAACTAAGGGAACTTGTGTTCTTTGCTTAGTATCTTTGATTCAGTGACAGAATTTATGACTCTCGGTGTCACTTTTTTGACCTAGTGTTAGTGCATGTGCCTCTCTGTCTCAGAGTCAGTGCTTGTGCCTTTTCTGTCCCTGTGTTGCTGTTTCCATTTTCCAATGTGAGTGCATCCCCTTAATCCAATGTCAGTGATTAAGTGGACCTGCTTCAGTGCCAATGATGGTGACTCCTTGTCCCAGAGTCCTTGCATCCTAATTTTGGTGTCAGTGTACATGTTTCTCGTGCTGCCCATTATTTTATCTCCTTGCCCTAGAATCGAAATTTGCCTAGCTTATGTAACGGTAAGTTTCAATTCTATTAAGGACACGGAGGCGAGGATTATGCTATTCTTCCTTCGCTTTATTACAATTAGGAAAAACACAGCAGCCTTAGAAAAGCTCAAAATCCATGTCCAAACTGCAGGAAAAACTTGGAAACAAACAGCTTTAAAGTTTGTGAATCCAGAACAAACTACAGCTCCCATGAGCCTTCCGACATTAGTCCTTCTATTATGTCCAATCCAGGTACTAAAGCCAGTCCCCTCTCAACCTTCTTCCTCTTTCTTCGCGCTGGTTACGCACACTCCTCATTGGTCCTGTTCGGAGCCGTCATTTCCTAGCGGAAAAAAACGACAACGTAAGAGAAGCACCGAAAACATAACTGACAGCACGCGAGTTGAGAACATCATCAAGACTGGCATTAGAACATGCACCACGCAAAAATGGAAAACAGTTTACTTACTGAGATACGGGTGGGTTCGCAACGCCGAACTCCAGGGTGGGATAATCCTCGCCTCCGTGTCCTTAATAGAATTGAAACTTACCGTTACATAAGCTAGGCAAATTTCGATTCTATGTCAGGACCGGAGGCTTCGGATTATGCTAGTTCAAAGCTTACTCACCACAAAATGAGCCAAATCCACCACCGGTTTAAAGGAAAACCTTGTAAACGTGGAATCCGAGGACCAAGCAGCTGTGCGCATCAAAGCCTCTAAACGAGCTCCCACTGAACGCCTTAGAAGCCATGACCTCCCTGGCTGAGTGAGCTCCAA
The DNA here is from genome assembly GCF_964261635.1 of Lissotriton helveticus. Lineage (NCBI taxonomy): Eukaryota > Metazoa > Chordata > Amphibia > Caudata > Salamandridae > Lissotriton > Lissotriton helveticus. The sequence continues at coordinate 635,915,990 of NC_136072.1, forward strand.
ACATATAGTAGCAATGCCTGCTTCTCGCATGACCCAACGCACCCACCCGCAAGAGTGGGGGGAGAGACAGCTCTGTGTGGTTTTCGCAGGGCAATTAGCAATTGTAGTTAGCCCAGAGGGCAGATGTCCAACGTCATATTTCATAAGCCTGCAAAGACTGAACGACACACAACTTGGGAGAGTCCACAAAGGCTGGGTACGAAATAGTACGTGACGCCGACCTTGTGCGACATCCCACTATAAAAGTGACCCCCGTCAGGGGAAAAAAACCCGCGCCGAAATGACCAAGGCGCACACATCCGACACACGCTTGGCAAGAAACCAAACACAAAAGCACAGCCAACGTAGCTGAAAGTTCCATTAAAGATAAACAAGCTGTAGCTTGCCAGGACAAAGTAGGTGCAAGACCACAATGACGTCCCAATGAACCGAATACCGAGGCACCGGGGTTAAAGAGAGACGAATGCCTCGCAAGGGCCAGTAAACGAAAGGGTGTCCTCCCACTGGAGAACCTACCCCAGGTCGGCGTCCCGTTGAGACTGCGGGACGCATAGCAGCAATCGTCCTGATTAGCCAGGCGTGTAGTTGCCAATTCGGCTAAAATCTACAACTGAAACGAGGGAAGCGACCACGGGATCCAAGTCCTTCCGAACCCACCAACGCAGCCACTTAAGCCAAGCAGGTTTGTACCGATTCGCCGTACTGTCGACCCAGGCTGTGGATAGCGGGCCCCCCAGCCGATCCCGAAAGGCCCGGGAGCGACCAACGTCTCCAGAAAGCCTCCGAGCCATGAGGCGGAGAGAGCCCTGAGTGACAAGGGAATGTGGCTCCCGAATCTGGATCGAGCAAGAGTTTAGGAAAAAATAGGGGGAATAGGATTGAAAAAACCCAAGAAAGGACCAGAAAAATCGTCAAACCAGACTTGAGACCCCCAGAGCGGCGTAATCAACACCATCTCTACGTCCTGACGGTGAACCTGAGTCGCCGTCTCACCACCATTGAGAACGGAGGGAACGCCAAGGCGGCCCCCTACCCCAATCCTGGGGGAAAAACATCCATGGCAACTGCCAGAGAATCCGGCCTCCAACCGAAAAATCTCGGGAGGTGGTGGCACAGCCAGGACGCAAAACAGACCCCACGAAAAACAGACCCCACCGGGTACTCAGCCATTTTTAAAAAACTGGGACGTCCAGCAACCGCCGACTGGCAACCTCTATGTAGCGGGAGAGCCAGTCCGCCACCTGAGCGTCTCGGACCGGCAAGGAGACTGCCGCCACCGATATGTGACGTGCAAGGCAACAGACCCAGAACTCCCTTGCCAAACCCGCCAGAGCTCGGGCGAGGTACACCCAGGTGATCGACGTATCAGACAGCCGAGACGTAGCCCATCACCAAAGGGGTGCAGGACTACACAGAATCCTTGGCTCAACCTCGGATCGCAAAAGACCCTGCGAAGAGCCCCAAACAGTTTATATGTAACCTTGGTCGTCGGAGGACCAGCGCCGCCTGTGGAGAACTCCCCGCAGCGGGTACCCCCAACCCGACCTGCCGGCATCGGAGACCATCACTAAATCCGGGACCGACCCGAAGGTCGCCCGGCCACACCTAGCCGCCATACGGGAGAGCCACCAGGCCACCACCACCGTCACGCCCTCCGAAAGGGCGCATCAGGTCGTAGGACATGCTCCGTCGGAGGTGTCGGGCCCGAAGGCGCCGGAGCGCTCTGTAGTGTAACGGCCCTGGGAAAAACACAGGAGTCCGATCCCTCGAAACCGTCTGCCGTAGCGTATGTTTGATCCTAGCTATCTCCCTCGGGGGAAGACTGAGAGAGGCCCCGACAGAGCCTATGACCAACTGAGGAACACGATGTCCTGAGACGGAACCAGAAACGACTTGGATTCGTTGAGGACGAAAAACCCGTCTCTGGAGAAACAGAACCTCTTGTTGAAGGGACCAGCCAGAGTCCTTGGAACACTGGGCCATCAAAAGGATGTCGGCAAGGTAAGCGATCATCCGAATACCTTGTCCCCGCAGGAACTCCACCACCGGGTGGAGCACTTTTCGTGAAGCCCTAAGGGCCGAGGAAAATACCGAAGGGCAGGGAGGCGAAACCCGAAACCCGAACACACAGTTCCAGCAAAACTGGAGGAACGCCGCCATCCGTCTTGTCCACCAGGAAGGTATTGCTGAGAAAAACATCGGGATGCTGCGTTGATAGGCGGATGGCCCCCTTCCGGAGTAACTCCGAGACCTCCCCGTCTATCAAGCGCGCGCCGGGGTCGGAAGCACCATCGGCCGTGGGCCCGAAGCCTGAAAAGGCTGGTAGCAGGCGGCTATGCGGAAGCCCCGCACGGTTCGCGAACCCAGGCGCCCGTAGGAAGCGACGCCCCTTCCCCGTAAAAGGCCGCGAGCCTGCCCGCCACGAGGACCCGGTCCGAAGACAGGACACTTACCGTGGGGACTGTTGGGTCCAGGCGTCTAGCGGTAGCCTCGACCGCCAAGCGTTGGCCTCTCGTGGGGTAAAAAATCACCGAAGTTCGCGGAGGTCTGGTACCGGCCCCTGCCGGAGCCTCGCCCCCTACCGGTGGCCTGCTGCCCTGCATGGTCGAATACAACAAGGAAAGGCTCCCCGAAGAAGGCCGCCCTGCGCCACCGACCCCGCTTCCAAAGAAGCCAAGGCAAGAAACTTCGGGTCCAGCTTAGTAAGCAAAGACCTCCGCCGAGGGTGGACAGGGAGCAGATAGCGTCCCCCAAAAAGGATCACTCTCTGAGCCCAGTTAGGCAAAACTCAGGGGGACGACCGTGCCAGTGGCTTACGCCTCCTCCGCCATGTCGAGGATCTACGTTGCGGCCCAACCGCGCCAATGTGTCTCGGCACGACCAGCAGGAGCGGGCAATGCCCTTCCGCTAGGAAAAGGTGGCCACTTTGCGCGTAACTCTGGTGCTAGGGACACTTTACCCTCCAAAGTCTTACGCAGGCGACCCTGCCACCAACTTCGCCACCGTGTCAACCGGTGCCCAGGCGGCGGGCCGTGGATGCCGAATCTCACCCGGGACCACATAGCGGAACTGGCTCAGGTAGCGCAGCGGCCGAGCCTGAAGGGCGCCAAAAGCGCATTGACTCACCAGCGTCCCCGCGTCAGGGAGGACCGGTCCCGGGGACGGAGGCGCGGTCCCCAACCCGCTGCCGGCTCAGGGCCCGAGAGTGGCGCAGGGGGACCAGGTTGGCGCATTCCTTTACAAAGCGCGCAGACGGGCGATCCTCCATGGGACCCACCGCCTCCGTCGTACAGCGACATAGGAAGCTGTTGACCGCATGAGAAAGTGCTCCTCTTGTAAATAGGAGAGAAAGAAATATCCATCCTGTATGTGAAGCTGATGACCGCTTGCCAAAAGGTCCCATCATGTAAATAGGAGATAGATAAAAACTATCTAGACAGTAAAGAACCATCAAACTAATAGGAAAACACTCATCAAAAGAACCATCATGGCGAAGCTGGTGACCGCTTACTAAAAGGTCTCATCCTGTAAATAGGAGATACGTAAAGAATAAATAAATAAATAACCATCTAGGCAAAAAGTACCATCAATGTAGTAAATAAAGAAATAAGCATCAAAAGAACCATCTTGTTCCCTGGCTGCAAAGCAGTAAAAGGCAGCCTATAGCACAACAGCGCTGTGAACCTTACCCCCCTGACAGAGGGTGTCAGATAACCAGAATATGGGCAGACCATACAGACTGCAATAACGTTTTGGGCCAACTAACTGGCAAGGTAGGGTAGCACGACACCCCCCCCAACGCGCTGGCCCTCCACACAGGGACCGGGCCAACCACCCCCAAATGCGCGTTGCACCACACAGAAGTACAGGAGAAACGTGCAGTCGCCTACCGGCGTCACCGCGGTCTCAGCCGCCAATACAGACCCCGTAGGGCGTCAGGGACAGGAATGCGGGGCCAGATACCGACCCGGAGCACCGGGAGTAGAAGGGGTGGAGAGGGCAAGCTCCGGGCCCGACCTGCTCCGCAGCGCGGCCCCCCCAGCATGAAGGGAAGCGCGCCGAGGAGCAGACGAGACGCCGAGCGCCCTCTGGCGGGCGCCTCAATCACCGCACCGCCGCTGGGGCTAACGTCGCGAAAGGAGCGAGAGCGCTCCCGCGACAGGGCTCTGCAAAGGAAAAAGACAATAAAAAATCATCAACAGAGCCCCACACACCCCCGCCAAACCGCCGACGGGAAATACATCGCCCCAGGCCCCAAATCCAGAAATAGGGAAAGAACACTTAACTGACTGCTGCGTGAGCAGCGAAGAAAGAGGAAGAAGGTTGAGAGGGGACTGGCTTTAGTACCTGGATTGGACATAATAGAAGGACTAATGTCGGAAGGCTCATGGGAGCTGTAGTTTGTTCTGGATTCACAAACTTTAAAGCTGTTTGTTTCCAAGTTTTTCCTGCAGTTTGGACATGGATTTTGAGCTTTTCTAAGGCTGCTGTGTTTTTCCTAATTGTAATAAAGCGAAGGAAGAATAGCATAATCCGAAGCCTCCGGTCCTGACATAGAATCAGTGTCTACGACTAAATGACCGAAAGTCAGTGATTGTGTTTCTCTGTTCCATTGCCTCTGTGCCTGTCTCCCTGCTATAATATGAGTGGTTTTGTCTACAAGACCGAACATCAGTGCGTGCATTCTCAGGGCCTGATTCAGAAAACTATTTTGATTAAGTTTGCACTTTTGATTTGAACATTAACTTTTATGTATATATATTTTTAAACTATTTTATATAATTTAGGGTCATATTATCAAGAACGGGCGATACATTATCGCTGCTTTTATCGGTAGGAAACTGCCGCTAAAGCAATTTTAATGGGCTTGATAAAATGCCCTTGTGAATTCCCATAGAAGCCCAGGTTCTGGTGTTAACCTGGCCTTCTATGGGAATTCACAAGGGCATATTATCAAGCCCATTATCGCCGCTTTAGCAGCAGTTTCCTGTCGATAAAAGCGACGATAATGTATCGCCCTTTCTTGATAATATGGCCCATAGTTTTATAATTTCCTATTGAGTCTTATTTTTTAATCCCTAACTCTATTATTTACTATGGGACGTTGTTGCAGTACCAGCAGTTGGCCGTGATAGTTCTGGACTTACTACAAAAGTGTAAATTCCTACAAAAGGGCAGTTTGTGAATTCTGAAAAGTAGTCAACTTGTTCAAAATGAAAATGTACTGACAAGTGCAGTTTATGAATCAAGACCTCAATATCTTTGAGTCCAGGTTAACAGCATGTGTTCATCACCCAGCCCCATTTTCAGTGTCTCAATGTCCGCTATTAGTGATTCTGGCTGCTAATAACTAGAACACTGTGAAAATAGTAATGAATTTATCACTGCAAATTTCTTTTGCAGGAAACTATATATTGATGCCGCAAAATGGCCTAATGAGTAAAAGATGTCAAGCAGTGCTAGATATGGATTTAATTTTCCAGTCATGTATTTAAGGTGATGGAAAAAGATAGGGAAATGTGATAAAAGATACCAACATTGTAATTAGGTGTGTGTGAAATTCATGTAATTTGCATCTACATAGTTATGAGAAATTTCAGAAACATTATGTGAAATTATACATTATTACTGAAAATAAAAAAAGCCATTTGCCACCATTTTGTTGTGTGAAATGCATCTTTGGGTCCATTTTGGTGTGCTTTTCCCACTAAAACACGGGCAAAAAAACAAGCGCCACAAACAGCAGTCACTAGCCCTCGGGTTGTTCACATTATTCCTATGTGCTTGAGCAACATTTTTGCTGTGAACGGCACATAATTATATGATGTGGCATAGTAGCATAATTTCAGGAATTATGCGTAAGAAGCATAATGCAAAATTCCCCAAATTACACAAGATTATGCTGGCATAACACAAATCCTGCCCACGCCTAGTTTTAGAATACTTATATTTTGTAAATATTAAATTTCACTTCACCTGTTGGGCACTACCTTCTACTCTTCTGTGAAAACATCCAGATTGAAAGCCTGTAATTCTCGGAATAATGGAACTTTGTTGAAAGGCAGAGACTAGCGCAGGACTCGAGAATTACTCAGCTAGCCTGGGATAATGGGGTTATTACTTGTTTGGAAGGGGAGATGACCACTGGCTTGAGAGTCCTATTATTTTGTCTCTGTTAGTGCCTGACTCCAATTAATGGTGCACACACTGCCATAGATTTCACATCTGCAGGAACAAGATTGCTGGTGTCTATATGCCCTGGAAAACATCACAAAGTATCTACATTCTTTTCGGACAAGCTACAGTTTTTGACATACACCTGTTTGATGTAATGTTTGAAAAGAAGAATGGAAACAAGGTGATCTGAAACAGAGCTTCTAAACAGCAGAGGTAACACTGCACAAAGCCTAACAATGTGAAACCTGGGCTTTTCCCTGAAGCAGAAATATTTTTGAAGAATTTTAAAATTACATTTCATTGACAATCTTTATAAAATGTATTTCTCAATCTCACAAAGTTCGAGAAAGTAGATATGTGAATTCGTGAGTACAGTTTATATATTTTGAGGAAATCGTAAAGCAGCATTCCTAACATATGTTTGACAGTTCTGTGTAAAATAATGCACGTTTCTGGTCAAGTATATGTAATACCACTGTGGCTATGAATGGTCAGGGTTAAGATGCCGCCACCAACAGCGTCGGGATGGTGACCATCCAGACGCTGTTGGTGGCGGTCGCTCCCCCACGTTCCCTGATCAGACTGGTATCGTTGTACTGCAATCCTACCCTGACCTGCTGCTTTTCCATTCTGCTGGCCCCTGTCCTCACAATCGCTATAGCGCGATCAGCACCACATAGATTATACGTGATTTTATGCGCGTTTCTGCCCACTTTAGCTCTGTACTAAATTTCTACGCTGTTGAAACGCTATTTATGTCCAATTGCTTTTCCTGATTAGCAAATCGTTTCACTGTAGCGCTTTTGCTCTCATTGTGTCAATATTTGATTTGGCTTTGTGCTTGTGTGTATTTGCGTTTCCGCTTCCATTTTGCTGTTGTTGTGCCTGGAAGCCCGTCCCCTACAGCCTGCCCCGCCTCCCAGCTGAGCCTCCCTCCCACTGACTCCATAGCCCGCTCCCGCTCTCGGAAGCGCTGTGACCATCCCGACGCTGTTGGTGGCGGTCGCTCCCCCACGTTCCCTGATCAGACTGGTATCGTTGTACTGCAATCCTACCCTGACCTGCTGCTTTTCCATTCTGCTGGCCCCTGTCCTCACAATCGCTATAGCGCGATCAGCACCACATAGATTATACGTGATTTTATGTGCGTTTCTGTCCACTTTAGCTCTGTACTAAATTTCTACGCTGTTGAAACGCTATTTATGTCTAATTGCTTTTCCTGATTAGCAAATCGTTTCACTGTAGCGCTTTTGCTCTCATTGTGTCAGTATTTGATTTGGCTTTGTGCTTGTGTGTATTTGCGTTTCCGCTGCCATTTTGCTGTTGTTGTGCCTGGAAGCCCGTCCCCTACAGCCCGCGCCGCCTCCCAGCTGAGCCTCCCTCGCCCCTCCCCTTCTACTAACTACATATGATGGATGCCATTCCGCGCAGCATTTACGCGCAGCGGTCGCGCCGAAGGTGCACCAAAGGTAAGCCCGTCTGCGCCTGGACCGCGCCCAGCGCCAGACCCCCTGGTCCCCGCATACCGCATTCCTCCCGCATAACATATGATGCCTCCACCCTCCTATCCCTTAACCCCGGAAGAACACCACAATGCTTCAAACTCCTGCAAGTTCGCCTGCATCAAGTCCCACACCAAACCCACTACCTCCAAACACAGCTCCAACTCTAACCACCTGAAATGCATCCTGCTGAACACCCGATCGGTCCACAGACACGCCACTGAACTCTGGGACCTACTAGACACTGCCTTACCAGACATCGCATTCCTTACAGAAACCTGGATGAACACCTCATCAACACCCGACATCGCCATAGCCATCCCGGATGCTTACAAGATCATCAGAAAAGACCGCACCAACAAAACAGGAGGAGGCATCGCCATCGTCCATAAGAACACCATCAGAATCACGACCAGCTTCGACGATAACCTCTCTCCCGCCGAACACCTCCACTTCCAGATCCACTCCGACCCCAGAACCACACTTAGAGGCACCCTTATCTACAGGCCCCCAGGAGTCCGTAAACAATTCAGCGAAGACATCACTGACTTCATCAGCCCACATGCCCTCGCTTCCGAGAACTACATTCTACTGGGAGACCTCAACTTCCACCTGGAAAAGAAAAACGACAGCAACACCACCACCCTTCTGGATAACCTGGCCAATCTCGGTCTCCAACAACTTGTTGACACCCCCACCCACCTTGCCGGACACACGCTCGACCCAATCTTCACCTCCAGCAAACTCATCTCCTTTGATCGCACCACAGCTCTCCATTGGACGGACCATAGTTGTGTTCACTTCAACTACCAAACTACCTCGACCCACAACCCTCCACAACCTATTCCGCGAAGAAACTGGAACAAAATCACCACCGACCAACTCCTCACATCACTCAACCAAAACCCTCCCGCCCTCTCATCGGACCCAAATCAAGCTGCCATCAAACTCAAACAATGGATCACTCACAGTGCTGAAGAATTAGCACCCTTAAAAAACCACCAAACCAAACAGGGCAGCAAAAAGGCCCCCTGGTTCAACGATGACCTTAAGAAATCCAAGAAACTATGCCGCACTCTCGAGAAAACATGGAGAAAAAACCCATCAACTGACAACCTGACCTCCTTCAAGACAGCCACCCGCAAACACCACCAGCTGATCCGAGACACCAAGAAATCAGCATTTAAGGATCGACTTAACAACAACGCCCACAACAGCAAGGAACTATTCAACATCGTTAAAGAATTTACCAACCCCACTGCAGCCTCAAACGACATTACTCCTTCTCAAGACCTCTGCGATTCACTATCATCCTTCTTCTACAACAAAATCGCCGACATACATAATAGCTTCGAGAACACTTCAAAAGAACAGTCCACTCCACCCACATCCGAACTTAAACCGCCCTATCATAACCTTAGCACCTGGAACACAATCACCACAGAAGAAACCATCCGCCTAATGAACTCCATCCACTCAGGCTCGCCAACCGACCCCTGTCCTCACCACATTTTCAACAAAGCAGACTCCATCATCGCACCCCATCTCCGTGATGTCATCAACTGCTCCTTCAAATCCGCTACCTTCCCAGACAGCTGGAAACACGCCGAACTCAGCGCCCTCCTGAAGAAACCCACAGCAGACCCCTCTGAACTCAAGAACTACCGCCCCATCTCCCTCCTCCCATTCCCTGCCAAAGTCATCGAGAAAGCTGTCAATAGCCAGCTCGCCGCCTTCTTCGAATCCAACCACTCCCTCGACACCTCACAATCCGGCTTTCGTGCCAAACACAGCACCGAAACCGCCCTCATTGCAGCAACAGACGACATCCGAACACTACTCGACAACGGAGAAACAGTTGCCCTCATCCTACTCGACCTCTCCGCCACCTTCGACACTGTCTGTCATAGCACCCTCATACAACACCTCAGCAACATCGGAATACAAGGAAAAGCCTTGGACTGGATCATCTCGTTCCTCGCCGGAAGAACCCAGAGAGTCCGACTTCCCCCATTCATATCAGAAGACACCGAAGTCATCTGTGGAGTACCGCAAGGATCATCACTCAGTCCCACCCTCTTCAACGTCTACATGAGCCCACTCGCATCCATCGCGCGACATCACAACCTCAACATCATCTCTTATGCTGACGACACCCAGCTGATCCTTTCCCTCACCAAAGACCCTAACACCGCCAAAACAAATCTCCACAAAGGCATGAAAGAAGTAGCCGAATGGATGAAAATCAGCCACCTAAAACTCAACTCAGACAAAACAGAAGTCCTCATCCTAGGATCATCCCCCTCTGCCTGGGATGACTCATGGTGGCCATCGACTCTGGGCACAGCACCCACTCCCACAGACCACGCACGGAACCTAGGCTTCATCCTAGACTCCTCCCTCTCAATGACCAGACAAGTCAACGCTGTCTCTTCCTCCTGCTTCAACGTACTTCGTATGCTCAAAAAAATCTTCCGCTGGATCCCCTCCGAGACAAGAAAGACTGTCACCCACGCACTGGTCACTAGCCGACTGGACTATGGAAACACCCTCTACGCCGGAATCACAGCCAAATTACAGAAAAAACTCCAACGCATCCAAAACGCCTCAGCTAGACTCATTTTAGACATCCCTCGCCAAGATCACATTACCGGCCACCTGAAAGACCTCCATTGGCTTCCCGTCAACAAGAGAATAACATTCCGTCTCCTCACCCACGCACACAAGGCCCTCTACAAACTAGGACCAGAATGCCTCAGCAACCGAGTGTCGTTCTACACACCCACCCGCCAACTCAGATCCTCCAACCAAGCCCTCGCCGCAGTCCCACGCATCCATAGATCCACCATGGGAGGAAGATCCTTCTCCTACTTGGCGGCCAGGACCTGGAACACTCTCCCCACTCACCTCCGCCTTACACAGAACTACATATCCTTCAGGAAGGAACTTAAAACATGGCTATTCGATAAATAATGCACCCCTCCCACAAGCGCCTTAAGACCCATTAATGCACCCCTTCCACAAGCGCCTTGAGACCCTCTGGGTGAGTAGTGCGCTATACAAATTACTGAACTTGAACTTGAACATGCTACGATACACAGAAGCATCATCAGGTAATTTGTTTGCGAAAAACTTAGCTTATTAACGATAACAATACCAAACTATAGTTGATAAATTAGTGAAGAATAATAGCCTTCTTTAGTTTGACGTGTGCTTTGCTGTACCTCAAAACTAGGCTCAGAGAACAGTGGCCCTAGCATCTGGGAGGGAATGTGTTACCAAAATATACTCTGACATACATATTGTGTCCTAAACATTGTTTTAATAAATATCACGGCATTGGACACATTACTATAACATCTACACCAATTGCAAAAAAAAATGTTTAAATTATATTTAGGTAAAAACAACAATTGATGGACAGAATGCAGTACAATGTCATACATTCACCCCAGTACAGAGTTCTGGGCCTAAATGCATCATTTTTTTTGCTCACTATGCCATTCCAGTTTGAACCCAGCCATATGCAAATCAGTCTTGACCCTGTACCCAATGGGAACAGTCCAGCCCGAACTGCCAGGCCAGGTTCTCCCTGGACTGGAAACAAGCATCCTAGGACAGGTATCAGTGTTTCACCTCTCATCAGCCAGGGTAGCTTGACTCCAGCAGCTTGCAGAGATCTGAGGGTTTATTTTATGCAGAAAATATGGCATTCGATAAAGCAGCCAATTAGAGTAATATTGCATTTGTTTTAAATTGGCCACTTTCAACAAAGAGCCCTAGAACCTATTTATCTGACTCCATGCTATGGTAGAGAACTGCATCCCTTCCTGGAGTTCCCATTTTCTCTGTGCCTTCTGATATCATTTATCCGCTGCTCGAGCTCGAAAGAGAGAGGCCCAGCCTCTAATCCATATAAGGTGTTTAGGATCTAATAGTTGCCCTCCTAGTTCACTGGTCTCATTAATATGCATAGTTTTAAAAGAGTGTTATCCTCTGTGGTTGGCCAGGGTGCATCCGTGGTACTCCACTGTTGATGAATTTTGTTCTGTGGCATTGTCCATATGCTGTTCTTGTGCTTTTTCCCACTTTGCGCATGAGTATTGCTGCCCTCACGCTGGTTGTCACTGTTTTCTGATCGCGTTTTAGCCCATCGCAGGTTTTTTCGCGTTGGGGTTTGTGTTTTTATCTCCGTCAAGGTGGTTGTATTGCGGCCCTTGGCCGCGGTTTCGGCAAACTATCGCATGCTCACACCGTGTTGTGAATTCCACGTTGTCACAGTGTTGTTTTCCTGCGATAGGCTGTGATGTTGAAAGTTGTGTTACGCTACTCTTGCGGTAGTTATCACCTGTTCTTGTGAATATACCCCCTAGTTTACTACCCTCCTCCTCCTAGAATGCAGGAGTGGGCCAAAAGCACTGCATGAGGTAATGACAGCAAAACCTTTATTAATAGTTGGTAGTTTGAACATCCTTCCATGCTAATTAATTTACATTCTTATTTGTTACACTTTATGCTATAGTTGGCCCTTGAACATTCACTGCCTGTCTGCACATATGTTTCATACTGCACCCATTTTCTAAGGCCTCTAAGCACTGTTGATTACCTGCTTTCCTCAGCCCTGAAGCATTGCCACCCTCAATTCTGCCCTGACAGAAGCTATTTACATTCTAAGCATTTATAGTCTAATTTTCTCTGTAAGAATGGCTGCATTTGCAGAGCAGGGCAAATCACAAACCTGTGTTGTAGAGAGATACTATAAGGAATTTCAAATCTAAAATGTTTTGAATAGGGCCAGCCACATTTATTATCTGCATTGGAGATGGGGGTCTCTTCTTTTCCTTCCCCAGATCAGATCAATCATAGCAATTGCATTTTACCTGTAATTTTAAAAGTAAGATCACTTTACATTGCGTCACACTTGTGCAAACTAAAGTTCATCACTGCGCCAATACTACTACACTACTTGGAGAAAGAAGTGGACTATTATTTTTTGCTGTTTTTCTGCCCTGTCTTATTGAATGTATATTTTCATAATTCAAGTCAGTTACTAAAGCACCCAAGTGTTGCACAATCTGTGGTTGATGTAGAGGGAAAAGCATTACGCATTAGGAATGACTCAGAGCAAAGTGAGTGAGGGTGCATTCCTCAATAGCAGAGACTGCTGCTTTGTTTGGGCCTTATTCCAAATCATGGAAATGTTGAATTACCTATGTTTCTTAGAAATATAGAAATATCTTCTAAGTATTTCCGTCTTTCTGGGAATAAAAAAATGAAAATCTATGGAAATTGTAGGCTTCCATGTGTACCACCCACTAAATTTACTCCTGTGGATTATCTTTTGGGTGGATTATTAGCATGACTACATTTAGTAGGTTTGTGTATTAGCTTAGAATTTTTTTCATAAACTAGTTTTACATGAGTGTAATGATTTTGTCTTGGAAGAACCACTTCATCCTCATACCTCTCATACCTGTAACATTTGATGATCATCGCTTGTTCTTCCCAGTTGTACGGACATACGCTGCTGTATTTTGCAGGACTATATTTGTGTGTGTTTTCAGGTTAAGAAACACACCTATATTTTTGTGAATACCCAAACATAATGGTTTATTGTTGTTGCTTGTCTTTGGCATGATCACACCATCTTCACCAAACCAATTTTAAAATTATGCTCAGTACTACCAGAATGTTGTGATTGAGGACCATTCTAAATCAAGAGCGTCTCATTGCTGGTCTTCGAAAGATACATCCAACACTTCTTTTCTGCCAGGGGGATAAGGAATAATAAAACCATAACTATTAATTGTTAAGTCATGCATTTACAATATTATTCGAAGGAAATTCTAATTTTAATTCAACAAAATTGATCTTCCTCTGTAGAGGGGAAGAAGATCATAAATCTTTGTGTGATATTCTCCAGAAGATTTTGAATGGTAAATGTGTGGCTGAGTTCTCTTCAGGAAGGTAAAGCTTCCATTCAAAGTTATGTGAGTTTGACTGCAGATGAGCATTGGCGTAAAAGCATTTTCCATCAGGCCTAAAGTAGTTGTTGGCCTAATTACTTTACATTGGACATATATGGGAAGGGAACAACGTTTGTTTTGGTACAGATTGTTAAGAAATGCATAGCAACCCAATAATCAGGCCTAAAGTAGTTGTTGGCCTAATTACTTTACATTGGACATATATTGGAAGGGAACAACGTTTGTTTTGGTACAGATTGTTAAGAAAAGAAACCCAATAATTCTTTTGCCCTGATGCAAGAAATAATTTCTAATGTTTAAGGGAAAAGATCACCTTCTGGAGGTCCAAATACCACACTGCAACAATATTGAGTCCACAATAATGACATTCGCTATACTGTCGCTATAAGTAGATGCGGAGTTAAAGGGATTATCCTGTGTAGATAAAAATGGTTCTCTTTACCCAGTCATACATCTCCAACAATCACCAACAACAGGCATTGCAGAATGTGTGTTTTTTTATTGGGTTTTGTGATCTATTCTGACATTATTTGCTGGGTTACCTTTAAAGGTTACTGAATCTATGCTTCCCTATATATACCTATGTTGACAATACAGAGGTAATCAATATTGTGCACTTGATACTGTTGCAGATTAATTGTGTGTTAGTCAATAATTCAGCAAATCAGTATCAGGTGCCTGAATCCTCTGGGCATGCTTACACCAAGAATTGAGTAAAACTCCTACAGCTGTAAGCCATAGCAGTGGGGTGAGGAGATCTGACACTACACAGAAAATGATACAGAATAAGTATTTAGTATTAGTAACTTAGGGAGGAAATAATTTCACAAGGCTATATATTGTATGTGGATGGTACATGGATTAATCACAGTGTCAACTAAGGGAACTTTTATTCTTTGCTTAGTATCTTTGATTCAGTGACAGAATTTATGACTCTCTGTGTCACTTTTTTGACCTAGTGTTATTGCATGTGTCTCTCTCTGTCTCAGAGTCAGTGCTTGGCCTTTTCTGTCCCTGTGTTGCTGTTTCCATTTTCCAATGTGAGTGCATCCCCTTAATCCAATGTCAGTGATTAAGTGGACCTGCTTCAGTGCCAATGATGGTGACTCCTTGTCCCAGAGTCCTTGCATCCTAATTTTGGTGTCAGTGTACATGTTTCTCTTGCTGCCCATTTTTTTTTTATCTCCTTGCCCTAGAATCAGTGTCTATGACTAAATGACCGAAAGTCAGTGATTGTGTTTCTCTGTTCCATTGCCTCTGTGCCTGTCTCCCTGCTATAGTATGAGTGGGTTTGTCTACAAGACCGAACATCAGTAAGTGGATTCTCAGGGCCTGATTCAGAAAACTATTTTGATTAAGTTTGCACTTTTGATTTGAACATTAACTTTTATGTATATATATTTTTTAACTATTTTATATAATTTAGGGCCATATTATCAAGAACGGGCGATATATTATCGCCGCTTTTATCGGTAGGAAACTGCCGCTAAAGCAATTGATAATGGGCTTCATAATATGCCCTTGTGAATTCCCATAAAAGCCCAGTTTCTGGTGTTACCCTGGCCTTCTATGGGAATTCACAAGGGCATATTATCAAGCCCATTATCGCCGCTTTATCGGCAGTTTCCTGCCGATAAAAGCAGCGATAATGTATCGCCCTTTCTTGATAATATGGCCTAAAGTTTTATAATTTCCTATGAAGTCTTATTTTTTAATCCTTACCTCTATTATTTACTATGGGGCGTTGTTGCAGTACCAGCAGTTGGACGTGATGGTTCTGGACTTACTACAAAAGTGTAAGTTACTACAAAAGGGCAGTTCGTGAATTCTGAAAAGTAGTAAACTTGTTCAAAATGTAAATTTACTGAAAAGTGCAGTTAATGAATCAAGACCTCAATATCTTTGAGTCCAGGTTAACAGCAGGTGTTCATCACCCAGCCCCATTTTCAATGTCTCCATGTCCTTTATTAGTGATTCTGGCTGCTAATAACTAGAACACTGTGAAAATAGTAATGAATTTATCACTGCAAATTTCTTTTGCAGGAAACTATATATGGATGCCTCAAAATGGCCCAATGAGTAAAAGATGTCAAGCAGTGCTAGATATGGATTTAATTTTCCAGTCATGTATTTAAGGTGATGGGAAAAGATAGGGAAATGTGATAAAAGATACCAACATTGTAATTAGGTGTGAGTGAAATTCATGTAATTTGCATCTACATAGTTATGAGAAATTTCAGAAACATTATGTGAAATTATACATTATTACTAAAAATTTAAAAAAAGCCATTTGCCACCTTTTTTTGTGTGAAATGCATCTTTGGGTCCATTTTGGTGTGCTTTTCCCACTAAAACACGGGCAAAAAAACAAGCGCCACAAACAGCAGTCACTAGCCCTCGGGTTGTTCACATTATTCCTATGTGCTTGAGCTAAATTTTTGCTGTGAACGGCACATAATTATATGATGTGGCATAGTAGCATAATTTCAGGAATTATGCGTGAAAAGCATAATGCAAAATTACACAAGATTATGCTGGCATAACATAAATTCTGCCCACGCCTAGTTGTAAAATACTTATATTTTGTAAATAATAAATTTCACTTCACGTGTTGGGCACGACCTTCTACTCTTCTGTGAAAACATCCAGATTGAAAGCCTGTAATTCTCGAAATAATGGAACTTTGTTGAAAGGCAGAGACTAGAGCAGGACTCGAGAATTACTCAGCTAGCCTGGGGTAATGGGGTTATTACTTGTTTGGAAGGGGAGATGACCACTGGCTTGAGAGTCCTATTATTTTGTCTCTGTTAGTGCCTGACTCCAATTAATGGTGCACGCACTGCCATAGATTTCACATCTGCAGGAACAAGATTGCTGGTGTCCACATGCCCTAGAAAACATCACAAAGTATCTACATTCTTTTCGGACAAGCTACAGTTTTTGACATACACCTGTTTGATGTAATGTTTGAAAAGAAGAATGGAAACAAGGTGATTTGAAACAGAGCTTCTAAACAGCAGAGGTAACACTGCACAAAGCCTAACAATGTGAAACCTGGGCTTTTCCCTGAAGCAGAAATATTTTTGAAGAATTTTAAAATTACATTTCATTGACAATCTTTATAAAATGTATTTCTCAATCTCACAAAGTTCTAGAAAATAGATATGTGAATTCGTGAGTACAGTTTATATATTTTGAGGAAATCGTAAAGCAGCATTCCTAACATATGTTTGACAGTTCTGTGTAAAATAATGCACGTTTCTGGTCAAGTATATGTAATACCACCGTGGCTATGATTGGTCAGGGTTAAGATGCTACGATACACAGAAGCATCATCGGGTAATTTTTTTGCGAAAAACTTAGCTTATTAACGATAACAATACCAAACTATAGTTGATAAATTAGTGAACCATAATAGCCTTCTTTAGTTTGACGTGTGCTTTGCTGTACCTCAAAACTAGGCTCAGAGAACAGTGGCCCTAGCATCTGGGAGGGAATGTGTTACCAAAATATACTCTGACATACATATTGTGTCCTAAACATTGTTTTAAAAATATCACGGCATTGGACACATTACTATAACATCTACACCAATTGCAAAAATAAATGTATAAATTATATTTAGGTAAAAACAACAATTGATGGACAGAATGCAGTACAATGTCATACATTCACCCCAGTACAGAGTTCTGGGCCTAAATGCATCGTTTTTTTTTGCTCATTATGCCATTCCAGTTTGAACACAGCCATATGCAAATCATTGACCCTGTACCCAATGGGAACAGTCCAGCCCGAACTGCCAGGCCAGGTTCTCCCTGGACTGGAAACAAGCATCCTAGGACCGGTATCAGTGTTTCACCTCTCATCAGCCAGGATAGCTTGACTCCAGCAGTTTGCAGAGATCTGAGGGTTTATTTTATGCACAAAATATGGCATTCGATAAAGCAGCCAATAAGAGTAATATTGCATTTGTTTTAAATTGGTAACTTTCAACAAAGAGCCCTAGAACCTATTTATCTGACTCCATGCTATGGTAGAGAACTGCATCCCTTCCTGGGGTTCCCATTTTCTCTGTGCCTTCTGATATCATTTATCCGCTGCTCGAGCTCGAAAGAGAGAAGCCCAGCCTCTAATCCATATAAGGTGTTTAGGATCTAATAGTTGCCCTCCTAGTTCACTGGTCTCATTAATATGCATAGTTTTAAAAGATTGTCTAACCCTGACATAGGATCATTGTAAAATTATTTATTAGCCTTGGCTCTTGAAAGCTTCCTGGGTGGAAACATGTCAGGTCACAGGTTTGGAGGGTTACTTTTAGCAGGCTTCTCAGCTCATACTACCAAATCCCCTGTCTACTACCCTGCCTGAGATGGGGGTAACAAAAACCAATAAGCAGAAGTTTAGTCAGTGGCAAAAGTGCAGTCTGTGAAATGGCCTTCTCTCAATCCTAATCCATACCTTGGTCAGTGTAAATTTCAGAGATTCAGAAGATCTTACATTGGGTCAAGGCATCCACTACTTATCACAACTGAGGGGTCCTCTAGATACCTGGAAATATAAGTAGGTCGTTGGAGAACTTGCTACATTGTAATACAAGGGACCGCTCTGCTGAGGTTCTACTATACAGGTTAGAGATTCCTGCTGCCTATTCTAAACTGCAGAGAATAAACGGTGCCCAGTCGACACAGAGAGTTGCAAGCTGCATGTGAGGAAATGGAGAGTTGAACTCTCTTCAACACTAAATTGCTCCAATGGCAAACCCCAGCTGTGCTGAAGGCACTTGGCAGGCACTTCCATAATGCAACTGTGTCTCCTGTGTAATACATTTCACTATATCTTGCAGTATCTAGCTACCTTTATAAATGAAGCATCCCAGTTTTATCACAGTTTAAAAGGGGAATTAGGGTGTTTTCTTCATTTAAATATATTGTATTGTACATGTAATTAGATATTTGCGATCATACGATTTTGCTTACAATGTAACACTACATACAAAAATGGCCTGTAATAAGCAATGAAGTAGTAACATGACACACTCCTATATGCACATATAAAGGCTGTATCAAGCCATGAACATGTTACATAATAGCATATGATTGCAATCAAGAAAGAATAAGCATGGTTAGCAATTTTTGAAAGTAAAAGGGAAATATGTGAAAGTGGAAGGAAAAGGAAGAAGGTAACTGAAAAAGAAATGCAGGAATAAAGTACAATAAATATGTGGAATTATTGTAAGTTAACAACAAACTCTGTAATACCATCATGCTTACAAGACGTTTCATATAAAACAATAAATAAAATCAATTCAAGGAGGATAAAAAACTTCAACAATGTCCAAAACTCTATTAGCATATTTGCAAAGATAAGAAGATAAAGGCATCCATAATAACACTCTCTTAACAGCAATCTGGACAGATTTTGAACTGGCTCAATCTAACCTATGATTATAACAAACCATATTCCACCATTTAGCAAAAGTAACATCATAGGCATTTTTCAAATTTGATGAGATATTTTTGAAGGCAATAGCATAAGGAGGTCTATAAACTGACCAATTACATGATTGTGTGACATGGAAGAGGGTAGACCTCCGAAGAAAATGTGGTTGATTCCAAATGGGACATGAATATCGCATATTTAGGTGGAGTGGTGTGGCTCACTGGTTAGAGGCGGCAGACCCGGAAGCAGAGAACGGCCCGGGACCAGGGTTCAATTCCCGACGCGGCAGGGTCGTGGACCAGGGTCAGCGGACTTGAGAATTCTCGCCTCGGTGCTTACCAGGGATCACACTCAGCAACTCTGGGCATTAAGCTTGCCTCATCTCTATAACGGCCCCCCACAGACGCCGGGGATGCCTGGTTTCACCTTGGAGATACCCAGAAGGGACAATCTCACAGGGAAAGCCAGGACGGGTTCCCCAGCGGTCTCCAGCGCCGGGACGCTTACGGGCAGCTGTGCGCTTTACAAGTCCAACACATTTACATTTACATTTACATATTTCAGTAGATTTGTTCTAAACCAGCAACATGAATATTCTAACTTGTTGGCATTGAAAAAAATATACCTAACATCACAGTATCTTAATTGCATGACCAACAACAATTATTGATAGCCAGTGTTATCTTAAATAAGGATGTTGGGGTCAAAAAAGTCTATTGTGAAAAACAATAGGATGTGAGCGATACTGGCAGACTGGGAAGTGGAGTGTATTGTAAACCATAGTTTATCCCAGATGGTAATAGGGAAAAAACAGGTTGAAATTCTTTTCCCATTCAAGGTCTATTGTGGCCTTAGATCTAGTCAGTCTACAGGATATTGAATTTTTGTAAATATACAAAGCTGTGACTTCTGCGGTGAAATCATAGTTGGAAGGAGAAGGTGATAACAGCTACGCCTTCGAATCAGAAGTTGGCATATGATTCTTGATTGTTTTTCAACAAGTGATGATGTTTAATACAAGAAGCTTCAGAAAATGCAAATCTATCTTGTAGTTCGTGGTAAGTCTATTACAGGATATGAAATGTTCAATTAAGCATATGTCCTTGTCTGACAAATCTTGCCAGAAAAGTATTTTATTATTAATTTTAAAGCTCACATTATACCAAATAGTCAAAACCATTTAAAACATCAACCATAAAATCTAACCTATCTCCTGGTTCCAAATAAAGTTAACACCTTTTGACTTGTCAACAAACCTGCATGTTAGATGCTAAAATAGTACAAAATTATCTGGGTATGAACCAAACAATTCACATTAATTATAAGATCTATTTATTCCCAATTGAATCTATCAATCATGTAAATCAAATATCGTACCTGGACACCGGTTTTAATGCCAACCCAGCTGTGATTGATGTGATTGATGTGACAATTGTATCTCATACAATTAATTCAAAATATGTACGTAATCATTATGGAAGTAGTACCCTTCAGCGAAACATTCTCTGTGACCTGTTAAATTCAAGTATATGAATTTAAAAATATATATCCAATTTACTCAATCGAGGTTAAAAGACCATAATTCTCGCTCACTTACCTTTAATGTCCATATATCATCTACCAAAAAAATGCTGGACAAGCCAGCTAGCAGTTTCAGCGGTCAATTTCCGCTCCCAAATTAACAAGTCTAAAATACCTTGCTGTCCATGTGTTCATAACATCATAATTTGATAGAAATGGAAATGTATGATATCAGAGCTTGCTAATTTTGACCTAACCTCAATATCAGGAATGACATTCTAAACTAAAGGTTGCTTTCTTGAAAGTGTAATACATTTTCAGTTGAGCAAGTGCAAGTCCGGTATCAGCAGCATTTCTCAATGCCAACAATACATCAAGACCTCAGCATAAGACCTTCCGGGTCAATGTGTATAGAGAAAGGACTAGCACTCGGCAATATTCGTATGTAGGATATGGCACCATCTTAACCAGATACTAAACACGCCAAGTCACTACATTGTCAATATAAATATAAATTATATCATCCTCTATATAGAAAGCAATCCTATATTTTGCATGACAATCACAGTATCATTTTGTCATGCTGCACCGTTTTTTGCTACACCATCGAAATTTACTTTCCTTCTGTCAAACCATCTGACTAGTAAGGACAGGTGCTGGCTACTGGCAACACTGAGGGGACATCCAAATTACCACATATAGGATTTTCCTACAAATTAATCCGGCTTTAATCTTGTACGAAGACTGTGTCATATTTATAAAAAAGAGTAACTATGATCCTCTTGTAGGAAAGACACACATAAGAAATCGCAAAATACAAATGATACTGATTCGTAATTTTTAATTTTGTATTTGGATTGTGTGAAAAAGTTACCTTCCAGTGTTGTACAAATTATACTGATTCATAGTTTGCAATTTTGTATTTAGATTGTATGAAAAGTTACCTTCCAGTGTAAGCGATTAAGGAAGTTGTAAGATCAAATGGCGCATAGCAGTCACAAATTGCAATTGTTACCATGTCCATTCATGCTGCGCGCACCGGTAAGCTCACCCGAGAGCGCAGCGAGAGTGCTATTCCCGCGTGCAGAAAAAAAAGTATGTATTTAAAGTAAAAAATAATGCAAGACATTCAGTAGCATACTTATAAAAGTAGTATTTTTTATTTTAAATACCCGTATTTTAACTTTAAACACATTTCCAAAAAGCTAGCAAAACGTCATTCAGGCGCGCCGCGTAAGCGCCCCCGGAAGCGCCTACGTTCGTGCCGCGTAAGCGCCCCCGGAAGCGCTCCGGTGCGCGCAGTGTAAGCGCGTCAAGTCATGTGACCTTAAAATAACACTTTTCATTGGTTGTTAACAGTTTTTTTTTACAACTAATGAAAACCCCACCCATTTCCTTCACTACCTCTTTCACTTTGGAGAGAGCAACACCTATTCTCTTATACTCTTCCATTCTTTGCAAAAAATGGCTGCAAGACCACCCAGCAGCAGTGAGGACTCTGATGAGTTTCTTCAAGAGACTCTGTTCTTTCACGGGGTGATCCTAGCAGAAAATATAGTTTTGGCAACTCCACAATGATTCGGCATGTTCAAAGGAGGCACCCCCAGAACTATGCCCGGGAGAGTGTCAGGGACCTGGCACGTAATCCCCCCAAAGATGGCGCCTCAACTTCCACCGGAGGAGCAACAACATCTGTGAGAGGAAGACCAGTTGAATTAATTCCAAACATTCAACCTGTTTTTACGGACATTGCAATTAAGTGTAAGCAGTGTGACGAACTGCTTTGCTATGAAGAGCTGAGTATTCTGCTAATTGTACAAAAAAGGGAAGAACACGTCTGCCCTCCCCAGCCCTAATTGTTCCCCTTTTTTTTGCTCCTGTTGAGCAGTTTGGCATTCCCTATTTTTGTTTTTGTTAAAAAAAAAACAAAAAAAATTAAAAACGTTCAGAAAAATTAAAAAAATAATTAAAACTAAAAAAGAAGAAAGAAAACAGTTATTTTTAGAACTACCTCCAATTCTCCAAAAAGAGCTGTATTCTTTACAAATTCAAAAGGAGTGAGTGAAGTGGAGTGCAGTGAGAGAGGAGAGGAAAATGAGTGAGGGAGCAAAGAAAGGGACGAGAGGGGAAGGGAAGTGAAGTAGGGGGATTGAAAGAAGGTGAGTGTGGGAGGTGAGTGAGGGGAAGGGGAGTGAACAAGGGGAATGAGGATAAGTGAGCAAAGCGGAGTAAGGGAACGACGGGGGTGAGGAAGGGTAAGAGAAGAGCAGTGAGGTTGAGGAAAGAGTGGGGATAGAGAGTGGATAAAGGCAAGTGAGCGTGAGACAAGGGGAGTGAGGGAGTGAGGAGACAGAGGAAGTGAAGGAAAGAGTGAGAGAAGAGGACTGAGTGAGGGAGCAAAGAAAGATAAGTGAGGGAGTGTGACTGAGTTATAGGGAGTAAGCGTAACAGAAAAGGAGTGAGAGACTAAGAGGACGGAGAGAATGCGGGTAACAGAGACAGAGTGAGGGAAGGGGAGTGTAGAAGTTAGAGGACAGAGGGATTGAGAGAAGGAGTTAGTGAAGTGGAGTGAGGAGAGTAAGGGAAGGGAAAAGAGTGAAGCAGTGAAGGAAGGGAAGAGAGAGGAAGGAAAGTAAAGGAGATGGTCTGAAAGAAGGTGAGTGTGGGAGTATGGCTGAGTTATAGGGAGTGACTGTGACAGAAGAGGAGTGAGAGACTAAGAGGACGGAGAGAATGAGGCTAACTTAGAGAGAATGAGGGAAGGGGAGTGTAGAAGTAAGAAGACAGAGGGAGTAAGAGAAAGAGTTAGTGAAGTGGAGTAAGGAGAGTAAGGGAAGGGAAAAGAGTGAAGAGTGAAGGAAGGGAAGAGAGAGGAAGGAAAGTAAAGGAGAAGGTCTGAAAGAAGGTGAGTGTGGGAGTATGGCTGAGTTATAGGGAGTGACTGTGACAAAAGAGGAGTGAGAGACTAAGAGGACGGAGAGAATGAGGCTAACTTAGAGAGAATGAGGGAAGGGGAGTGTAGAAGTAAGAAGACAGAGGGAGTAAGATAAAGAGTTAGTGAAGTGGAGTAAGGAGAGTAAGGGAAGGGAAAAGAGTGAAGAGTGAAGGAAGGGAAGAGAAAGGAAGGAAAGTAAAGGAGAAGGTCTGAAAGAAGGTGAGTGTGGGAGTATGGCTGAGTTATAGGGAGTAAGCGTGACAGAAGAGGAGTGAGAGACTAAGAGGACGGAGAGAATGAGGTTAACAGAGAGAGAATGAGGGAAGGGCAGTGTAGAAGTAAGAGGACAGAGGGAGTAAGAGAAGGAGTTAGTGAAGTGGAGTAAGGAGGGTAAGGGAAGGAAAAAGAGTGAAGGTGCGAAAGAAGGGAAGAGAGAGGAAGAGAAGTAAAACAGGAGATCTGAAAGAAAGTGAGCGTGGGAGTGTGGCTGAGTTACAGGGAGTGAGTGTGAAAGAAGAGGAGTGAGAGACTAAGAGGACGGAGAGAATGAGGCTAACAGAGAGAGAATGAGGGAAGAAAAGTATAGAAGTAAGAGGACAGAGGGAGTAAGAGAAGGAGTTAGTGAAGTGGAGTAAGGAGAGTAAGGGAAGGGAAAAGAGTGAAGGAGTGAAGGGAGGGAGGGGAAAGGAAGGAAAGTAAAGGAGAAGGTCTGAAAGAAGGTGAGTGTGGGAGTATGGCTGAGTTATGGGGAGTGAGCGTGACAGAAGAGGAGTGAGAGACAAAGAGGACGGAGAGAATGAGGCTAACAGAGAGAGAATGATGGAAGGGGAGTGTAGAAGTAAGAGGACAGAGGGAGTAGGAGAAGGAGTTAGTGAAGTGGAGTAAGGAGAGTAAGGGAAGGGAAAAGAGTGAAGAAGTGAAGGAAGGGAAGAGAGAGGAAGGAAAGTAAAGGAGAAGGTCTGAAAGAAGGTGAGTGTGGGAGTATGGCGGAGTTATAGGGAGTGAGCGTGACAGAAGAGGAGTGAGAGACTAAAAGGACGGAGAGAATGAGGCTAACAGAGAGAGAATGAGGGAAGGGGAGTGTAGAAGTAAGAGGACAGAGGGAGTGAGAGAGGTAGTTACTGAAGTGGAGTAAGGAGAGCAACAGAAGGGAAAAGAGTGCAGGAGTGAAGGAAGGGTAGAGAGAGGAAGGGAAGTAAAACAGGAGATCTGAAAGAAAGTGAGTGTGGGAGTGCGGCTGAGTTATAGGGAGTGAGCGTGACAGAAGAGGAGTGAGAGACTAAAAGGACGGAGAGAATGAGGCTAACAGAGAGAGAATGAGGGAAGGGGAGTGTAGAAGTAAGAGGACAGAGGGAGTGAGAGAGGTAGTTACTGAAGTGGAGTAAGGAGAGCAACAGAAGGGAAAAGAGTGCAGGAGCGAAGGAAGGGTAGAGAGAGGAAGGGAAGTAAAACAGGAGAGCTGAAAGAAAGTGAGTGTGGGAGTGTGGCTGAGTTATAGGGAGTGAGAAATGTCCAGCTAACTATACCTCCCCTGAAACCTAGGGTTTTTTCTTAATTCAAAACCAAACTGCACATTTTAATTGGTTGTACATTTCAACACTTTGAAACTCACATAATATTCACCCATCCCCCCAGTGCTCAATCAGCCTGTTACCATGGTAACTCCCACCTAACTGAGCACACAGGTGTAAAGTTCATGATAATATGATGTAAATGAATCCAGCAAGGGTGTTTGACTTCTCAATATAGCAGCTTATCCTGTGCAATGTTTCTTTCAATGACTTTTTCTCAACCACTAGAATTACATCTTTCAAAAAACAAAAGCATGCACCCTAATTTTCAGTGGAGAATGTTAAGAAAGCACCAATCATTTTTTGTTTTTCAAGTGCACTGAATCTAAACCACTTTTTTTTCATAACTCCTACTTTCAAACTGACGTTTCATTTCCACAACTCATCTGAATACAAGCACATCTACCTTCAAGATGCCAAAAGTCTGGTTTGTGGGTCATAGCTTTGTCTACTGGAGTGAAAAATTTGCAAGTAACAGAGGTATTTACAACCTTGATTTACCAAATGTGGACATTGTGTGGATTGGACAGAGAGGATTGAGAAGTCACCAATTGATACCATTGTTAAAATCCTTTATGCATCTACCACAGCCTGACCTTATAATTGTGCACTGTGGTGGCAATGACCTGGGCACTTTGACTGGGGTAGGTCTGGAAATGCTTTTAAAGGACATCTTTGGGCAATTGATGTCACTTTTTCCAAAAACTGCCTTGGTATTTTCTAATATATGCCAAAGGCAAAAATGGAACTGGTCCAACCAATTTTGTCCACAGATTGAGAAAGCAAGGAAACATGTAAATAAATCTGTGTCTGCTTTCCTCAGAGACTATGGTATGGGTTCCATTTACCACAACAACTTGCGTTACAACATGCAAGGCATCTATAGGAGAGATGGTGTACATTTTACAGATGAGGGGAATAGAGTCTTCCTCTTGAATTTGAGACTCTGCATTGGTACCTACTTGTAGGTGCAAAAAACACACACACAACACAACAGCTCTTTTCAGAGCTACCCTACCTCTAAGCACTCTAAATAATTTTTTTTAATATATATTTTTTTACACTGTTTTTCCCCGTGGTGCGCTCAGGGTGCGCGTACCGGAGACCGCACATGGGAACGCACCCAGCGCTTACCCCGCGAAAACAAAAAAAAAAAGTTTTTTTGCCCTTCAGGGTCCTTCTAGGCCCCCCTCAGAAAACCTAGGGGGTCAGGAGGTGTCTACCCTGCCCCCTTTTAATCATTTCCCCCTTTTTATTTTCACCTCTCGTGTCTCGATTCTACCGAGACACAAGATGGCGGACTCTCCGGACTTTTTAGAATGTTGACAGACACCCGAGAGCCAATCAGCTTTCTGCTCGCGCACTCCCATAGCGCGCCGGGTGCGCTCCCCGGTACGCGCACCGGTGAGCGCTCGTAGCGCGCCTATAGATATATATGTGTTTTTGATGTTAATTTTCGAAAAAAACACTGGAGCAATTTTCACCAAATATAGCAAAGGCACTTCTGCGTACCAGTCCCTACAATTTTGCAAAGTTTGGCGTAATTCCGTTCAGCGGTTCGAGCTGTAGCCGTGTCAGAACGTCCTATGGAAATTAACATGGGGAAAACATGTTTTGGGACCCCCTTTTTTCTCGGCCCCCACTTCCCGAATCGCCCCAAAACTTACAGGGAAGGAGCGGAACGGAGCTGGCCAAAATTTTGGAAAATTACACACAAATTCCTCAACTGGCGCGAAAGTCATTCCCAATAGAATGTTGCGGATTTCCTATAGTAGCTAGGTCCTAACTATAACTAACTACTGGCGACCGCCAGTAGGTAATATATATATATATATATATATATATATATATATATATATATATATATATATATATATATATATTCACTGAAAAAACCATAGGTTATAGACCATATATAGTTAGGAATTAGCATTTACAAAACCTTGAAAATTCACTGAAAAAACCATAGGTTATAGACCATATATAGTTAGGAATTAGCATTTAAAAAACCTTATTTTACTCACACAAAACCATTGAAATTCCATATATAGTTAGTTGCACTAACTATATATCGCGCACCCGCAATCCACTGCTGATCATGTCACATATTACATCATTCATGACATGGTCAGTGACATCACTGATGACATCACTGATGACATCTCAAATGACATCACTGATGACATCACTGATGACAACATCCAGTGACTGTACTTTTCTGTAAAGTTAAAATATGTCTTGAGTGGATGTATAAGTGTCTGGATGAAGGATTTAGTAGGTGCATGACTGACTGTATGAGTGAGTGATTAAATGTGTCTCACTGAATGCATGGGTTAGTGACTAAACTGTCTTAATTTGTGCATCATTATGTCTGTTGTTCTGTAAACTGCTGC
Organism: Lissotriton helveticus; assembly: GCF_964261635.1. NCBI lineage: Eukaryota > Metazoa > Chordata > Amphibia > Caudata > Salamandridae > Lissotriton > Lissotriton helveticus. Next base: position 635,943,515 of record NC_136072.1, read on the forward strand.
ATGTGTTGATCATTAGCTATACGAGAGGCTATATGTGTTATTAATTGGTTGCCCAAGTATTTCTATGGGAGATTGAGTTTGTGTGGGGGTGGCTGGAAGGTGTGTGACTCTATGCATAGATGTGTGAGCAGTTTATTCACTAGGTGTATGAGTTCAAGAGTGCATGTGGAAACAGCTACATGGGCAGTTGACTGTGTGCATGAGTGTATTGATGAGTGAATGGATATCTCAATGCTACATGTCATAGTAAGTACATATGTAAAACACAGTACATGTGAGAGTTGGCATATATAAATAACTGTGCATGAGAGCCACTGAATGAGTGAGTGGTTGTATCGATCATTGTGAACTTGTATCAGGGATTGTATAAGAGAGTAAATATGTGTTAGTATATGTTTCAATAAGTAAGGTGTGTTTAACTGTATAGTTGAAGAAATGGAGGTGAGATTGTTTCTTTGCATGACTGACTGGGTGTGTGAGTAACTCCATGGATAAGTGGCAGTGTGTGAGTGTCTGTTTACACTGAGTGTATCTAAGGTTATATTAGAGTCTGAAGAGGTTTATCGTATTAGCACAAGAATGATGTCAAATGAGATGTCATCAGTGATGTCATTTGAGATGTCATCAGTGATGTCATCAGTGATGTCACTGACCATGTCATGAATGATGTAATATGTGACATGATCAGCAGTGGATTGCGGGTGCGCGATATATAGTTAGTGCAA